>NW_028259149.1:13205357-13846428 GCF_977971745.1 Zootermopsis nevadensis | reverse complement strand
CAGAACCGAATTGAGTCATTCTACCCACGAACTATTATTATTAAAAATTTAATTTCTTAATAATAATCCGTGGCGTAACAGCCCTCTGAGAGCCAAAGCCGACTAGCTGGCTGCTGGCCACACGTTCACATGCCTAAGCAGAGGTGAACGATCATCCAACCAGATATAGGATGACGTGTGGTCAGGACGACGAACCCCCAGCCATTGCTAGTTTCCGTGACCGGATTACGCTACCCATTGTAGCTCTCCAATTTCCTCACGATGCTGGGTTGGCACCGGTCGAAAGCTCATGAGAAAATTTCTTCTCCCCCGAGACTCGAACCAGCGCGCATTCTGTATCACCTGTCCGAAGCATGATGCCTCAGCCATTTAAAAATGCAATTAGGAATTTTAATTATGGTATTCAAGGTTTAAGACTGACGTGATATGTTCCTCTGCCACAGTGTCACAACCCAGAAGATTACAATTTACATTTTACAGCCTGAAAACTTAAAATCTCTATGCAGTTCGAGATTTATGATTAACTGCATGGACACTATATACGAGTAGTAGTTTGGAGTTATTGGCAGCATCGTCAAATAACTAAATAAACACTACTGAATGTTACAAAATGATTCTCATAAGTTATAAAGGCTGTTGTTTGGTACAAGTTCACATTACAATACATAACCATCCTTTGATTTACGAACGTAACTCGTTCCATACAAACAGTTCGGAAAAAATCGAAAATGAAATTCCTATTAATTTCAATGTAAACAATTCTGATCTGCTCCCAACAGAACCTTATCTATGCAAACAGTAAGCATAGGAAAGAAGAAGGAAATCTTTTGTAATGACCACTTAAAAGACATGGAAATAAATTGTGTGGATGGACACCAGCTTAGGACCACATTGTCGTTAATTGGCTTTAGTTGTTAACAGTGTTGTTACCAATACGGACCAAACTGATAACTTTTTATGTAGGACTCCCCATACCAAATTTAATCTAAACCCATTTTAACTAATTCCAAAGGTCAGATATGTGGGTAGGTGAATATAACCTGCCCCTATGTGCATGCATTTTTGTTTATTTGCATAAAAAAGGCATATACCTATCACCAGCCATATTTCACTTGCACATCAACTTTTTAGTTGCTTAACAAGAATTTGCGTGGACGTAGCTAATGTGAAACAGTAATCGGACTGCTGATTGCGGGTATCTATTCACTTGGAAGGTTATCATTTTCGACTTTGACCCAACCAAATAAGCATGTATTTTGAATCTCATAGTTTTCTGCGTTTGCTTCATAAGTAATTAATTACATGTCTGTAGCAAAATAGATAAAATACACGGGTTATTGACAGCGGGTATCCAGTCAGTCAAGAGGTTATCTATTTTTGGTCTGCTCCAAGAAAAGAAACATCTCCTGATATTTTTCGTGTGGTGTATATTTTCTTCATTTTCCAATAAATGACTTCAAAAAGAAAGTAAAATTTAATAAAATTCGGAACAACGTTCTTGCCATTAAAGGACGCCCTGGCATAATAATTATTTATGTAATCTTTATTTCCTCCTGCTTCTCTGGCGGAAGAAACGTGTAATGAATACAGGATACACAGAATTTGGAAAAAAAATATTGGGTAAGAACTTGTGTGGCTTAACGTTCTCTCTGAAGCCTCAGCCCACATGATAAGGCTAGCAGAAACTATAAAATTATAAGTTTACATTACGCAGGATTCAAAGTTCTCACGGTGGCGAGTACGAAGATGGTGATGAGCAACATCGCCCTGATGACAGAGGCAGCAATGACAGCTGAAACGTTGGTATACTTCTACCAGACTACAACCCAGAAGACAGCAATCTAAGTTTACATTGGGTCTATCTATTTTTATAAGTAATATCCATTAGTACTAATTCAGACTACATTAAATTTTACATACATAACTTCAAAGGTACACACAAGCGACACTTGTAGTCATTAACATATAAAACTACAGCCCATACGGAATTTCTACATTCTACATTCATGATATATTTCCATACAAGATGCCACATGCACAGCTCCGATGTCCCATTAATAATATACCTACCATGAATCCATAAACTAAAAAACATTTCATGCAGTTGACATGTTGGTGTTTTATGTACCACAAGAAAATTTTCATAAAAGTTGCACTTTTTTAAAGATCTTTCTCACACACAGAATTTCAGAACCCTACAGTAAGTAAAGTTTGTGTCGACTGACCCCATAAGTTCGGACTGCCTCCATACTGGTATTATTAATGGCATGAAACTAAAAAGGACAGGTGCGGTAGCTTATAGTGTTAACTCTGGTCAGAATGTTTAATGGGACAAGATTATTGATGAAAATGTATACAATGGATCTTGGAGAAACAGGTTTAAGGGCGTCAACTGGACTGAACTGGTTCAGGTTAGGACCCAAGGATGAGCCTTTGTGAAATGGTGATAAACTTTTCTGTTCTATAAAGACAGATTTCTTGACGCTATACTACCTAATTAAATACAACTCTCACCAATGAAAGTATTTCCAATTTTGGAAGGTAAAACAAAATTTATTTATGTAAGATTTGAGGTTTTCACGGCGGTGAGTATGAAGATTTCTGTCTTCTGGGTTGTTGCACCGTGTAGTCTGGTCGATGTTTACCAACGTTTCAGAGGTCATACTGCCTCCGTCATCAGAGTATGAAGATTTCTGTCTTCTGGGTTGTTGCACCGTGTAGTCTGGTCGATGTTTACCAACGTTTCAGAGGTCATACTGCCTCCGTCATCAGGGCGGTGAGTATGAAGATTTCTGTCTTCTGGGTTGTTTCGCTGTGTAGTTTGGTAGATGTTTACCAACGTTTCAGAGGCCCTGATGACGGAGGCAGTATGACCTCTGAAACGTTGGTTAACATCGACCAGACTACACAGCGCAACAACCCAGAAGACAGAAATCTTCAAAATTTATTTAGTCATTACAGTAGGGTATCTGAAATACTTGAAAATAAAACATTTGTTGGAACATATGACTTTTAATTTTATATTCATTATTTTACAGAAAATAATGGAAACATGTGACAAAATATGTTTTTATAATGCTTGCACTGTGTGCACATAATAATCACAGCATACTCAGAATGTGCACAGTATTCTTTCAGTTTCTGCTCACTAAAGTTACTAGCAGACAGATTCTAAATTTTAGATATGAGATAATGTAACATATGTTGTAATGACTTATACATAGAATACTATGTGTTATATTTTTGTACACTATTCACACGCACACACAAACCTTTCTAGTATTCATCAAACAAATGTTTCAGGATATCTGTTCCCCATTTTTCATGGCAATCAGCAAGCTTACAAAAATATATTGAAAAAGTTGCTTGATCATATTAAAATCTGTTTCATGTATCAGAGAAAGATGAAATGAAGAAAGAAAAGTAAATTAAATGAATTTGGGAGGGAAAAAAATAACAGAAGGGAAGAATAAAGAAGAAATCGAAATGAGAGTAAATACACAGAAGCATCTAACAAGCACCTATTTGTTAACTAATCTAACAGGTCTGTAGTATGGTTAGAGTAGAATGAACTAATGCTCTTGAAGTTTGAAATTGTCTTTGTAAGAGGCACAATGTGCTAAAATTGTATCTCTGCTGCTAATGATTAACTGTGATGTTAAGCATTAAGGCTATTTATACATATACTATTATTTCTTTTGATTGTAAATACAGTCATGGTATAATTCTTCTTGAGAAATGCTGGTATGGAATATGATCCATGTTTACAAATACAATACATCCTCGAGCTGGAAAAATATATTCTATATGTCTAACATACTGGTGAAAATGTGACTGGGGGAAGCGTCCCTATTGCACTGTACATTTCTAGCTTCAATTCATGTTTACAGATTATATGACAATGTATTATTTAACAGAGGTGATCAGAAAGTCATGCAACCCATATTAAAATATTTACTGGTGACTGCAATTCAATGCAATTAGATTTTATTAATACACACACAATATCACTTTTCTTAAGAGCCAACACAGGTCATGTTGTAACATGCTCCTGCCAGTCTGTCAGCTGTCTTCAAACAGATGAAGTGCAAGAATGTCTTTTTCACAAGTTCGATGAGTGATATTGAACTCTGCCTGGCATCTCGTGTTAATTTGTCAGAAAGTGTTTAGGGATACATTTCCTGATTCTCCTGTGCCAAACAGCTCAACAATGCCTCATCTGGTGAAAAGTTTCCGATAGAGGAAGTCTTCACCAGGTTGAATCAAACATGCGGAAAAGAGTTGATGCAGTAGACATTTCCAACACTTAATATAACATTGTTTTTTGTTTTCTGATTTTTCTGTAATTTATTTTTTGACAAAAAGAACATGTATCAGGAATGGGTTTCATGACTTTTCCTCACCCTGGCTACATTTTCAGGTAAGTCGGCTATCAAAATGTAATAAAACCCAAAAAGTGAATAAGTCATTTAAAGAAGTGGAAATATTCTGCATGTTACATTACATAATTTTGACCCAACAGCTAAAAAGTAGTATCACAAAATTATATCATACAGTAGGCCTACATCTGGGAAGGTATATTCTTTTTACATAAAATTACAGCAAACTCTAATTTAGTAAACAGTTATAGGAACTTCCTAAATTAAGGGATGACATAAATTCATGTTTGCAAGAACACATTATAATTGCATAATTTTCAATAACCCATCTTGCATAATAATACTTGTAAGTCTATATTTAAAATATTTAAGTTTGTCAATGTTAGTAACAAAATGTTTCATGTTATGTGATACCCTAAATTGCTGACATACTGCTTACTTTTTAGGTCCAAACACTTTCCTGAGCACTTTTGTTTCAGGGACTTGTAATTTATATTTTTCGTTCAAATGAAGAGATCATATATCAAACCCACACAAATAACATCATCATAGGGAAATATGTTTTACAAATGAAAGAAGTGATACCTACCACAGAGAAGGCCAAAACCTAAGCAACAGATGAATAAGTACAGAAAATTATATTGTAGGTAAACTTCTGTCTCAGATCAATAACACATAAGTGGAAAATGTGCAAGATTGTATCTTTATGTACTTCTTAATTTATTTCTCAACTGCATAGGTTATGTAACATGAAATGAAAAAATGGTAATAATTAATAGCTGTGGTGTATTTCTAGGTAGTATCCAACCATATGACTGGGGAAAATTAAAAAAGAAAGTCAGTTCAGTTGGAATATCAAAAAAAAATTTGAACTCAGAACCCCTGAACACAAATCTGGAGTGTGTGGTCTTGCCAACATATTAAGAAGCTGAAAGCGCAGTGAACCAGCAGTTGTGTTTTTCAACTATATTGTGACTGGTCTGGAATAAAGCTAATAGTCAGTTTGAAAGTCTGAAATGTTGGCAGTTTTGACCATTTCAATATACTCTCTACAATTAATACAGACCGCCATGAAAATCATATGTATAAATACATTCATCCACTTAGTCCATATTTTAATAGACTTTCAGCACATATCTAATGAATAAATACTTGCATCACAAACTTCTACAAAAATGTGAGAATGTAAGTTATTACGCACTAACAAAAGTAATGTTCATTTCCGATTGTGAAGTTACAACATATCAAATGAGGCATGAAAATACCGGCACATAGTTAGCCTCTTTGGCTGCTTGGTGATCATAAAATACTTCTAAGACAGACACACTACGAATGCCTTCATTATTTTTCTATTTGATACATACCTAGGGGCAACATATGCTCTAATTCTATTTATTTTTCCAAAGATGATCATACATTCACCTTGTATTTAACTCTTTCCTGCACCATTTAAACTACAGTATTTTGATGTTCCAACCAATTAATAACCTTCTGTATTCTGTTTTACACTTCATTCCCAATGTCTATAGAGTGAATAAGTACATGAGTTGAGTAGTAATG
The DNA here is from genome assembly GCF_977971745.1 of Zootermopsis nevadensis. Classification (NCBI taxonomy): domain Eukaryota; kingdom Metazoa; phylum Arthropoda; class Insecta; order Blattodea; family Termopsidae; genus Zootermopsis; species Zootermopsis nevadensis. The sequence continues at coordinate 13,840,489 of NW_028259149.1, read as the reverse complement.
AAAGTGGTAAAGCGATATAGTATGGATAAAGTAACACCATCCAAGTGTTTTTATGTCATTAGTGGTGATATAATTTAACAATTGCTTTGTTTCAACTGATGGCTCACTGTGAACGAAGCTTTCACTTGTTGAACCAAAAGCCTTGTTGATTCTGTATATATAACGCATAAAATAAGGTTCAAAATCAACATGCTACGCTTCAATATCTATACTAAGTTGGCTGATTCTGCAGTAACATGTCAGACCTATATCTGAGAAGCATTAGATTTAAGTAATGACCAAGGCACTGTCTATCTTCAATGTGATTTACTCTGATTTCTTCAGACTATCTCAGCTCAGTGTACATATTCCATCATCTTCTTTGAGGCTATATATACAGGTATCCCAAAACTATGCACACACACATCCAATGAATGAAATAAAGACATTTTAATAAACTAAACCATTACATATATCAGCATTGGCACTTCGTGAATTAGCAAATCCAGTAGCTTCTGGTACAGTCAACAGCAGTGAGCAACTGACTGACAAGGCTAATATAAAATATCAACAAACATATACATATTTTTGGGGCACTCTGTATACATATAAACTATACAGTTCGTACAGTACTGTTGACTAATCCACGTATCTATGAAAGTTCACCTTGCTTCCTGAATGCATTTTTCAAAGTAGAGAGCTGAATTATATGCTAGATGAATACTCATAATCAAAGCAGAGATAAATGGACCAGAATTCAACAGAGGACCTGAAACAGTTCATCTGTATCTATCAACTATTGTTTTGAAAAAGTGCACATGTAGAAACAAAGACAAGTATAAGGAGATAAGACAGAAACCTGCAACAAGGGCTATTGCTGGTGACTTATTTGTCCCACTAAAAGTCACCATATGAACTGAGGCATGCATCCTACTACTGAGTCACCAAGAGCTGGATGGTAAAGCCAATGGTGTACAACCAGTTTGAATTCTGTGTTTTTTTACAATCATCATCCTTTAGTGCCCTCTTCAGATGCACTAAGATCACATGGTCACAATTGGTCCACATGGACCATGTTATAACACCTCAAAACATTAAATGAAATATAGCCTTGAAAGTGTGCACTATCTTAAAGAATGATGAGTTTCCCTGGATGTTTTGTGTTAATATCAACACCATATCAGCAAACAATTATGGAACCCCAGTCCACCTCTGCAAGCTAAGTTTGCTATGACTGAAAAAGATGGCAACTATCATTTTTATGGCAGGTGTTTGAGCCTTGAACTTTTATTATGACAGGGGAATTAGGGTATTTCCATTTCATGGCAGATTCTTTTGACTCCAGCTCATGAAGACATCAGGTTTTATCAATAACAATATTCTGCAGGAGAGCATTTCCACTTGCGTTAAATCACACTACATGCTGCAGGTAAGCTCTGAAATTTTTGTTCTACACCGAGTCAGTGTAATGCCCAATGACTACATACCATTTCACTCCAAGATCATAAATTTTGTAATTCACTGTTCCTATTCTGATGTCTACGTATTTTTCTATGGCCTTAATGCCATCTCATACTGCTGTTTCTACTGTGGTGACATGATGAAACAGATGCTGGAATATCCACTGCTGATTGCTGATCTTGCTAGAACTGCCTATACCAGAGTCAGCTGTTTTGGACAAACACATATTCCCATGCAATGCCTTCCTCTTCAGATGAATCTCCACTGTCTGACAGTCCTGTGCACCCACAATTCAATCATTATGTGTTGGTCCTATTTGAATGGATGTCAATCTGACAAGTCATACTTTCTAAACTCCCATATCTCACACAGTTCATCAATTAGACTGAAACTCACCACACAACTTGCTGATTTTATATGCTACAATGAAAATGAATACATGGGACTGCATGATGCAATATGTGTGAAGAGTGCACTACAGGTATGATTCTACTGAACCTTGATTTGTAGTAACAGCAGTTGAGTGGGTTTATATTTAACCTCTCTTGCACTACTTGTCAAAACTGTTTTAAAAGAGCAAGAAACCCATATAAAATTAAAACAATATGGTAAATGGGGATTAGTCCAGCTGACTGGTTAATAAATTTGACAAGTCTTGTGAATGGAAATGAAAGAAAGACCAGTGTGTACTGACATTCAGCTTATTGTAAAAGCTTTATGTTGATGTAGTAACAGAACTTTAATTACTACAGTAAAGCTACTTAGAACAGAGGCCTAAAATACATATGGGCTATTCCTTTTCAGAGAGTTTTCTATTTAAAACATGTTCCAAATCATGTCAGACATTCATCCTACAGATGTACATTACAATGTTACTTAACACTAAACATATTACATTTTCTTTCATCCTTTCTTTACTTATTCTTTCTTTTAGCAGTCCATTAAAATTCGGTATGGATAGTTTATACATGGTCAGGCTCAATTTTTAGTCACCCTTCATGCTCTAGTATGAGCAAGAAACACCTTATCAGCCCAGTTGTGCATACCTCTCTGCTATTTTTCACAACAATGGGATCAGAGATCATGTATTGTTGGAACCCATAGTTGACAACAATGAACTGGGATCACAAGAATTAAAAACATTACTTAAGATAAAACTAGTGCAACAACGACCAACACAATGTGGCACGAAGAACACCTTTGTAATGCCAGTGTACTCCAAAGAGTAGACCTTTCCAGTCTTTTGATAGGAATGTTCCTCAGATAAATTCCAGGAAGCAAAATACAGAAGAAAATTATGAACATAAAATAATAACATTTTCAGGAGGATGTTTTACATTAAATTATAGTTTTCTCTTTGATTCAACATTATAAACTGTTCCTGTTTATTAGAGGCAATTCCACCTTGGTTTAAAACCTATAATTCTAGGGAATGGTGGCATTTTCTCATAAAGGCAGTTTTTCATTTGATCCAATCTCCATTTTAGACTGATTTCACCATAAAGGACAATTTAGTAACAAGATGTTCTTGAATCATGCCACCTGTTTTGGCTGTGACATAAATTTAACACAATCACACTTTGCGTTAGTTACTATTTACCGAACATGATCATTTCATTACTGAACATGTATGTATTTAAACTAGTCTACACTGACTCTTCATTATACAAAAGTAACATATTCCATGTAATAAAAATTTTCTTAGTAAAAAGTAATTTCCTATGATATTAAAGGCAATAATTAGAAATATTACAGTCACATAAACACATGGCATAATATAATATGTACTAATTTATTATGATAAACAGTACTAATTAAAACAAGGATATGAAGGAAAAACTGGGACCAAAAAACTTAAGTGGTGGTATTTCACATTGACAGGGGATGATTTACTAATTGTAAGATGTTCATGGTTGAGGTTCTCAAACTCAGTATCGTGTGCAGCCTCCATACAGTGTGAAAAACAGTGTTATCTGAATATTCATAAAACAAGGAGTTGGTGTATTTCTAAAATGCAAAACAAGTAAGAATGGATATCATTTATAGCACGTTCATTTCTATAAATAAATAGTTGTTCCTTACAACTGAAGGAATAATTCTGTCCATAAGAGTGAAAGGGTTGCTCAGTGAAGGACCACATGATTCAAGCAAAATATTAAAATATGTCAGTTTAAAAATATTAGTGAACTATTATAGCCATCATTAATTATGACGGCAACAGTACATCACAATGGAATGAAATAAAGATGTTTAACAGTAGAAGGAATGACTTCTTTGAAAAATACATACTTAGCACAGTGGAATAGTTTAAAAGATATTACTGATAAATCCCTTGAGTCCTAATTTAAATGGTACACTGAATTCCTGTAAATAATATTTAAATGACTATGTAGTTAAATCTCAATTCATATATAAATTAGTGTTAATTATGATAAGCTTTGGTAACAACTATTTTGCAATTCTAGTCTAATACTTGTCCTAAGCATTGTTCAATAATCACAACATATTTCAACAACTAGTGTCTTCCTCAAATGATTTTCACTATTAATCATTGATCAGTTTAATGCATCTCTCTTACAATCAATTATCATTTAGCTACTGATATTATTTAATGCTTTACATGTGCATCAATCACAATTAAATTTTCTGTCTTTAATCTGAAGGTTATTTCTGTTACTGTCACTTTTATGTCACAAACTTGTGTAGCTACTTATTAACTGGTGTTCTGATGTCATTCAGTTTAATTTTACATACTTCAGTTTCCATATATATAAATATATACACACCTCAACAAGTTTAAATTTTTTGGACTTCATCCATCACTTTTGTTTTTATAGCTATTATATTCACATCCACACATAAATTAACTAATACCAAAAGATATATGGATAACAGGCACAGAGTGTATGAGAGAAAACGTGTTAAGCAAATATTAATACACTAAGCAATTAAGGATCACCTGAAGATGATAGTAAGAGCTAGACCATGGTTAGTTAACAATGATACATTAAAATGTTTGTTACAATGAAACTATATAACTGTCTCTTAATATCTACAAAACCTGAAATATGCCAAATTATCACAGTTGCCAGGTTCTTGTTTAGCCTTCCACTGCATCCATAAGCTAGGTTCCAGATTAGGGCACATGGGGTTAATTTATTTCCCACATAAGCCTATGTAAAAATATAATGGTCTGTCCTCCAAAGAGGATACCAGTAACATGCATGAGATTAAAGCATCAACTCTGCTCATATTTCTTATGATTTAAACAATCATAAAACATGTTAAGATTTTTATGTTCTATAAATTAACCATTTCATGGTCAATTCTTTCCTTATGTAGCAGATAAACGTAAAGCAGTTTCCGGTGCTTAAGTAAGCATCACACCAAACACACATATGCAGGGAGGAGGTGGATGTATTGCTCCAGACATTCTTAACTTTGGTACCAAATGGAGGTGTGCAGTTAGCTTCACATCTTATATACTTTAACCCAAAGGAAGAGACCCTGGTACCCACTGGATAGGAGGCAGGGAAGGTCCCAGAGCAGGTTTGGATGTTGTGGTGAACAGAGAATTCTGCAGGGAATGAAACCCTGGTCATTTAGTCATATTAAATAAATCAAATTCATGATGAAAATGTGTCTGTCTTGAATAGAATTGATGACACAACTATCTGTCAGTCATAATTCAAATGACCTATGGCTCTTCTATGCACTATGCAATACAAGTAAATTAATAGATAACACAATTCTTGCTGCGGTTTTTGGTAAAATGTGATGCTACTGTTCAGACTTCAAAATTGTAGTTTAAAATTCTGGTAAAATACATTAAAATGAACTGTTACATTTACCTTTTGAGTGGTTATTTTTTAAGTGGAACCAACAAATATTTGTGTCATATGTAAGAAATACCAAACTGTGAAGGAGGTATGTGTCATGATCTTGAAAGGGTTAACAATGTTTTAAGGTGCATGAGAAATACAGTTGCAAAACTACAGAACAGTCACAAATTCTCTTTTCTACTCTCCAGAAAGAAAATTTTCCAGAGTTCAATCCATTGTGAAATGTAACTGCACCTGAATTTTAAAAATTTAAATTAACATAACAAGGTATTTTTTTACACATCACTTGCACAATGTGTACTGTCTAAATACACTAATCAATCAGCAATGCATTGAAATTTTTTAGAAATATTTCATCAACATTTTTCCACATGTCCACTGTTACAAATTATAATAAAAGGTTTATATGTGGTAATGCCATTATTTAAAGAATCTGCAAGATTTCTACAGCTCATAATTACTGACTGAGACAGAAATTTACCAGTATTAATTCTGAATGTTTATACATTATAATGTTAAAACTGTTGCTTTCAGTTAATTTATAGATAGAAAACATCTTCATTGTTATGTATGTGCTGCTAGCTTAGAGGATAACATTAATTTTAAAACATTAATCATGAAGTACAAGAAAAATAATTTTAATAAAAAGGAACATACTACAGCCAAATTCTGGTAATATACTTAACAGTACTGAATGTCTGAATATAATGTTGTCAATTTTTCTTCAGGAATTTTTAAGAAAGAAAGTGTAATATATTCAGAGAAATATAGACCATAACATGTACATCTTCATGTTCAAATGCTACAATTACCATATATTTATAGAACATACCAAGTTAAATCAAGTAGTCTTAATTCTCTTGAAAATAAAAAAGGCATCCTTTATAAATTCACTTATGTCACAGCTGCAAACACAGCAAAATATAATGAACAGCACTAATAAATCAGCAATAAACACATGATGGAGACTGCTGATAATCTATCAGCAATTACTACTATAATTCATGAATAAGAATTAAAAATAAAAGAATATTAAATTCACATATTTCCAAGTCAATAGCACTAAAGAAAAAAGAATCAACACAACAATATCAACAATTATTAAAACTAAATAATAAAAATTAACATCATCAATACTGAAATTTTTTAATGTTCCATTATCCATTTAACCCTTTCACTATTGGAGATAAAATTACCAGCCATATTTTTCCTAGTTTATCTAACACTTTGCCAACTGCACAGGTTACAGAGGATAACTGTGACTGCTGGACAGACATTGGGGGACTGACGAAAATCACAATAAACCTTAATCAGAAGAGTGTGGCTCTGGACTTGGAATTTTACAAATATTCTGCAGTACACCATTCAGCTGCAACATTTGGTGGGATTTGTGTTAACTAATATTCATCCAATTTTCAGAATCTATGTAACAATACAATATTTCACCAATTTTTAATTTTTACCCATTTTTCTTGTACCTAAGAAAGTGTTTTACATTTCTGTTTGCTATTAAATCTATAAAAAATAAGCACTCTATTTAAGCAGATTCCACAACAATGCACAGTTTAACTTTCTATTATGACAGCAAGAGTAGAAGGTGCCTTTATGTCTAAGCACCACATCATAATGGTATGAGATAAGACAAAGCTTCACCCATTCTAGACCTCATGACTAATTAGAGGTACATGTTCAGTTTAACGCTCCAGTTACTTTATCCTTAGGGAAACAGATCCTGGTATAATTGGATATGAAACCTGGGTGGCTCCAGAACTTGTCTCAAAGGGATAATGAAGTGAAGTCAGACCTTGACTGTTTCAATCTGTAGCCAGTCACTTTACTGGTTGAGTTCATCCATGATGATGAAAGAGTTAAATTTCATAATGTGTTAACAATCTTGGCCACACCCATACTTTAATAAACTCAGAGATACACAGGTTAGAACATGTACAAACATAAGTGATGTAAAATAATGGCATAAGAATAACTTGCATTGCTAAAAATGTAATACTTTCATGTGAGTTTATGTAACTTTCATTTGTAAAGAGCTGTATGTTCACAATTATGGTTTTTGGTCATAAACAGTATAATATTTATTGCAGGTAGGAACAAAATATGAGTGTTTTGGCAGTATGACAGAGTTACTTTAGTGGTCATCTGATTTTCAGAATATCAATATAATTCATCCCCATTTATTTCTTTTTTGTACTGAAAACTATGCGAGACAATTTATTACATTTCTATTTGCTAAGAAATTTATATAAAAAGTCACAGATGCAGAAGGAAATAATATATATCTGTCAACATTTACATTAATTTTGTTTCATACATAATTTAATTTGTGGTTAGCTGATTTTTTTTCCTCCAACTCGTCTTCAACACTGTAGGTAGTCTTACTCAACTTTCTATTTCCACATAATTTCAGTTAGAAGCATATTGTATGGCTTCCATGTTAATAAGAACTGATGTTTCAAGAAGTCTGTTTATTTAACAATACTTTCTCAACTGCAGAGGTCATATAATATCAAACAGGATGATGATTATATATGAGAAATTAGAAAGGTTGTGAAAAGAAATGGTCTCATTGTCTACTTAAGGTGATATCCCAGAATTTGTTTAGAGGAATTTAGAAAATCTATATCAGGATAACTAGCTTCCAGGCTGAGACTTAAACTCAGAATCTTCTGAATGCAAAACAAGAGTGTTAACTGTGATGTTCAGTTGATGCATTGGGTATACTTTCAATTGTAACATGGTGACTTGCCTCTGGATGTGTGGGAGAGACTAACAAATGACAGTATACTTCTCAAACTGACAAAATAAAGACATGACATGGTATTAGCAGGCCCACCTTGAGATAGGAGCCACTATTATAGAAATTAAATATTGAGTCTACTTAGAAAGCAATGTTCCTAATACTCAGAAAGTCACCAATATAGAATAACTTTACTATCAAGTAATACATTATTCACATCTTTTGAACTTCCAAGACAGAAAAATCCACACCTAATATAAAAGAAAATATAGAATGATAACCTACCGTAATGTAATAGCATATATAATTATACCTAGTCTGCTTTCTGTTACTCTACAGTACTGCACAAAGCTGAAAGAGTAGAAAGACATACTCAAAGTACACCTCACTGGCCTTGATATTCATTTGTTTCAGTTACATACCTGCTGTTGCAAAGCTAATACCAATGCACTGCGTTGGAAATTATTTTTATTACTGATGATGACCTGGTTTTGGCACCATATAGAATTGCAGGTAGATGCCAATGTTTTGAAAAAACAATTTCTCCATTTTTAAACTTTGAAGAGAATGGACATATGTTTGTCTGGAATGCCAACATCTGTGAGTCTATATAGCACCAAAACCAGGAACATTATCATAATCCTCACCACTGTGAAAATGTCAACCTCAGAATTTTTTTGTAGTTCATTAAATATTCACTATATCATAAGATGTTTCAAGTCAAAGTTTTACTCTAATATCTTTTTTTTGTATGAGCCATTTTAGAGAAAATCAAGTTTTATTTCAGTCTAATGTAAAATGAAGGTTATATTAGATTGATATGAACCACAATTACATTTTCCACTTAACTTTTTAATTCAGACATCCCCTCTCATCCCTCATATCAAATTATATTAAACTTTGTCCAGTAGTTTAAGAGAATAAATGTGTTGACAAATGGGTGTCCTCCATACTGTCTATTCACATTATGCACTTTGTGCAAAGGATACATACCACAATACTGAGTAAAAATGATCAATATTTTGGGCACAACACAATTATGTCACAGCTTTAATAGTATGGCACAATGCTCTACTGTATGATCAGCCAGAACTGAAAAACTGTTGGCATTTAATATTCAGACTAGTTAATCACAATCAGGTTCATACTGCAGGATCCAGAGAGAGGCAAGCCAACCAGATCAACTGATGTACCCATCTATTGGAAAGAGACAGCATGTTTGTATCAACAATTTTAGATTGGCAAGATTTGACACAACAGGATGGCATATGCCATGCACTTGCCAAAATGACCAGTTCTTGATTTATCATATATCAAGGGCATATATTTATGAATATGTAACCCATAAGCAAATGGTTTCCTTTAAGAAACGGAAACCATACTGTTGATTTAAATCTGATGATTCAGACAAATGATATAAACTGAAAAGCAGCAGAATTTTCCTCAACCATCATCAATATTTATATCACCACGCTTGCCTTTCACCAGGAAGACATTCATATTATCTTTACCTTTTACATATACAGAACCACGCGGTTCAAATTCATATCGTTCAGAGAGAACAGGCACACAAGCACCCCCAACTTGAATTCTTCCTCGAACTCCTGTAGAATCCATTCTGCTAGCTATATTAACAGCATCACCCCAGATGTCATAACAAAGCTTAGTGGTCCCTATAACTCCTGCTGTAACATCACCAAAATTATAACCAACCCTTAAGATAAGGTTAAATTCAAGCAGGTCTCGATTGAAATCATCAATCACTTTCTGTAATGACATGGCAAAGTCCATGAGTTCAAACAAGTGCTGGTATGGATGTTTATTTTGGCGTCGAACTTCAGGATTCAAACCAGATGCAGCCATGAATGTACTTCCAATAGTTTTAATTTTTTCAATGTTTCTGAAGTCTGGGTTTGTCAGCAAGTCATCAAAATCTGCTATTAATTCATTCAGAACTCTTAAATACTCCTTGCCTCCAAGATAAGACTCATCATACATCTCGTTGAAATTAACAATGCTCGCAAAGATGATGCCAACATCCTGATGGTTTTCAGAGTATTTGGCAGTGTTTTTTAGCTGATCAGCAACATGTTTTGGAATTATATTGTGTAGAAGCCAATCAGCTTGGTTCTTCATGTTCTGAACTCTAGCTCTGTCTTGAGCAGCTACCATGTTACTGTGGAAACTTAATCTGTAACTGATTTCAAATTCTCGGTTCAAAAACCAAACTAAAACAAGTAACAACAATACATCGATAAAAATCTCTCCATGGTAAAGATTGAAATTATGATGTCCACGCTGCTTCTCAAAATATTCTGCAACAGAACTATGATTATTATGGAGTGACAGATTGACCATTCCAGCTGTCACATTAGGGTTAAAATTGTTTCTGGGTCCACTGTTATAGTCAAATGTAAAAACTGAACAGGCATGACTAGCTACTAAAGAAACATACACTATCCCAGCCAGACTTGCCAGAACACTCTTCATCCAGCAATTCAACTGTGTAAAATTACAGAAATGTACAAGTCCCACACATAGCATATAACTAAAATACAGATCCCCACCATTTGTAGAAGAAAAATTCATACACAGAAAATTTACTAGAACTGACACTATGGGCAGACTTACCAAAACAGCACCACAAATGTGCCATGGATACCAATGTGAAAACTTATCAAGCAGCCAGTGAGAAATATATGTTCCAGTTCCCGAGTCAGAATGAACTGAAACTGGCTTAAGAAACTGTTGAACACAGAGTAACAGAACAGATATCTGAATAGCTGTTGCTACTGTACAAAATGCAATCCAAATAGGGGACACACTGTACAGTAAGAAAAGAGAAACTGCAATGGCAGTGTACACCAGTGCTGAGATGAGAATGTCAAAGTAGGTGTTAAAGCGAGATGTAGCAAGTGTTGGAGGAGAGCCTCCATGCTTTTCAGTAATTCTATGGGCATAGGCACGATATTCACGTTCCATTTCCTTCTGCCGAAAGAACAAAGTGATACCAGAGAGAGGGGGCTTCACAAAATAGCTGTGATGTGATGTCACATTGTCTTGAACGCAGCGGATGAGTTGCAGGTCTGACTGTTTGCGCAGCTTGTGGAAACAGATAGTGAAATTGTCTCCCAAAGGAGGAGGCAGATGACTCCGCCTTAAATCCTGGTCTGAAAATTAAAAACATTCCACTCTCAGATGTTAATCAACTGATTCTTAGGTCATTCAATGATGTTGTTTCAACTACACAGGTTAAATACTGTATTTATATGAAGAGCTAATAAACAAGACTGGAAAGGTATAATCCATACCAGAATACACAGAATTTCTATATGTATTCTTCATACCTGACATAAAATATATATCACACCACACAATTATCATCCTCATAAGCACAGGAATAGATCACAGATGATTTAAAAAATAAGTACGTTTTCAATGTAAGATTTCTTCAAGCACTCTTACCTATTTTCTTACTCAAAAATTAAACTGATCACAAATAGTTGCATCATAATCTGTGAGACACGAAATTATTAGGCACAAAGACCTGTTAATGATCTGGAACAGTAAGACACAGTGATGTTTCAAAAGCCAAACTAAAATGCTCAGCTATTTAGGGAAACAGCTGACACTGAAAAAGGTATATTATAAGGTCTATGGTTAGAATCAAGATAATTCAACTTGATATACCTTACAGTTATTCTCACATTCTAAATATCTGTAATAACATTAAAATGATAAGTTATATCTCAAAGAAGGACAATCATACTAAAAAAATTCCAATCTGATACTCTTCTGTTATTACAATACTTACCAGTATCTGTGTCATTTATTGAAGACTGGCTAGATGTATAGTAGCCACTGACACGGTGAGTTAGTAGCTCACCCTGAGCTATTCCATTCATCACATAGATCTGTAAATAGTAACCAGTGGAAGTAGACCTTGTTGTATGGTTTTAGATTGATAAGATTCTAGGGTGTCTACTAGAGCTGTGTGTACCTTCATTTACCTTAATCTATGATTCTTAACTGACATGCTGTTATAGCAACTCCTGAATGTAGTCAATCAAGCTATTTACTGCCAATACTGACAGACCAATAGTAGGCCCTTGTGAACACACTAATGAAGTTTTTAGTTCCATAGAAGATGGTGAATTTCTTGACTAGCTGAGCAACACTCAGCTTCTCACATAAAGCGATCTATGGAGTCAGATCTTTTGTTACTGTTACTACTAACTAAGAGCAAGGAACATCAAATCTACAAGCAAAACAAGAAAGTAGCGGTAACAACAAATTATGGTAACACATTTCTAAGATCCAGTATAATTAAAATATGTTAAATTCATGGCATGATCATGTATTTATTTCTGCATTAACTATCAGAACAATTTCCTTGCTAATTTATAAAAATATTTTGGTATTATTCTCTGTATGCAGATAACAGACAAAAACTGGAAATTATATTAGGCCTATTACAAGCAGCAAGGAGGAGGAGGGAAAGAGGAGGCAAATGAGAAGGAAACAGCTGAAGAGGAAGCAGACTAGGAAGGGGATAAAATACTAAAGAGGAAGTAAGAGGGGGGAAAAGTGGGATAGGGGAAAATGTGGTTGAAGGGGAATAAAATGGTAGTGAAGATGAAGAAAAAGAAACGAAAGCAATGAGGAAGAAAAATAATGGAAATGATAAGGAAAATAAAACAATGGAATTATAGGTAAAGCACAATCACTTAAGGTGAAAGAATACCTGCTGCTGGATGCTGCTTCGTCTGCTGTTGCTACGAATGCCAGAATCTTTGCGGCTGTTGACAGACAGACATACACTCAGCTGATCTTCATTTGGTGATGGGACACTCAAGTGAGCCACAGTGTTTCTGGTTGCAACTTCTTCACTGGGGTTCACCAACTATATAACAATGTACACTAGCACAAAATTCTTCAAAATGTAAAATCTTTGATACTGCAAACGAGTCTGCTCTTGGATATTCAATTAAATATTTTTGTTTCTCTAGCAGGTTACAAGCCACCAGACGCGGCTTATAACCCGAGAGTCTTTCATCAATAAACATGTTATAAAATTATTTTAAGATATTGTTGTATCATTATTATTTAGTGTATGAGAAGAGGTACTGATAATACACAAAATGTGAGATGGAGTATGCTTTGTAGAGACAAAATGCATTTAGTACAGCATAATAAAACAAGAAATTGGTGAAAAAAATATTGATAAAATTAATTACCATACTACGTATTATGTAAAGTCATTAACACCCATGGAAATTTTACAATTGAAATGTATTCCTTCGTGCTGAATTTGTAATCAGCAGAAGTATCTCCATGACTCTTACAATTTATAATCTTTACATACCTGCTGGTACCCATTATTATCTTCACTGACATCCAATTCTTTTAACAGGGGCATAGAATGTGGAAGATTCTGTTCCAGAATTCCACTTTCTCCTGGAATGACAGGAGAGATTCACTCATTCTCACACACAATAATTACTAAACATGAAAGTTTTCTTTATTTTTGTATTTAGTTGTTTTACAACATTATATGAACTGCACAAGTTAGTTTAATGCCATGGCTTGTCGAGCATCATTTTCCTATGAAAATTCAATCTGGTTCACACTCTCACAACCTATTTCTCTAAGATCCATTTTGCTATTATCATCTCATCTACATTTTGATCTCCCAAGTGGCTGCTTTCCAAGAATAAATTTCTTGTTATCCCAGTCTGCATTAAATGTTTAACCCATCATAATCTCTCTAAGTTAATGACTACTATTCTGTGATATTTCCCTTACCTGATTTTTTTTTCAACTTTCTGGGTTGATGCTTCCATGGAGTGACACAGAGTGGAGAGAACTTGCCACTAGCACCACAGCCTGTGAGTGATGTAGGACTCTTGCTGATATCTCTCCCACCTTCATCTCTCTCACTGTCTTCATTATCATTGTCAGAATTGAGGATGCTTGGTAAGGAATGTGCTTTCATTCTGTTAGTGGCATAACTAAGTGAGTTGGAGGACATGAGACCAAGAAAATGTGGTCGTTGTTTTGGGTCAGAGGAGACAACATGTGATTGTGACTCGGGAGGGGAAGATGGGGGTGCCACTACAATGGGTAGGAGACTGGAAGGTGGATTATCTTTCTGATGAAGTAAGTTCTCATAAGAGGTATCTGACTTGCGTCCCTGAATGAAATATGTCTTCATGCCTAAGAGAATGAAACATAGTAACTCACAACTAAGTAACAATAATTGCTCATGCATTCTTGATTGACAGAATCCTAGTTTACTTAGTAAAGCTGTTTCAACTACTGGGGTTATGCAGTGTTGGACAAAATGGAAAGATGATCATGAATGGTAAATAGATAAGGATTTTAAAAAAGCAGTTGTGACATATTTTAGGCATTTTCCACAACTTTCCAAACAAAACCATGAAAATCTGAATCTGGATAGCCTGTGAGTAGGTAGGGATTTCAAAGGAAGCAGTCATGACCTATTTAAAGGTACTAATTTTGGCATCTGCATGGGGAGACTGATGAAAATCAAGCAAAATCTCAGTCAAGATAGCCAATAATGCAGTACTCCTTATTTTAATCATACATCATCTGAATACATATCTAGAGCATTACAACAACACTAAGTTATAAGATGCCACTGCATATGTACTGGTTTCACCCAGGAACAATCCTTATTGGTCACTGTCCTGAAGAGGGATTGATGCACTGAACTGTGAAAGATGTGTGGTGAGAATTTTCAAATGCAGTATTTAACATATTTCTACCACATACCACCACCATACACACCCACATAACATACGTAGTTTTTCCAATACAGTGAGGTTTGAGCCTGAAGCATTTTCACTTCACAGAGACATAGTAATTGAGGTTTATAATTGTATGTAATAATAATTAGGGTATAGGAGTACTGTACAAAACAGTCTGATCTCTACCTTGCACCATTTCTCCTTCCTCAAGCACATACATATCATCCAGAAATTTGCATGTAGCTTCTGAAACATGAACCCGCCCTGGCTTGCCTGTTGATTCCATTTGATTGGCCAGTGTCACATCATTGGACCACACATCAAACTTGAACCTCCTTGTACCCACAATACCACAAAGTACTGTGCCAGTATGGACACCCACTCGCATATTTACTCCTGCAGAAGAAATACCAAGTATTAAAAACATGCAACACTTGTGTGGTGTATCTGGGGTATCAAAGGATTAAGATATTTTGGAATAACAGTGTCAAATCAAAATTATATTCATGAAGAAAATAAGAGTAAGGAATGTGTCTGTATGTCTGTTCATCTGTCCATGTATCTCATTTCTGAAACTAGTAAACATATTTAGGTGATATTTAAGTACTGGACATTTGTTCCAAACATTATCAGGCACATTTAATTTTGTTTCATGTCTGTCCAATGCAATCACTACATTACATGAAGGTCAGACTTAACAAACTTTATAAATTTTCACAATAACAGACCACACAAAAGACAAGTACATAATAAAATATATTGACATAATTAAGATCTACAATTTTCTGCAACATTTTTCCCTATGGAGAGTAATTAAGAAAACATAAAATAAAATAATTTTAATTAGATTTACCACATTAAATTTGTATCTGCAATAAATAAGAGTAAAGAGCAATATGATATACAAAATCACAAAGAATGCATTAAAAAAATATTTATCCTTCCTTACTTGTCTGCTACTGTAGATATACTGACATCTATTCTAAGCTGACATATGCACACAGTCCTTACCTTCATCCCTCTCTGCATCGAACTGCTTGATGGCATCTATCATCGCAAGTCCCATCTCCACACAGGCTGTAGCATGGTCTGGTTTAGGTTCAGGACAACCAGCAACACAATAATAGCAATCACCGAGGGTTGAGATTTTCTCACAGCCATGTGTCGCACACAAATCATCAAATCGCTCGAATAAGTCTTTCAAAATGCCCACTAATTCCTCAGCAGTCTTATTTGAACTCATTCTAGTGAAACCAACAATATCTGCAAATAATATGCTCACATTTTCCATGCGGTGCATATTGAATGGTCTGAAAAGGGAACGTATGTCACTCCCTCCAGGGTTTGAACCACGTGTGGAATACCTCAATGTATGATCACCTCGTTCTTTTCCTCCATCATCTTCTCTTCCACCTCCTGTTTCTGACATCAGCCAATCAGCAACTTTTGGTGGCATCACTGAGTGAATCATTTTCTCCTTAAGCTGTTTTTCCATCTCCAATTGCCGTCTCACAAGCAATGACTGTCCAACTTTCATAAAAGTTCCACGCATACGAACACGAGTCATTATCAAAATATGAATGCCTATGAGGTGAACACACATATGAAGCAAAATGCGCACAGCAATACCAGCGCTTCTCATGTTGCTGTAAATTTCTCCAGTACTTAAGTAATGAGTCAAGCATTCAAACACTACAGAATAAGCTCCTCCAATAGCTACACACATGTAAAGTGGCAATGGAATCACTGTGTAAATAACAAGCAGAATCTCAATACAAAGGGAAAACTGTCCAACAGGTGTAATGTCTGGGGACTTTTCTATAGATGGATCAAAAATTACAAAAATTAGTGACAAGCCACTAATGAGGGTAGCAACAAATATTGAAATTTGACATGTATATTGCCTATATATATCTGTGTAAGTGAGAAGTAAAACTAACCCAATTACAAAAAACAGAATGGCAAATGTTACAGAAACAGCAATCCAGTGCTGAGTGTTTCCTTTGAGGCCAGTCATGAGGAAATATATGAACCATGACAGGGATACAACAAGGATGTACAAAAGGGCATATCTGAAAAAGAGAAAAAGAATTATTTTAATATGTGTGTGTGTTCGGAGGAATGTGAGTTTCTATGGCTATTTGAACCTGCATAACATGTAATTTATAAATTTTTTACCCAACACCTGGTAGAAACAGATTGTACATGCAGACTGAAGAAGGGCCTGAGGATAAAAAAGGTAACATATAACACAAGGTCAGGTTGCAAAGGGGCTAGGTTCTGACACTCAGGAGAAAATCATAATAATTACATAAAACAGGGCACAGTTCACTTTAAAAATTCCTGACTCTAAAAGTGCATGGCATTAACATAAGGGTTAAAACTACAAAATTGTAACAAAAAGGTTATGCATTAGAGATAATGTGAATAAAATCGCAAAATAAGATTTCTGCACTTCAGTAATATTAATGTGACTAAACAGAATTTAACACAAGATAAAATAAAACACCTATTTTCTTGTAATCATTCATGTCTCTCCTGACCAGATTTCCTGTTCTCATGTAATATTCTAAATTCAAAAGAAATAAAACTATACGCATA
This sequence comes from Zootermopsis nevadensis, assembly GCF_977971745.1. NCBI lineage: Eukaryota > Metazoa > Arthropoda > Insecta > Blattodea > Termopsidae > Zootermopsis > Zootermopsis nevadensis. The sequence goes on along the minus strand of NW_028259149.1, from coordinate 13,823,084 downwards.
ACATGCAGAAGCAAAGTGTTTCAGAAATTAGCTCACTCAATTGCCTCTGACAAATTAGCTATGGCCAATGCCAAGTATATTCCTAGTCTCTGTCTAAATGTATTACACATTTAACAACTAATATAAAAAGTCAGATGAAAGTAAATAGGAAATTATTTCTTTTGAATCCTAATCCTACTCTCTCTTTCTTCCTTTCATACTTTTACATGCTTCCTCCCAGATATCAGTAAGTGTTTCAAGACATGGCACAAACATATGTAATTAATAACTAATACAGTACTCTTTAACATAAATTTAAAATAGTTTTAGGTAAGAAATGCTAAAAGATACTAGTAGAGAAAAACAACAGAAACAAATATCAGCCGTGACCTTGTATTATGCAATTTCAACATTTCCCCCCATTTTGTGCCCATTTAAATACTGTCTGTGACCACAAGGAACCACAATCACTCATAAACATCAAACTGGCTTTTACACAGTATAGATTAATCAGTCTACTGACAAGTGCAAAGTGTAGAAACCAAATTAAAGGATGTATGAAGCATGCTGTGAGACTATAAGCAAGTAGAATGGTGAGTAGATTTAAGTTACATCACCAAAGCTCTAAAAATGAGTTTAAAAATACATCAACATCAAATGTATTATAAATCTATAAAACTTCATGCATTTTATAAAGTGTACTTGGATTACATAGCTTTCCTTAAGAAGTGTTTTTTAGGCATGTAAAATAAATAACAACTTAAAATGACACATACCCTGCCTTCAGCTTTATGCCAATTAAAAATGCCTTAATATAATCAAGCTTATGGAATGTTAAGTGATGAATAAGACACATACTGGAACCGAAGTCGCACTTGAGGAAATGAGCTTCTTCGATATTGGCCTTCAAGTATCTCAGAGTCAAAGCGAGGGTCCCACCAGGAATGGTTGGCTGCCCGTTCAAACAGAATAGGTAGGTAGATGCCACAACAACTTGTCCGCTGACCACTCTGAGCCAAATAGCTTTGAATGTATGGTGCAAGTGATATTTGAATGTCATCTTCACCATTTGTTTGTTGACTTAGACCTTGAGAATGTGAGAAACTAACTGATGAGTTACACTTATGTTCTGTTCTGATCTGAGGTATGCCTTCTGCCATATTTCAGCCAAAACAATACTTATATAATCTTTAACCAGCAATAACATTGATGTCAATTTGTTTCCTACTCAATGTGTCACTGAAGTCCTCATCAAACCCACATTCATTCATTATCTCTTGAACTAAGCAGTATAAAGAGGAGGCAATCAAGCATCACTTTTAGGTTAATTTATCCAAAGATGAGAATGTCACACGCAGTTCTTCCAATTATGATTCATGTAGACCATTATCAAACATTACAAAATAAACTTAAAAAAATGTATACATAATCACTTGACAGCTAATAATGCAGGTAAATATTTCGTTGTGTTACAGCAAGCATTTTGTAATAAAAAAACTACAAACACTGACTCTTTTTGCTTCATGTCATGTAAAGCCAATTATAATTCTTGCCATTCTTGATGGACTCTTATATCAACTAGTCATCACAGTAATAATCCAGAATCACAAAGACATCACATTTATCTAACACAGAATTCGTGTAGTCAGTGAAATATCTTCATTGTATATAACATGAATCTTCCTCTTTTAACACAGCTACTATGAAACTGAAAACAACGAAAAACATAATACAGATTAGGTACATGAACAGACGAACTGGAATTGACTGCAATTACGAAGAATGGTATTTAAAAACAAGTAAACTTTTATGAAAATTTCACCGACTGAAAATGCCTAATTGAAGCATTCAGCCAAAAGGTATCGTGCTATAATTAACCTTACATGGTGTGCCATATTTTAGGGACAATACATTATGACAACGACATATGTAAAAGAATTAAAATTATTCTTCACAATTTCCGGTAAAATAAACCAATTTACATCATATGATTAACAATATTGACATTTAAAATTTGTAATGACAGGTGTATAGCCAATGGTCATATTGAAGGGCGGGGTGGGGAAAAAGTCAGCACTGTTTCGGCCAATGATTGACAGCAATCTCCAAACGTCCACTAAAATGGTGTCAGTTCAACAAATAAGAAATAGGGCGGGAATGATTGTAGTCAACAAAAACCGTGATTCACTTAACCTATTACTAACCTTTCAAGCATGATGAATATGTTTTGCTGTGAAAAATTATGTATAAAGTACAGTATGTATCTCCAAGCAGCCAACATTGATCCTGCATTCAAGATTACTTCAAAGAGCAACATAATTCTTAACTAAATGTTGCGATTAACAATGTCCTAAATTAAGCTCATTAATTTCGGAAATATCGTGCAGTATTTGTAACAGTCATTATTAATGGAACATCATTATCACTGATTTTCAATTTAAAGTAGAAGATAATCCCACTACTATAGTGTCAGCCATTTGTAATTCGGCTGTGACATTGGTGATAATCTGTGACTGACCACTTTTTCAAGTTTTGCAGTTGTGCCAATCACTGATTACCTCATGGTACCAATGAAGTAGAACTGCGAAATTTGAACATTTAAATGCACGTGCACACAAAATAATTAGACACATATCAACTTGGAGCAAAGTTTCTAAATTATTATTGATTACATAAAACATTTGTATAATCTGACTATCTTTCTAGTGCCAGAAGTTGAATTGCTGAGGTCTAAAATGCATTAAGCTTTTCTTGATTGTGTAATGTGTAGGTTGTTCTAATTTTTAAAACATTATATGTTCAGATTCAAACGTAATTTATAATGTTTCCAAGTAACACGAATTATTAGTCATAATGCGAAGAAAAAGAAAGATGAAAAACTGCCCCCCTAGGATTACCAACATTTCTTTAAATCATGGATCATCTGTATAGTTTTATGTGCTGCAATCCACAGATAAATTTGGAAGTGAACACTTCAAAATCACGGAAATATCTTACCAGGCCTAAGTGGCTCACCGCTTTTTTCTAATACTGCCAGTAATGTGAAACATTTTTTCTGTAAATAGGCGCACATACAAAATAATGTTTTGAAGCCTTACTACAGGTATGTACACACACTTTGCCCTATATTTATTGTTATGTAAGAAGGATCTATGTCTGGCTTAAATGTTCCTCTAACAACCTTTTTTAAGCTTCCAGAATGATAAATGGATTTTTGATGCAGTAGGAACAAAAAATAATTTCTGAACACTTTAATTAATAATTGTGTTCCTGAGTCTTTTATTCTGAAAGTTTGTGATCTAAACACAGGATTTTCTGAAAAGTGGAAAGTTATAAAATTACAATTTTTTTAAAAATTTTAGTCAATGAAGTGACTGGCTTCAAGCTGAATGACTGGGGCTTGATTCTTGGCAAGGACAGAAACTTTTCTCTTTGCCACCATGTCTAGACTGGCTCTGGGTATACGATGGCTTCCTTTACTAGGGTAAAGTGGTCAGAGAGTGAAGCTGACCACTAACATTGAATGTGTGGAAATATACCTTCACTTTCAACATGTCTTAATTGAATAGATATTAATTATGTTTCAGAATGCTATGAGAAGTGATGTAAGTATAGTACATGAAATGTATTACACTGAACAGAATATTATCATTGACTTAAACACTCCATCTAAACTAGGAAGTTAACTATTTAGAGTACATTTATTTGAACTATTTTACCCAATTTATTTTGTTCAGAATCTGAAGTTCTTCATCTGAGTTTGACATTAGACTGGAACATGACATTAAAAATGTCAATCTGGGTTGATACAGTAGGTATATTTATTGAAACTATCAGAACTTACCAGAAGAAAAAATCTATTTATTTTATTTGAAATTGAAATCTGATATAATCTGGTACTGGAACACAACACAATTTTATCATTGTTGGACTGAATTTAACAGAGGACCTGAAAGGATAACCAAATTAAAACATAATACACAAACCAATAAATTAACTCCAACCATAAACTGACCTCCCAGGGAGCTACATAGGTGGTTCAGACTTGACCCAGGATTTTGATCATACCGTGCCAATAAATCATATTATTTTATTTTTCCATGAGGCACTCTGTCCCTACATGTACATATTTGTCCCATCCCATGAAAGGACTGTGTGGAATGACATTGAGTCCCATCACTGTTCACAAGAAGCAGTGACTGCCTGGGTCAAATTTGAACTGCACATGTAAATAGATGAGAAGGGGAAGCTAGAAAATACATGATAATGTGGGTGAGGGTACTTTGGAATGCAGGGAAAGGACAGCAGCTACCCACAACTATGAAGATGATAATTAATTATAGAAATTAAGTAAACCACATTTATGATAGATATAATAACCATAATATGAATAATTACCAGTGGTGATTTGTGCTCACTCCTTTACATTATTGGCTTCCTAATGAATGTTCCTGTATAATAGTTAGTCCTCCTATTTTGTATTTAAATGGTCAAGGTTTTGATTATCTGCCTTTAGGGTGATTTTCCTGACTGAGTTTCTTTGTGGTTTTTCTCAACCACTCCAGGAAAATTCTGGATTTTATAAGTAGTTGAATAAACTATCAAACAAATATGTCCTCCTGTAGTTTTTTTTTCACAGAACTGTTTTTGAGTAAGAGTTGAAAGTGAATGTTCTTAAATTCAGTTTCATCTACAGTTTAGTGACTGAAGGGTGCAATGGGTGGGTCTCTCCAACCAAATTCCTCCTGACACGTATAATAAGCAACCCAATAGAAGAGATTCAGGAGACCAAATGAGGCAGGGAACAAGATACGTGCTGCCTTGTCTATGTGGGACACACTATTCACATGTCTGGAAATGACTCCTACATCTCCAGCTGCAGCATGGGCAGCCTCACGCTGTCGCTGGCGGCGATATGCATCATCTCCTGCTAAACAATACAGCAACTGTTGCCACTTGGGTACATGGCGTTCAGTCTGGGTCTGGCGTGTCACACACATGACTCGATTGTGGCGGTGTGCTTGCTGCTGCTGCTGCTGGCACGATGGAGATGATAATGTTGAAATTCCATAGTTAAGTGGATCCTGTGGTATACACAATTTGCTAAAATTTTATCTGCTTCTGATATATGAATTTACATGTTTTTTATTCATGAACCCAGATATTTAAATGGAAAATGTAACTTAAAAACACAGACAAATGAATGAATGAATGCACAACTGAAGAAATAAGTTGGTATGTTTTGAGATCAACAGCTCAATATAGTGGTTGGTTATGGGCTGCATGCTTAGTGTCCGATTCCTGGCAGATTTAGGATATAATTAAAGGCCATCAGCATTTGAAAAGAGTTTAATTACTGTCATATTCAGTATTATGTGCCTCATACTCATATGTGTGATTTAAGCTCCAGGTATGGACTCTATACACTTATCGAAGGTAATAGTAGGAATACTCACTTTAGCTGAGACACAATTTATCTTTCTCCCTTGACAATAAAATGATAATGAAGATGGAAAGATGACCAGTGGAGGGGGGACACAGTTTAATGTAGAATCTGACTTTGATAGAGATGAGGAAACATTCACACCTGATCTGGTTGGTCTTAAAACAGATCTTTTGCACAGAAGGCCAGTGTCTTACCTTTAAACAAACGATTCTCAGACTTTGCCATTTCATTGACTGATAAAACAACAGTGGGGTTTCCAAGCGAAATCCCAATACTGTCATGCTGTTCAGTAGAAATAACAGCCTACAAATATAATTAATATTAGTGTGTCTAAATATGTTTATTTGAATGTTGAAAATTCAACTCTTGATTTTATCCAACAAAAGCAATTAGAATGGTATGGACATACAAAAAGGATGACAGAAGAGAGATTACCGAAGAAGATCATGGAATGGGTACCGCCTGGAAGAAGGAAAAGAGGACGTCCTCCAAATGCCTGGATACAGGGAATTCAATCATCAGTGAGGGAGAGAAACATTGAAGAGGATTTGTGGGCAGACAGACAAGAATGGAGAAGAAAAATTATAATGTAAATTGTTAGATTCAAATGTAGCCTTGGGTACCGGAAAAATGTACAAACATTGTTAAACCGGAAATATATATATATATATATAATGTCCTTGTGTGATATTAAAATTGAAGAGACATGATGATCACATATACTAAATGCCCATAGGGGGATATATGAAATAATTATTTAGATCTGTCAGTATTCCAAGGACCTGCTGTTTGTTACATGGCTCTGCCTCCTCATTCTGAAGTACAGACTGCAGAGAATGGCCCCAAAACTCCATATTCTCCCTCATCACTCTGTTGCTGATACCACTGGTATAAAGGAAAAGCAGAAATTTATAGTAATGTTTAAAATAAAATATTTGGTTGCTAAAATGATTGGTATAAATTAACTGAGCCACAGATCAGCAGCAGTCCTTGAACTACTGCGTGATAAACATTGCACTAGACCTTCAGATCCATCTAGAGTTAGTGTATTAATACGATCTCCATACATTGTAAATGGGGCAGATAAGGGAGCTCCTCCGGCGTCCTGATCGTAATGATGGGCTTTGACTGGTGTCTGGTATGTCAGTTGCAATGCAGCCCACTGCCTCTTCTGGAGGCCCTTCTGCATCTAACCATTCTTCCTCATCCACAGGAATCTCACCACTGCCAACCTATGATTGTAAAACTTTGAAATAAATTTAGCCTCTTTTTCAGGTCAGAGAATCCCACACTGACCTCAAAAATCCTTATAGTTCCTACCAGAAAAAAATAGTTAAATGATGTATAGTGTACAGAATTTCATAAATAATGTTTTATATGACTTCAAGTCACTTTGTGGTAACAATATAATTTACAGATTTTGTTTCTTTTAGCAACCTGCTCTCGAACACTGAATGTATTATCTTCTGTCTCAGTATGAGACCAGGTTCCACACCCATACACAACAAGAGGCATATACAGCTACTTGCCTTTGTAAAGTAATGAACACCAGCAAACTCGAGAAGTGTAGCAATGCAGTAAAAGAAGCTCATTAGCAGAAACCAGTCCAGAGCTGTGGCATAGCGAACCTTAGGCAGGTCTATCCTACTGTCTAGGCTTATTGTTGACAGTGTCAGTACAGTAGTAATACCTAAAGTAAACAAGAAAACACTGTATTTCTTTTGTTCATCTTACATTTGCATGATGAATATTGCCATGCACTTCAATATAAACAAAGATCTCACAGTTCACCATCATGTAACATTACAATTAAATTAAATTATCAGTTTATTGATATATAATGAGTATTTTGTCTGAGGACATTGGAAGAATATATGGCATAATTGAAGCTAATTGCTTAGTAGATCTTGGACCTGATAACAAATTAACTAATTACCAAGAGACCATATTTCTTCATGTAGTGACAACCAGCAAACAAAATGTTACACACAAACTATTGATTAACCAATAAACCAATGCATACTTTAATGATATAAAGCAGTCACTCAACAGTGTTCATAACAAAATTTACCATGAAATTTGATCCATTCCATAGTTTCACAATATCTATTTTTTGGTCTTCCAACAGTCCATCCCAAATTCTGTATGTATTTTTTCCCTTCACCTGGGTTATATCGCTAGTCCAACATAACAAGGAGACAACTAATTTGAGCATAATTAAAGTTTACCAAGACCAACTCTGTCACTTGTAGCCTCTCGATGTATCCAGAAGGAGACCCATGACAACACCACTATGAGGATGCAAGGCACATACACTTGAATAAGAAAGTAGCCAGTGTGTCGCTGCAAGTTGAAGTTCACTTGCAGAACTGAGAATTCACCTACGTAAACAAAGACAAACAATGAGGACTGCTCTAATGCTGGTACTTATTTCTGAGCAAAAGGCTCTTATTTTGTTTGGTAGGAGTTTCAGGACCTTTACAATCTGCACTCCTGTGTAATGCTGTTAACAAACTAACCAACTAACTTATTGCTGAGATAGATCCAGTACTACTAACAACAAATAATATAATTTAACACAATCCTGAGCCAGTTCCATTCTAACAAGGTGTTTCCATAAGACTCATTTGATGTTATCCTGTCATCCTTTTCTTGATGTTCCAAATGGTTGCTTCCTTTGGTGCTTTCCCATTGAAACTATTAATATCCTGTCTCTCCTGTCCTAGCTTCATGTTAAGCCTGTCATAGACTCTTAAATTTCAGAGTGCTAAACGACTTGTTTACATTGTGAAGTTCCTCACTGTGTAATATCCTAAATGTAATTTGATCAATTGAATAGAAAAAATGGAATGTAAAATAAAGGCAGAACAAATTTTGAAATATATATCTAGAAGAAAATAAGATTTATGAAGGCTTCTGAAGAAATGGATGGGTCAACTAGAAAATCTAAATCCATAAAAATCCAAGAAATCTGAACTATGATGATACTTATTGCCAGAACTTATTTCTAACAGGAGTGGAAATGTGTACTTTTGAGAAGAAAGTAAGAGCAGAATAAATTCCAAGAGAGCTTGGTACCTCTAGGTACATAATTGTTTATCTTCCACAGATCTAGAAATCTTAAGGATTAAAATATACAGAATTATAATTGTACCTGTTATTTTGTATGGGTCTCTCTAATCATAAGGGAAGAATGTGAAATGAGTGTTTTATGACAGAATGCTGAGGAGAATATTTAGACCTAAGATAAAAGAGAAACAGAAATACATGGAAACAATTGAATAATGAGGAGCTTCTTAATTTGTTCTTTTCACCAGATATTAAAAAAGTAAAGCTGTCCCACTATACGCCATGTAGGCGCTTGGGGGGAGTGGAGGTATAGCTCCTACTCATTCTTGACCTCAGCACTAGATGGGGTTCAGTAGTCAGCATCACGCCCCGGCCGTTTCAACAAATATTACTAGGATCATTAAACTGAGAAAGATAAAATAGACAGTACATAAAACATTCTTGAGAGAAGAAAAATGCACAGAACATTTAATTGGGATACATGAAGAGGTGAGAATACTTGGGAGGTACAAGCATAGTTGGGAGGATAGTGGATCTAAAAGACATTTTATATGAGGGTGTGCATTAGATTAATCTGGCTCAGGATAGGGTTTATTGGAAGGCTATAGTGACCACAGTATTGAACCTTTTGGTTCCATAAAATGCAAGTAACTTCTTAGCTAGATCAGCTTCTCAAGAAGGACTCAGCTTCATGGTGTTGGTCACTGGGAAAGTACAACTGAAAACAATGTATTTCAGATATAGCTCTGTTGTTATACAACATTCACAGGAATGTTACCTTCTCTCCTTTTGAAGGTCAGGTTCCTCTGGGGAAAGCTTATGAGGTCAAACTGTGAGAGAGCCATGCCCTTCACAAAGTCCACACTGCTCCCAGATTGCCACTGGTACACCAGATGCTGTGTTGTGTATGCATCTGTCAAGTAAGAAAGCTAAAAGTACTGCTGATTTGAACTCTTACAAAAATGTTTAAAATTAAATCCTACATATATATTTTTGTTTATCTTCTAATGTTCCTTTTTTAACTTTTCATGAGATAATTGCTGACTGATCTGTTATCTGATGAATCACCCTGATGACGGAGGCAGTATAACCTCTGAAACTTTGGTTAGCATCGACCAGACTACACAGCGCAACAACCCAGAAGACAGAAATCTTCAATTAGTTAGTATTAGATGCATCATGAAGTTCATTGAAATTGAAATATTCATTATATGTAAAGTGAACCAGCCAGTTATGACATTTATTTGTACATGAACTTTGCTCTTTGTAGCAGCACTTTTTGTTTCGTGTGAAAACTAAAAAAAAAGTCCGTACTTATTCTCAACAAATACAAATAACTAATCGCAGTTGCCACATATGAGAAATATTCTGTTATCGTGGCAGCATCTTAACCGATAAGCTTAAAATTTAGTGTCAGTCCTATAATAAAAACAAAGATAAATATTCTTAACATTTTAAAAGATGGAAACATGTTGGGAATAATAAGAAGAGGAGAAGTTGAGCACTGTGTGAATAGTTCAAACTGTTATGTTGAGAAATCTACATACAGCTCCCAAATATCAACGGACAGGACTGCCTATCCATTGGGAAGCTGCGAAGTTCCATCGGGCATTTGGCCTTTATTGTCAATCTGGAAACAGAAATAACATAAATTGTTGTTTTGTATATTTTAATATTCAGGTTCTTAGAAATCAGACATAATATTTTGAACTGAGAAGTAGAAAGCATTTCCAGAATTTAGTCTCCTCCTAACTTCCTCATGAGTATCATTTTGATTTGTTATTGTTCCCAAATATTTGAACTTTATTAGCCACCCTAATATGCCTTTCTACTAGCTTCTAGTAAAACTTCTGCGTTCCTCTTTATTGTATTTATATCGTCCCCCAATAAATTAACATCATCAGCATATGCCAATAGCTGATGTGTCCCATTCAATTGCAAATCCTCCTGCCTGTCTTGGACTTTCCTGATGGCGTATTCTAGCGCAAAGTTAAAGAGCAATGGAGACAAAGCATCTCCTTGTTTCAGACTGTTCTTGATGGAAAATGACTCACATAAATATTTACCTATACAAATTTTGCTACAGGTTTCATTTAAACAAATTTCTATTATATAGAATATCGCACAGAATATTAGAATGTAATTTTATTCCACTTGAATATTTATTTATTAAAACGTATATCCACCGATTACATGAAGTTAAAAATTGTTTAATGTTATTTAGTGACGATGGAGCAACTGCTGAAGTCATGCAGCGCCGAATTATGCGAGGCGATTATTTACGATAAGCTGGAAAGAAAATTGTAGTGTGGCTGGAGGGTCAAGATTTTCTGTTCAATCCCTATCTTTATTGTAACAAAACTCGATGGACTAATTACGAAGCTTGTTAAAATACAGTTTTCCGCCCACAATGTTATTAATTTAAAGAACGACTTTTGCAATAATTAAAATTTAATTGTCTGCTATCTTTCACCTCTTTTCCAGAACATTACCGTAGGCTAATGACTGACTTGGTGTATAGCCGACAGGCTTCGCGATCAGTCTGAAACAAGTGCAGTGTTTGGAGTAGAATTTCTGCTACTGATTAGGTTTGTCTGCAATAAAATCTGTGATTATCTGCAGTGTAGAATGTATGCTATTGAAGAACTCGGTCAAGAACAGACTCTGACAACCTCTACTGTTGATCAGATCCCTCTATAATAAATTTGTATCTGCAATAAACGAATATAATAGCACGTTATAGCCTAATTCAGGGGTTGGCGGGTCTCATGTGACCCTCGAAACTTTTCTTTTATGCGCTATTGCGTAAAGGAATTTTGTTCTGATGTTCAGCCCAAATTAAATTTAATAAAGAATATGAAAAATACTGTGGTATTAATAATTGACATTTCATAAAATTACCAGTGGCTTGAAATCAAATCTGTCCGAAAACTAACAACGACCCTACAATAAACTCTATATAGAGAAATACATATATTTTTTGTTTTAAAGTGAATATCAGTTATACTCTTAAAGTTAAAGAATTACAAGTTTGTTTATTAGCTTCGATATTATTAGTTTCTTCTGTGGCCTTGGGCAAAAATATGAATAGCCAATGCGGTCCATGGTAACGAAAAGGTTGCCGAACCCTGGATTAAGTCAACGCTACGTAACTTCTTCAGCTGATACTTCGTCGCTAAATAACCTACTCAATTAATGGAAATTCTGCTTAATATAATTTTATTTTGAAATATAGATATAAAACTATCTTTTTCCCCGAGGCCAGGCAAAAATCGGGGTCAGAGAATTACACGACGATTTTCTGCAAAGAACTGCTTAGACGACACGTGTAACTCTGGAGATAAAGCAGCTGCCGCGTGTACAAGGCGAACTGCAACAAATTAAAAGTGCCTTTCTCTCCATTTCTTTATTTAATTTTTTCATTATTTATCCATTTATTTACTTTCATATTGACTTCGTTTCTTACTTATATATTTCATACATAATTCCTTGTTTTGCCTTTCATAAATGTTTTTTCATTAGTTCTTCCTTGTTGTATCACTTTCGTTTTAATTTATTTATTTACTTCAATTAAACATTTTATTTTACGTACATTGAACTCAAACTGAAATCAGTCCTTCTTGAGAACACATTCAACAGTCGCTCAGCTAGTCAACAAATTTCACGATTCATTCTGTTACTGACCGCATGGAGTATAAAATGTCGCCTTCTTGTGTAATCCGCAGCAGTTTATTTGGAACTGTGATGGTGTGGACGTATGAATTCTTGCCGTTGTAGAAATACGTATCAGGACGCCAAATTCTCTCCAGCATCTTGATGCTAAGACTCAAGTTCTTAATCGGTCCAAGGAAACTGAGCCTTGAGTCTCTCCAATACTGTCGAAAGTAGCAGTCCATTGAGTAGTCCTGAGGACAAAAACAACATAATGACGTTTTATAGACTGACTCAGTGACTCATTGAGCAACTTACTGACTAAATGGTTAGACAAATAATTAAATATCTGACTTACTAACTGGTTGACAGAATGACACTAAGACACGTTACGTACTGTTCTTGAGAAATGAATACTTATTTAGTTGCAAAATTTTGAGCTTCAACGGAGCGTTAAGGTGCCCCACCGTCCTAAATAAAGGTGCTACTGGTCTCTGAGACAGCTAATAATTCCATTCGGTATTGCTCTAACGCCTATCTAATCTATACCCAATCCCCCGAGTGGTCAGTTTTCTTCCTAGCTTTTGGTGAAAATTCTCTCTATCTCATTCTTCCCCCAGATAATAGGGAAAAGTTTAAATTATGAAGCCAATCAAAATGTAATTTCCTCAGTCGTGTTCTACCAATTTCTCAGGTCCATTTATTCCCCTTAGCATTCTGTTCTGGAACATTCTCCATTTATGCCCTTGTTTCAGAAGTGAAGACTTTTAAACATTAATTTGAAAATATTGAGATAAAATAATATTTCCGCCTCCATTATCATAATTTTATGTCTAAAAGCAAGAACCAGTTGCATATAACAATTCAGAATGGTGGACATGTAAGCTGTAAGATACAATAAGATATACGAAAGCAAAGGCTTAATTATTCTGTACAATCTGAGGTGGCTCCTTAGAACAGAATAATGGTATTATACAAAAAAATTATAAAATTCACGTATTTTATTAACGTAAGCGCCATCTGAATTCGAAAACAATATTATCAGTTAATAGTTCTGAATGCGTTTATATTTAGCCGTCCATGTACTCACCATGTCCAGCTCTGATATTGGGCCCATACTTCGTATCAGCATATTTGTTCTCACAATCGTGGGGTGATCTACGCAGCAAGAGACAGAGAAATCAAATATGATGTGGGTTTAAATAAAGAGTGGATTAGGATGATCAACATTCTTTGCACACGCTTTTTAGCTCCATCTAGAAGCTACCTCATCTCGGCCATTGACGTTATCAGGTGCCACGGAGTCATTAAACATGCTCAGACGTTTATGTTTAATGATTTTGTCAGTCTCAGGTTTTGACTATGCAATTTCTTACATTGGTATTACCAGATATAGTAAATTAATAAGTAAGATTTTTAGTAGTCTCAAATGATACAATAACACAAATGTCAGAAAAATCCACTCAGCCATTCTCGATTTATTAGATGCATACTGACGGACATCACCGGATATTCCCTTCACCTAGCCACATTGCGTCGTTAAGGACGATCAAGTCATCTTGCATAAGCAGAAGATTATGGATAACGGTATCCTCATTGTCCCACATCAGAAATTTGAGTATCAATGTGTGTCCAGAAGTGACGAGAATATGCAGAGAATTATGGGTGATGGTGTCACCATCATTCCACAGTACAGCTTCAAGAATCCGCCAATTTAGTATATCGAGTGTAGAAAATAAATAATGTGATTTAAAGTAGTAAATCATAGCATAACGTCCATACCAAATTTCATAAGAAACACACATGGTCACCACACAGTGAAGCTCTTTTCCTTCCCCCACCATTGCGTGTTTATTACAGTAGTATTCGTCCCGGGTTTGTATCTCGTGTTACATACACTCTCCGAATATTTTAGCATATTAATGTTAGTTTAACACGTGAAAAATAAACCTTTGACTGTAATTTTGAAACAAATAGTTATTGAACATAAAGACGTATTGAAACATCTTATAACACGCAACTTGTAGTTGTAAATATTTGATAATAAAAATTCCTCGGAAGCGGAAAATTCGAGAACCAGAGATAACCTACAGAAAATCAGCTTCCTTCTGACACAGATTACGCGCGGTTTGATGTGAAATTGAACTCGGAACTGTAAGTTCGGAGTTGTGTCTTCAGTCTTGATAGACGTCGAATTTTATCGCAGAATGATTGTTATAAAGGGAAATGGGCTATAAAACTAGATAAAACCAATCATATTTTTCCGTCTGCGAATCTCAAGAGAGTAGATACACATAAAAAGAGTATAGGCAATGCCGCTCTTAAATTGATTGCAGCAATATGGCGAAGAGTGGCGCAATATTAGAACAAGCTAGCCGTGGGGAAATAAGTGTCAGGAAGAAATTACGTAACACATGTCACTCTAGTGTGGACAGCAGCAACTACTTAATATTAACCTAACTATTCAGTTGAATAATATTTGCTTCTGTTCATAATTTACGCCAATACAGATTCCCACAACGTTAAATTTGTCAGGTTGAACTCGCCATGTACAAACTGGCAACATTTAACATATTTCACGTATAATTTATAGAGACATTAATTTCTGTATGAAGTTTTATATGCTTAACTTCAATCATTCGTTTGTTATACCAACAAATCAGAAGTTAAATACAGATATCTGACAATGTCATATCGCTGTCTTATTTTATTTATTTAGTGTTCTGTCTGACGACAGGTCCATATGAACAGGATCCTTCCATCCTTTTCTCGGACTGGGACCTGTTCATATACGTTCTTGGCAGATGATCCAGAAGTGGTTTGCCATTGCCTTCTTCTGTGTGTGAATGGAGTAATTGTTGGGATGCCACGGAGAAACCGGGGAAGCCCCCGGAGGAAAACTCCGTGTTGCCTAGACCACGGCCTTGCCCAACACAAGTTATAAATTCGGGCACCGCCGGGAATCGAACCCGAGACAAAGTAAATATTCATTGAAAACTTATTATCACACAAAATTTCAGGCCCCTACATTAATCGAAGCTAGTATCTTTCCCACCAAGACGTTCGCTGGTCATCATTTGGCATTTTTATGGTGTCATATTAAACAGTTACAAATTCGGGTGTCCTCTTCCAGTAACGTCCATGTCAAGGCTAATAGAAAATTGTCAACTAAAAAATCAATAGGTTTGGTGAACAAACACACACGTTCATGTTAATACCATTCAACTTCTCACTTACAAAATAAGATGATAAGGTAACAAACAAATATCAAGGTCCGTGAACCAACTCCACAGTAAACGTACCATTGAAGATTGATGTCTTCTGAGTTATTGCAATGAACCAACGTTTCAGGGTATTTCACTTCTAACCTGATGGCAGAGGTAAAACGTCCCTCTGGGAAATTGGCAACCGTCCATTGTATTATTCCGTGTCATGATACAGGCGAGCACAATTAACATTACGTCACCGTGGAGACATTCAGATCTCAGTGTTACGTTCCGTAACTGCGACCCAGAGAACGGTTGACACAAAGTGGGCCAGAAATAGACCCAACTTTTGACAACCCCCAGTACAGAAGAGGATGTGCCCGATTTGTAACATAACAGTACCAGTAAGCTGTGATGGAACATTTATTATCGCGTTCCAATTCAAAACTGAAACTGAATTTTAAGTATTGATTGAAGATAATTAAATTACACATCCAATTTGGAAAGCAAATATTTCTCTGTCCTTAGCATGGGTATGGGACACTGAAAAATAGACAGCTTTGATTACAGCCCGTCACGTATTCGGTTATATTTGTATAATTTTTATTTATAGGTTATTTAACGACGCTCTCAGTGACTCAGACTGTGTGGTGTGAAATGAGAGGATGACAGCCAAGAATGAATTGGAAAGGATGTCACCTAAATTAATTACGCTACCCCGGTGTTTGCCTGGAGAGTCTCCACGAAAAAACAAACAGATACTGCTACCTCCTGACCGAGATTTGAACGCGGTACATATGGCTATAGATCTACTTCTATCAGCTTTTTATGAACAAATGTCTACTGCTTGCATGACAGTCTCCAAACAAGATGATCCTTTGATGTTACATTTGCATGATAAAAGGAAACCTTTTACTAACTTAAGTTTCAAAATCTATTTGAACTCAGAAAACTCTTCGCTTTAGATAATAAAAACTACAGAATAATATTGGGCGAGAATTATTGTATATTTTTCAATTACAGTCTTCAATGAAATTTCTTATTAATATATGCATTGAAAAATAAATTCATTTTTAACCTGCTCTGTGATATATTTCTAACATAATACCTTTACGAAATTTGCTGAAAATCTAGAACACGTTTCAAATGGAGACCGAAACATAGCTTCAGAACAAACTACTGTCACATGCTGGTATAGAAAGATTCTCGATTCAAGATCCAAATACATAAGGAAACACGAATAATGAAGTTTTTAAAACTTCATGAACGTTTACAGAATTGATAGAGACTTACAAACCAACGTAGGTTTACTATACCAGCTCCATGGTATAAAGTCCTTCTCAAAGAATTCCCTGTTGTCATGGAACCTTCAGCTTCATTATTGTTTTCCCAAAGGCTCGTAATTTGGCCCTGTCTTTAACCAGTGGAATCAACTCTACTCCTTCACATATTGTATTTCTATGTTCCATTTTAAAGTTATCATCAAATCACGCCTCTGTCTCAAAAGTGGCTCCGAGCATAATTTTGTACGAATTTCTGCCATACGTGGCACATTCTCTGCTTTTATCATCCATTCAGATTTAATCACTCTAAATGTTTTAAGTAATATGGTTCTCAAAAAAGTAATGTTACGCATGGCAAGACTCATACGACATAAGTGTCGTTAATAATATTTTATAACACCCTGTCAAAATTCCCATTACACACACTTGTAAGTAAGTAAAGTGACTCTTATAATAAATTAAACTAAATTAAGTAGGATTTGAGGTTTTCACTGCAGTAAATCTGAAGATTGCTGTCTTCTGGGTTGTTGCGCCGTATAGTCTGGTAGAAGTTTACGGACCTCTGAAACGTCTATAAACTTCTACCAGACTACACGGCTCAACAACCCAGAAGACAGCCATCTTCAAACTAAATTAAAATTAAAAATCTCCACCAAATTTGGTGTAGATATATATAATAATCAAAATCGATGAAATAATTTGGACGCTGTCAAATGGTGGATGAATAGACAGAACATCATGACCATTCTAACAGAATACACGATATTAAATTTCTTCTTCGAAGGCATACATAAAAGAGTCTTAAACAGAGGTCCATTTTGTAAACTATCACTGCTATATTTATACCAGGTCATATGGAAGGGAACATTATTTCTAATATTTTAAAAAATGGTTCGTTTCTTTCAATCGCAGGCTGCTTATATAGTTCATAAAATAATTCAGCACAATGAAGTTTTGTGTCACCAGCTCTCAGCGCAACACAAGAACGCCATTTAATGTGCCCTCATTTCAATCACTCGGCCTGTTCGGTTCGAAGCTTTCAGTTGTTTTCCAATTGCTTCTGTTGAATGCTTAATCCTTTTAACATTTCATGCGTTACCACCTGTAAGTTCGATATTAATGGCTCTATCCTGATGAAAAGAGAATTGTTAATTAATACGAACTAACTAGCGAATACTCACATTTATGGAAACGTAACTTTCTAAAAGCTAACTTCTCTAGCGATTGTGGAAGTCTGTGTAATATGGCTTCTTGTTTCCTTTTAATTCTTGGTTTTTCTTTTCGGTACTGAGGCGAAAGGCCCTGAAAGACTTTGCCTCCGATTTCAAATTTGTTATTAAAGAAGCGAGCATATTCAAAGCGAGTAAAATATTAAGGCTTGGTTGGGTGGGTACTAGGCTCTTTTTGTTTTCCAAGGATGAACCTTTATGAAAATTTTTTGACAAAACAATTGGAACATCTTTTTACAACATGTTTCGGTTTCTATATAAACCATCTTCAGGTGTAAAAGTTAAAATTATAAACTTAAAACTTAATTACAATTTCTGATATGCAATATGTAATTAAGTTTTAAGTTTATAATTTTAACTTTTACACCTGAAGATGGTTTATATAGAAACCGAAACATGTTGTAAAAAGGTGTTCCAATTGTAAATCGATTGTTCGATGAGGAACATAAAATGATATTTTAATTATCTTAATTGTAAATTTAAATATGAATTGTGATTAGACGGACAAAAACCGAATAATTAATTAAATTTCACAATATGACGCAACTATTTTTTGACAAAACAGTTGGAGGAAATTGACAGATTCTGTGATCTATAATAACGCAGTTCAATTAAAACATTTTTCGTCTGATTTTTGGTAGTGGCGATTTAGACTCTGAGTATTAAGCCATGTTTTGAGGTCGTACTATCATCCCATCTTCGTTTAGATCTTCCAAGTTGTCATTTTACTTCAGATTTCTGACTAAAATATTGTAATAATTTTATACTACGCTATGTCGCGCATATTTCACCCTTCTTCACTAATGATCGTAATATTATTTGGTGTGAAAGATCTGAATTATGAATGACAGTCGTCATTTTTATTTTTTTTAGGTCCAATATAAACCCTACATTACATCAATTTTAACTCAGATCTTCATGAAACTACATGGTGGTGCAGAAGACAATCTGACTTTCTGCACTGTGTTATCTGTAGTGTTATTAGCTTTGCAACGATACATTTATATCTGCAATAAACGAACATAAAGACGAATGAGTCACTTAAAATAGCAAAGAAACCTTCTGGAAAATGTTCTGCATTGAAGTACTCTTATTCACGTTTTCTCGCTTATTAACCATGAAGTGGTAAAGATCTTTTATCTGGCGTTTGGAGTTCGTCTTCAGTACAAGACTATCAAGTCTGAGCACTGTTCAACGTGAGTGCATTGATGATCGTGGAGGAGAAGAAGAAGAAGAAAACACGAACGGCGTGTGTTACCTTTGCCATGGGTTGGCAGTTGACTGCTCTCGTAGTTTTTCAGCAGGTTTTCCAGCACCATGGTTATGTTCCGGCTTACTACGTCGTTGCCCGCAGTCAGGGGAAACAACCTTTTGTTGACGACGTGAGCCGAGCCGCTCAGTTGTTGCGCCCAGAGTTCCTGCTTCCGGTGTTTCTGCGGCCAGCGATCGGCCATCGGAACTGACGTTGTTCCTGACGTTACATTAGGGAAGTATTTCAGTACCGGCTTCTTGAACGTGAGGGCGTCTTGTCCCATGTCTCTTGCTGTGGAAGTAACTATGACAGCGTCGCAGACGGTCTTTGCCAGTCTGTAACAGAAGTGAATGTCTGTTAGTGAAACAAAGAAACTAACTAAGTAAATAACGAAGCAAATATATGGTGCTCGGCCTACTTTTTTAATGACGGATAGCTAATTAATTGGCCAAGAAACTGTCCGCTATTAAGAAAACTGAAGTTTCATTAAAAAACAGTCTGCTACTGTATTCCATTCCTAGTTACGTATCTCCAGTTCATAATCAAATACACAATTTATTTAAAATCTATTTTAATATTATTCTAATATGTGGAAAAATTGTTTCTTCCCTTGAATTTGTCGAACTAACTACACTTTTGTGTGTATTTTTATCTCCTTACGCGTCATCCTATTTTATTTCCACGTGTAACGAAGTGTAGGTACGTTCTATGAGATTTCTCGTCATGAAATCTTCTGCCGCCCCCTGTTACTTCCTCTTTCATAGGCCCAAATTTTCTCTTCAGCACTTTTTTCTCAAACACTCTCAATAAAAGCAAAGTTATTCGGAAATCCGATGGAAAAGATCCCAGGGACATACAATCGATACGCTTGAAATAAAAGACGTTAGGGAAAGAAATTGACAGTTCTTCATCAGAAACTAAAGAATGCATCACATTTTGGGAACAATGGGTTCATTCTGTATGTACTCTTTACATGCATACACACATATTGGGAATACATATATACATCATTTTTATATATACATATATAGTTACATACATAGAAATATACATCAATCTTAGAACCACATGTGTAGCTACATACATACAAGTGTACATACATACACTCACATATGATACCGGGAAAATAACTTAATCGGTTAAACCATCAAAGACGTAACAACCATCAGAACTCCAAGAATAACCCTCCAGTGAGGAAAGGTCTAAATTATTTTCAAAATTCATTCTTTTCTATTCTGTATACCACACTGGCCATGACCGGCATTTATAAAAGATACAGATGCATTGATATGAAGCTATCCAGACTATAGATGCATTGCTACTCAGAACAGAAATTGTTTATTTAACTTTAAAAAGCTTCCAGGTCCATGATGTACTTAGTTGTAATAATAAATAGGCCAACGTTTACAGTGAAGTGGCATTGACAACGATCACCATACATGGCCATTTAATACACTGGAAATCATTATGAGAAGGTGCGCCAGTTTAATTTTCTTTAGTAGACTGGATGTTTGTTTTCCGAATCAACTTGATGGGGCGTAATGCACGTGTAAGCTGATTGCAACATAATGAGGCTGTGGTTGGTGCAGAGAGCGCTCGGTCGAATGCGGTAGGCCGACATCTAAACCGAATGGAGATCCTATTATTTTTTAAAAAATTCTTCCGGGCAGTTAATCATGGAGATTACGGTCCCTGGGTTATTATGCCGCACACATCTGCAGATAGTTACCATCGTTCTACAGGAATCTGCAGGCTCTTCACTTTACCTTGAGAAAGGAAGAATAATATTTCTCCGAAACATTCGTAACCACTACAGACTATATTATGTCTTATCCTAGATGCACACAATCCAAGGTTTCGCCACCGTGGAATCCAAAAATTTCAGAAAGTTTATAATATCCTAAATTTGTGACTAACAAACGAACCGATCCACAGACGGCTGAACCATCATCCTCACTAACTACAAAAAGTAGTTTATTTTATAGTAAATTCACTGAGTTTGATAACTACCTCTATAGTTAAAAGTTTCACTACATGAATTTGCAATTATTCTTCTGGATATTATAATATCTGTTTTGTAAAGTCCCAAGTTTCATCACAGAAGAACATTAAAATCCCGAGTCTGTATTGTGAAGCTATCCGTCATAATTCCAGCTGGGCCAGACCATAATAAGTCGTCAACTAAGATGAATTGAAAGAGGACATGCCTGCAGGAATGTAAACTTCATCCCTGTGCATTTAAAATGCATTTTTATGAACATGTTAATAATCGGCTTGTAATGATCGGTAGTTGTGACGAAAGTCACAGATTACGATCACTAATATTCTCATACCTAACTCCACAGTGCCAGATCGTCCTTGAAAAACTGATATTCGTGCTATAAAGAATTCCTTGCCTTCATGAATCCTGAATTTTAGTGAAATTTGAAACTGTCGTGGCGATGAGGATGATATGAGTTTCTATGCTGTGGGTAGGTAGAGTCAGATGAAGGGAATGTTAGACAAATTGGGTCCATTCCCCTTAACCTTTCTTTGCTCTGACCCTATATAAATCCCTCCACTACCCACCACCAACACTTCAGACCTGAACATGGAGACTGTATATTTCTTCGAAACGTTAGTATCTATCGTAGAGAGAGCCTGACTGTCTATAATAGGCTACCGATGCAGTTTAGTGCAATCGATTTTGTTTATTCCAGTCTATGGAGTAACGACTGAAACACGAAGGTAAGACATGAATATTTTTCGTTTTTCAAAGTGTTAGCAGTCCCTGATGAGAAACATTGAAAAACGCTAGTCGCCACGTCTAGATCCGAACCAAAGACCGAACCAGGAATTTGTGAAATGTAAACCGCGAATTTCTGTCTTTGGTATGCGTGAAGCATTTGCCCATCTACAGAGAAGGGATGAAGTAAAACGTAAATTGATCGGTATTGTCAGTGTTACAGGCGACAAAGTTTCTCTTATGCAGCATTTATTTTCATTAGCCTATAAGAAATTAAGAGGGAAAAAAAGTACCATTATCGAGGCATGTGCTATGAGAAACTGCTGAGTCGGTAATTGTTTTGTGTCCGCAGAATTCCCTCCCCTCCAACTCTGTACGCCCCTTTGTGAAAAAAAAATACTCGATGTCTCGGTGTAGCTTTTCATATTGTCTGCTGGTTACAGACTTCAAGTTGCTCCTGGAGCTGTCTTTTATGCCAATGTTTCGCATCAAGATACTCAATATTTCATTGCAAAGCACAGGTTTTAGAAATAAACTTAGCGGGGAAGAACAGCGTAAAACGCCATGATTCTGATTTGAATGAGTTAGTTTAAGAGTCTTCGTTGTTTTATTCAGTTCTTCCTGGCGAAAAGTTCCTTGCAAGAGAACAAAATCGCATCATCCAAAATCCTTATGGAGAATACAGAAAAAAAAATTAAAAAGCTTAGCAAAACAAATAGATTTAAAATGAAATGAAAGTCGTCTGTATGAGCACTAAAAATTGAAAACGAGCATTAATTTTCTTAGTATTAGTTCCTTAAATGGCTGAAGTTTGTATATATTATAGGAAGTTCCTGGGTTTATATCGCGGCTCAAATACATTCTAAACTGATATAGGGATTTCGTGGTTTCCTCAATATTTCTAGGAAAATGATAGAAAAGTTTTTTCCCCACGCTTTCCAATTGCTGTTCATAAATCAACCAATTATTCTACGTTATATAATATAAGTAAATGGAAACATCATTATATAAAAATAGTATTAAAATATATTAAAATTATCCGTCAATCACAATAAAGTAATATAAGATAATTTAATTATCTTATATTACTTTAATTATCTTATATTACTTTATTGTGATTGACGGACAATTTTAATATATTTTAATACTATTTTTATATAAAATCACAATATGACGCACCTACAATATCTTATCATTATATAAACCAAGAAATAATCATAAATTTCTCACAACATAAGACAATCTTTAAAATAACAGTTATTAAAACTGTTAATGTAGAAACAGACTATAAAATTTTGTTCTTTGAGACTTGAATATTTCAAAGCGTGAGACACCTCTCATTGCTTCTACCTGTAAATTCCACTCACATTTGAACTTCCCACTTATTTTCATTCTTCCAAGTTCTTTTACTCTTGTGTAAATAGGCTTAGTACCAAAGTAGCTGAAAGGGGACCGGATAGTGGCTACCATTTTGTAAAACGAAACTTCTATAAAGTAAGAAGGGAGAACATCAAGGTTATCAAACTGAGGTTAGAGTGAAAATCCCTGCAGGGACATACATTAGAGTTTGCCAGGGAAATTAATTGGAAAAGATAAACAACATTTGTTGGGACACCAAGTCCAGTTTCTCGACACACTTCCAGAGAGAGCTCTGCGCAGTCCAGAAGAAGAGTTTCGTTAATGCGACATGAAACAGACCTACCGCGTAGTACAGTTTGAGACAGCGAGGACTTGCGGGTCGGATACCTGACCGATTTTACGATTTGTTAATATTACACGTTTTTATGGGTTTTCTGCGCATAATGCATGAAATGATATTGGTAGTTTGCACTAAGAATAGTCGACGTATTTTAATTCTGGTTTTCATTGGTCAAATGTAACCCCATTCAAAAAAGTCTCGTCTTGTATATCAATGGTATATGAATAAAATATAGTTCTTTAATAATTATAAGTTTTATTTGGAACACGCAGTTCAAAGCAGTGAACGTGTCAAACTTTCCAACAAAAAATTTGTGTTCGAAATAAATGAAATTCAAGGCAAATCAAGTTTATTTAAATTAGATTACATCTTTATAATATAGTTTACTCACGGAAATATATGCTCATAGCATAGCAGTGTGTACATTTGTGTGTGCGTATAGTCTCTGACCATTGTAGGATTTGAAATTTTCACGGCGGTGAATTTGAAGATGGCTGTCTTCTGGGTTGTTGCACCGTGTAGTCTGGTAGAACTGTACCGAAGTTTCAGAGCCCCTTGCTACCTCCATTATCAGGGCGATCATCGCGATGATTTTTGATAATATTATAACTTTCATACCGAGTTTAACAGTTATGTCGCCATAACTCGGTTCGCAGAGCCTTGATCTGAGAACTTAACTGCAAAACGTGAAATTGGCATTAGTGTAGAAAAGACTTAATACTGAGCATCCTAACCCTCACCGCCAAAAATAAAACATTATTTTTACCACAGATAAAAGTGAGAGATAAAATATGACTTAAAACATCTTAATGGGATTCTTATCTAAGACAAAGCTGTCATCGGCGAAGACAGGCAAGTAATTAGATAAAGCTGAAAAAGCAATTTACGTAGCCATATCTGATTTGTTTGTTTTTGGGTTCATCTACTGTCTGTTTTGAAACCCTTAACAAATCTCAAAATCTTAAAAAAATCACCACTCCTTCATTCAAAACGTATGACTTTCAAGGTTTTAAGATTTATGAAGGCTTTTTAAGAAACCAGACCATAGATAAAGTCTAAAACAATGAGAGTCGTAATATATTACCATTGCCAAAAACATCCAGAGGAGAGCATCAATGTCTGTTTGGACATAAGATCTCATTAGCTTTATTATGCGTTCTGTCACCGAAGTTCTTTCTTTTGATTTTCCTTAGTTCCTGCAATGCTTATTAATTTCTGACAATATCATCATCTTATTAAAAAATATAAATAAATTAAGTGCAGCATGAGTGAATTCCGGTGAAATATTGAAAGATGCATGAATATCAGCGTATAAAATTACGTGGAATATCGTGTTACTGGCCTATAACTTGAAGAGTGTTCAGCGCTTGGCTACCCTGAGGAGTAACATTTTATACAAGCTTTCGGAAGGCAATCTGTATTCATTATTTGGTGGATGACACAGTGAAACCCGAGAGAAGCAGATAATGACTAATCTCTTTAAAGTATTCACATCAGTAAGCCAGGAGAGAAAGAGGGGACAAGGGATGACTCAACTGCAGGGGGGTCTGATACATAATATTATCGCCATTTTTCTATAACCACATTCTTGCGAGATTGTAGCCACAGGCCTGCATAAACACGTGACAATGAAATGCACGACTAAATCTAGCATCATTTATTATTTACAAATAATTCATAAAATGGACGCATAATGACGAGCAATCTACAAACAAAGCTAAGCTAACTTAAAGTACAATTTCTTTTACTGATACTAATACCACTACAGCGTGTGAAATTTGGCACTAAAATTGAGATAAATGTGATTTATATTTGTGTAGGTCCAATAGAACATTAATATCACACAAAAATCAAATCAAAATCCAGCGGCATTTTAAAACGACAGCTCGTCTTACAACATTACAGAACATAAAATACAAGTCATTAAGATATAAATTCTTATTTGACACATTTTTTGAAGGAAAGAATACTTTACGTAATACAAATACAAAAATATTTCTTAACATGGAGTCATATATGTAGTATGATTAACTTTGCAATTATTACTAAAGCTATTGACATAAGTAAAATCACAATATATGTGTATTCCATCGCTTTCTTACACGAATGGATGACTGACCGGAATTTTCATTTTAAGCTCTCGAAATGTGATCTGAGATTCTCATGGCGGTAAAAAGTCGATGTTCGTCTTCTTGTTGTAACACCGTGAGGATTTGTAGATAGATATAATCATTTCGGGGGAATATACTGCCACTATTTCAAGGCTGAGGATGCAGACAGCATGTTCCTTCGAAACGTTTGTATTTATCTAAAAGTTCAGATGGTGTTGTAATCAAGAAAATCGACATCGAAAGTAGTAGATGTGTTGTATAATTCAGTTTCTGTTCTACACACCTGGGTTTGAATACAGGGACTTCAAAATGCCAAGATAACGATTGTTGATAGATGTGAAAGTAAGGAAGTCTGAATCATATAGGCTGTAGAATGAACAAGGATGACTGTAGCTAGTATATACGCGGATGTGTGCGATACAAGATAAAAAACAAAACAAATTGTGACGAAATTCTGTTCCAGCCAGAATTAAATGTTGTCGGAACAGAATTCAACGTGGTTCTTGGCGTACAATTTTTATAGAGGTATCTCATCTCAGGAGTAAGAATGCGTTAGGATGAAGGCGGATAGGGATGTGTGAGTACAAATGCATCAGAATATGAGGCGATTCTGAAGAAGTGTGAGAGGAAGAGTAAAGTAAGAAGAACAAACAGAAAGGAACATGTAAAAGTAGAGGAAAAGAGAGAGAAGAAATAAGAGAAAGGAATTGTAACACAGACGAGAATGACAGAAACAATGAAGAAATACACGATAAAAGAGGAGGAAAGAAGACAAAGTGAAAAACAGCGAAAGAAAGGAGAGACATGAAAGAAACAACAGTAAAAACATAGAAACAGAATTAAAGAAGGAATGTAAGAAAGAATACGTAGAATTAATAAACAATAACGAGATAAAAAGAGAAAGGTACAGATAAACAGAGAATAAAGAAATGAGGATAAAAAGGAACATGCATGTCGACGGGTGACGAAAACGGGGGGTCCAAAGGATCACAGTAGCAGTGTTGCGGGTCAGTAAGAACACTACCAGAAGTTTGGCTGGGTACGTCTGTTCTAGTGAGATACACTACTTTGTTATTTCTACGGTAAAAACACATTGCCTTGCTGTCTCAGGGCGATATCACTCTGATGACAGAGGCAGCAAGCACCATTGAAACGTTGGTAAACCTCTCTCAGACTACACGACGCCACAGCCTAGAAGACAGCCAACTTTGAGCTTCAGTTTTCTTAAATGTCAGATTTGAGGTTTTCACGGCGGTGAGTATGAAGATTTCTGTCTTCTGGGTTGTTGCGCTGTGTAGTCTGGTCGATGATAACCAACGTTTCAGAGGTCATACTGCCTCCGTCATCAGGGCGATGAGTATGAAGATTTATGTCTTCTGGGTTGTTGCGCTGTGTAGTTTGGTCGATGTTAACCAACGTTTCAGAGGTCATAATGACTCCGTCATCAGGGCGATTCATTCTTCTTAAATGTCGTTAAATATACATTAATATCGACAAATGTTCCACATACGCATTATAGATCTTGGTTACCCAGACATTTAGTTCATTTGGTTAGCTAGTTAGAAGAGAAGTCTGCCAGTCATATAAACTGCTGATCGATGTCTCCCTCGCCAGATCAGTTTGCACAGCCATCGAACTTCTCACGTCCCAAACTCAACCCCACTTTGCGTCTCGATCGTTTCTCTTCACATCATTTAGCAGTATCTGCCATAGATCAGTGTAAATGTCCACGACTTGACTGAAATACAACCTCGACGCCTTCGCATCGACACCGCGCAGCGCACAACGAAATTTCTTCGCTCTTTAAGCCTTTATCCCGTCATTTTATATATTTTCATTATCTTTACATCCTCTCTTCCGTAATTTCTTTCTTTCTTTCTTTAAATTGTTTTTATTCATCCCTTCTCATTACATTGCTTATTATTTAATTTCATTCTTCTTTCTTTTTAATATTTCCCCCGCCTTTGTTTTTCTATTCTCTTACAGTTATCTTTTCCTTTATTTTTCCCTCTTATTTATGAAACTCCTTTCCACCATTCTAAAGCAACTGACACAAGAAAACTCCACTGTTAGTTGGTTGTTTATTTAATGACGCTATCAGTAACTCAAGACTACATAGGGTTAAATAGGAGGATAATACTGAATTGGCCTGAAAACGTACTATCCTTAGTTTTTCATGTAGTGACTGAAGAAAACTACGAACAACAAGAGTCAGAATAGTCGGTATTCAGGCCAAGATTTGAACAGGGGACTTACAGAATTCGAAACAGACGTGTTAACTACCGTTCTGTGCTGGAAGGTTGCTCTATAGCTTCTGGATACGTAGATAAATCCCAGCGATCCTTAGTCACTGTTGCAGGGCTACCATCGTTTTGAAAATAGGCGCGAGAAGAGAAACGATTCCTGCCACAGATCGTGACAGCATTTCCTGTACGTCATTCATCTCTCCCGTGACCTCCCCTCCCCCCCCCGGTTCGAGTTTTATCAGGAACTCCCGGACGATGCGCGATGTCGGAGAAGAATTGAACATTACTTCGGTACCGCGTTAAGTTATAACAACTGGCTGAGAGTATCAGAATTCACTTAAATGAACCGTAATGTTCGAAATTATAATTTTTGACAATAATGTTTGCAATTTTATATTTTTTTCCGAAGTGATCCTTGCACTCAAAAGTACGTTTTCATTACAGATGACTTAGTAATTAGTTTTTAAATGTTAATTTCTCAGAAGTTATGAGATGTAAATATATTGGTATCTACAATGACAGATTTGTATAAACAATAAATGAACACCAAGACTAATAAATTGTGCAAAATCACAGAGAACACATTTTGATAACGTGGATTTTAGTCTGGGGCACAGGTTTCTTGTCTTGTCCATCTTACGAACGAATACGTGATACTCCACGCCGTTTACCAATTCTATTTCTTTCTGATTCAGACAGCTCTACCTTCGTTTGTTTCAGACTTAATTTCCTTTAAAGTCACACTTATACGCTTCGACTGTAAGTAATGTTTTCACAGTACGTATTTCAGTCAGAATAACGTCACATTACCACTTGAAGTTCTTCAATTGTTTCCTAACCTCTGCTTACGTATGCAGCCTTCCGCTAGTTTCGCAGAACCAGTCTGTTACTGTATTACATTAATGTAGGTTCTATCTGTCCCGCACAGTATTAGCTGCTAAAATAAATCAACGTCACAGCAGCACAGGTACACCTTAGAATATTGCAAAAGAGATAATTTAAGAACTGGAAGACATTAAAACCGCACGTCTTCTTCATACATTCGATAACGTACACGTAATAATAGATGTTACGATGAATTAGCGATTTTCTAGAAAAGTGGGACAGATATTGAATAAGTTATATCAAGTGTTATTCATGAATACCTGAAAATCAAGACATTCCTATCTTTGAACAAAAACACACCTTGACTCTTAATTAAAGTATGATTAAAATGAATCAAATTAGACCAAAATAAAAATGATTTGATAAAATTCAGTACAGGTAAACCACGCTGAGTTTAATCGAAAAAGTTATTTTTTTTTTGATTATTGCTACTTCAGCATAAAGAACATCATGATATTATCAGGAGATCTTAGAATTTATTTTCAGAAACGTACTTAGCGAAACGGCAGTTTTTTTGAGCAGTAACAAGGATTGTCATGTGCTGGAGGAATTGAAGATGAATTCAGGATATGATTAAGAGAAATTCACAACGAGAACGTTCACAAGTTGGACTGACCACTTAACACTACAAGGTCAATGATGATGGCGAGACAGAAGGAGAAATAAATGTTACATGCAGACTGGAAAATATAGAAGGGGCATTAAGAGTAGATGGGATGATAATATTAAAAATTTGTAAATTATTCCAGTAAACTAAAATGGGAAAAGAACGGTCGGGACTCGATACTTGGAGTCCCAGAATTGGGGAAGAATGCTTAAGTCAGAGAACTGACTTTTATATTTATTTCAGGTACCATAAAGTTGGTCGTGCTTTCGCATTCAAAAATAATTATTACCCTTAACATGCACAAGTTTAGAAATACGGACGGGCCTTTAAGGTTTGAATATATTTGGGGCTTGTGAGAGCCAGGCCGAGTAACAATCGACTTTTTAAAAAAAATATCCTGTACCATAGAGTGTGAGTGAGTGAGATTTGATGTTCTCACGGCGGCAGAGTTGAGGATATCTGTTCTCTGATTTGTTACGCGTGTAGAAGTTTAGAGGCGCGCAACAACCCAGAAGACAACTTTTTCTATTTAGTGATTGATAACTTCTCCCGCCATATCTAAACCCTTGAAGCTTTATGTATTTTCAGCAATAGAAATTAAACTTTACCGTGGGAATAAATTATCAGGAGAAAGTAATTTAAATAAAAGCCAACATGGAAGTGTTAAGTACATTGTCAACACAGACTTATAGTAGGTTTTATATTTATGTGTTGTAAACTGTCAAATGTTTATAAAACTCTATCCAGTGTTTAATCTGGACTAACGTGTATACCCCTTGACAGGTGATGACAATTCACAAGCAAGGTTTACTGATGTTGTTGATTATGTTATGTAAATACAGTGACACGGAATGACACAAGCGTCATGAATAAACATATCACTTCGACCCAAACAGAACTGAATTCAACACATTTATTGGAATAGACATTAATGAGAAATCGAATTAACTGCTGTCTTTTGTTTTGGACTTAATCAATCGTTTCTTTAAAAATAACTTAATACAAATTAAAACCTTGATAACATAACGGATTGAGAATAATTCGGTTTACTGAATCGAACAGAGTAGGTGTCTGTCCTTTCTTTCCTTATCAAAAGACGAAGAAAGATTCACCTTTCGAAACGTAGTGAGTTTTAAGGCCACAATACTTTTTTGACTTTTAAAAAACAAAGTATAGAAAACAATAATATAATATAATTTTCAAAAAAACATACAGAGAAGAATTTATTTAATTAGTCTACTAACATTTCTCAAACAAAGTGTAAAACAAATAATATTAATGTTTAAGAATAATATAAACGGCAAATGTAGCAAGAAAAGTTAAAACAAGAAATTCACGATTAATTTTTACTGCTGTCCTCAAAGTTCAATGACATCAAGATTAGACGAGATTGCGCTGGCTAAGGATCGCGTCCAATGCCGGAATTTTGTGAATGCTACAGTAAATCTTCGGGTTCTCTAAAAGCAGGACATTCATGGACCAGCTAAATATCGATCAATTGCTCTGTTAAGAATGGTATTACGCCATAAAACAGTTCCTTAGTTAACTTACTGACCCCTTCTCACATACACAGATTACATATCGTCGAATGGGATGCAGGAGTGGAGCGATCATGTATTAAAAGTAAAGCTGTCCCACTATACTCCATGTAGGCGCTTGTGTGGAGAGTATCTATAGCCCCTACTCATTCCTAACCTCGGCACTAGATGGGGGTGAGTGGTTAGCATCACGCCCCAGTTAACCGTATTAGCCCGGTTAAATCTGTGAAAAACGAAAAAGAAATTCTCGTGTCTTTCTTTGATGATTAAGTGGCACTCCATACATTGAAGCACAGCAGAACCGGCCATATAAAATGCATCGTTAGCCAGCTAGACGAGGCTTACGATCGCCGCGAGCGTCTGGATGGTTGAAGCTGGCTAACGATGCATTTTATATGGCCGGTTCTGCTGTGTTTCCGTGTATGGAATACGACGGTTAACAGTAATGGAAGGATCACTGTGAATGATACATTTGGAAAGACGTAAACCTGATTCAAAATAAAACATTTTTTCCTAGAGTGAGAAAAGAAAACAACGAAATTCTCAACAGGTTATCACGACGACACTCCAGAAATCAGACCTTCAAAATAGTCACTCAACATGAAAATATTGATAATCTGCTTATTTACGGACCGAGCAGACTACATAGAATTGAATTGAGTGGGAAGATCATTCTAGACTCTCAGCGATCTGTACGTATTCAGTTTCATTCCGTTATTCTAATGAATGTTTCCGTTAGCTAATTAATTCAGAATCATGTTCCCATTATCTTGGATTTTGTATAACTTCGCGTTTCAGAGAACTTTGTTAAAAGCTTTGTAATACTTGTAGGATTTGAGGTTTTCACGGCGGTGAGTCTGAAGATGACTTTCTCGTTGGTTGTTACGCCGTTTAGTCTGGTAGAAGTTTACCGACGTTTCAGAAGACAGACATTTTGTAATACAATCTGTGGTGTAAGCTTTTAAGGCAGCAGTTAATAACTGATTATTCAGGTCTGTTTAAGTTCGGATCCGAAACGTAAAAAAAATTACCAGCATTACTTTCAGGTCGAGTCAATCAATATCACATGCAAAGTATTTAAAATAAAAAAAAATTTGCACCAAATTTATAAAATCAAAGCATAATAAAGCGACAGTATCAAAGTATCATTCTGTTTGTTTTATCTCTGACATTATTAAAATGATTCTGATTGAATTTAGTATTATGATAGGTTTCTACACCAAGGCCTGTAATGTAATTGTCTTCATGTCGGCCCAGTATAACAATTTCTATAAAGTTAGAATAGAACTGGTTACCGAAACTGCTAACAGTGCAATAAATATGCAAATAACATAAAATAAAGACCGCAACATTCACAGTTTGCATTCCAACATTACTCCATAGTTATCGGAGTAGATATAAATTTAACAGAATACAATTAAAATTTATTTTAGACTTTGTAGCGTGATATCTGCAGTGCCATTAACGTAACAACGGTAGGTTTGTGTTTGCAATAAAAGAAAATTAAGAAGCAGGAAGAATAATTTGAATTTCTTGTTCCCCCAGACCGAACGCAGTTTTTCACTCATTTTCAAGTAACGCGATCAAGCACTGAAGCATATCTTCTCAGATGCCTCCGATAATCACGCGCAAATGTCCGTCTATCGTATCAGTCGAATGCGACCATCTGACCGTCAGCAACTCGTCCTATCTGATAACCAGTCCAGCCAAGTGTTTCTGCTTCACTCTGCTGGAGAACACCAACATTGCTTGTCAAGGGGGTTTAATCCGATTAAAACTCAATGGTTAATTGGGCTGTCAGCACATTAAATACAAACAAAATCTAAATATATTAACCAATTTCCCTTATTCCTGATCCACTATACCACTGTTATCCGATTCCTTGAATGAAATTGTGTAATTTTTACAAAACTTTTTATAGTATTAAGCTGGCTATCTTGTGGGTTGTTGTGCCGTGTAGCCTAGTAGAAGTTTACCGGCGTTTTAAAGGAACTCTCCCTCCAAGCGACCTACACGGCGTGTAGCGGGATTGATTTACTTTACTTTTACAGGTCAACGAACAAGTTTACTCATCGCCCTGATAATGGAAGTATGGAGGTAGGAAGTTCTTCAAACAAGTCAGTAAACTTTTACCAGACTACACGGCGCTACACGGCGGAAGACAGTTATCTACTTTTATTCATGGATTTTCTCGTGTGGTGCCTTCAGGAGGAGTCAAAAATTTACAGGTTATAAAAATGAGTGTCACAGACAAACGTAGAACAGAGTAGGCAGAAATTATATCGTCTAAATCACTTAGCTGAACATGCAAGATTAAATAGCAAGCAAAACAATGTCACGACCGTACCTAAGAAACTTAAAGCTGATAATTGAGTTGAAGAGATTAATATATATATAACGTGAGGGGCCATATAGATAAAGTGGATCAAGACAGGTGGGATAATAAACTTATAGGATGTGGAGTTGGATGGGGACCAATTAGAAGCTGGGAAGATGATTATAAAGCTGGTAAAGGGATTGCATTACCTAACTGGGAAAAAAAGTAGAATATACGATAAACTAGCACTGGAATATAGAAGGGAAGGAATTAAGGAATTTTCAAACAAGTCGTAGATTTCAATGTGAATTTTAAGGGCTCATAAAGACACCAATGTAACGTTTAATACAACCAGTAGGCATACTGGAAGATTGTTCTTAAATTAGCTGAGGTGGTTAAACGCTGGCTGTCAATCACAAGTTGGTCCACCTGGAAACTGTAGCACGCAAAATTAGAGTAGGACAGGTTTCTTTCAGAATAATTTAATTAATTATTATTAAGAGCTTAACATACTTCGCGAGATCCCCATATTGTTACTATCGATTAGCTTAATACTGTATTTGCGGAATAAAATTATTATCTGTATGCACATTAAATTCAACCCTGAGAAAGCTTTCTCTATATCAAGTTCACACTGAGGTCGCTCAGGTATTGTTGATAATTGTACCAAGAATGTATGGTCTACGTTTTATGATGTTTGTTCTGACTGCCTCAAATGCAAGTATGACAATATAGAAGTGAAGACAAGCAGCGAAGATAAAGAAGATCTCAGAATCTTACGTATCGCTCACTTTAATTAATGATCTTTGTTTACGTAAATGAGATATGAGAGAAATTAACAGGGCATGAACTCCAGTAAGTACGAAATGACATATCTGCTTGAACGATGATCACGCGGCGAGATAATTGGGTACAGAGGCTGGCTACTGGAGGGAAGGCCGGGGCTCAGTTCTCGGCAAGGAATCTACAGGATGTTCAAACATTCACGCAACAGTTCCTTACACAAATGCATTCACTATTTTCCTCCGTTCTGTTCAGAAGCCAATTATTTTCAAACAAGGTTATCTTTAAACGTTTTCTTTAAAAAGTCTGTGCAATGTTAAATAAATACATGCATTTATTATAAAAGAGACAGTATTAAATTGTACATGTTAAGTGGGTGGAATAAAATGACAAAAGTATATGATACAACATCGAAATAATTAAATACAAAAAGTGAAGAAAGAAAGATATAACATTATATAAGGTGAATATAGGTCTACAGAATAACGTTTGTGATTAAGGTATATAGATGGAAAGAAAGAAAGAAAGACAGGGCAGTTGGAAATAGATAAAATAAGAAATGAAACAAAGAAGGAAGGAATCGAACAAAGAAGAAAAAGTACATCTGAAACGTCGATAAACTGCTACAGACTACACGGCGTAAGAAACCGAAAGTCAGCCATCTCAAGATAGGATGGAGGCAGTCATGTAGTATATTCGAAAGTACGAGCTTAAGGAGACTGAGAAAAATCGCGAAAATTAAAAGGTAGTGTGTCCTAAAACCTATAAAAGACTGAACCGACGTACCTTCTGAATACAAGTCCAGCAACAGTGAATCTACAAATACCAAAACTAATCTTGTGTTCATATCTCATTATCGGCTCATTGCACTTTAACAGTAGTATACAACCCGCTGCACTCCTATCCCATCTCCACAAAACACCCCCCCCCCACCCGATGATCCACTGCCGTTCGTATCGGCAACATTTAACCCGTGGTTCAAAACGGAACCTGCAAGTCTGTCTCATGAATTTGTGAGATTGAACCGCAATGTCCCACACGTTACGGACAGGATTTGAAGTCCGGTACCCTGGAATAAACGCAGTCCCCGCAGAAAATCACAGAGTAATGTCATAATTGAAGATTTCAGTCCCACGATTTTCCAAGTACCGTTTAAATTACTGAAGTCTGTCCCCGTCAATTTTTGCCGCCCTAGTGTACAAACATGATTGCGTTATACTGGAAACACGAAAGATGCGAGAAGTGCGGGTCATTTAAACTGTGAATACCCTAACGAATTATTTAGCTCTTAATGGGTTTTATGCGAACATTTAATCTCCTAGCGCGCAAGAACGATTAAATATAAGGCAACTTTAAGTTATATGAAGTAACAGGACTGGAAAGGTCTAAGTAATCTTTTATTAGTAATTCAGAATTCGAAAGAACGTATCTGTGTATTATACAGTATGGTGTACACAACTTAGTTTCAAACTATACAAGATTGTCATAAAAATCTTCTTTGAATGCCATAAATTAACAATGGTACTTCATAAAGCGATTTAATCCTGTGATAGCGTACACAAGCGGTTATACTATTTTAGAGAAGTCTCTAATGTCATAAAGTCCATGCCAAGTTTAATCCAAATCCGTCCAGCGGTTCTCGAGTTAAACCATTCGGACAGACATGATCAGTCCCATATGCATTAATTTTATTATTTCATGCATATTGTTCAAAAAATTTCATGCTATCTAAATGTTTCTGGCGATGGCATGTTACGTTACACTATACAAGATCACTGCCTTGTTATTGACATTGCTCACCGTCTTAGTTTTTCTAAAACAAAACGTTTCGGAAACCGGTTCTTTATCCATCAGGTATAAAAGAGGAAAATGTTCTTACTCAGATCTCTTCTAACAAGTTAATCTCGAAGACGATCATCGCCCTGATGATGGAGGCAGCAAGGATCTCTGAAACGTCGGTAAACTTCTACCAGACTACACGGTGCAACAACCCAGAAGACAGAAATCTTCATACTCTGATGACGGAGGCAGTATGACCTCCGAAACGTTGGTAAACATCTACCAGACTACACAGCGCAACAACCCAGAAGACAGAAATCTTCATACTCTGATGACGGAGGCAGTATGACCTCCGAAACGTTGGTAAACATCTACCAGACTACACAGCGCAACAACCCAGAAGACAGAAATCTTCATACTCATCGCCCTGATGATGGAGGCAGTATGACCTCTGAAACGTTGGTAAACATCTACCAGACTACACAGCGCAACAACCCAGAAGACAGAAATCTTCAGGCTCACCGCCGTGAAAACTTCAAATCCCACAAGTGAATCAGTGGTGGATTGCAATTAATATTGCTAAAGTTTTCCACATTACTAAAGCCTCCATCATACCTATTTGACGGTATTAATAGAATTAAAATATTGTAAATCCTGACTGCGATGATGGAATAACGGCTGGAACAAGTCATAACATCCTCTTACATGGAAATTAAATGAAGCGTCTAGCGGAAATTCGGGCACATCGACGTATCGGAAACAAGAAACTTACTCGATGAAATCTTCTCGGGCAACAAGCCGTGTAAAAGCCCAACGTTTCAGAGACCATCGCCTCCTCCATCATCAGGGAAATGACGGAAATAATCATGGCCTGTTGCCCTACAAGATTTTACCGAGTTCAGTCGCCGTGAAAGCTTCATGTCTTAAAAAGAAACATACTATTTAGTGATCCACTAGTTGCAATTTCCACCAATTTGTCGTCTGATTTGAATCTGATTAAATGTTTAAGGTACAACAGCAAAGTTGGCATCTTCACCATGAATATAATTGTTACTAACGTAAAC
The DNA here is from genome assembly GCF_977971745.1 of Zootermopsis nevadensis. Classification (NCBI taxonomy): domain Eukaryota; kingdom Metazoa; phylum Arthropoda; class Insecta; order Blattodea; family Termopsidae; genus Zootermopsis; species Zootermopsis nevadensis. The sequence goes on along the minus strand of NW_028259149.1, from coordinate 13,786,215 downwards.
AGTAGGCCTGTTTCACGCAAAATTTGTAGGCGTTTATAATTCAGAGAAACTGATGTATGTAACTTAATAGCAATTGCAGATCACGCAAAGAAAAATCGAAAAATATCCTCATTAGAAATGGTCAGTCTCTGGGTCGATAGTCGACCCTGTAATATCTCGAACATGGAGAAAGGCTGAAAACCGCTCACTCATTACGTTTCATAAAAAAACGCTCTATGTAGTGGGCCCAACTGTGTAGGAACCTGAAGACGGAGATAGAGTCCCATCTCCGAAACGTCGTTTTACGTTTTATATTTACTAGACGATGGATAATATCCAAGTAAATTTTTATTCAATTATACAGTGTTTCGTTGTTTAAACAACATTGCATTCAACAAAACAATATGAAAAGTGCTGTGATGTTAACAACAACAACAACTGAAGTTTTATAAAATTAACAACTTTAAATCGAAAGTGTCTTAAAGCTAGCAAACAATGTCTTAACGATAAACTCAATGGTATGGTTAATAAAATACAGTTTCTATTACTGCATACGGTATTAATTTTCTCCTGCGGCGTTAGACAAAGATTTGAATAGTCAAATGGTGCCCGCGGCAATATATAGGTCGCCGACCCTTACTATAATATACCCCCAGACCAACACATAGAAATCAAATAATTATTAAGGAGGTATTTATAGAAGTTTGTAACCCATGTTGTCAAGCTTGGTAGGTAATTATGTTTGACATTTGAATGTTTAGGAAGTTACAAAACAATAACCATACACTTAAGCGTCTTCAGCATGTAATATATGACGTTTGCCAAAAACATTAAATAATTTGTATTTTATATTATTTACTGGAACTTATACAATCGCAACGCAAAGTAATCTAAATAATTAAACTAAACGAAACTACTTAACTTGTTAATGACAAATATAATGTTTCTAAACAATAACTAAATATAATATTTAAATCCACTGCTGCAATTACGCACGTTTGACAAAAAATATAAGACAGAATAGAAATGTCAGAAATCATATGCAGGTGGTGACATTGTATACAAACAAATAAAGAAACCACCTGTTCAGCGTACAGAAGCATAGATGGCACACGAAATAACAGAATGTATCAAACTAGTAATCACATGTGTGGAATATCTCCTTAACATTGTACTTCCTGATTAATAGGTTAGAGTTTCACTAAATGTTACATAACTACATAATTATAAATGCACCTAATTACAAACTCATTTTCATGTAACTGCACAAAAGTTTACTTACGTGACGATGAGTAGAATATTTTCCAAGTGACTGAATCGATGTCGTCCAAAAATCATTTTCTTCCGCGTTTCTCTTAGTTTGACACACAAATTATTCTAATTACCAAGACTACATTCATCATTGAATAATACGCCTATTGCAACGAATTTTAACAAACGACAGAATCTCATATTGCTGCAAATATATTACGCTTTAAATACATTTTTAATAATGCTCAATTCAAACGAAATGTTTGCGACTTCTTGCAGTCAAATTCTCCGTTCTCCCGCGCGCTGTATTTCAGAATATTGTTGACGTCGAGTTGCAGTGAAGCGTGGCGCTGACGAGTGTTTGCAACACGAGTCCATCACGCATCTTTAGTGCGCATGTGCTTTTACGTCACTCTAACGTCTTCCATCTTTCTTCCTCGCCAACCGCCATTCTTCCCGCCGAAATCTCGTCCCCCTCAAGAAAAGAGACTGTTCTGAACACAAGTGACCTTATTTCAAAAGAAAAATGAATATTCAACAACAGCATGACGAAGAATCTTTACAAGTTTCTGTTTCTTTACGCAGCAGTAACTAAAAAAAGAACAAGTGGGAGGAAAGTCAATTATTACCAACCAGTTTGGGACGTTTCTGTGAGAAATGTGGTACCAACTATACGAACTTCGAAAACCAATAACCACATTTCTCACTGAAGATATGTAAAGACAGTTGTGGTACGACAGAACACTACAATATCGTATCTGGAGAATATGTTTAGGGGCATCAATTTGCCAAAGCTTTACAGTTTCATTTGTTTCAAAGTAGTGGGGGGGGGGGCTTCATGGCGCAGAGAATGTTCGCCATAGCGCCTTTTAACTCATCACTGGCAGCAATACAACATGAAGAACAATCACAATAATAGAAGTAGTTTATGTACAAAGAATTCACTATTGCTAATTGACAGAACGCGTTGTAAGGTCGTGTGAAAATAAAAATAAAATATATTCAATTCAATTTATTTATTTACATGTATAACAACAAATAAAGTCAATTTAGGCAGCACCAAAGAGAACAAAACAAAACAAAGTAATAGAAAAATAAAATAATGCAGCAAAACCAAATTAGCAGATACGACAATTCACAAATAATATACAAAAACAGTGTCCAAATAGTGAACAATATAAATACTACAATGGCGAAAAATGCCAGTAATTGAAAAGAAAACCTGTTTTGAAAATGCTAATATTCCTGCAGATAAAATTTGCAGCAGAAATACATCTAACTGAGTGACTATCCTTCAACCGATAGTGTACAATGGAAGTGTAATAGTCTACATCCTGAAGTGTATATATATATATATATATATATATATATATATATATATATATATATCAGCAAACAATTTAAAATACAAAAACCAGTAATTTTGTTTTTAAAAGTATCAATGAGGAATATCCTTTCGAATACATTATTTATTAGGCAACCCATCATTCGACAATACATAATTTGAGGTATTGAAAACATCGGTAAATGAACAAAAACAAATAAATAAATAAAATTACCATAAAACGCGAATGAAGAATTTTGATCGGAAACCTTATATGTGTTAAACCACTTAACGAACTTAGAAGTAGGTCGGAGAATGTTGTTACACTGGATCGATTCAGAGAAAATTGGCGGAAAATTACGAATACAGCAATGAACATTAGGGTTTCATAAATGCAGGGAATTTCTTTGTAGTCAAGGACGCAGTAAACTGAAAAGTGCTGAGATGAAGACGACGATAATACTAATAATAACAATAATAGGGTACGATATTACAGGTAATAACAATTAAGTCTATATTTAAGGTAAAGCTGACCTGTGAGTAGTCCAACAACCACGTGATAAAAGCGAGGACCATGGTGGAAACGTTTAGATTAATGCTGTGTGCTGAATGAACTATAAAGAAAATCTGCATTTATGTACTGTTGGTACACGTAATCAATGAAAGAATATGTGATTTTAAGAGTGTAGTGTCCCCATTATTGTTAAGTGGGTCTCTTGTAACCACTGTAAGGCTCTTACTCGGTTTTCGGATGTGGGGGGTCGACTTCCAGACATGCCTAATGGAAGGTGGCCGCGAATATATTGAACAAGAAGTCGCTGACAATCGATAGGAGTGGTCCTCTAGTTCAGGTATGAACAACCTACAAGTAGCTTCGTGTCGGATCTAGTTTTCTCATCACTGCCACGGGCAATGATATTACGTACTAAAACAAGTATTTACTAGCAGTTGAAAAACTTAAGTCCGGAATCGAGGCTCATAATCTACTATAGAAATTTGTGATTTGTCGTCAAAAATGACGTCATCAAACAATGCTACGTTATTTATTTACTTGGCATTGTTGTTGTCCAAATAGATGAAGAAAATGAATAAATAAACTTTGATACCTACAGTTAAAAGAGGATGAGAGAAAGAAAGAAAGAAAGAAAGAAAGAAAGAAAATATATCTTTGGGTGTGAAAAATTAATTAACAATGTTATAATTTAATAGCCTAAAAGAATACTTAGGGTTCTAGATTTTCTGATATACCTGTTTATGTTTCTTACTTACTTAGGTTCTACTGCGTCGAAGGTTAGAATGATTGCTCGTTCTGAATTTGGAGGGACGTAGAAATAAGCGGCAAATTTTCTGTTTTAAGGTGCAAACTCAGTATTTTTGGAGGAACTGACAAAAGCCAGAAAACGGCCAATAAGGATTACCAGCCTCCGGCCCAAGGATCAAACCCCGAAATCGCCACGTTTCCGTAGTATTTTCCATTATTCAGATTATAGTAACATTCGACTAACCAATCGAAGTCCCCCTCTGTATAAAATGTGTTTCGTAATCCTTTACACGCCGTCAAATGCCATTTAAAGGAATTTTTTTTATTATTGTAGGCTTATTTAATAATCAAAAACTTACTTTCTGTTGCTAAGCATTCATCGCACACATTAATTAGCCTTAACTGTTTATAGATGGCGGAAAATTTAAATACTTTTGGATACATTTCGAAGCACGAAATAAATTAAGACAGAATATATAATGCCCCAGTCAGCTACACCTCGTGTATAGCACAGAAAATATTAAAACTTTCAAAACATTTTTGCGTTCTGTGAATATATGAAGAAGCTGACGACTGAGGGCTACGACAGAAGGATGTGTACCAATGGGGATTTAAATAACGAACAGCTCCTTACTAATCCTCTGCCTAGACGATACGGCACACCCCAGTGCTATAATCCACTCTCAAGCCGCTGCCATTTGATGGTTTCATATTCAGCAGACAGTTGGCAGGGGAAGTTAACGAATACGTAAACCGTGTGCGCAAATTGTACATTTAACGAAAACTGTCACTTAAGCGTTACCAACATTCGGTCCTTTGCATTTTACAAGTGGTTATCAACCAGTGAGCCGTGACCTTTTGCCATGTGCGCAACGAGCCTTTCAGTAAAAGAATGATTATATAATATTAAATATATAATTGAAGAAAGAAAATAATTGTTAAAATCATATTATTCTTCGTAATTGAGTTATTATTTATTATTTAGTGTTCTGTCTGGCGACAGGTCCATATGAACAGGATCCTTCCATCCTTTTCTCGGACTGGGACCTGTTCATATACGTTCTTGGCAGATGATCCAGAAGTGGTTTGCCATTGCCTTCTTCTGTGTGTGAATGGAGTAATTGTTGGGATGCCACGGAGGAAAACTCCGTGTTGCCTAGACAACGGCCTTGCCCAACACAAGTTATAAATTCGGGCACCGCCGGGAATCGAACCCGAGATTAATTACTTAAAGCATAATAATACACTTATGTATGAAACTTAGAAGCAGATATTAGTGAAAATGTTAGTAGCAGTTACAAAAATGACTATGGAGAACCCTCACCGCACTCCTGACGGCAAATAAATTCGTACTGATTCCGTTTGTTGACATTCTGCCATGAACAGTAAATATCAACCTTTTGTGTACGCAACCTCATCTCTTTCATTAGTCTTTCGTATTATCCAACATTTTTTATTTTCGGACCGTCCTTCGGTAGCATTTAGGTCAGATAATAAGGCTGCATTGTTAACTCTGCAGTCGCTAAGGCGCCGCAAAATAATTTAAGAACTCGCAAAAAATATTTAAGAAGCCAGTGAATGCTTAAAGAACGTACAAGCTTGAAGCCGTGGGCAGCAAAGTGCTCTGGCGAACACCAAATGAAATCTCTGACAATAGCTGACGAATAAAATTCCGACAGCTTGTCGGAGAAGTTCATACAGCTTAATTCCTTTAATATAAGACTTTGTAGCAACTTCTGAATTTTAACTATAGTACGTCTTACAGTTCTGTAATATGAAAGAATGACAGTTATAAAGAAGAATGTATTTATAATAAGCGCAATGAATGTGGCAGATTTCAAAAGTTTCAAAATACGGTGATTTGGATAGGGGTTAAGAACTTGGGGTGACAAAGATGTCAGAACTTTTACATACATCGAATTTTGCTTCTAGCCAACTGACGTGAACAAATCACAGGCCACGAGTTTGTTCTAGTCATGAATGCAGCTTATTCATGGCTCCATGCTCTATAAGAATTGTACTGTCTGCATTTGAATTGTGCCTTCGAAATACCATAGCTCTATGACTATTATAACACGAACAGAAAGGCTCGATCTGACTAAATAAAAATATTTTACAATTAAATATGACGCCGTGTAGTCTGATAGAAGTTCACCGACGTTTCAGAGGTACTTGCTGTCTCCATCATCAGGGCCATAACTTCTGTCAGAGTACAAGGTACAACGAAACAGAAGACAGCCTTCTTCATACTCGCCGCGATGAGAAGCTGAAATCTCATATTTTACAAATGTGTTTTTTGTATTAAGCACACTTAATTAAATTTACTATTAGTTTATAGCAACTGTTTATGTGATGATTTTACAAACCTAATAAATAACATGGATACAACATTTTATTGAAACGTTATTTCTTATTTTTTCAACACATATCGCATTAAAATATTAGAAATAGACGTTACAGACTTTAATAAAATCTTTAATGTACGTCATATAAGCCTATAAGGTTTCTGTGAGGTGATCCGTTTACGAGAAAATCAGTAAAATTATTTTTATGTCCCATAAGATTGGGTTTTATATTAGATAAATATGGATGAAAATAAAATTCGTCCGCTGTTTGTTAGGAATTTTCCAATATCAAATTTAATCAAAATCCATTCAGCATGACGAAGCAGAACGACAGACACAAACTTCCCGTGATGCACTTCTTGTAAAGAACGAAACTTCGTATCAATAATATTCGTTACACGTTTCTTAACAAAACGTATATAACCTATTTATGTAAGGTCCAGTGCGTCCTAACATAAACCATATGATAAGAAGATTCCATTGGAACCATTCTTCGTCAGAGCAACCGGAAAAGCATATGTGTGTTAAAGGAAATCGATATTCTTAGACCAAAGCAAGGAAGCCACTGTCTGCAGCTGTCTTCTAACCGCAGATACTGTCTGCCGCGTGCCACGAAACAACCGCAAGGCACGCAACACGAGAGACTCCATAGCGAGGTCTTTCTAGGTATTGGAGAATAACGAACCCTGAGGTCTTCATACCTAAACACAGAATATTTAACAGAGCCGCCGAGAATTACATGAAGTATTAGTAATTTTGAGAAAGAAAGTAATGAACGAAAAAATAAACAAACAGAGTATATAATTTAAGCGTAAAATATCAAAATATTATATGTGGACTTTGACTTGCTCTCTCATGCTTGTCTAGACAGGATGAAATGGTATGCTGTCTCCATCATCAGGGCAATGATCGCTCTAATGATAGAGGAAGCAAGGACCTCTGAAACGTCGATAAACTTCTACCATACTACACGGCGCAATAACCCAGAGGACATCCTTCTTCGGACTCGCCAACGTCAAAACCTCAAATCCTACAAAAGCAATGTTATATTGAGTGTTGGAAGTGCCCACCGCGTTCAGAGACGCCTGCATTCACTATTATCGTCATGTCTGATGAAACTCGGTGAAGAGTTTCTGCAGTGACGTCTGTAATGCACAGCCCACTCCATATTCTGATCTTCTGGCTATTAACATATCCACTTAGTGGGAGCCATGTTTCATCACGAAATAAAACTTCATCTAAAATAACGTAATATAACAGAACATGGTGTCTGTGGCTTAGTGGCACAGAATGAAGTTCCTTTTCTTCCTTGTTTAGACTACACGCAGTGCTAATAAGTCGGAGAAGTTGCCGCACAATCACGGCGAACTACCTAGGCCGTTACAAGGGTGATCTGGTTTGTTATAACGCAGTGCAAACTGTCGTATAGTTGGATCGACGAAAAAATCCAAAATTTTTACGATTATATGTATACATGTAGAGCGATCGTCCTGATGATGGAGGCAGCAAGGACCTCTGAAACTACGGTAAACTTCTACCAGACTACACGGCGTTACAAACCACAAGACTCAGCGCCATGGAAAATTCAAAGCGTACATTTGAGTATCGTTTGCCTAATTATGACATAGCACCTACTTGTCATATACCCAACATAACAAACTGAAACAAAGACACGTGTGTGGTTAATCTAATTAAAACACTTGCTCCTTAGCAACAGGAAACTCGTCTGTGATGTAATACATGTAAGCAAACCAGTAACTCGTCATTAAAATACAGAAGGCTATGGGAAAATATTTTCGGGACTCTATATCAATTTTTGAGAATTTATCAGGCGTTTCCCCGGTTATTATCATTCTAGATATTTCTTCTTCTCTAGGCATAATATTAGCATTTTTCCAAGATTTCCATGGTTTCATTATACATTTTCCTAAGAAATTTAAGACTATATTTACATACCCCAAACATCCACTTTCTTTATCTTCATTCTCATTTCTGTTTTCATCAAAGTCCTCTTCATAAACGTCATCACAAGAAATATGTACGACGTCGCTTTCGGCAATATGGCGTCCCCCCTGTATCTCCTCTCTGACACACTCTTCCTCGACTGGGTCCTCTGTATCTCCCTCATTTCCGGTCACAGTTATGACAGGTATTGGTGGCTTGGTTAGACTGGCTTCTGATTTCCTGCGTTGAGAAACAATTGGAAGCGATGGCAGATGGAGACTCATTTCTGACTTACGTCTTTCGATGTTTCGTTTCAAGGAGTCTATTAGTGGTGCCGCCAGCAACGACAGGGACTTGCGATGTTCCGTTCCATCCGAGGCCTTCAAGTGGGCGTCCTGATCAGCAGGGGACTCAGCTTCAGCGATCTCACTATAGATATGACTCGAAGGCGAAGACATGTTCAACATTGACGCAGACCTGGGCTGTTCAGAATTCAGATCAGCAGTGTCTGGCAATGTCTGTGAAACAAGAAGAAATTAATTGTCTTAGTCAGCATTTAGGATATAATCTAGTGAAGCCTGTAAGTACAGGATATATGTGAAGAATTCGGGGAGTGTGTAAAGTTAGCATGACTGAACTGAGTTAAAGAAAATTGAAAGAAAGAATAAAATAATGTAACGGTCCAAATTACATCTTCTGCAGAGGTAATTTAATCATACTATTTAATTTCTTATTATTTTATTAATCTGAATTTGTTTTAAGTTTTCTTTTCAAAATTTTAACTTTTTGTCGTGTTTGGAGTGTAATACTGGGCTGGATACTTCCATTCCCTGGCATGTACCTAAGTGTTTAAGACACAGACGTGCGAGGACCTTCGGTTCCCGGAAGTCTTGGTTTTGACACTAATGGGTAATAAATTGTCGTGAATTGGGTGTAGTACCACGTGTCAAACCTTGACATTTATGGCTTCAATATGTCAAAAGTCAATTTGGACTTTATGGTTCATTGTCACTCAGCAGACGAATGTTACTGGACCATACACATTAAGGAGTGTGAGGGAGAAACTTTGAAAGACCCAATTAGACGCAAGAACTGTATGCAAGTGAATACTTCACTGGTTTTGAATGTTTCGAACCAGGGACAGGGCGCTTACAACAGCGCATCAGTTTTGAGACTCTTCAACAAACTTTCAACATAGTCGCACGCAAATCCAGTATAATTCTGAAATCGCCTTCTTGCGGCTAAAGCCAAATATCATCATCTGTATTGTTCTTAAATAAATAAATAGTGAGATGATAAAGTTGCGTCATATTGTGATAAATATATATTTTTGTTTAAATCTTGTAAGTCCAATCACAATAAAATTCCTATTAAATATTAAAATATTATTATAATTAACATTAAATATTTAAAATATATTAAATGATGTTCTCATCGAAATGTTCGATTTACATTAGATCATCACTTTTTACACGACATGTTTCGGTTCTAAAAGAACCATCTTCAGGTGTATAAAATTATATAAACTTAAATATAATTTCTTAAATGCAACTTTTAGTCAGATGTTTATCAGAAGATGGTTCTTTTAGAACCGAAACATGTCGTGTAAAAAGTGATGATCTAATGTAAATCGAACATTTCGATGAGAACATTATTTAATATATTTTAAATATTTAAATGTTAATTATAATAATATTTTAATATTTTAATATTTAATAGGAATTTTATTGTGATTGGACTGACAAGATTTAAACAAAAATATAAATAAATAGTGTAAAAAAATATATTCAGCAATATCGGCAGCCTCTAGTTGTCGGCAGTTACATGCCGTTAACATCCCTGGAGATTCAAGTGCCTACCGAGGAACCAAGTTCCTATCACTGAGCGGCTGTATGAAGAACGTACGTAACAAATGAACAAAAGAAGTTACAGGCAGAAATAAAGGAAAACAAGAAATAAGGAACATGAAAGGATAAAGGAAATAGTGAAGGAACCCAAGAGCAACAAGAAGTAATAGACGAAAGACAAACAATGCAAATCCTGTGCCATTCTCTGACCTTCTTCTTGACGCCTCGATCCTGCAGCAGTTTCTTCATGTCGCCCGCAATTTTATCAAAGAAGTTGATGACAGCGTACTCTATCATTACAGCGAACACAAACGAGAAGCAGATAATAACAAAGGAGTCCAATGCTGTCGCGTAGGACACACGCGGCATCTGTGCGCGGCCGCCAAACCCCATCGTGGTCATGGTTAGCACCGTGGTTACCCCTGAAACAAGTACAGAAGAATCCCAGTCACGTACAAAATTCATACTTCAAAATTTCCATAAGAATTTCATGGGAAAAATAAATCTTATTTGATACTGCACTAAAATCTATAAAGTTAAAGTAATCTGTTATGAAGCATTTAATTACGTGAGAGGGCGACTGGGTTTTTATTCTGTCATTTCACAAAACCGCATTGCATATGGAGCCTCGGACCACAAGAGAGTAATCAACACACGCTCACCCAATTGCACTCTTGCGGGAACCGCGGCGGGGTCTATCCAGAAGCTGACCCAGGAGCAAGAGACGATGAGTCCACATGGAACGTACAGCTGCAGCACGAAGTATCCGATGTTGCGCCGAAGATGGAACTCCGTCTTGAGCACCGAGTACACGTCTGGAACACGCGATACGCGTTAAAGCGTTGTCTTCTCCACGTCGACGAAGATCGTGTGCGCCAACAACACACGTTTTGCTGTCGTCGTCGTAAGAGTGAAGGCCGCAAATGCAAGGTCTATGTGAAAATGGAGTATGCCCATTTCAAGGAGCAGAAAATGACGAATCGGTTTCTCAAACTGAATTTGGATAGTTGGAAAACTGTATTTTTATTTTTTTATTAAAATGAGAACCACGTCCAGCAAGAGGTTTGCAGGGAAATATGCGATCACTGCGTACCCTTAGAGGTCTTCATATAAAAATCACACAATTACGACATGCGGACGGGGAGTTTCTCCAGAAGTACTTACCGACGCCTCTTATAAATTTTGGGACATGGTCAGTCGTGTAGTTGACCAGCCTGTACTGCGACAACTCCACGTTTTCCTCTACTACGACTGGCCGTTCCCTGTCCCACTCATAAACAATGTCATCACTTCGATACCCGTCTGCAGACAAGGAACCAGAAGTGAGTTGCTAAGCAGTTACAGAAAGATTATGACAAAACTAGAAAGGTGTCATTGAGAATGTCGGAAAGTCTAAAGTAGTACATTTTTATTGAAAAGCCTAACAATGCAGTATATAAAAATTATAATCTTTATTTAACTTCGCTTAATAAAACAACACAATATGCTTTAATGTAACGCAAATAGTTATTTAAAAAAGTTGTCACCAACCACCACATACATTTATATTAAATCGTAGGCTATACATTTAATTATCTGGTTAGTTTGTAATACAAAGCCAGTGACTTCTGAATGTATGCTGTTCTGTCAACAACCAGTTTCCGAAATAAAAAACAATCAGCAGAGAAGAAAGATATCAACGTTTAAAGGTATGCCCATGTCTTTTGGTGAAACATATAAAATGTATATACATTAGATTGTAATTCATTCATTTGTTTTGTCAATAAAAATATAAATAAAATTATTGTTAAGATCAATTAATACACCATGCGTCGAAGGGACATTCTTATGTTTTTATCAGGGCGCCCAGATCACGGAGGCAGCATGACCTCTGAAACGTTGGTTAACATCGACCAGACTACACAGCGCAACAACCCAGAAGACAGAAATCTTCATACTCTGATGACAGAGGCAGTATGACCTCCGAAAAGTTGGTAAACATCTACCAGACTACACGGCGCAACAACCCAGAAGACAGAAATCTTCATTCTCTGATGACGGAGGCCGTATGACCTCTGAAACGTTGGTAAACATCGACCAGACTACACAGAGCAAAAACCCAGAAGACGGAAATCTTCATACTAAGAATCGCCCTGATGATGGAGGCAGTATGACCTCTGAAACGTTGGTAAACATCGACCAGACTACACAGCGCAACAACCCAGAAGACAGAAATCTTCATACTCGCCGCTGTGAAGACCTTAAATCTGACATCGTATAAATATGTCGCCCTTCTTCCCGTATTACTTAAGAACACAGAGATGATTTCATCTGGCGCCAAAAGAGCTTCGCCAGCTTGCGGTGGGGAATTCTATTTTTAAACAGAGAATATTGCAACGAGCAGGTGGTAGCTACTTGAACAGATGCTGATGCAGAAGACTTGGCGGGAGGAAACGACGTTGGTACGAGCGCAAGTAGAAAGCATCTTCTAGTTCGCCTAGATCTTCTACTATTTTACTTATTCATTTAATTTTCCTTTCCTTTTACTTTGTTATCTCATTCTTGTGAAGTTCCTTCTTGTACTTATCATTTTCTCCCAGTTGTTTTATTTATCCCCCTTCTTCGTTTCCTTTTCTTTCACACTTTTATCTTTCTTCCTACCCTCTTCTTTTCCCTTCTCTTTCATTTTGTTCCGTCGTTCATATTATTGTGAACCTCGGTCTTGGGATACGTTACGAATGTATACAATGTTTAGAAAGAGACCATTTTAAAGATTGTACTAAAAGGATAATATTAAAGAAACCCTAGCCCTGTGATGTCCATAATTTCAATTATTCCTGTCATATACGCGCAAGAAAAGAGGATTGTATGGAACATAAACTAATCATTATTCTTGGATTCAGATATTCGAGTATTTTTTCGCTGGGTCCGCATCAAAATTGACTGTTAAATAATTACAAAATGCAACAATTCAGCTCTCGTGGCTAAATCTTTGTCTGCTTAGATGCCAGATGCATAAAGCACATGTTCCAGTCTTAATGTAAGCGGACGGACTGCTTCACTATTAGGCATTTATTACAGAGTACCATTTCTCTAATTGTACTGCATTACGTATTACCACTTATGACACCGTAATTAATTATTTTTGTGACATAGGAATAAAGGCACTGCATAAATGCGTGTATGGATCATGAAGGACTCCACATTTTACAGAGAAGTACTTACATTAGGTATTCAGTCCATAATATTCAGCTAAACTGATAATATTTTAATAACATAAAGTTTAAAAAGTCACTGAATTTAAAGATATTTAACACTTTCCATGCTGGCATTTGGAGCAGAATTACATTTCTATGGTTTGTGGAATGATTCTGATGTTTATATTAAATTACCAAGAGACAGGAGGCCACGTGCTTTATCCACTGGCAGTGTTACCAAATATGTAAGAGAAGAAAAACCAGGCTAAACGACACATTTCTTTCGCAGGATGGAAAGTATTAAAAGACGGTACCACCAAGTTACTTACAGCTCCCAATAAGGAGAGGACAGCTCTGGGAGTCGAGTGGAAATTTTCTCAAATGCATGGGGCAGCTGGCTTTTATCGTCAACCTGTAAACAAATTAGTGATACACCACTAATGAGCATAATGGAGTCATACGGTCAATATATGCAAGGTTATTAATTTCAATAAGACCAAGAAAGTAAGTCCTGGGAAGATTCTATGGTACCAACATTCCATTAAACGAAGACGGTGTTCTGGAATGTTGCGTCGTGTTGTCTGGGCGATTATCGCCTCGATGATGGAGGCAGAAAGCACCAGACTACAAGACGCAACCTCCAAGATGACAGACATCTTCATTATTGTCGCCGCGAGGATGTGAAATTTTTAATATAAAAACTTCAATCTACATACACGATACAGAAGTGACTATAGGATACAACTTGACGATTTAAATTAGTGTATAATATCACTATTAGTCTATTGAACTAGATTTCCTTTACTTATGCTTTGCCAAAAAAACAAGAATATCTAACCCCTCCTACATTTTTAATTTTTTTTACACGAAAAGTAAACAGATAGAAAAAAAAAGAATGGACCAATCGACTATAAATGTTTATTCTTGTAGAAATTTGTCTTGGAAGGTATATTTGTGATCTATAGTTGTCCTAAATTCTACATAGCTGCTTGAAAACTGTTAATTACTTGTTACCATAGAATAGGCCTACAATTTCGGAGCGCCTCCATATTGTTAATTGACGTCATTAAAGGCAGAAACGTACGATAAAACACTTGATAAAATTTGAAACCAGTCATTACCATACAATAACTACAATGTTCTTATTAAATGGTGTTCGTGCAAATTTACTCTCTGAAGTTTGCATGGCCACATCACATTGACATTTGTGTTTTAGAATTAAAAGACCGAAGGTAGAACCACCAACGCTGTATTAATCATAGAAAATGTCGCAGACAGCCTGCAACAACACACGGGCATAATGGCACTGCAGCTTACGTTCTTTTAGAGTGGAAAATAGTTTAGGATTGTAAAATTGTTAAAATAAAAACATATTTCTATATTTAAAGTAAATAAATACCAAAAATCTATGGACTTCTCCTTGAATGTTTGCATACGTTCTTTGATGAACTGTGCAGCGAAAGTAATTTATTTAATCCACACGTTTCATCTTTAAAGTAAATACAAAATTGTATTAAATTTGACGTTTTTTTTCACTGAAATTGTTGGGATAGTTTACTTTCAGTATGAAGGTAAAACATAAACCTTGTGATGTAGGATTTGACATTTAAAGACGATGATGTAACTATAGATAACGTAGCTGTTGTGTTTATTATTTTATAAATAATTAACAAATGACACAAAATATTTATATGATCAAGATTTAATAGCAGAACTCGATGGTTCAAAATCGCAAATGACAAAGACAGCAACTGAACATGATCCTGGGCTAGTTTCATCCATTTCCAATCTTTCTGGAGCTTCCATACGAGAAATATTCTGTATGAATTTCATTTCCTGTCTGAGCTGCATCCTGGTCCATAGAAACCTGGTATCACTGTCATAGCAATAACAAGTGAAGTGTGCACATCGCAAAGTGTTTACCTCATGGAATACATAAGGAATCCGTCTTTGCGCAGGCGCAGAAACTTGTTGGGGACAGTAATGCGATGCAGGTGGGACTTCTTTCCGTTTAAGAAGAAAGTATCTGGTTTCCAAACGCGGTCTAGAAACAGCCATGACAAAGAAAATTCGTCGAGACCAGGGAAATTGAACACTAGCCTGCGGTCGTACCAAAATTGTCTGAAGTAGCAGTCCATCACGTATTCCTGCAACGAGACGTAAAAGCTTGTCAGCTCATCACGAATCACTGGAATAAAATTTACGGGTTTATCGATTAGATGTGGAAAAACAGAAATACTTCAGCCATTATCAGTCACGTCGAACTAGAGTAAAAAATATACTTACCTGAGCACAATATTTTTCAGATTCTCAAAACGGACTCTGATGTATGGAGTTAGTTTATTTAGTTTAGTCTAGTTTAGTTTAGGATAAAAGGAGGATTTTCAAGCTGGTACAGACATTTGCTTACTAAGTATGATTTGAGGTTTTCACAGCGGTGAGTATGAAGATTTCTGTCTTCTGGGTTGTCTGGATTATCACCCTGATGACGGAGGCAGTATGACCTCTGACACGTTGGTAAACATCTACCAGACTACACAGCGCAACAACCCAGAAGACAGAAATCTTCATACTCATCGCCCTGATGATGGAGGCAGTATGACCTCTGAAACGTTGGTTAACATCTACCAGACTACACGGTGCAACAACCCAGAAGACATAAATCTTCATACTCATCGCCATGATGATGGAGGCAGTATGACCTCTGAAACGTTGGTTAACATCTACCAGACTACACAGCGCAACAAACCAGAAGACAGAAATCATCATTTACTTACTAATCTGTACTTAAGAAGGAAACGAGGAGACATGACTTACACGTTACTGTCTGACAACATGTGATATATGAAGATTGTCGTTCTGCATCAGGGAATTGCACAACTTCTTGACTTCCCTGTAATGTAGGCCACCAAAAATTACCGTGACTTTTACTTGTCTTCACTCTACAAAGAGGGATATTTTAATTCTTGAATAGCACAAATTTCACGCGTGTCTTACAGTGCATACCTGATCTGTTTCCGATACAGCGCCCATACTCTTGATATGCATGTTCACTCTGACCGTCACAGGAGGCCCTGAGAACACAAAGAATGCCACAAGGCTCAGGCATTAAACTCATCTCTTTTGTGAATAATACAACACCATCCACCGGACACCATGAAAGCCGATTCAACGGTAACAAAACTGACTTATAATCGAGAGGTTATCGTTTCGAATTCAGGCTGGGGCAGCGATAATCCTGAGGTTTATTGTGATTTGCAAGTTTCGTCAGGCGAATGCCGCGACCGTCACCTACCCAATCCTTTAAAGTTCACCGAACGGAATCATCCATCATCTTGAATCATTCGACCTTGTATAATATAATACGACAAAAAGAGCTGACAATATACAGCAAATTGTGATGCCTTTCTGTGCCATCTCGAGCGTAGATCGCTAAATATTTATCAGAACAAAGAATCCTTCCATCAAAAGTTTTAGAGACAAATATAACACTCTTTTCTTTCTAGTACGATATTTTACTAAGTTATATGGCTTTTGAGACAAGTAAACAAAATAAATTGTTATTCTGTCACTCAGTAACATGAAAATCACTGGACTCGGATGACCTGAGTTTGATTCCCGGAAAGGACAGGGATTTATCTCTTCGCCACCGCGTTCAGATCTACTCTGGGGCCATCCAGTCTATCTAATATGTACCGGGGCTCTTTCGCCGGGCTACAGAGGACAGGTCGTGAAGAAGACTACTCACCTCCATCTAATATCGAGGTCAAGAATGCGTGGAGCTATATCTCCACTCCCCCCACGCGTTTTCATGGCGTAGTTATTAATTGAGGACAGAAACAAATTTGATTCCTCACTAGAAACCCTTGTTAGTTTGTTCTCACCTGTTCACGCTATTCATAATGCAAGAGAATAGACAACTTTTGAGAAGCTGATAGTCGCTCAGGTGTTAAACAAATTCCTCGCCTTTTATGTAACCCGAAGGTTCATTGTCGTGTTCACAAGAGCCCCGCAACTGCGCTCCGTTTTAAGCCAACTACGACCAAGTGTCCCTTTGATAACTTTTATTAATTTTCCGACTAAAATGTTGCACATATTTCTCATCTCCTACCTTAGCGCTAGTGTCTCGGTCATCCTAATAATAGTTAGTGAAGTGTACAAATTAAGAAGCTAACGCAATTCCCTCCATTTACCATTAATCTGCTTTCTTATGCCCAGATTTTCTCTTGGGCGTTTCGTCTGCAAGCAAGACAAAATATTACAAGTGTTTACACTAAAACTATATTAATAGCGTGACGTCACGTTCAGCTACTGTTATATCATTTCTGCCAAAAAGCTACACAATAACAATATTCCTCACAAGAATATATAGCACTACAAATTTAAGTTATCACAGTGAAATATTAGAGTATAAAATATGTACTCCACAGTACATATCTAAGGATCACGTCATATGGACACAAAGGATTTTCGATGTAGTTTGTTAAATATGTTACATCGAAATATCTTTCCTATAAATGTTACGTGCCATAATTATATATATATACATTTCACAAGTGCATTACCGCATAACTTAAATCTAGTTTTACTCACAGATAACATAGCCTAAAACACACTTAATCAACCTACCCTCTTAAGTCATATTGGAAAAAACCAATTATTAGGATGAAGATTTCTGTCTTCTGGGTTGTTGCGCTGTGTAGTCTGGTCGATGTTTACCAACGTTTCAGAGGTCATACTGCCTCCATCATCAGGGCGATGAGTATGAAGATTTCTGTCTTCTGTGTTGTTGCGCTGTGTAGTCTGGTAGATGTTTACCAACGTTTCGGAGGTCATACTGCCTCCATCATCAGGGCGATTCATCACTAGACTACACAGAGCAACAACCCTGAAGACAGAAATCTTCATCCTAATAATTGTTTTTTTCCAATATGACTAAGAGGGTAGGTTGATTAAATGTGTTTTAGGTTATGTTATCTGTGAGTGAAACTCAATTTAAGCTATGCGGTCACCGTACTCTAAAGTCGTTCCAAAATTAGTAACAAAAACTTACCACCAAAATCTGGTCTGATTCTTTTGTCATATCGACTCCTGTTTAGAAGCTGGTCGAGAGTTGAAGTAATGTTTTTTGACAGAAAACGATAATCTTTGAGGACAGCAGCACTTTGATTCCAGAAAACTGTCAAAATCACAACAACTGACAAGATGGCGACCACTCGTACACTCATGATGATCTTGAGACAGTTCACTTTTACATTTGACGGAGACGAAGTGTTACAATTAGAGTAAGCAAGAGTTGCAGAACTTTTATCACACACTTAAAAACCGAAAATGTAGTTTTCAGTCTATCTGAAAATTACGAAATATGTATAACTATGGGCAAACTACTTGGCGCATGAGTGACCGTTACACGTCATGCTGAAAACATTTATATTAGGTATCAATTATAGACAGCAGCTCAAATTGTGCAGTTGAGTGCACAGCCATAAACGTTTTCAATTATCACAATCCTTCTAGAATTGTGACGTCACGCACATGCCAAATTCTTTGTCGATTACAATAATACATTTTAAACATTTTACAATTAACAATAACAGAAAGTAAGTAAAGTAAAGCTGTCCTACTACACACCATGCAGGCGCTTGGGGGGGGGAGAAGTAGTATAGCTCCTCTTTTCAGAAAATAATTTTATCAAACGTTTAGACATTCTGTGGTGTTTACTACCAAGACAAAAAATTACATATACCACGTTAAGAGCTTAAAATTCATAACGTGGTAAACATGAATAGTGAAAAAAATTGATCATTATTTCTCATTAACAAAGAAAATTCGAAATAATGGCGATCAAAGAGCGAGTTAATCAATATCTACAGTAGGAGTAACTACTACAAACGCCACTTCGACTTGAATATTAACCTGATGCCTATGAAATAAGAAATATAAATATATTATTACTATTACTTTATTAGGTTTATGCTAACACTATTAAACAATTTAATGCACAGAGTATCACAATATGACCTCAGATATATCATAAATTAAGATCCACAGACATTGTGACAACACACGTTACATTTAATTTATAAACCTAACAAACAAACAAACTGATGAAGCACGCGATAAATTTAAGTCAGAAAAACATAATTCGTAGCCAGGAAGAACAACCAACAGAGACTAAGTGGAGATTTCGTTCGACGCTGGATATCTTGTGTCCAAGACTGGCAGAATTTTAGAATTCGAGGTGGTTCTGAGGGACACCCCCCCCCCCCCCCCCCCCCACCATTACCGCCCATGAAGGCCTTCTTGCGGCTTGTAAGAAATGGATCGAGTAGGGGGAGAAAAGATATTTTGCCAACATGAAAATCTCCGAGGCACGGAGCCAAAATAGTTAACAGAGAAACAGGTGCACCTTGGGTATGGAAGCACCATTCACGAAGTTCTGGCTTACGCTTCGGGTGTTACAACAAATAAGCGAAAAGGAAAATATTATGAAAATAACATCCTACTGCAGTCAAAATTGTTACATGTCGTTTCTTTAAAGCCTGGCTATAATTTGAAAGTTGTCTTCAACATGTACTTGTTATTTTTCCACTCTGTACAAATGCAAATTGTTAAGAGCTTCTCTATAAGACTGCCAACTTCATCTTCAACCGATGTATAATAACTCTCTAGTACAGGGACCAAAATGCCCAGCACTAATATTAAACCCCGTCATTGGACACTGATCTCGAGCGAGTTTTATTGAACACCCATCCTAATTAAGATTCATCCGAACGCTAATATTCCATCTCCATCCCGGTCTTCAACGGAACGTTTTATGGCAGGTTTCCCCACCAAAATATTGTATGCATTTCTTGCATCCCGGCACCAGAATATCGTAGCGTCCCACACGTCATTATTCGATAAATATACGCGACTAGGTGATCTGCATAAAGCGCGAGTTCATCGTTCTAATATGGGTACTTTAAATGAAAAATTTCATATTTCTTAGTTCCAAATACCCTCATGAGAACTCTGCCGTCAGATACTTGAAATTTCTATTCTAAAATACTACGTTCTATATTGACAGAAAAGAGTTTTACAACTAAATTCTTTATTCACACTGGAAAGTTATTACAAGACAATCTTATTTGGGGTTGAGATTCCAAAAGGACGTTCATTGTTTGGAAGAGTGCTGTTCCCGGTGCCGTTCACAACAACCTGCACGAGTGAACAAGGATTTTAAAATATTAGTTTATTCAACGTAATGTAACCCACCGCATTATTTTATTGTTATTGACAAATTATAAAATGTTGTATAATTTTTCTTGGGGTCGCAGTGTACAATTTATTTCTTACACTGGGTAGTGATGTAAATAATTTGAAAAACACTGCTCTGGACGATAAAATATGGCTCCAGCCGTCACTACATAAATTTGTCTATCCATCCCTGTCGCTAAGAAACACGATGGTGTCTTTAATTCCAATGAGCAGTCCATTTTGAGAAACTGATATTCAACGAACTGGTAAAGAAATAATCCACCTTTATTTAGGCATATTTGTAGCTTGTTTAACGACGCTTTTAGTAACTCAGACTACATGTAACCCTAAGATTCATTACAGTATTCATAAGAGCCCGCCCCTGGATCATATCCCGAGACATTTTAATCTCATACACATTTTCGCACATCATTTATTTGAAGTCCACTTTAATATTTTCCCCGAACCATGCCTAGATCTTCCTATTAGCTTCTTTTCTTCAGATTTTTAGGATAAAATTTTATACACATTTCTTATCTCGCCATGCGTGCAACATAGACCGTGACCCATACAACAGCTTGCCTTATTCCGATAAAACAAACAAAGTTGACAAAGACGGACTTGAAAAATTTTAACACAGATAAAATCTTCATTTAATCAATATTACTACTTCTGTTGCGCTGAGTGGAGCATGGTTTTAATAGCAGGCAACGTCCATACAGGTGCAATCAATATCCGTTAATACACTCACAGGCGTGAGCTTTAAAGCTCTGACTACCCGTTCCTAATCACAGACTATCAATCTAAACCGATAAAATGGTGATATTTCAGCACCAAATAAAAATATATCCAAGTCAGTTCATGTGAGTTTTATGAGTCACTCATCGCCCTGATGATGGAGGCAGCAAGGACTTCTGAAACGTCGGTAAACTTATACCAAACTACAAGGCGTAACAACCCAGAAGAAGGTCATTTAATATATTCTATCAAATGAGTTTAATTCGAAGATCACTCACTTCGATCGCAGACTTGAAAGAAACATTTCGAATCTATTTTCCTGTGTGCGTCGACTTAAATGAAAGCATCCAGCATAAAGAAGGGATTTGAAGTGTCCTGTGTTCATGTCACTACAGATTACTATAGAGATGTTGCGCCATTCCTTAAGCACAGAGTAAACTGGAGCACAAGAATGTTCGCAACAACTGATTCACGGAATAGCGAGCTATCAGGAAGAACGCATCTGGTATTTGAACAAGAGCTCCTTGTGTCTAGAGATTCGCTGGCATGGGACCGGACGCTTTCTGCCCTGTCTCCAAGTCCTGGCACTGTTAACTGCTGAGGAACGAAAGTAGAACACACATTCTTTACGCTCGCATTTATAGGAAATGTCTGAGAAAAAGTACAGAAATCTTCCTTCTAGGC
The DNA here is from genome assembly GCF_977971745.1 of Zootermopsis nevadensis. Lineage (NCBI taxonomy): Eukaryota > Metazoa > Arthropoda > Insecta > Blattodea > Termopsidae > Zootermopsis > Zootermopsis nevadensis. The sequence goes on along the minus strand of NW_028259149.1, from coordinate 13,764,427 downwards.
AGCCGATCCTGAAGGAAATTATAAATGATACGATGTTGCCCAAAGTTTCTATTCTTTTATGTCGGCCTCACCCATTATATGGTACATAAACATCGTTCTCAGAAACGTTTCTTTGGAAACCGAGTAATGGCGGTATAACCATATGTTGTGGAGGAATGCTACCAAGTCTAAGAAACAAAATTTGTTTTGAAAAGCTAATAGTCGCTCAGCTAGCCAATAAATCCTCGGCTTTTAAAGCCAAAGTTCCATTACCGTGTTCATAGGACCCCGTCAGTGGCCCCTATTCTGAGCCATTTTAATCCAATCCTCACCCTCTCACCCAATTTACCTAACAGTTATTTTAATGTTATCCCCACATACGCCTAGGCCTTCTAAAATGATATTTTTTCGAACTAAACTACCTATTTTTTATATATATTTTGCTCATGTCCCACACATTTAAAATAAATTGATTCTAACAAATACTGTTTCCTTGTAGTTCAAGATAAAATGAATAAATTGAAAAATAACTACTTGAAGACAGTATTTATAGCAAAGATCCCTTTGAAAAGAACATGTTATCTAAGGAAAACACCACAAGTCACATATTCCATTCTTGAACCAAAGAAATCCTGCAGTAAAGATGGCGTCACTACTATCATGCCTTTCTCCGAGCAATATAGAACTTGGAGATCGAGACAAATAATTAGAAACACGGTCCAAGCGCAGCCTACACACTGTAGCATCTCTTACAAGAGATAAATCAGCCAATAAATAATAGAATATGAAATAACGAAGCAATATATGCAGTGTAGGGGGTGGGGGGAGACGTTAATTCGGACATACAAATTACATGTAATTGTAAAAGTGCCTAGAGGCGCGCCAAATAGCGCGATAAGACGCTTTTCCACTGCCAGATACAACCCTTCCGGTGCCTAATTTGAATTAGGGGTGAACATTTTTATTTGATTTTTATTTTCAATACGTTAGGTACATAAATTTAATTTGAGGAAATCATAAGTAGCTAGCCTTAGGTGTCAACGGTTGGCAGAATAATTATTTCCCACTGGAAAAGATTATCTGTGCGACAAAGAAAACATCGGTCGTAACAGTGAGAGGATTAAAAATATTCACTGTGGCTGCTTACGCTCGTGAATAAACGTCTGGCTAAATGCATCCCAATGGAACGAAGTTTACACAGTTTCAAAAAAAATTTCAATTAGTGCCAATAAGATGAGCTCCTGCAATTGAATCAGGACACAGAATAACCGACATACGACGTTAGCATAAAAGATTTCAAAGAAGAATCTACGTTCCTTGATTTGATACCGAAGCTATCATTAATATTATAACTGAAGTCAATAATATAACGTTTATTACTGCAAACATATTCAAGCTTATTAGTTCCTCTAAAGGTACAGAAGAGAAACGTTCGAGCGGTTCCCAGTTTGATGTTGCTTTTATATATCAGGAATATGTCTGCTAGAAATGTGTGGCTTCTTTTGTTCGTTTCGGAAAATACATTTCAACTGTTATTACTTCCACTGGAGTTATTCTTTTTCGTTTAGCGGAGAAAACGCTTCTTTTAAATTAATCAGTCACCGTCATTTAATAATTTTCGTTTAATTGAATTTACGTAAGGAGCGAAATTCCTTGGGAAAAAAAAAAAGGAAAATAAGAATTGTAACAAAAGTCAAAGAATCAATTTCTGTGGCTCGATTTATGAAACGAAGTTCATGGTATAAAGTCTCCATAAACCGTTCCTATGTTACTAACAAAACATCTGTTCAAAGATGTTCTAAACTCGATTTATTTGATTTTAATAACACCAGCACAAGAAACGTCTTCTGTCATATCTTAAAAGTTAAACTGAAACAAAAGAAGAAAGAGGAAAACATAAGAAACGAGTAAGAATAAAATAAATAAAAGAAATATGGCATGAAAGTAGGGTTTCTGTATCACACAAGTCTGAGGGAAGAAAATAGAACCATTAATTGACAAATTCTATAAGAAATAATAAAATAATAACAGCTAGATGGAAGCACGAGTCCTAGTTCAGAATTCAGTGGCGCCGCCAATGTCAAATTGTGGAATAGTTCCGACACATTTTTGGCACACATTGCATCCCTTCCCAACGACTTTCTACGCATGCGCAATGTCCAGAATAAACCCCACACATCTCAACAGTAGGAGATTTTGCGTGATGCTGCACATAGGCTGCATCTTATTTCACTCATAATCACGGTTACTCACATATCTCAGTAAAACAAAATTGTAACGTAAATACGTGTGTGTAGATTTTTTGGAACAATTACGAACAAAATCCAGGTCGCTAGATCCATGTCTTTACAAATGTCTCGGAAAGAATCGGTGTTCTTGGATTATCAGATCACGTGAAATTCGAAGGGCCTCATAACACCGAGGCATAAGTGGTACACTGTACACAATAATGGTGATATTCACAGAAGAAAGTAGGTTCATATGGTTCATTGTGGTGGCGACATCGATATCACCTGGCTGGACCGAGGCTGTGAGGTAAGTATCATGATGTCTAAATCAAATGACACACAGAACAGCAATACATTTTCTTGATCAGTTAAATAACTAGCAGTTGGTCAAGGAATACTCTGTCAGATTTGAGGTTTTCACAGCGATGAGTATGAAGATTTCTGTCTTCTGGGTTGTTACGTTATGTAGTCTGGTTCATCGCCCTGATGATGGAGGCAGTATGACCTCTGAAACGTTGGTAAACATCGACCAGACTACACAGCGCAACAACCCAGAAGACAGAAATCTTCATACTAAGAATCGCCCTGATGATGGAGGCAGTATGACCTCTGAAACGTTGGTAACCATCGACCAGACTACACAGCGCAACAACCCAGAAGACAGAAATCTTCATACTAAGAATCGCCCTGATGATGGAGGCAGTATGACCTCTTAAACGTTGGTTAACATCGACCATACTACACAGCGCAACAACCCAGAAGACAGAAATCTTCATACTAAGAATCGCCCTGATGACGGAGGCAGTATGACCTCCGAAACGTTGGTAAACATCGACCAGACTACACAGCGAAACAACCCAGAAGACAGAAATCTCTAAGGAATACTCGTTAGTTTGTAAGTTATTAAGATCGTAAGAAGAATTAACTTGAGTTCAGTTTTGTTGTTATTTTTATAACACTATTTAATTGATTGCACCAAGCAGTGTCAGTGAAAATTAAACTGTATAACTGTTCTTATTGTTAATTTTAACAAAATCCTTTTCTACTTCGAGGCTAGAAAATTACTTAGTGAGTCACTCAGTTTAAAACCAAGACATTAAAAATTACGTAGCCTACTTTCCCCGTTACATTTCATATATTTCTAATATTATGCGAGATACAGAATTATTGTATGGTGCTAGGTCGATCAATCAAGAAACACAAATCGCATGTAAACCTTTGTGTTTATTTTAATACACCGTTGTTCGCGAGATTACAAATTTTTGCATTGTACATCCATATCCTCTCTTGTTAGTATGGTGCTTAAAGTTCCAGGAAAAACTTTTAACTTTATCCTAGAATACTAGTTCATTACACCGGTACCTAAGAAAATTACATTTATAAAAAAATAAGATATGCAAGTGTAAGTTTTGAATCCAGTTATTCGATTTGATGGCAGTTGTGAATAATCAGTCCAGTTCCATTACCTTTAAATGCACCAATGAGTCAACAAAGACAGAAAGTTGCCTGAATGTGTTTTGTCGTAAGAGATATAACTGGGGTCAGATATAACTGGCTTTTGTGCAGACAGATGTCCTAACATTGCCTCGCATATGTGCCAGAGCCACCTACGATTTGTCCGTTTAATATATATTTAGAACGAATTAAAAATAAGCACTGAAAACAGATCAAAGATGTGTCTTGGTGATCAGGTCCCATCTGTTTCTGTGCAGTATTAAATTTCTCGTCTTAAATTAGCGAGACGTTAAGGGGGGAAGTTAGTAAATGGTGCAGTCCTGCCATTTCTTTTTCTTCTTGGCTAAAAGAAAACTCAAGACTCTTATGTAGATATCTGGTTAGGTTATACCATTTATCGTAATATTCGCACGAATTACATAAAAGTAACAAATAATTCTCACTGTATGTCTGTATGTCCACACGTTTAATTATAGAAGGTATTAAACAAATATTAACGGAATTTGTAACTCTAAATCAAGGACTGAACTTAAAATATGATTTTAATAAAATATTCTCGGGCTATCAGGTGCGTTAAATGGTTACAAGACAAAACCGACGTGATGTGACATCAGAACCCTGATGATGGGGACAGAGATGGTCCCTGAAACGTCGGTTTACTACGGTAACCAGTTAACACGGTTGATTGCCCGAGAAGATTTTAATGAATTACGTCGCCGAGAAGGCTTCAAATCGAATATAATTTTGTTTCATATTAATTCACTTTATACAAGCCTGGAACTGACCAACGGCAGTTTTCTAACAAAGGATTATTCTACCATAAGAAAAAATTGCACATGGCTGATAGTCGCTTAACTGGTTCAAAAATTGTCCTGTTTTTACGGAACCCGAAGGCTCATTACCGCTTTCAGAAAAGTCTGTCACAGGAACGTGTCGTCAGCCAGTTAAATAATCGGTTTAACACTTTAAAGCACAACGATAAGTATATATCCCACCTCCTTAAACAATCAATAACTCTTCGTCTTTACATGTTATATTCGACTGTTAGCTTTATTTTGTTGGGTACGATTCCCGCTATAAACAGCGTTAACTAATTAATCGTTTTAATGGCGGCGAGTTCTCTTTGCGGTACGGACTGAATTATTAAACATTATTTAGACGAGCTTCGGCTTCAGATGGTTTAAAGTCGTCTTAATTGCAATGGATTTTCTCACTGTCAACACGTTGAATAAATGAACAAATACGATTACAATTTAAAAATTATATTTATATTAGCTTTATATACATTACATGGCATTTCTTCCACACCTGATGTAATTGTTATACCACCACAACTCGATTTATTGATTGAGGTTGCAGCTAAAAGCAAAATGCCTAACAATTACACTGCTTTGACATGGCTGCCAGAGATTCATTTATTATAATGCGAAGAACCAGATGAAGATGTTTGTATCATTCATCATATCTCTTACACTGTAGAAGTAACAGAATTGAATAACCTCACAACTTATTCTCCGCTCGTATTAAGTAGAGGTGAGTGATAAGTCACAATTTCCGTCCGACCTTACTTCCAATCGACTGCTCCTGACATGAAACTCTGTGGATTCTACAACCGGTGGGAAAGAAAAACCCTGCAATTGCGAGAAATCAAACCGTAGCCTATCATCCCATAATCGCTAAACTGACCGAGATAACAACACTAACATTAATAATTGTGATAACGAGCATGATAGCGGTAAGTTGTAGAACCAAAACCGAAAACTAAAAAACCTGATGACGAATACTGAGAATGTAAACAATAAATTGGCACGGGTCCGAACGTTTGCACCCCACTTAAAACGCATGTTTACATCCGCTGAGCGACATTTCGGGTCATCAGCAGTTTATACGACATCGATGATGCAACAGAAACGGAGATGTTCACACGATCCCTAACCAAGAATGAAGGTCACCAGTAACATAGCAACTGAAACGAGGAAAGTCTTTCTTGAAGAATTCATAATTACTAGGCTAGTCAATGGATACTCTGGTTTTGGAGCCAGAATTCGTTACCATGTCCACGAAGGGGCTCCACCGAACCATATTCCGATAAAGCTGAATCCAATCTAACTAGGATTTGAGGTTTTCACGACGGTGAGTCCGAAGATGGCTGTCTTCTGGGTCTTGCGCTGTGTAGTCTGGTAGAAGTTTACCAACGTTTCAGAGGTCCTTACTGCCTCCATCATCAGGGCGATGAGTTCGATCGCCAGAAGACAGCCATCTTAAAATCCAATCTACACTGTTGTGACCGCAATATCAACGTTTTATTCTCCGTCTCCCAAGTGGCTTCTTCCCTTCGGGTTTTCATTATTACATTTTGTACGCATTTTCTATTTCGCCCACACGTTCTACATGCCCACCTATCTCATCCTCAATGACTTAATCACGCTGATATTATTACGTTAAGAGTAAAAAATGTAATGTTCTTCATTATGGATTGTCTCATCCTTTTCTTAACCTCTATTTCTAGGTCTAAATATGTTTCATTACCGGATAAACATAATAAATCTGTGTCGATTCTGTACATCGTTTAACAGCAGGAAATTAATCACTAACTAACTAACTAACTAACTAGATGGCTTACCGAACCCGAAGGTTCATCACCGAATTAACCAAAGCCCTCCACCGGACCCTGTCCTGGGCCTACAAAATCCAGTCTCCTTCAACTCCTATCTCCCATAGATCCCGCCTTACATTATCCTCCCATCTATGTCTAGGTCTCCCCAGCGGTCTCTTCCCTTCAGGTTTCCCAACCAGTACCCGGTGCACACCTCTTGTCCCATCCATGCGCGCTACATGTCCCGCCCATCTCATTCTTCTCGACTTAATCACCCTCACAATATTGGGGGAGCAGTACAGATTTTTAAGCTCGTCATTGTGCAGTTTTCTCCACGCCCCATCGTCTTCTCTCTTAGGCCCAAATATCCTCCTCAACACCCGATTCTCAAACACCTGTAATCTGTGTTCCTCCCTCTGAGTGAGAGAGAAATTAATCACTTATGAGGGAAAATATTGCCCAAATAAAGATCTAGACTCAGAGAATTTCTTGAATGGCTGAGTGACCACATGTTTCTAAAGAAAGAACATACGCCATGACTATCTAGTCATAACTAGAACATGTTTTTGATGACTTAGGATAAAACCTGAAATTTACTAAAAATGTAAATGCTTATTATTTATCTGGTTTTCGGTCTGACAGAATTTAGAGACTTTAATTCTGATTTTAATGTTGTATTGCAGCATCCTATTTTATTAATCAACAATTGTTATTCAATATATCGCCTCGTGCCATGCAACATCAATGCCATTATCTAATCTTGTCACTGCAGCCGTGTCGTTCTGAAGTGACGTCAGTGACATGCTGCAGTGATACAATAGCACATTGACGCGCTGTGCTCTGGTAGTGTTTTGTAACAAGAGATGGAATATTGAACAACAATTTTTGGACTTTGCTCATCGTCTTAAATTGTAAAATTTAGGAAGCTGGATTCTGCTTCCTTTCTTCATGTAAACAGGTAAAAGAACCTCAGAACGGAGGCTAGTTCAACCAGGGGGCCCAACAGACAGGTTTCCTGTCCTCTTTTCCTCACTTTTTACCTGATGAAAGCAGAATACAGCATCTGAAATGCTGTTTTGTTATTTTATAACTTAAGACGACAGACAAAGTCCTGAAGAAAAATTTGTAAGAAAATTTACCTGGTCACAGTTAATAGTATACGTATATTTTTGATTAGATCTGTAAAATATGAAAATATAAGGCAAATAAAGAATGCTAAAACGAAAAGAACGCTTATTTTTATGCGAACTGTTTTTTTACTTGTGAAAGTAATTCGGACGTTTGTTTCCACAGCAACGAGCAGCAACAATCCCAGTCGAACCGCCTAGAAAATGTGACACAGACCATTTCCAGACTCCTGCAGGGATACGATATCCGGCTGAGACCAAACTTTGGAGGTGAGCTTAGCATGAAATCCGCCTGTAAGAATGCTTAACAGCCATGCTGAGAGCTAATCAATAAAGCTAATCCTAATCGAGATATGCCAAGTAAGAATTGGGGCGAGATCGATGTATCGTCTTTTCAAAAGTTATTAACAATAAGTTCCCTTAAATCCTTCGGTCTATATGACGAAACTAGCAGAAAAATATAAATTTGTAATTTCACAGTTAAGGGCTCATTTTTGTTTATAATTCTCACAGACACTGACTACATAAAACTTGCCACATATAATCTAAAACTTCTCTGTGGTCGACATGCTCACGATTAACGTACAAATTAAAAATAAATGCTTCACAAAAAATGTTGTAGGTACATTTACTATTTTCCTTCATGCACGGTTTCGCATTTAGAATTTACTGGAACGAATTACTAGGTCGATTTATTATTACTATTATTTATTTATAAGCCAGCAAGTATTCAAGTGCTTGTTCATACGAGTCGCTTCAGGAACTTGCCTTCGCAAGATGAAATCTGAAAGTTTCTGCCGATGGTGCGTTATAAACTAAAAATTTAATTTTGGGCTTGTCCATCGTCTATATTTGAATCAAATTACAACGTTTCGGAAGATAAATCTTCTCCCGTCTTAAGGTGAAAAAGGAAGTAAAGAAACCTTAGCTCTTGTGTCGTTTGGTTAAACTAGCCTCAGACCTGAAGATGGAAGAAGATTCAACTTCCGAAACGTAATTTTATTGAAACATAGACTATGGACAAAGCCCAAAGTTCCACTTTTACATATTTATTGTGAAGGTTTGTTGGCCCCCGCCAAAACCTAAGATGGATGGCAACTAATGTTCATTTCATATATGCGTAATCACTTTTGGTGTTGTCAAGGGGCACATTTAATATGATTTGTTTTTGCACTTAGGCTACTTTCCTTGTAACATTAGAAAAGTAAGGACTAAGGAAGAGTCATATTATTAACAATGCAGTAGACTCCCGATTATCTGGATTAGTTGGGAAATATATTTTACAGGATAATCGAAACCCTGGATGATCAACAAAAGTGAAAATAAATCACGCAAATGCAACAAATACGTTCACGTTTATTCAGACATACGCTGTTTCAATTTTTTAAAGATTTAATAATAACAAAATGAATTTTATATATAATTTTATGCAGTACATACATTTTCAAAATCGATAAATTACTAATAAACGAACGCGTATCGGATTCCAACAGAGAGTAACAATGTTCAACTATCGTAAACTCCAGATTTTAGCAACTATTGATTTATGTTAATAAAGTTAAATGTCTTTATTAATTTTATTCCTTTATTTTTAAACGCTCTAAAGCAACAGATTTTTCTATAACTTTCGTTTCAACCGGACAGACCCTGATTAATCCGCCCCCGGACAGTAGAGAGTCTGCTGTATATGAACATCGCCCCAGGACAGCTTCAGTGATTGGTTATCAGTTGTTAGAAACAGTCTTTAGCGCAGGCCAACTTCCGAAAAAGAGTTTTACGTGTTGGACAGATTAACTACAAAAGACGTCAAGTCCACTGAGTACCATGACACGTCTGTCGCACGGTTAACTGCTTAATATACGAGACTGACGATAAAGACAGGGGCTGTCCCCCCACGGCTACCAACCTTACACCGTCACCAGTCTGAACAGTATTGATTTGCCAGCACATCAGCGCTCCTGCTTCCTGCCTACGCGACAATCACACTTTACAGTTCTTCCCCTAACCGACACTGAACTGCAAAAATGGATTATGTCAGTTTCACTGGGCCACTCACTGCATTTGACGGATAATGTCTTCTTGCTAAGCAGTTCAAGTGAACGCTTGGACACCAGTTTCGGGGGAGGGAGTCTTGAAGAGTAACAAAGACTTCCTTCCGTACGGTCTCTGTGCCACAAAACTACTAAATGAAATTAAATAAATTTATTTAAGTTCTGATGGACCTTCTTCATTAACCGCGAGGGAATTAGCGAGCGCGCAAGGGTTTTCGGTTCAGCGCAGTACACGAGGCTATGGACTTCTGTTTGTTTAATTTATGTAGAGTTTAAGATTCGTTCGTACAGAGACACAGTCGCTTTCTCAGACGATGTATAACTACTTGGAAAGGATATGGAAGGAAGCGGTTCGGATAATTTAAGTTAGGCCCTACTATATCAGTATTTACCAGCAGGGACTGAGGAAAACCACGCGGGAGTGCTAATCACTCGGCCACCATTGACGTGCGATTCTTGATGTCATTTGTTGCAGAAATGAACTGATCTTTTGTTCAACAAAATGAGAACTGAGAAAACGAATAAAACAAAAGCGACAACGAGAAAAGTGGAGCACAAAGGAAAGAAATTGTGGGAGGGAAAACGAGAAAGGAAATTAGAAAGGAACAAACGAACGAACAAGGAAGAAAGTAGTGTTGTATACCAAACGTAGGCCCATGCATGTTCTTACAAGGAAAAACAGAACATTTGTAGTGTAATGGTATTTGGCATCAACATAAGCGAGAAGCTATAATATTATCCACTGATGATTCATAACCATCCTCCCATTCAACTCAAAATCCACCACGTAGTTGAGAATGCATTGTTATTATAAACAAACACGTAAAGAAAACACCCAGTTTTCGCTACATAGATATATCGATATATGTTAAATTCGAGAGCTCCGGGCTACAATTCACGAACCTTGGAAACGGTAAACGTTTTTCTGCGATAAACGAATGAAAAATCATGTCATCAACCTGAAGCTACTCGCTGAGGGATGTGCTCGTCGGTACCAGCTCTCGGCGTATAAAACTTATTTTCTTATGACATCACGTCGAAACGTTATTGAAGAGGCCAAGTTATCGCTCATCTCCCCACATAACACGCAATAAATTAATCCATGTGGCATTGGTCCATAAAGCTAGCCTAAGGCACGTAGAGCGGTGATACCTGTTAGTCAACAAATTTACCCAACAGATGTCAGCTAAATATGGAATTAGGTTCGATACACCCTGGAAACACGCATAAACATAAACGTTTCCTAATCAACCTCAATTTTACATTAGATTTGAACTGTTCACGGCTGTAAACGTGTATATTGTGGTTTCCTCGTTGTTTCCAGTGCTTTGGAGGCACCTTCTGCCACCATCTTTAGGGTGGTTTAGATAGTGGCATTTCATCCACGCCAGATGTAATGGTTATTCTGTCATAACTCTGTAAAATGAGGCAAACGACGTTCATTCATTCCCTCTTTCTATATTTATCTCATTCGTTCGTTTTCTTCCGCGAAATTCATCCAAACACATGACATTTTTTCTGCTTTAACGATATATTTACTTGTGGGAGTCGTAAAACTACGACTTTCATTAGTAGAATATTTCATTTAAGACATAAAACGGTCGTAAACGCAGTTTTTATACGTCGCCGTGTGACATGTCGGTTCTAATCTGTTCCGAACACACATCTAGCCTCCTTCAGCGTCAAGGCCATCCCTAGTTTAACAGTAACATATGAATTACGGGGGGGATCCCACACAAGAGAACCATTTGATCATCACATCTGACCTATCCAGATAGCAGAAATTGTCGTTCGTTTCCGTCTTAATTAAATTAATGTCCGTGGCGTTTACTACGAGCTATCACAACTTCCGTACACAAAATCTCCAAGCAAACGCGTTTCGGCATAATCAGCCATCATCTGCTGACATCTCCACTATTTAGTGTTCCGAAGATCTTAAAATACAACAATAATAATCCTGAAGATTTCTGTCTTGGGTTGTTTCGCTGTGTAGTATGGTTGATGAATCGCCCTGATGACGGAGGCAGTGTGACCTATGAAACGTCGGTAAACATCGACCAGACTACACAGCGCAACAACCCAGAAGACAGAAATCTTCATACTCTGATGACGGAGGCAGTATGACCTCTGAAACGTTGGTTAACATCGACCAGACTACACAGTGCAACAACCCAGAAGACAGAAATCTTCATACTCTGATGACGGAGGCAGTATGACCTCTGAAACGTTGGTTAACATCGACCAGACTACACAGCGCAACAACCCAGAAGACAGAAATCTTCATACTCACCGCTGTGAAAACCTCAAATCTTACAACAATAATAATCCTGAGTAATTTTACATAAATATTGGAATTAAAATGTCATTTCATTTAAATCAAAGACTACTTTCGTTTTCACGGTGTTACGTAAACAGAGAGCCGGTGACTAAACTTCATGCTGGACGACCAGAATTATATTCCCGGTAGGGGAAGAGAATGTTACACGGCTTTATAGACATATTACTTATTATTCTGCACTGTTCACGAATTCAGACACTTATAAGAACTGCAATACATTATATTTCTCTGAATTATATATGCTATCTGTGAGCGTCTGATTAATATCATCATGAATGTTTTTACTTTCTGCGTTTTATCGATTTTTCAAATTAAGCTTGCGTCATGGCGTTACTTGAGACAGAGCGAGCCAATGAGGTGTGACCGTCACATATGGTGTAAAGAAAATGCCACTACCAACGTCTAGTTTGGTTTGATTTAATTTGTTAACAATCTGGAATAAGCAGTTCAGTTGTGTAGATTTTGAACTCGCCAGTCTACTATGTCAAGGAATGATACGACTATCTGCAATCTGACATTTTCATGGCGGTAAACACGCGACATGTTACTCCGAAACATTTCTTACGACCTACAAGCTTATACGGAGCCATAACTGAGATCACAGTCCAATATGGCCGTTATCCGCACGATGTTTCTGGGATCCATAATTTTAGAATACAATGCGTCCGGCTCTGGGTGGATCTGACAGTTCCAGATGTTTCCTTTGAAGACACAGAGACAAAGGCTTGGGCCCTAACTGCCTCTATGATCGAAAGACGTAAATTCGACAGGAAATTGTACAGACTGCTAGTCCAATGCACCGGATCCTATATGCCATGCTAACCAAGACGTCATTTTCAAAACGTGACATCTCCGCTAGGTTATATTTCGCTTTGCCACCTGCCGGGTGACAAAACGAAGTCTTCAGCCTTAGTGGTGGTGGGGGGGCGGGGCGGATATACTCGCCTTCACAATCTTCTTTATGCCCTTGAACTCTGATAGGCAATTTTAAAGTAAAGTTATCCATCCCCGTGTCTATTCAATGGGGCAGTCGAGAAATGGTTTTAATTCCACGCATTAATAACCTTAGTGATAGATTCACGAATCCCCGGTGGCCACTGGATAGACGGCTAGGTGGGCCCCAGAAACTGTCTGCACACAGTGGTGGAGAAGAGATAAATCCACGCCCCTCCCAAACCAAGCCCCGATCGTCTATACTTCGGCTCAGTCACTGGCTGAGCCATTCTCGTGAAGCAGGTAAAATTCTTGCCGGTTTTCGTTACCTATTAAACGTCTTATAAAAGTTATTCCAGGGTTCCTTTAAAAGTTTACAGTTCCTCGAAACGTCAATAAATTCCCCGCCCTCTATGGAACCTGAAGGTGCATCACAAAATCTCGCAATTTCACAGAATCCTAAACCAGGCTGTATCACGGCCACAACTTCACACTCTATTAATGACCGTCCATTTAATTTTTCCTTCCATCTATGCCTAGGTCTTCCAAGAGATGCGTTTCCTTTAGCTTTTCTGGTAAATAATTTGTATGCATTTATCAGGTTTACCTGCATTTCTCGTCAATCTAAACCATAAATAAATAATAGAAACATATATAAATTCCTGGATTAAATGCCAACAAAAAATCTCAAAGAAGGGGGTATTTGTTTTATTCTGTCAGGAAGAGTATTGCATATAATGTCCAGTAACTACATAACCTGGCCACTTTCCAAAAGGCCAACATAGGTAGATGCAATCTTCATATAGGGAGAATCCAATATCTGGAGTTGAATCTCTACCCCCTACCCTCTGTTCTGTCGATACTGAAGACACGAGGAGCTGATCAATAGCCAAATTATTGTCCATGCGTCTCTGTCCCTAGCTGCTTCCCTTCTCCACAGATTTCATGTCGTTACTCCTTCACATAAACATGCTCTTACTTGTTAGACGACTCCAATGGCATTTACATACTTTTGAAAAACTTATTTGCAGTTTTCATAGCACACTGACCCTGATGCTTATTTAGTTTTGCTACAAACTTATTGTTAAACTAATCGTACTACAGATATCACACTGCGGAAATTGTCTTTATAATTTGTTATGTATCAACTATATAAAAAATGTTTGAAACCAAAGTTGTACATTGAAAAAGCTGTGTATTTTGTATTAGATATCAGTCTTTGTACTAAGCCATTTTTTTATAAAAAAAGATAAAGTTGGCTTGAGCCTCATGTAAACTGAGAATTTTATTACATGGATAGGAAAAAAAATTAATGCTTTCTGAAGCCTTTTAGTTTTGACTCCAAACACCAAATTTCATTCACTAATTTTGGAAATAAAATATGCAGATTGATCTACAAAACTATCTTACCCATTATGTGCAAACATAGCTGCCGAAAAAATGTATATTTATAAAGTCTGTGTGTTTCTTACAAAATGGTGACGGGCAGCTGTGTATAGAGAGGCAGTTGAGTATAATAAGAGATATGGACCATTTGGTGCTGTCAGGAGCAAAGGATGGAGTTAACTTTGCATATGGGACTGCAATAATAGCAGACATAACGTCAGAGTCAGTACTCCACCGGTGCCCCAAGAGGATTATATATAACTCGGACATACAAGCAGCGAAGATAAATGCATCAACTTTTACAACATGTGCAGTTTCAGAATTTCTAAATTGTTGCTCATAATTCTGCATTTTACAAACCTAAATGATATCCGCTTTTTATTGTTATATGGCATTCTATCAACTGCTAATGCTGTTTAGCATAAAATAAATTATATGTAAAATTTGAGGATTTCACAGTAATGATGGTAATGATGTTACTGTTTTGGTTGTGATGCTGTGTAGACTCAGTGGTAGATAACAATATTCTGGATAATAATACTGAAGATGGGGGAAACATGTTTCTCTGGAATGTTGGTATTTATCTGAGAGTCTACCAGTGTCACAGCCTAGAAGCAAAACCTTGTTATGATATGGAAGTTTTAAATAAAATATGCTTACTCATCACCCTGATGATGGAGTCAGCAAGGACCTCTGAAACATCGGTAAACTTCTACCAGACTACATGGCGCAGCAACCCAGAAGACAGCTGTCTTCGGACTCACTGCCGCGAAAATCTCAAATCCTACAAGACACAGGAAGCTTGTGTGTAGAAACTGTCATGGCATATTTTCAGAAATAAAAAATACTGAAATGAAGGTCAACTCAGAATATTTGTCAGTAAATTTCAATATGCATTCCTTTTGTGGTATAATATGTCTAGCTAGTATTTGATTTCAGCCCATCTCTGGAGGTACTTTTTCAGTAGCTGCATTGATCTGCTGAGCTCATCTAAATTGGCCCCCAATTATACTCATTCATTCATAACATAACACCAAAAAAATAAGTTGCAGGGTTTAAAGTCTGATGATCCTGGAGGCCGAGTGATTCTCAATCCAATGTCAGGAAATTTATCATCATGATCAATGTTATCGTAATGAGGCAACTTCCAACTCTGTCTTGTCAGACTGCTGAACAGTAAAATTTCAAGCATATCATTATGTTTCTGATGATCATGACTTCAGTAAAGAACAAGGTCCTATAACTTTGTTAAGAAGTAGGCCATACCAGACATTAATTTTTGTGGAGTCATAACCATGCCAGATAATTTACTGGGAGTGTTCTGATTTCACATAAATGGGGTAGTTTACAAGCATAAGTACTGCATATGGTGATCAGGTAAACATCTGCCATGTTATGAAAGCAGTTCATTTTGAAATTTACTGACAGAAATGTTTTGAATTAACCTTCATTTCGATGTCTGATTTTTTCAGTTTGTATAATGGTTAATAAAAATAACATTATAAGACCTTGACATTATATGACGCTTTGGATACCTTGAACAGAGTAATATCTCTACTGTTCATCAGCTTTGTAAATAATTGAATTTGTGATTCTCTGTTGTCAACAACAGATTTGCATCTACTACAAGATGTGGTGCCAAACCACAAAGAACACATTCAAAAACTGTAGAGCAGTGTCTAGTCGTACTTACTGTTACCATCAGAATAGGCCTAATCGATGGTTTTCTTTATTTGCAGGTGATCCTTTATATGTGGGTATGGACCTAACCATTGCAAGTTTTGATTCCATCTCTGAAGTTAATATGGTAAGCAGCATTATTAGGAAATAAACTTCGTATCTATCCACTGCAATGGGCAGGTGTAGGCCATTTTGAAGAACATATCTCTCAATGTGTTATTTACTGTTTGCATATTTCACTCACATTTTTAATGATTTACCATTTTTAGAAACTCACTGCTGCAAAGCTAATCACATGGAATAGTCAGTTTTTTCCCTTATATCTTGTTAAGTATATATCTGATCTGCCTTGTAGATAGGGCTGATAGGTAGAGTTTCTACCACTGTGCAAAAATAGATGAATCATAAATCTCCAAGCGAGGTAAAAGCGCAGACCCTGCAAATGCGGGACAAATGCGAATGAAGAAAAATGTATATATCTGATCTAGTTGAATCCAGTCTACGCTGTCACATCATACTTCTCAGAGATGTATTTTGTTGTCATCCTCCAATTTGCACTCATGTCTATTATGTACTCTCTTCCATTCATACATTATGACCAAACATGTCTTCCATTTATACACATGCTATATGTCCTGCCCATCTCATCTTTCATAGTTTAATCACCCTAACAATACTGGTGATCATTCTAGCAGTAGTCAGCTTTGTATGGCTGGTTGCTGCCTTTCTGTCCCCAAGCAACACTTCTGCTTGTCATATGCTACACGTGGTTCCATTTCCCTGCTAGTTTTGGCTTGTTGATTGCTTTTGTTCCTTGGTATTCACAATGTATGATTACATGCTGTGGTTAAATTGAACATTCTTTTCAGCCATCTATCTTATTCTATTCTCATATGTCCATAGCATTTGAATTTTCTCTTTCCCATCCTCTATGTTATTGTTTCTTCACCATTCATTCTGTCGATAATCAACAGTTTTGCATTTCTCCAACAATCCATTTGCATTACAAGTAATTCATTTTTTCCTCTTTTCTCATAGTCCACAATCATAATATGCAACTGATCCAACTGACTCCATCAGTTTTTTCAATGTGTCTTCTTGTCTTGTTGGACGTGTCGGAATTGAACATGAACAAATATTTTTTATCTAAAATAATTCTGGTATTTATTTTCTCCTTCCTCAAATATATATCTGGCAAAGATCTACAATTTATGTTTCAGGATATGACCCAATTTGGTCCTCTTTAATCCCATTACCATATAGATGCTACATAAAGAATTACAGTTATTGCAATGGGTAATTAAACAGACGACAACATACAACTGTGGTATTCAATCCAATGACCACACAAACAGTTTCTGAAGACACTACAAAATCACTAATTGGTTATGAAGAGCACAATCAGGCTTTGTTCTCTCTCACTGCCAGTCTGAGTGTCATGACGTCACAAATGCTTATCCGAAAGGGTAAGAGGGGGGGGGGGGGGGGGGGAAAGCTCCTCTTTGATCATAGAGGTTTCATTGCTCCAGCTGATAATATGAGCATCAAAATGAAGAGGCTTCACCATAAAAAGAGATTATATCCAGCACTAAGCCTGTCAGAGCCAAATCACCCATCTCTTAAGGAAATATGAATATTAAATACACACATAGATGGTGGTCTTCTGAACTGTTAAACTGCATAGTCCCCAGGCTCTATGAAAACGTTTTAGAGGATCACACTGCCTTCATCTTTAGGGCTGAAGTAGTATGCTTATCAAAAATGTTGGTATACAGCCAAAAGACTACATTGTATACATGGTTCAGCAACTCAAAAGACTACAAAAATACAGCCATGAAAACATGAAAATCTACAGTTACCACATATGTTCATTCTGAATCTTTCAGCAGCAATAGTAGCAGGAGAAGAAGGTGCACCTAACTTGGATTCTGAAAGTGACTAAATCAAATCTCTGAAGTGGAAAGGACTATTTTTACTAACGTTTTTCTCAATTACTCCAGGCAAATAGCTAGACAGTACCTTTAAATAGGCCACAGCTGTTTCCTCCTCAGTCCTTTCTAATTTCCCATGTTCAAAAATCTAATTTCATTTGATGGTACATAACCTTGGAGGTGATACAATGACAAAACATTTTAATCTATTAATATATTTATATAAACTGTAATACTTAATACAAAATGAAAATGATTGAGTAGTATGAAGAGTGGAACTTGCAATCTTGACATTAGACACTGGACTACTTTCATTTACAGTGTTCTAGGTTTGGTCCCTGGTCAGACCTATGTGCATATTTTTACACTCACAGACAAAAGCCTTCACTTTTGTTGATGATAAAACTCTGTAAATGGGAAGTATACCAGAACACACACTGATCTAAAGGTACCAATGCTGAAGTCAGATCAGGTATGGAGCTTATTAACTCAGGTCCATTTAGTTCTGGTCTGGTCAGGTTAGGTTGGGTCAGGTCATGTTAGGTAAGGACAGATTACATTATATTAGGTTAGGTAAATTTGTGTTGGTTAAGATGGGTCAGTTAATGTCACATTAGGCTAAGTTAGGTTAGGCTAGGTTATACATTGAAGTAAATGTTACTGTGCCACCACATTGAAAAGGTTGAAAATGACTGCACTCAAAGTTCTATTGTAATTGTAGTGTTTGTGGTAGGGAACAAATAAATCTGAGTATGCAATTCTAAGAGTAAACCTTGGCCATTTATGTGAAATGTAATGTGAAGTACTTCGGCAAAATCAGCCATTAGTAGTTATAATGTTCTCATTTCAAGCAGGGTTTAGTAAGGCGTTTGTTGCAGGATTATACCATCACAATGTACCTGAACCAATACTGGAAAGATGAAAGACTGGCATTCAGTACAGATGAAGAAATTCTGACACTCTCAGGAGATTTTGCCGAGAAAATTTGGGTCCCTGACACATTTTTTGCCAATGACAAGAACAGGTAAAGTGCTGGTGTACCCTTTGTATTGTCTTAATGTACGCTCTACCAGATTTTACTTCAAGTTATGGTCAAAGAACTGCTATTTGATATTTATTATATTCAAGACCAGGTATTTAAAAATAATGATATTGAAAAACTATTGCTGATGGCTGATATAACATTTTTTTCTAAAACTTCCTATGAAATGTGAGATATAAGTATCCATGTTTCACTTTGAAACAACAAAATAAGAAAAGATCATAATTATACATTTAGTCATTAAAGTTAAATTAAATCCGTGGCGTAACAGCTCCAGAGAGCCAAAGTCGACTAGCTTGACTGCTGGCCTCACGTTCACATACCTAAGCAGAGGTGAACGATCATCCAACCAGATATAGGGTGACGTGTGGTCAGCACGACAAACCCCCAGCCATTGCTAGCTTTCCTGACCGGAACATTTAGTCATTACCTAGTCTAAAATAAAATTTATCAGCTGTGTGGTGTCATGCCCCAAAATGTATGAAAGACTACATATTTTCCTTCTTAAGTTCTGAGTGTTGAGCAAATAATTTTATAATTTAGTGAAGTTAATTCATGTTTTGTATTATGAAAGCATTACTGAATTAAGTTTTTATAACACTAATTCATAAACAATTAATTTGTGTTCTACTCATTTTCACAGCCTACTATATTCTTTCACACTACATAATATATCTATATCCACTAAATTTATGACTAATTTTTTAAAAAATAAATTAGAGTATATTTAAATCTACATCATACAAAATTAAACCAAATGAAACAATAATAAAATTAACAGATTAATAATTGATCTGACAGAATAGTTTATTTAAAAAGTACTAATTTTGGATATAATGATACAATTCTCTTTTTGATGAAGTTTTAAATGGTTTACCTAATTTTATATAGAAATTCTTACATGATGCAGGATAAAATCATGAGTTTTGTTAATAAAATCTTTAGAAATGGGACAAGTGAAAGCATTTGGAACAATAGTAAAAAAAGTCAATGATATTCAAGATTAAGAAAAGCTCAAATTAATTTCATGAGATGCACAATACAATTCAAAAAAAAATCTTATCTTCCTGTGTCTTGTTTAAAAATATAATAATTAAGATATATAAAACTGAACTTTTACCTGTTGTATTATATGGGTGTGAAAGTGTTTCTTGATTAACAGAGTAATTATTAACTGTTCAAGGAGTTGGATGGTTAGTTAAAATATCTTTACATGCTTGTACAATTATTTTCTTTGCTTTTACTTGTGAATCTAGACTAATAATTTGACAGCTTGATCTAATGATCTTCTATTATTAGTTTTCTGCATGATGTCACGGAGAGAAATAAACTGGTACGTTTGAATGGTGATGGAAGCATCACATATGGCATGAGGTTCACTACAACATTAGCCTGCATGATGGATCTTCATTATTATCCTCTGGATTCACAGAACTGCACTGTTGAAATTGAAAGCTGTAAGTACAGTCAGCAAAATTTTTGCTACTAGTGCACTGAGTTGCCATATTTTATAAAGAGCAAATTTTAATAATGTGAATGACCTTAACAAAAGATACTGTTTAAGAGACCTAAGTGTATGTGGGAGGGTAATATTAAAATAAAAATAGGGTGTGAGGATGTAGACTGCATTCAGCTAGGTCAGGTTGGATTCGATAACAGACTTATGTGACCAGATTATGAACCTTCATGTTTCACAGAAAAAGAAATCTCTTGTCAACCTGAGTGTCAGATTTTATAAAAGACCTTGAATTATGGAGTTAGTTGTTCACTTAGTCATGGTATGTTAGAATATATATATATATTTCCACAATTTTGCAAAAATATAATTTTAAATTTCACTTTTGGTTATTTAAAAAAAGTAATAGTTTTGAATATCATGGAACTCAGATTTGTCATATTAAACTCTTCATTGCATAATAACTGATTGTTTATTAAGTTATTTAATGAAAATGGTTCAATTTCATAGGTTATATATCCTCAAAATCTTTCTTGCGAAAATAGAAATTACTTTTCTACAAAATATATATATATTAATTTGCTATTTTAGGTGATTCTCTATGGGTTTGTGACAATGGCTGATTCAGTATACAAAGAGTATGTTGGACATTATCCACTGTCTGAGGTATAATTGATACACAAGACATTTCGGGAGTTGTCTGTATTCCCATCTTTAGGTGATTGGCTGTCATTATATTGACACTTTCTTTGTATTATTAGTTTAATAGCAGGGATCAAATCTGGGATCTTTTGAATGCTAGGCTAGTACACTAATCATTAGACCATAACATTTTCTTTTATAACAGTACAATACATGTTCTTATTTCCAGATGGATACACAGTATCTGATGTGGTCATGTATTGGAAAGAGACGCCAGTACGTGGTGTTGATGAAGCAGAGTTACCACAATTTACTATCATTGGCTGTGAAACCAATGACCGCAAAGAGAAGCTTGCCACTGGCAACTATCAGCGACTCTCACTTTCCTTTAAGCTGCAGCGCAACATTGGTTACTTTGTATTTCAAACATATCTCCCATCAATACTCATTGTCATGTTGTCATGGGTCTCCTTCTGGATTAACCATGAAGCAACCAGTGCTCGTGTTGCCTTAGGTAACTGTGTCACTAACGTCACTAACAGTAACAGAAGTTTCAGTACCACTAACACTATGGCTTGCCATTGGATCTGAACCTCACAACTTATTTGCCTAACATGCACCTTAATGTAATCCTCCCTCATTCTGTCTTTCAAGCCAGAATTTTCCCACCCCATTTCTGTATTTATTCATACCTCCCCCATGCTGGTCACATATCAGCCCATCACAGGAATTTCAATGGGATATTACTGCCTATTTGGATATACTGAGGAAAAACTGTGAGAAACATCAGTTAGACTACATAATAATCTAGATGAAATTTGAACCTGGTACATACTGAATGGAAGTCTAGAGCATTAAAATTACATCTTAGACATATTTTTCTGAGCACTTTGCTTTCAAATGCTTGTAATTTATACTTTTCCCTCAAACAGACCATGTTTCATATCTGCACAAAACAAATGGAAGAACTATTGTTTTGTATATCCTGATCTCTAATTATTTAGAATTTGATCTTATAAAGAAAGTACTAATAACAGTTTTCATAATATTATGCACCTGCAACTAGGAGAGCTCAAATTCCCCTTTTCTCTTTAAACTATAAAGCTGAAAACTCCAAACAATCAGACCACAGCATACACACACAGTGAAAGTTACATCCCATAATCCTGTATTGTAACACCCCAATAAAATACTAATGGTACCCACATGATGGGCAGCTGGAGTAAAGAAAGCAGGTAGACTTGGCTAGTGGTTTGGTTACACTGGCTATATGAAGCAAACTTTGTGGTAAGACAAGACAGAAGCACCTTATGTGACTCACATTCCAAGTATATGTAACTGGCTCCATAAAGCAGTGCTCTGCTAAAAAATTTGCAGTTGCTTTATGGGTCCAAAATACCCAGCCTCTTACAAAACCTTAAGGTTAATTGCCATGTTCAGAAAAGCTTGCCACTATTTCCAATCCTCAGCCTACTGAACCCAATCCAGACCTTCACATTCTAATACTTTAAGGTCAATTTTAAAACAGAGTGGATTTATTTCTGCTTGACTGCAAAATGGCAATCACACAGATAGCTGATTGGGCCCTAACATGCTGTACATGCAGAGGGGTAGAAATTGGTGAAGGTACGTTTAATTACCTTGTGTGCACTTATTGCATACCGAACACCAATATTTTCATCATGAAGGGAAAGTCTGTGAATAAGTCTTGGATTTTCTGCAATCCAGTATCATTTGTTCTGAGAATTCACCTCTCTATGTAAGGAAACCGAGGTCTCACTGGAAAAACACTAATTATTCATTAACTTCTCCATCACGTACAGAAAAAAGAAACCAACTGCAAAAACTGAATCATGTTCCTGCAAAGCATGTCTTATATGGTCAAAGTTGTAACAATTTAGTGACCCTTGATAAAGGTGTATTCAGAATCTGTCTCCTGTGATAATTGTTTAAGAAATTTGTTTGTGGAGGAGTTTTAAGTCTAGTACTAATATTTCTGAATGTCTCTTATGTCAACACAGTTCGTTTACTATATGGCTTTGTGTCCAGCAATGATCCTGCTGTTTTCTGCTTCTTGGCCATGTACTGTATACTTTGCCTGCTTGGAATTGATTCTTCTGGAAACTTGTGTTAAAATTTTTTGAAACATTTTCTGAAAGACTCATATCTGAAACAGAGTCGCACTAAACATACATGCTGTTCAACAGTATACCTCACTCAAGCCATGCAGCACTGAGTAGTTGATTGAGAAATGCTTAACATAAGCAGACAAACCTGATGATTCACAGTGGAAGCATGTTACTACCAACTGCTAGTGCCCTTGATATCATAATGGGCTAGGACCTGGAAGACACCCATACAGTTGCCACCTCAGTCAAGCAGGAGAAAATACACTCTGTATTATTCACATCCAGGTCTTTCAAGCAGCCCTTTCCATTCAGGTTTCCAGACTCAAAATTTTATATGCATTTTTTTATCTGTCCCATGTGTAGTGTATGCCCCATCCATCTCATGCGCCAAGGACTTTAGTTAGCTAAGTTAAATGGATAATTTTGGTGATATATAATTCATTAACTTCCTTCTATTTGAACTGTATACTACTTTGCAAAACATAAATTATGGAAGTCCACATTATGTAATATCGTACTATTACTTTCTCTCATCGCTCCAGATGTTGTCCTCACACTTTGTACCTAAACAACCTCAAACTGTAATCTTTCCTTAGTGTGAGAGACCTGATTTCACAACCATATAAAACAACAGGTAACATTACAAATTTTTATATTTTATTCCGAGCATACATTTTAAACTGAAACATAATGGGAACCAGATTAGTACTAGCATAGTGTATGTAACACGTGCTTAAATGAACACATCAGACTCTCTAGAGATTTCAACAGTAATCATTAAGATCTGAGTTTATGTGAGAAATGTGCTGCTTTGTGCACTTGGTTGGCTCTGTGGTTCTAATATAGTACTGATTAAAATCTTGGTAACATACTCACAGATATAGATGTGGAAAAATCATATTCCCCAAATTATGTTTTGTTCCATTGCTTTGCAGGAATCACAACTGTCCTCACCATGACCACAATCAGTACAGGTGTGCGCAGCTCTCTGCCACGTATCTCTTATGTCAAGGCAATTGACATCTATTTAGTGATGTGCTTTGTCTTCGTGTTTGCGGCTTTGCTCGAGTATGCAGCTGTAAACTATACTTATTGGGGAGCTCGTGCTAAAAAGAAATCCAAAAAAACTAAAGAGGCTGAGGAAAAGAAAACTACACAAGGTAAACAATAGTCATTCAACCCATTCAACCCATAGGAAGTCTGACTAAGCTGTCTCAGCTCTGTCAAAGCAGGTGTTTGCAGAATTTATTGTGTGGAAAAAGGTAACATATTTACACAGTGTTCTTGATGGGTTGGGTGATTGAGTGACTGAAATGAAACCTTTTAAGACACAAAGGGATTAAAAAATCAAGAAAGACAAAAACCATGAAAACTGTCTGCAGCAGTAATTTTTTGTAAAGATGCGTGGGTACCAAAACCTGTCTGAACACTGTCATGTAAAAATATCCTGACACTTATACTAGGGCTCAATATACTAGTCTGGAAACCTCTGTTGTAAACAAAAACATGTTAAACATTTGAGTACTGGACATTCATTAGATAAAAATTATCTTTGACAGACGGTAATAGTACTGACCTAACAAACACAATCCATTTGAGAGACAGATGATGCTAAATCTCTCAGTGGGTTCAAAGGAAAGCTCTTTGTGGTAACCACAACTTATGCTTTTACTACAGCACCAGCTGGGTCAGTGTCCGACCAGCAACAGCAGGAGATCATTGAGCTGCAGGACCTGCGAATGTCCCCCATCCCGTCCATCCGCAACCGGCACAACAGTCGCAATTACTCCACATCTTCTGCAGAAGGTCTTGATCCAGCCAAGTTCCCACCGAGCTTCCGCATGAACCGAGCAGCTGGCGGCTATTCCTTCCCCGTCCGGTCTGCGGGTGGCTTGCGTTTCCGAGGATCAAGAAGTCATCTTCCTCAACACAGTAAACCCAAAGTTTTCCATGCACTGAAAAGAGGAGCATCTGCCATTAGAGCTTCAATGCCAAAGATTAAAGACGTAAATATCATAGACAAATACTCACGGATCATCTTCCCATTATCATTCATGCTGTTCAATGCAGCATACTGGATCTTCTACGTACTTCCTTCTGCAAATGGTCCAAAGTGAAAATTAAGGGTAGCCACAGTCTTGAACTGTGCCTGAAAAAGTACGCACACTTAAACTAAGTAGAGTGTTGTTGAAAGAACCAAACAGAGACAATTCTAAGGTGCTACTGTCCACACTGACTGTTATAATGATGGTATAAATTCTATACATGCAAATGAAAAGTATCCACATTCAATTACAACATTATAAGTTCAAGATAAGATAGACATAAGTAAATGTTTATTTTCTGGGTTGCAAACTTGTTACTTTGATACTTTGTATAAGGCAATTCTATTTTCTTATGAAAATTCTGATAACTGTGTTTAGTTGATGTACAAGTCTTTTTGAATTTCAGTAAACATGATTGAAAATACTCAGATTCAACAAATGGATAACTTACTTATGTTTATAAAAAATCTTATACACATAACGAATGAATTCTGCTGCAGAGATTTATGACAGTTTCTTCTCACAGAAATGACAGAGATTTCTGAAGCATTATTATCGCAAGTGTACTGCACTTTCAAGTTTGCTGAAAATAATCAAATATAACAGTTATTTATGAATTTTCTGTTGCCACAAAATGGAACATGAATACATTTTCACCAGTTTTCATAAAGACTGGCCTATTAGTATTTACAATTTCTTACTAGCAAAAAGAAAATTATTTTACAACTTTGCTAAGATGGGTATTCAGAATCCTAAAGTATGACATAAGCAGAACTTCATAATGATCCTTTTGTAAATGTTAAACTTTGGAAGACATCTTGCTTCACATTTCGGTAATCAAATTGCCCACACAACAGAATCTAAAATGGTAAACAGTTGAATTTCTGAGACAGGGATATTTCCAAGTGAATGAAGGTGAGAAAGACTCACAAGAAAATTCTGTTGCCTAAAAATTGTTAAATAGCTACACATTATTTGCATCAACAGAATATACTTTATACTCTTACCAAAAAATATTCTAAATTCTATGAACGCTATTCTCAAAGTGTCAAGGTATGCATTGAACTGAATCTGGAGTAGACACCATTCAGCTTCCTCTTATCCAGTTGTGAGTATACAGAGTGATTCAGAAGGAACCTGCCAATCTTCATGAGTGCAGTTATCAAGTGGCTTTGAGTGAGTAAGTCCTATTAACATGAGCTGAACAAAGAATGTTTATAGATTCATCGTACTCTGAAAGTAGGATAATGATACGAGTCTGTTCAATAAAGATTAAGAACGATTTTCTGTAAAATGTTTGTAAGTCCTGATGGAACTTCCATTTTTTCATTTATGGTGGTTGGTAGCACTGACAGGTGCGAGTCAATGTCTGCAGTTATAGGTTGCTGCATGTTTAGTTATGCTTGTGCTGTAACCTTGATTAGGCTGTATGAGCCTGAGAGTAAGCGGCAAAGCACTCAGTGGGTCTCTTAAAGCTATATATAAGGACTCCATCAGAAGAAAATGACCTTAGCTTGTTTGGACACTGGTTGCTTCATCATGACAGTGCCAAACCACATGTTGCAAACACTGCCATTCAATTTTTAACAAGTAAAGGTGTTCACTATATTCCCTATCCTTCCTACAGCCCAGATCTAACACCTTGTGACATTTTTTGTTTCCCATATTAAAATGACAGCTTTGAGGACAGCACTTCCAGACCAAAGATGCTGCAGTCAAAGCTGTAGAGGTGATTTTAGAGAAAATGTCCAAAAATGTCCAAAAATGGCACTGATGTCTTTGATGAGTGGCAGAACTGCTGGGATATGAGTATTGACTTCAGGGGGGCCTATTTGAAAAGGAACACACTTGTAATAATTCTAAATAAAGAAGGTGTTTTAAAAAATCATTCTCAGTCTCTATTGAACAGTACTAACATATCATAAATAAGGAGTTTAATTAAAAATTTGATGTTATTCAATAACAAAACATCAAACTGAGCAGGTCTAAACATGCACATAGCATCAATAAAACCTTCTCGGGCAATCAGCCGTGTTAACTGGTTACTGTAGTAAACCGACGTTTTGGGAACCAACTCTGTCCCCATCATCACGGTTCTGATGTGACTGGATACCTCGGACGTCACCTGTCTCAAATCCTATGTATATAGCATGTTGCTGATATACAGCATTGCCAGCCACTTCAACAGAATACCTCAATGTACTGCACAGTAACAGTGCTCAAATGTACATTCAAGTCACAAACACTTTGAACAGTGTTTGTAACATGTTTCATTGTCAAATAACACATTTCAGTTCCATGTTAAAATAACTGTGAAATGTTTAATTAAAATCCCTCATTTCTGGTACATATGTAACTTATTTTCAAACTATAATAACACCTGAACTTTTCTGAATTAGATCCACAGTAACAGGCCCCTTTTTATTCAAATCACAAAGCCTGTCAGACTCCTCCTGAAACAGTCTATGAAAATTAAAATAGTATCTGGAATTCGTTTCCTAATTTATCATCTTAAAAAAGGGGCCATCTTATAAGTGCAAACGAAGTGAAATGCTTCATTAGGATGAATGTTTATATTACTTGTAACACAAAACACATGCTGTTTTTAGCATGGTTAGTGTTACTATTCACAGCATAAGCAGGTGTGGATAGTTGAACTGTATCTGATATTTTTGAATTACTTTAGATAGTGACCGGATAAAATCAAACTCTTGTAGGTAAAAACTTATTTTTCTATTAATATAAATTTTGAGAAGGGGATTTTATATTTAGGCAAATGTAGTAAATATGTGTTCTAAGAACCCCAATGAATGCATTTCAGTCAAATTCTTGATTTGTACCTTATTACAATACTTTATAGCATTTGTGAGAGAATTAAAAGTAATAACACACAAACTATTATATGAACTATGTGTTAAATAGGATATTTTCACAGACTGTATGTCCCCACCCTTTGAGCTACTTAATGAAACAGCAGAAATATCAAGATGCCAAAACCTTGAAATTATATGTATTGCCTGATAGCCAACATGTATCAGAAAATTCTTACACCATACCTCTCAATCATTATTTAGTGCTGAATTTTACCATTAAAATTGGCAATTGAATTTATCAGTTATCTGAGACAAAATCGAAACATTTTGAATGTGGGGAATTCCAGGTTTCCAGCATGATTCAGAGTCTAGATCAAGCTGAATATAACCTTACTGGTTATTCCAGTATTTTGCAAGTGCCCCCACTTTAAGATGCAGATTCCTTCAGCCTTGCCAACAGAGCAAAGCAGAAGTGGAAGAATCAGATGCCCCCTACCATCCTAAAAAAGGGGTGAAGAGAATTACATACATTAGGTGAAACCTATGGTCATGTTGGAGAAGTGCAACACTCTTTCTGGCAGTACGCAACAGAATGCTATACCAGTACCTTAAAAAGCAAATGAGACAAATAAAAATCTTTCAATAAAATTTCCAGAGGTATATAAACATTTTATTGTAATGATGTTAGCTGCTCACTTTTCTAAAAATAATTTGTTTTCAGTATTTTGTCAGAACGCTTAGAAATGTAAATTAACATCTCCCTCCCTAGTAAGTAGTCACATTTGTCCTTCAAAAAAAAAAAAAACCTGGAAAATGTTCTCCAAAGGAATTACAGAATTTTGACAGGTCTGGGCACTTAACTTTTATTATTGTACCTTGGTCTGATGACTACAGTGAGTTAGTTAATGTGTCTGAAGCTGATGTCACTGCAGTGCTTACACATAACAATCAATACATCAAGCTCAGACCAAACAGAAAACCCAAGACCTAAATTTTTGTTACAGAAAGTTCTTCTATATCTAATGTTTTGGTAATACTGCCACAACTTGGTTTGTTGAATGTGACAGTGGCATTTCCTTCACACACAATGCAATGGTTATAGAGCCATGACCTTATTTCTTGAATTAGCTGTTGGCATTCTCCCCACACCAATTGCAATGGTAATTTAGCATTTGGTGATCTAGAGAACCACAATTAGGGTTCCCATGATCAAGTTTATAGCAATTTGAAGAGCCTTGAGTGGTGTCTACTTGAATTTCTTGACTTAACACAGAACAATAATTTTCTGCATTACAATTTTAAATTAAATTAGCATAACTCCTGTAAGTAAATTAGTTCAAAGCAAGTGTTTAAAAGTTTATACTTTCTAATAACCTTGTGTAACAGTGGAGTTTCATACAATTATTGCAAAACAGCAGAACAAGAAAACAAAAAACAACACATGATAGGAATTTTTGTAATAAAATACTGATTTTTTCCAACAGCATTTAATATTAAAAGAAGCGATCAAATGATACGAAGAATCCATACAGTGTCTGTATATATTGTATACCTACATTAAAATAAGTGATAGAATATTTTGAAGAATCTGTACAATGTGTATATATTAGATATCTATATTAAAAGATGTGATTGGTGTTTTAAAGAATCTGTAAAATGTGTGTGTATACTGGATATCTGTATAAAGCGGTGATGTACCCTCACATTAATCATAAATTGACATACTGAAACATTCCTCATTCACTAACAGTAGTGATTTCATACATGATAAATGATCTCTGATAAAGCTGCACTTGTTATGGGAGATAACATAATGAATGTCAGAGCTTCAAAAGTACCTTTGAATGTACAATGGTTTTACTCTTGACATATGTTAAAATGATGTTGCAGTGTTCAAGAAATAATGTAATGTATTAGAAGTGGTTTAATCTATTTTAAATTTTCATTTTAAAATATCCCCAATATAATTATTACAGAACTTCACATCCATGGATATACTTCCCGTTCTTATGTTGATGCTGCCTAAGTGTAATGATTCTCCCCCAGTTTGGACTTTTGTGATATATATATGGCAAGAATATGTGAAAATATACAAGAATGATTATGAAAGGTCTTTAATTTACTCTTCCCCTTTCACTCTAACTTGGAAAAGAGCAGGATTCAACAGCTACAATTTTAATCTGCTAGACACTTTATAAAATCTACTTATCCACAGTCTCATAGTATGCTTCATACAAACATCCTCGTAGGACATATATAGAGTACCAATATTAAATGTTAAAATCAGGGAACAAAAATAATACTCCAGCTAAAAGTCTCCTGAATCTGGGATGGGGAATGCAAGAACATAATCAATGTAGAGGACTTCTTTTGATTAACAGATTTGAAAATTACATTTTAAAGTGAACTATAGACATAAATAAATCTTTTACTGATACTACACACATTATTCATACCTATTTCCCTACCGCAAAACTTCCAAATTATTGTGGAATTTTCTCAGTAATAAAATACTGCTAGTACTACATAATAAGACAGAAAACGGAATTGATTTGTTTTCTAATGCAACTAGACCTAAACATAGCTGGAAGGATTTATTGAGATTGTTTTTATAAAAAGATAGAATGAAGATTTCATGCAAGCAGGAAGAAAGATGTACCACCATGGAATTAAGGTTCATCACGTGAGTTACAATCTGGTACACACGAACATATACAGAATCAGGATGGATGAAAGCTGACTGCATCACACTTACGCATCCACAGCAACCAAAATCAGTAAAGATAATCACATTAAATTAAGAATCAGTTACACAATACCAACTCCATGCTTTCCTTAAGAATAAATTCAAGATATATTTGTTATTCACTTCAAAAACTGTTATTCTGTCTCCTTTCCAAAACACTACATATTAAGATATACAAAACAATCAATTTACTATTGTTCTGTATGTTGAGAAATGCTGACAGCAACAGTAAAGACCACAATTATTTTTTTATTCTTATTTAGTGTTCTGTCTGATGACAGGTCCATATGAACAGGATCCTTCCATCCTTTTCTCGGACTGGGACCTGTTCATATACGTTCTTGGCAGATGATCCAGAAGTGGTTTGCCATTGCCTTCTTCTGTGTGTGAATGGAGTAACTGTTGGGATGCCACGGAGAAACCGGGGAAGCCCCCGGAGGAAAACTTCATGTTGCCTAGACACGGCCTTGCCCAACACAAGTTATAAATTCGGGCACTGCCGGGAATCGAACCCGAGACCCCAGGATTACAAGGCCAGCGTTCTAACCGCTAGACCACCGTGGCTCCCCAAAGACGACAAATAAGTAAAAAAATATACTGAGTGGAAAACATGAGTTACAGGTGTTTGAAACTTCGAAAAACATCTGGACCCAAGAGGGATGAAATCATTGAGAAACTTAGGATATTACATAAAAACAAACTTTGAGATTTATGCAAAGGTGCTTAGTTCAGCTTGGGTTTAAGGAGGCTCATATGGGATCGCAGACAATACTTACGGAACATTAGTGTGGAGACCTTTTGCAAAGTGGTAATTTCAGAAGACGAGAAGGAGCTGGGACAGCAATATTAAAATAGGTCTTAGAACAATACGGGAGGTTAATGGAACTTGATTGGAATTGTGTTCAGTGGTGTGATCTGATATTACCTGTACTGAACATTTGGATTCTACTGCCAGAGGTTAGAAAAAACTTAAACCCACAAAGTCTAAATTCTAGTTTTATCTTTGTCTACACAGAGAGTATTTATTTTTTTAATGTCTTCAAATTTTCCATGTATAAAATACAATAAAGCTATAAAATCAACAAATGATTCCACTACTACTTCGAACATACTAATTACACTTTAAACACACAAGACAAACTCCATACATAAAATATGGGTCAAATGCCCATATCCAGCACATATATAACAGAGTTATCAACTGAATTTTCCCCTAGCTATACAATTCTTTATTCATACAAATCCAAAGCACATTTTATGTATTGCACACTAAATGACTTGGAAAACTGACTGCCATGGAAAAAGTGGTAAAAAGAAAGCCAGCGTACACATATTTTGCTGTTTTGTACACTTCTCTGGCTTTAATGTTCATTTATTGTACATAAATATCTACTGCTCCAAAATCGCATTGCATAACTCCTCCCATCACCCTTAGTACAACATCCAAAATGTCTGAAACTGACATGAAAGCATGTGTTGCACTGAGACACCTTCACAACCCTCCTCCTGCCAAGATGGATGTCTTCTGGGTTACAGCACCAAGTGGTCTGGTAGTAGTTTATTGACATCTCAGAGACTCACTGCCCTGATGATGGAGGCAGAAAGCACTTATGAAAATGTTGCTAAACTTCTTCCAGCCTAAATGGCATTACAACCCAGAAGACAGACATCTTTATGCTTGTCACTGTGACAACCTCAAATCCCTCCTTACATCAAGTTTTCACAGCCTACTAACATCTCTTCTTGGTAGTAGCCTAAAATTACAAAATTATGTTATACCTATGAAAAACTTTTATTTTAATGTCACTGTAAGGCACCATGTAAAAGAAACAGTACAAAACTCAATTAACCTCTATCATACTACTACCATTACTACTACTACTGCTGCTACTATTATTATTATTACTACTACTACTACTACTACATACAACATACTAGAGGGCTACTGCCTAGAAAACTGGACTGTGCATGACGATACTTGGGAGACAAAGGCTCAGGTTTGAAGAGATTAAATAACACAGAGCTTGAACTCATTAGCAGATATAGTTGCCCCTGTGCCGAAGCACCACACCATGTAGATATAGACAGGAAACCCAGGCAATGTTCCATACATTCTGCACTATGGCACCTAATGTATACGAGTCTTCAAATGCACTCTCTGGCCACAGCACGATATCATTAACACGAACAGGACGCACAGAGGTAAAACTCCATCATTCAGGTCTTTGGTACTAAGTGAAAGTGAGTGGTTACTCTGGCTGTTTCATGACAGGAGAAGAAGAGCCTCAGCAACCATTAAATAGGATGTTGGGTGGGCCTTACTGCCAGAGTGGATGAAGTAGCAAAGATAAAAATCCCTGCCCCTGCTATGAATCAAACTCTGGGTGTCCAAGCCACAGCAAATCGTCCATACTAGCTATGATCACCTTGGTAAATCATGTGGGACTTACTTTAAAGTACAATACGGGAATATTTTGAAAAATTAAATAAAAACTAAACACTGGTCTTTTCTGTTTCTAATTAAATTTGCCAAAAAATGCTCTTCTTTCCACACAGTCCGTAACATTTCTTGAGGGTAAGAACCTGTAAAAACCAACTCTACTTCAACATACAATGGTACGCAGATTGCATAAATATGTAAAGCAAACGTTTTTTCATACATCATTGATGTACGAGTTCCATAAAATTATAAAGCAACTTGTGAAACACACCCGGCTGATCTAAATAAGCTGCATGTCCAGCGTCCTTCAGTGGAACTTCTCGACTATTCGGCATAATTCTCAAGTTATGAGGAGCTTCCTTGGCCATTGGTGTGTTATCATTTTCTCCATAAACTATCAGTGTTGGAACCTGTGAAAGTAATTAACAGAGATCATTATAAATCAATTACTTCCAAACTACCAGTTATATTTTATAAGAGGTTCCCAGTGGATAATGGTGGTAAATCAGATTTCAGTATCTTCATTAACCTAAAAAGTTATTTTCTGTTAAAATTATAAATCTGATAATCAATTATGGCCATAAGTAACTAATTATTACCTATTAAGGACCAAGAAATACATGTTGATCATACGGCATATGTACTACAACTATCAATCCTACTTTTAGATTCTGAATCAAGCTGTCATATTCCAGGCAACATTATAAAACTAGTCTAACAACAAAGCAACCGAAACAGCAAAATCTCACCTTTACAGTCTGAAGAATGTCTTGGGAGACTGAACTTGTTGCCACTGGTGCAACTGGGATAAAACCTGACAATAAATCTGCATGTTCACCCACAAACTTCACAGAATATTCACCACTCATTGAAGGTGAGATGAGAACAGGATGGATCCCACTTAGCAGTTCAGATTGTATTATGGAAAGAATAAACTTTGATTTATCACCATGATAAAGTCCCTGAGTTTCTCCATAACCTAAAAGCATAAACAAAGTTACTGTAAATAACATTTCGAAGCTTTAACTCACACAATGCATTCCACATCTCTGTTCTCAGGTTCTTACTTACTAAAATGGGAATCCCATTATAAAACGTTAAAGAACTGTAGCACTTTGGCTGTAATGCATTTCAAGAGCAGAGATTGCTCTTGAAATGTTGGCGGAAGATACGGTTTATTCACCATTCAGCCACATGACATGGCCTGTGACCTGAGAGTCTTTCATCAACTCCAGTCACCGCAAAAGCTTCACTTTATACATATGTCATTAAGCTGTGACAACACGCTTGTCAAACGGGTTGTGCATGCTTCCTCGTCTTGGTTCCCACCTAATATAATCAGCAAAGCATGCTTTGGTGAACAGGTGAGGTTTCAGCATTTCATTTACCACATAACAGAAAGTGCTTGGGACCAACTTCATCACAGTTGAGGCTTTGATACTTACAAAAACCTTTACAAACAGAGATTGTAAGAATCTGATATGATTAATAGACACTGATTTGTTAATATCTATCCAATGGCACTACAGCCCAAATCAGGCCTTGGCCTCCTTTATTTGTTAATAGGTGGCTACCAAATCAATAACAAAGAATACTTGAAAGCCACTATAGACACTGAAAATATCTTTTACCTGTGGAAAGAAGCAGTTGTACGTATAATCTAATGGTATGTTAACAGTTGCTTTTCAATTCATTACTGAATGGTATGAACCATTAATTTGGGTACTAACAGTAGTACAGAGTTAGCCAAACAGACATTACATCATGAAATCTGAGGTTCTAATAGTGTCTAGTATTAAGATAGATGTCTTATGGGTTGCTGCAATGGATGTTACACCTTGTTCAATTTCTGAACTATCTGTTTGGAGCAAACATTCAGTCATTTGAAACATGTGCATTCCGTGCTGTGAGCTGTTTATCACTCAATTCTGAATTTAACAGTGCAAAATTATCATTAATTAACAAGAAGAACAGCCTCATACTGTAAGAGATTTCAGGTTCTCCTGGTGGCGAGCACAGAGATGCCCATCTTCACCTCATATTATGGTTAATGTTCACTTCTTTTGATCTGGAACTGCAGGCGAAACTGCCCCCACAATTTTACTTTCAGGATACAGCCCTGGCTGATCATGGTCTGAACTCTTTAGTAATAATATCCAGAAAACTAACATAACAAATGAGACAACAACCTGGTAAATCAACTGCTACAACAAGATGGCCAATCCCTGCCATGAGATTCATTGTTCCAAGATTTTGCCATGTTTCTGACTTGAAGCTTCGGCCATGGAGAAGGAGTATTGCCTCACCAGATGATTTCATACTGGTAGAAGGTAATGCCTTGCGGAAGAACATACTTATACCCTGAAACATAATTTTATTTTAGTTTAGAGGTACTTGCAATAAATTAACAATATAACACATGGATCCAAAAATATTACTCCTAGCCTGTTAACCACTTCCACATTAAAGATTTAATAAAACAAACATTTTTTGTCAGTATATGTTTTCATGGTAATGTATATATTTATTTAAAATTGTGAATGCATCTTCCACTCTTCTGGTACTTATTATTTCAAAAGTCCCATAAATAACTCAATTAACAAGTCCAAGTAAGAAGAAACATCAAATCAAATACTTCACCTCTATTTTTATAATGCCTGTCACAAGACTGACATCCTTCTTATTAACGCCTTCAGGAAGTGACTTATTGTAAACATCCACAGTTTTCCAGTCTAATCTATTATTTTCTGATTTGATGCCACTGGTCATGTCCTGAAATCAGTATGCAGAGAAAAACTGAATTTAAACAAAATATATACCCAACCAAAAATGTCACACAAGAAACACAACATAAGTATTTCATATCAAGACATGCTCAGCAGTTTTTAAATAACTTTAGAATATCCATCACCATTTCCTTTAAAACCCCTACTCACAACTGTCAAATAAATACCCAGAGCAGTTGACTCGAATGACACCCAACTTCTAACCTGAATTCGTCATACTGTTACATCTTGTGTTTACAACACAAATAGGAATGCCACTGGTCAAAACTGAAAATTACATTTTGGTGGTCACACCAAAGTATCTGTCAACTTTACATTAAATAGTCTAGATTACATTCTGTACGAACATTTCTCATGAAGATCACATCAGTTTTCTTGGATAACTATGCCTAATCTAAGAGCAGATCTTGCAATACAGTATCATTATCACACCTCCCTAACCAACAATTTCCTGGCTAGAATTATGAAACCTGAAGCTGAAATCGTACAGTCAAGAACATACCTTCAAAATGTCAAGTTCTGGTAGCTTTACCAGACCAGAAAATGCAAGGTAACACCATAAGAAAACAAATACAGCGACTACAAACAACTTTACCCACGATTTCATAGTAATATATTTCTAATGTCAAGATTCTGATCACGGCTAGTAAAATAATGTTCAACTATACACGATAGTCACTATCTGCATATTACATTTTTATTTGTTAGAGCTCACTGTAGTTACAAGACTAACCAACTTAAACAACACAGTATTAAAAATATCGACTCCGTCGTACTTTACTTGTTCTCTGGGGGAATTGGATATAATCATGACATTCTTTATTTCCAGCTCACGACAAATGATTGAAAACTATCGATAACTCGATACTTACAGATTATCGAATATTTAAAACAGTCGCATATGAAATTTTGTTTTCACGGTGGTGAACGTGCTGACCACGGGGTACAGACTGTAATGCAGTGTAATGTTATCTATGTAGGATTTGTGGTTTTCACGGCGGTGAGTCTGAAGTTGGCTGTATTGTGGGTTGTTGCTACGTGCAGTCTGGTGGAAGTTTACAGACGTTTCAGAGGTCCTTGCTGCCTCCCTCATCAGGACCTATGAAACGTCGGCAAACTTATACCAGGCCACACGGCACAACAACCCAGAAGACAGCTATATTTTTTGTTATCTGTGCTTTTTGCTTTGTTTTCCGTTTCAGAAGAAACTAGCCACTGCATCTTCAGACTGCTACATGGTGTTACATTTCTGAAGACGACAATCTAGTCCAGTGATAATCGCCTAAAATCGTAGAATCACGTACAACAGTAGAACTCATAGGTGTACGTTTTTGTACCATGAAATAATAAATAAATTAATGCGCAGATTTCACGCCAAATTGAGCTACGCGTTATAACCATTCGCCGTCATTCGAAAACAAACTACTTTTATTGTTATTTTATTATCTATAAGCCCAGGTTCCATGAAAATACTAAATCATTCTGTACATCTACTGTATATGATAAGAAGAAAACAGAGAAAGCTGAAACAAGAATTGAAAAGAATCAATATATTAATTAATCCTATACTTATACGAAGTAAACCACGTATATCAAATAAGTAAGGATCTTGCGCGAAAATTGTCACAATTAGTACTTTACTCTCATTATTTCTTCAAGAATAATACACTGGAATGTATAATACTGGTACGTTTAGTATAACGTAGTATTAAAAGGTTTATAACTAATCGAAATGAACTAGGCCTAGAGATTTCGATGACAAAAATGTATTCTCATTCATTCACTAAATAATTAATATTTCGCTAAAACTCATATTTTTATAAAACGCATGGGGCAATATAGAAACATTTGGATGACACATAAGGATAATGTAGCATCATTATTGTAACAAAGTTGCTCAGAACGTAACGATTCACGGACATTAACATCACCAACAGAACCACGACATCGGCTGCTGTAGCGTACTGGTATCTGGTGGTGGACGTGAACACTACTTTCGCAAGTTCTCTGAGCATGAAATAGGATGTTGGGGCTCATCTCGTGGGCGGTAGGTCCCATTGAAAATGCGGGTTGGGGGGGAGGGGGGAAGTGGCGATAAGAGGGAGTAGAAAGAGACGGTTGAAACCAACCTGTCCCGCTTCCATCATTTAGTTTGCGCGCAGATCCGTTAGAAGTAACTCGCGTTCAATAGCCCGTGGCATTTTTACACCCAAACGCCAACAAACAAAAATAACCAATAAATAATCCACATTTTTTAGAAGTGTCAGTCACCCATCTGTATTGTTGGTATGTGTGGTTCTGTGGATGTCGGAGATGCAGATGAGAACAGAGCGGGCAACTGGCAGGCAACAATGGAACTACACTAGCTAAGATAATTTTTCTTCTTTTCATGTTTTTGTTCGTAAACTAAAGAAGAAAACGATCGATTTTTCATTCCATTCGTTTTGCGAAACGTTAGAAAAGGTAGTGAACGCGTCTATTTTTGTGACTGGCTGACAAAATGTGTGAAACAAAATCAAAATGGATGATTCAACAAAACAGCTTTCAACATCATCTTTCACGATTCTTATTGTTGACCGTTGCTTACGGATTAATCATCTTTCCAGGTAGGACTGGAAATTTCAGATCCACCAGGTTTTGTGTGTGTTGTGTGGTGATAATTTATACAAGAATCAATACTGTGCGTATCGTATACAGATTTAACAATGCCTGAGCAATATACAGGCCCTGTAATAAAAGAACTATCCATCTATTTATGATTTTAATAAAAAAATCTTGGGAAATGGATAATATGAATTTACAAAATATACAGATTTTATGAACCTCCCTTCGCGGCAACTGGTTTCTTTAATACATGAGAGATCGGATCGTGACAGATTCTGACAAAGGTTATACACTTATAACGGAAGTGAGTTGTTTTGTGATTTCGTAGTACATTCTGAAAAGATTCATATCAAAATTAATACTTTCGAGATTACATTCAAAGGGAACTAATACCATACCATAGTTTCTTCGGGATTTCCGAAAGTGTATTAATTACATCTGTTTGACTTTGCCAAGCAAAATGTACCACCACAACCCCCAATATATTCTTAATTAATATGTTCAATTTAGGTTAATGTCGCTTTGGGAAGGAATGCTAAAATGTTCAGCGGAGCTATTTTGATAAAGTGTAACATTCTGCAGAAAGAGAAAAATATTCACTGTTTTAGGCAGTCATTGCTTCCTTATGAATAAATGCAGGCTTGACGATCCAGGTTCAAATCCCGACAGAAATTTTGACACAATTTTTGCTACAATTTTCACAGTAGCACTGGCAACCACCCAGTGACCCAACCAAAGGATACCGGGACCTCTTTCCGCAGAGATAAAGTGGCCAGATCGTAAACCTGAGGAAAACCAAGTAATACCGCGTACTTTGTAAACGTGAAAGCGTGAAAATTAAGTATTTCCATCTAAAGATGATGGACATCCATTCTCGGGGTTTAAATTATTGAAGGTTTAAGGTAAACAGTCACTTCCATTTAACGTTGAAGTGTAGTGCTTTTTCTAGTTTCCTTTTGAATGACATCTCAAAAATATTCTCTTATGGCGTTCGAATAAAGTGAACGCAAAATGTGGAGGTCGTGTCTTCCCGTCCGCATGTCTACATGCAGAAATAACCTTATGGATTTTAATTAAACTTCGAACTGAGGATTCTACACTTAAATGTGTCGGTCATATTTAATTTTGGTTCATATCCGTCAAATATAACCCCTACTTTAATGAAGTTTAAATGAAACTTCTTTGGTCTACTCAGAACACGACTTACCTTACAAACAAATCCATAGATCGGCCGGCATATTATGTAAAGTAGCCTATATATATCTTTAAAATGATCTACAACTGGGTCTACGATAATAATTATACATATAATTTATTTGTTTCTTGAAATCAACCATTTTCTTCCGTAATGCTAACACTGAGTTGTCGAGTGAATACAAATTAGTTGTAATGTCTGAGGTAGCGGCCACGTAATGCCTCAGGGACTAATAAATAGAAACTTGAATGACGAGAGCGGGGTTGATGTCCCCTCGAGCGTAGCTTTATTATCTTACACTTCGTGATAAAGATCGATTCCAGCCTGGGTCTGTCTATTGAGATTTTTTCTAAATCCTGTGGGACAAGGGGACGCACTCTTTGGTGGAAAGAACATCATGCAAAAGAATATAAGTTGTTTTTTCCACTCTTTTTGAATGTGAGTATTTGTGGTTTATTTAAGGACAGCCACGGTGGTCTAGCGGTTAGAACGCTGGCCTTTTAATCCTGGGGTCTCGGGTTCGATTCCCGGCGGTGCCCGAATTTATAACTTGTGTTGGGCAAGGCCGTGGTCTAGGCAACACGGAGTTTTCCTCCGGGGGCTTCCCCGGTTTCTCCGTGGCATCCCAACAATTACTCCATTCACACACAGAAGAAGGCAATGGCAAACCACTTCTGGATCATCTGCCAAGAACGTATATGAACAGGTCCCAGTCCGAGAAAAGGATGGGAGAATCCTGTTCATATGGACCTGTCGTCGGACAGAACACTAAATAAATAAAATAAAATAAATAATTCAGGCTACACAGCGTCGAATGATAGAAAAATTCAGGAATTCCTGTCGTGAAAGGCAAGATATATATAGTTTATTTTAACGCTTGGTTTCGTATCATCAAAGGAACACAGCCTACATTTTAATATGTATGGTGCAGTGAATAGTTATTCAGCTGGAAATTCCAACTTGTATAACATCTCAAATTTCATTACTCGGTTCACATGCTGTGTGACTGTTTTGCAGTACGTAAGTTCTTCGTGTGTGTTGTAAATAAATAATTACACGCCCTTAAAACCGTACGCTTATTTATGGACATCCTCTATTGAAATAAATTTCAGAGAATTCGGTTGAGAGGGTGTGCAATAAATTAATTTGGTGCAAAATAGGGATCAGTGGCGGGTTATTCTGAACGCGGTAATGAACCTTCGGGCTTCGTACACGGCGTAGGGATGCTTAACAATTTGAGTGACTATTGACTATTAGCTACTCAAGAAGGACTCTGCTCCATGGATGAGTTTAATTTTATGTTACTGAAACAAGATGTTAAGAGTCAGCACTGGATTCATCTGACGCAGGGTCCAGTGGTGGGATCATGCATACATAACGAACTTTGGGTTCCATAAAAGCCGCTTAATCTGATAATCGAAATTTCCTGACCTTTATATAACCCACGGTTCATTATCGTGTTCAGAAGAGTTTGCCACTTGATATTATCCTGATTAATCCATACCACAGCCTAACAACACATTGGCAAACTTTAAGAACAATTTTTATGTTATTATACTTCGTTTTTTAGATACATTCAGCGGGAATGTCTCGTCTCACCCATGCGTTCTACATGCTCTATTAATCTCATCATCCTTGTTTTTGCGCGTTGCTCGTGTTGTTAATTTTGGTGTCAGATTCTGCAATTTCCATGATCAAAATGCGCGAGACGCACAGAATCAAGGGAAGCATCTATCTTGTCTTGTTTACTGGTGCATGGAAGAGTCTTCATGAGAATTTAAAGGCTGGCAGACCTTACCTCTTCTGGTGCCAAGACAAATTACATGGGGGCGAGTAACCTCCATGCTTCTTTCGTCCGGTAGCTGAGCGTATGAATATTATTAACGTATACTCGCTTCGTGCGTGAACATATACCTCCATGAAGTAGATCCCTTCTTGAGAATCTAATAGTCCCTCAGCTATTGAAGAAAATTCCCACTTCTTATAAAATCCTTATGTTCATTACCGTATTCATAACAAATCATTCATTCATTAATCTGTGAGACACAACACATTAAACGCAATACCTCCATAAACATTAAATTATTTATTTATTTAGTGTTCTGTCAGACGACAGGTCCATATGAACAGGATCCTTCCATCCTTTTCTCGGACTGGGACCTGTTCATATACGTTCTTGGCAGATGATCCAGAAGTGGTTTGCCATTGCCTTCTTCTGTGTGTGAATGGAGTAATTGTTGGGATGCCACGGAGAAACCGGGGAAGCCCCCGGAGGAAAACTCCGTGTTGCCTAGACCACGGCCTTGCCCAACACAAGTTATAAATTCGGGCATATTACCATTTACAGCAACTGCTATAGTAATAGAACTGAATATTAATGGAGATAGGGCGTGTAATTGCCTGTGTTGTGTGTTTGACGGATTAATTAATGAAATATTTCTTTGACATAACCACAAAAGGACAATTTTGTACAAATTATAATGCGATAACAAGAGATGGCAACTAGACACTATTCTGAGCTAGATGAATCCAGTCTGCACTCTCCATATTATTTAAGATCCGATTTACATAGTTGACACTACGTGCTGGAAGAGAGAGACTTAAGATGGCGTGGAGTTGTAGGGCCTAAAAGTGCAGAATGAGTTACAGCAAGACCAAGGAAACGATGGAAAGAGGATTCTGTGGTCGATATAGACACCGAGTTATCCAAGCCACGAAGAAAAATACAACATACGATACTAGAGAAATAATAGGAAAAAATCCCAAGACCTTCCGCGCGCTGACAGCGGAAGGAGGTCCTCGACACATTCTGAATAACAGACGAGGCACATCTATTGTGAACTTACAATAGTAATTTACAATTGTTTGCACTAATATCGAGATCCCGTCACCAATACGTACCATTTTATCAGAAATGAATTCAAAACTGTCAAAAGATTATGTAGAACAATGATATTCAACCTGGGGTACGCGAAGACATTTTAGGGGGTACGTGAAATTTAAAAAAAATATGTATTATTTTATGATAAACACCGAATAATCAGTAATGTAATTTATTTAATTTATTTTAGATATAGATTATATACTATGTATAACTTGAATTATACACCAACAACTTTGGGGGTACAAAGTTGAAGAGAAATTATATCTGGGGGTACGTGAACAAAAAAGGTTGAATACCACTGATGTAGAATACAAGTAAGCATACGGACATGAGGGCGGTTGCCAGAAACCGAGTAGCGTTATAGATGCAGTAATTCATAATGCCTTTAAGAGCACAAAATAAAAACTTTTATATCAACGTGTTCAGCCCCTTCTCACAAAAACAGTTTCGTTGCATTTAGGGAATTACTGTGCCTCCAGCTATCCTGGGGCCTGATGTATAATCACATTTATCCTACGCACATGGCAAAGAGCGTGGGTTGACGCTCCGTCATGTGGGAGGAAGCTTTCAATCGCATGGATTTTGTGAAGCGATATTATTGGATCCACTGATCCATGTGGTCTCGAACACTGCGAACACAGGCTCCAATATCGCTAGGGTATAACTACTTGCTCGCCTTTTCTGTCTTGTTCTGTAATGACAGAGTGACCGTCCGTTCAAGTATTCAGCCGCTTGTCTTAATAAGGATTTAGAGAATCTACATCAAAGGAGACAAATGCTCGAATCGGGCTGTGGCACACGAAGAATGGTCTGATCCCCCATCCAAGGAGTCCTAAAGCCTCTTTCGATGATTATTCACGGCGGCGAGTACGAAGATGGTTGTCTTCTGGGTCGATGCGCTGTGTAGTCTGGCAGAAGTTTATCGACATTTCAGAGGTGCTTGCTGCCTTCACAATCAGGGCTATACACAAAATAAACTTCTACCTGAATACATGGTGCAACCGCCCAGAAGACAGCCACCTTCATATCCGTAGGTTGTTTAACGACACTGTTTAAACTAAGAACGTTATCAGCATTGAATGCTGAGTAGGATGTGTAGGGAAGGATCGGTAAGGATACGGCCGTGGACTATTTAAAGGTACGAGCACTATCGTAGTATTTGTAGATTAAGGAATTGTAAAAACGTGCGTTCGAATCGAGGACATCCCGACCACCAAAAATTCATCAACTGGTTGTATAATACAGGTTTACTTTAACAGCTGTTCAAGAAATTATCTGCGTTTGTAGAACGGAAATGTTCATTACGGTGATGAAGAAACGAAACCAATGAACATAATCCTTTTTCAGTTGAATTCAGTCAAGACCTTCACGCCCTATTTTCCAAGCTACGTTGTAACATTATCCTCCATCTATACTCAGTTCTGTGAAGCGGGGTATTCCCCTGAGGTTCTCCGGCCTACAATTTTATACGCAGTCTTAATTTCCCCCAGGCGTGCTACACACCCCGCCAATCGCATTCTCCTTGATTTAATCATATTAACAACAATAAGTGGCCAATGCAAACTGTGAATTGAATAAAAATTTCCTTGGATATTATCCATCGTCTAGTAAATATAAAACGTAAAACGACGTTTCGGAGATTGGACTCTATCTCCGTCTTCAGGTTCCTACACAGTTGGGCCCACTAGATAGAGCTAATCCATATTACTAGACGATGGATAATATCCAAGAAAAGTTTTATTCAATTGACTCTTCACCATCGTCAAGAAGGTTTAGATTTGATATGCAAACTGTGAAGCTTCTCAATACATAATTGTTTGACTTCCCGTGTGTCCAAATGAGTTCTCTAAGGACCTGTTTTCACTCATTCGATCAGTCAAAAGAGCTCTACCAACAGCTACGAGGGACTTCTGTCTGTGTTTGAGAAATTGAGTCTTCCAGGCATTAGAAGGGTCTGCCCTTGGTGTACTTCCAGGTCACGCGACTTTCCGGAGCCAGAAACATTCTTCAAGTGTTTACCAGGCGGGAGTGAGTACACGCGGGAGGCCAGAAAAAAAAAGCCATAATTTTGTGGGGGTAGAAAAACACAAGAGAGAAACGTCAGTTAAACTGCTGTTGTACTGGAAGGAATACGAAGTCAGACTTTAACATACAACAGATTTAACGCGGGTCGAGATGAATACAGGAGCATGAAGGTATCCAGTTTTCTGGACACACGACCGTAAGTTCAGAGCGTGCAATATGGAAATTGGACAGGCAGCATGTGCTAGGTATTTCTGACGGAAAATGCCCCAGCCAATGGAGGAATCAAACTAATTGGTGAATGGATGCTGTATGGCTTTTATACTGGGACGCTGACACGAGGAATCACAGCGCGTGAGCAAGCCATTTGCTGTATTTCTCCTGTAGCTGTTTGTGCTGAAAATGATTCGATTGTCGAGAGCTATAAATTGATCCAGCGCAAATGGATTACAAAATGGATTCTTTCTCATTTA
The DNA here is from genome assembly GCF_977971745.1 of Zootermopsis nevadensis. Classification (NCBI taxonomy): domain Eukaryota; kingdom Metazoa; phylum Arthropoda; class Insecta; order Blattodea; family Termopsidae; genus Zootermopsis; species Zootermopsis nevadensis. Next base: position 13,719,446 of record NW_028259149.1, on the reverse strand, counting down.
ATGGATCTAACGTAATCTGAAATTTATATTGATTCGTGAATGCCAATACATAAAACGAATATACAAAACACTACACCACATTTAATCGTTAGACTTACATCGCCACAAGATTTGGTTTCTTGAATTAGGCTGTGGTTATATTTATTTATTTATTTTCGGTTTATTTAACGATGTTGTCAGTAGCTCAGACTGTACTATAGCATCGGATGATGGTATGATAAATGGATAGGAAACGATAGGCTTATGGAAGAAAACGGTAGTAGCCAAATTTGAAATATTATTCCGGAATTTGTTTGGAGGAAATGGAGAAAATCACGAAAACCTCAGCCAGGATAACCGATCTTCGGTCCGAGATTCTAACCCGGGACTTTAGAAATACGATGCTGAAATTCTGTCCACTTGGCAGCGTAATAATTCCAGACTATGTTTTTCTATGTTATGACACCATGTTGTCTTGTAGGTGGTTACCACTGTTTCGGTGGAGCATACTGTCTCCATTTTCAGGGCAGAAGTGTACCGTACGGGCATGTAGGTGATTACTGGTGTCTGGGAGGTACACAATACATATCTTACCTTCAGGAACAATATATATTATTTAAATCGTGTCCGTCTAATCACAATAAATTCTTATTAAATATTAAAATATTACAATAATTAACATTTAAAATATTTAAAATATTAAATGATGTTCTTTATCGAAATATTCGATTTACATTAGACCATCTAATGTAAATCGAATATAATTATTAATAATTATTGTGATATTTTAATATTGAATAAGAATTTATTGTGATTAGACGGACAAGATTTAAATAATATATATTTATTATATCACAATATGACGCAACTTTACCATCTCTTCAGGAACAAGTTTGCTCTGAAGATGGAGGCAGTTATGTCCTCCGAAACGTCTGTCACCCCTTACAAGATTCCACAGAAGACCACAATCTGCAATTTCACCACCGTGAAAAACTCATATATCATTAGGCAATGCTAAGTTTTTTTAATTCGGGAGTGGAATTTCTTCCACAGCAGATAATAACCCTTGCATCAATTAATTACTAGTAATTCCTGCACACTTGATACACTAATTTAGTACTGAGAAATGAGAAGCTATAGATTTTTCGACTTATTGTTTATATATAAAATATGTCCTAATATAACCTAATGGCCTGTAACCGACTCAATAATTTGAACGGAATTGTTTTCGTTTGTATTGCAGTTGAAAGCCACAGACAAAACGAGCAGCAACAGCATCAGCAGGAAAGACTGGAGCTGATGCCTACGGAGGATCCCCCAAATCTTCATGGCACGTCGGTTCATCGGAATCCTGGCAACACGAATCCATCAATGGGCGGAGTCCCCATGTACGGGGGATCCCCCATGTATCCAAACGGAGCTTCGGCCATGTACGGCAGTGGTGCCATCGCATCAATAAATCGTTACCACGGTGCAGTTCCAAAAATGTACGGCGGGGTGCCAATGTACGGCAATGCTCCTGTACCCTCAACGATGTACGGGTATATACCACGCATCATGTACCCTCCGGGAAATCCTTATGGAGCTGCTAATATTCCAATTTTATATGGAAATGGACGAGTTATAACGCCAACATACGGACACGACCGAAGTGTACCGACAATGTACGGAAATCGCCGAGGCCCACCAAGAGTATATGAAAGCGACTGGCCTGCACCAAGTTACAGAAATGGGGCAACAATACTTTCTGGTGGAAATATGTATAATAATGGCCAATTAAGACGTGTGGGAGGAGCGTCTGATGCATACGGCAGTAAAAGCGTACTTGATGACGATATCGGCGAGGGTGTACCCCCGCCTGTGCATTCTGGGGTACCAGATTCGATGTCCGAAGCTGATGGCGATGATGACCACTGCGGTGGCAAGTTTGTGTGTAAAGTTGGGGAATTTTCGTGTCTGGGATCGTGCACGTGTATTCTTGCATCCTGGAGGTGCGATGGAGACGCAGACTGTGTCGCGGGGGAAGATGAGGCAGAATGTGGGGAGGATTTGGAGGGACAGCCTGACGGGGAATGTAACGTGAATGATGGAAACGTGCGCTGTCCACGAAACGGCAAGTGTATCCGTGATGATTGGCTATGCGACGGCGAGGACGACTGTGGAGACTTCTCAGACGAAACCCATTGCAGTAAGTACTTGGTAGCCATTATGGTCTCATAGGGTAAGGCAACGCCACGGTGGTCTAGCGGTTAGAACGCTGGCCTTGTAATCCTGGGGTCTCGGGTTCGATTCCCGGCGGTGCCCGAATTTATAACTTGTGTTGGGCAAGGCCGTGGTCTAGGCAACACGGAGTTTTCCTCCGGAGGCTTCCCCGGTTTCTCCGTGGCATCCCAACAATTACTCCATTCACACACAGAAGAAGGCAATGGCAAACCACTTCTGGATCATCTGCCAAGAACGTATATGAACAGGTCCCAGTCCGAGAAAAGGATGGAAGGATCATGTTCATATGGACCTGTCGTCAGACAGAACACGTAATAATAATAATAGGGTAAGGCACTGCACGCGTTTTGCTTGGAGGTTCGTGGGTAGAGGAATGCATAGCAGGTGGCTGTCCGCACTTCACCTCGTGGGTAGCGTGCTAGGTGCAGTGCGTGCAAGCAGGAAGGGTATTTAATAATTTTGAAATTTTATTCGATTAACTTTTAATAAAATTGGAACAACACGACAAACGCTGTAAATGTTGGTATAATTACGTTAACCAGTAATTTTGCCTGTAAAATTTTCATACAATAAAGTGAAACTCTTTTACAAGGCATAAAACAAACTCCGTAACTTAAATAACAAATACAGAAATGCGTACAAAATTTTAATAATGAAATACTTATTTGAGAGACATCACTTAAAAGGATGATGAAGAAATATAAACAATAAGCGAACAGAAATATACAAAATATTTTTAGAAATGTAGGCTACGTTGTAGTGACTGAGGAAAAGTTACTTTTGGTTTTCGTATTTAAATATAAAAAAAATATAAATATATTTAAATTCTTGCATGTACCAAATGCCTAATCGAGACATAAACATCGCAACAGAATACCTGTGATATAATTTTGTGTATATTTAAAAAATGTATCTAACGACAACAAAGGGTAAATTACGTCTTCCATATTCCGAATACACAATGCAATGGGAGTCAACACACTCACGTACAAATAGTCTCGTAATGCTGTATCTATTAAAATGTAATTGAAATTCGAGTTTCATTATATTTTTAATTAAAAATTGTTTAAAGTTCATTCTACATAGTGGCAAATGAAAATACTTGCTTCTAAATCAAAACGCGTTAACAAACACTGAATGTTTAATACCTAGATAAATAAATATTTTTATATGGTAATCATAAAAAATGTGTTACATATTCCAATGATGTTAATTTTATTGTTTTGTGTTTTTACGGAAAACTGCGCATAAAACATAAATAATTTTTGGGGTATTAAATATACGCCCTTTCCCATACTGAGCGTCATCTTACATACGATTTGTACATACATGATATTTAGTAGAAATATAATTGAAGTAGTTACAGTCTAACAGGTTCATATTGGTAACGAACTCGCAAAAATTCTGTTACCTCACATAAATCTCGCTGAATTATTACGAATTCCACATGGAATATTCAAATCAACGTTTAGTAATCTTCCTCAAACATAGAAATACGCACAAACATATATGTATTCTTATCTATTTTCCTTAATTAATCGTCCAGGAAATATATTGCAGACTATTATTAATTTTAAATGTTTAAATGTTCTACCACACAACCAATAAACCGATATAAAACGCTGTTAATTTATAGCAATACAAAATTATTTATATTCGAAATATTTGCAACTTCCTTGTAAGATGTTTTCGTGACGCGTTTAGAAATAAAGTATCCTAAATAATATCAGAAAATAAAAATAAAATAGTTGGAACCTTACAGCTTTCTCTGACGTTCAAGTTAAATTGCACTGTAGGCTTCTCCAAGATTAATCGTCATATATAGCAAGAAATTGGCCTATATATCTTGTTTAACAAGGTCTGTGCTTCGTGTGTATTTAACTAAATGCGAGTCCTGTGGCCTCGTAGTTTGTGGTAAGAACTAAGATTATAAGTATCTAAACCGAAGTGTTCTGGGAAATACTTCACCTTCAAAACGATGAAGTAATTTAGGATATTATTTACGTAAACACAAACTTTTGACATACAGATCACCTAACGAAATCTAATGAAAACTAGAAGGGTCTTAGTATGGTCTGGTGGAAAAATAAATGCAGAATTTTGGTGGGGAAATATCTTTGAAATAGTGCACTTTGAAGACCGTAGATCGGGTTTTCCATTAAGAAAGACAGATAATATTCCAGCTTCAAGATCCTATCCTATTCAGTGGAGGACGCAGGTTTCAGCGATGTTGAAACTTTGGGCTGTGCTATTACGGTGTTTGTAGCAAGTCGTATCTGTTATGCTCAGTCCGTGTGGGATTTGTGGTGGACAAGTGGAATTGGGACAGATTCTTTCTCCATATTCGGTTTATTTCTGTCTTGACGAACCGAACAATAGCTTCTCAAAACAAACTTTGATCAATGCAGTAAAATACTTAGTTAAAGAGGAGTTATCACTTCAATCACTTACAATTAAGTACACATTCAAGATTCTGCGGTCAAATACACACACACACCTGTTGCTTTTAATGAGACCATACTCAGCAAGAAACCTGAACGACAAAAAACGTGTCTTTAATTACCGGCTGTCTAGGGCTCGAAGAAGTGTAGAATGTGCTTTTGGAATAATATGTACTAAATGTCGAATTTTGCTTAAATGTATTGAGACATAATGCAATTTCAATTGTGAAAGCTATATGTATTCTTCATAATTTTGTTCTGGAACATGAAGGACCTGACTCAAGTTACTTAATTAGAGAGACGGAGCAAATTCGTTCTCGACCAGCGTCTCATCTCATGCCCAGACTGTCAGGGAAAGATTTCTGAATTATTTTAACAGTGTGGGATCTCAGCCATGGCAAAATGATTATGCTTTGCGGGAAAATATTCTGCAACGCCACAATACAGTATAAATGTAACTAATTCGGAATGTATGTAAATTTTATGCAAACGAACTTGATAATATGCCACTTTTCGCTATTATCTTAGTTATTTGGAAAGTCCCGACTTCGAATATTGTACCAGATACAAAGTATTCGGGCAGGTTTGTCCGTATTCCATCGTCCTTGTTTAAAAGAAGAAACTGCAAGCCAGTTTCCGAAACGTCGTGGTTTCCTCTTTTAAACAAGGACGATGGAAAAAGTCCAGACAAAGAATAATTTTAAGTGTAATCTACCATCGTCAGGATCCTTTAGAATTGAGGTTTGTCGTAGTTTTAATCAGCCCGTCCGGACAGGTGCTGGTGTATTATTTTAAAATTTTAAAATTTAAAAATCTTTTTTCAAATCATCCACTCACTCGCTCAGTCGTAGAGTGGGAAGACGTCAAATAGAATCGGCAACAAGGAAAACTTAGTAGGGCGCCTTCATGTGGAAATACAAAGAGAGAAAATTCCTCCTGTGTGAAATGTGGGGGTAGGAGGACTGAGTGGGTGTCGGGTGTAGGAAGAAATCTGTCACGTGTCACAGGTTCTCTTACCATCGTGTAGCAGCAGTAACGGCACGAGTCCAAATATTTTAAACTGCCCGACGCACTTTGACTGCGCAGAAAACGTCCCCCCCCCCCCCGTCACATTTATCGCACTATTGACGAAGTTCGTAAACTAAAGGCCTCAATCTCATTAAGACACATAATTTTTATTTAAAACTTAATTTGATGCGGTAAGCATTCACTGAAATAATTTATACGTCTCTGTAGTGACACATGTCAATGTTGGTTGGACTCTTTTCAACTGCAGAAAAAATGTCAAACACCACATGAAAGTTCAATATATTTCATGTAATTTTTACGCCGTAATGAACTCTGCCCTTTCGGTAAAATTTCCTTCTCCTTCAGATAGCGGTCTTTTGGGTTGTTTAGCCGTATAGATGTCTGATTGTAAACCCACGTTTCGGAAGAACATGCTACCTACAACCCAGAAGACAGCCATCTTCGGACCCAAAAAACTCATTGCGACTCTCCTATTTCTTCCGGCAGGCTACGACATGAATTGCACCTCCGAAGAATTTCAATGCGACAACGGACTCTGCGTCAAGTCCACATGGAGATGCGACGGCGACAACGACTGCAAGGACTTCTCCGACGAGTACAACTGCACCAAGAAAACGTAAGTGCGGTACTAACCTCACTTCATAGCCCGTAACACAATATGGTCCATCTTCAGAAACTGATACATTAAGAAAGTGTAGCGTAACTACGAACATCAACACTGTCCTCACGAACAAAAGCAGGCGATGTTAACTAATCACTGCAATTACGCGTTTGAAATTGTGTATGGATAAAAACAAAGAATTCTTGACGAAGGGCGATTGTACTCGTATGGAGTTCGGGGATGTTTTCAGAGAAGGAGAATGTTGTCAGTTTAATAAAATAGGAGATATACAGGATACACACAGGATGTCCGGGGAGGATATTTCAGTTGATTCTTGGGGAAATTCTAAGTGAAAAATGTTATATCAACATTGGTTTGATTCGTAACTGTTACCAAGATATGCAGGTCTCTGCATTTTGATAAAAAAAATATAAAAAGCTGATTATGATGTGGTTGAATGTAACTTTCAGCACAGATTTTCTGCGATTGGTCCACATTTCATCGAAGGACGCCTTACGTCTGTACAATACAGCCATTTTTTGCAACACGAACTTCCACTTTTCTTGGAAGATGTACCTCTGGCATCGATAGTCCGGATGTGGATACAACACGATGGGGCACAGCCTCACTGCGGCAAGGAGGTTGCTAAATACCTAAATCGAAAATTTCGAGGAAGGTGGATCGGACGAGGAGGTCCTGTAACATGGACATCCCGTTCCCCTGACTTATGTCCGTTGGATTTCTTTGTCTGGAATTTCTTTAAGAGCATCGTTTATCGGCGAGGTAAACCGGAAACTAGGGAGCGGCTGGTAGAACGCATACAGGATACGTTCGAAGACTTCAGAAATGACTTTCCACGTTTTCCTTGGCAAGATTCGATGGATCGGCGGCTCGAAACGTGCGTTGAAGCAGGTGGTCACTTTGAAAACATTCTGCACTAGTATACTGGTAATCAGCTTTTTATTGTTTTTTTATCAAAATGTAGAGACCTGCATATCTCGGTAAACGTTACGAATCAGACCCATGCTGATATAACATTTTTCACTTAGAATTTCCCCAAGAACTGATAAAGTCTTGACATATCCTCCCTGGACACTGTATATTAAAGTATCATTTCTGGAAACGAAGAATTTCTGGGAACAAGTTAGCCGAATTTATTCAACAGTAGAAGATTATAAGATTTTGTGTTCTGTATTTGAACTGCTTAGAGCTAAAGTGGTGTATATAAAATTCTTTTAGCGTTGTATAAAATGAGGTTTCTCGTTACCATGGAAATATTGTACAGAAGAAAGATCTTTAAACAAAATATAATTTGGAACGTAAAAAGTACCAAAAAAAATCAGGGAGGGACGTTTTGTATGATGTTGAGCAGGGGTTCTCACCCTTTTCGCTGGCGTATCACTAATCCTAATTTAACACATTAAATGTACCACTAACGAAATGCGTTCAGGGAAAACCGTTATTTATGTTAATATTAACTTAGTTCGCGTAACACTCAACACTGCCTCGCGCACCACTAGTGGTATGCGTACCATAGGTTGAGAAACGCTGATGTAGAGTAATTCTGGCAAAAGAAGAGTATTTACTGGAAGTTATACTGCATAGAAACAGATTATTAAGCTATAAAAACTATTAATTTACAATGTGATAGCCTTTCTATGCAAAATAAATTTAAACGAGGGAAGTTAGCAACATAACTTCTTTTCAGAATTTCTAATTTCTAAAAAATGTCGTCTTGAAACGAGTCGGACATGTTAAGACGGGATGTTAGATATGTGAATGTTAGTTCGACATGGCAGACAAACGTAACGACCCTCACTGAGGGCACATCTACACGCCCTTCTCGTAAATCTGCCCTATTCCCTCTCAAACTTTCATTATAACAGCTTGTAGGGGAGTAACACCACGAGGGGTTGTGGGAATTGTTAGTTTATCCATCTTGCAAGAGGGAAATGCTACAGAAAAGTAAGCGTACAGAATCATCCACCCGCCCACCTTACCGTAACACTACCCACACCCCGACACTCCGGTCCGTATCGACCCAAGCGGACGGTCTATACGCGAACACATCCAGCATCCAGCCCTGCCACCGAGAGAACTCGTCAGAACATATGGCAGTGTTTCCACACACACAGTCAAAATCTCTGATGACAGAACTAGACCTAGACTAGAACCAAACCCCGCTAATACCAGAACCTACCATTGGACGGGACTAAAACAATGTAGTAGGATTTCCAAAAACAACTCGATAGCAGAACCCGAAGTTAAAAAAACCTCTTCGTAATCTTGTAGCGCAGATCCTGCTCTGTTAATCATATACAGTGGATTACGGTTAATTGGGACACATCGGGACTATAACACTTTGGCCAAATTAAGCGGTTGCCTCGATTAGGCGAAGTTCCACGTAAAGAGTTGAAAAGGTTTAAAACAAAAGACCAACTCCCGTTTATTGAGATGATTTATTGAGCAACAGAAATACTGTAAATGAATTTTGGAGCAAATGGTACAGATCAGAGAAGAATATTTACTCTAAAAGCAATTCAAATCTAATGTATGTATCGAACACGCAGTTCTTAACAGTTAATGATGTTGGGTGAATTTATCGAGTCTGCCCTCTTGATTGACTGCAACTGAACAAAATACGCGCAGATATCTAGTGCAGATATAGGACCGCCTTCATTGCCTTCCTGAAAGAAGTAGCGTCGTAATTCCACAACAAATTTTCCAGCATCCTGGTTAGTCACTCGATCAAACTCAGGTGTGTCGTCCTCATCACTTCTCTGGTCTTCTGATGTCTTTTGGTGTTTTGCTGCAATTTGTTCAACAATTTCGTCCTCATAATCTTCATTTTCATTGTAACATTGAAGACTGTTGTCGATGCATGCAAACTCTTCGTAGTTTCTGACGTGTTGCACTTCCAAAATGGCGTCATTTTCACTATCGGTCTCTAAGCCTGAATGCTTAAAACTACACTGTCCGAATACGCAAAAGTTCGTTACTGAGTGAATCGGCGATGACTCACTGACTCCTCCACGCCAAACGCCACAACACTCAATGTCCCGATTAAACGGGATGGCGTCTTAATAAGCGAAACAAATTTAGGTTATTTTCTCGATTTATTTTTTTTCTTTAAGATTTGTCCCAACTAAACGGCTGCTCCGATTAACCGGACTCTACTGTAATTATTATTATTTAGTGTTCTGTCTGACGACAGGTCCATGTGAACAGGATCCTTCCATCCTTTTCTCGGACTGGGACCTGTTCATATACGTTCTTGGCAGATGATCCAGAAGTGGTTTGCCATTGCCTTCTTCTGTGTGTGAATGGAGTAATTGTTGGGATGCCACGGAGAAACCGGGGAAGCCCCCGGAGGAAAACTCCGTGATGCCTAGACCACGGCCTTGCCCAACATAAGTTATATATTCGGGCACCGCCGGGAATCGAACCCGAGACTCCAGGATTACAAGGCCAGCGTTCTAACCGCTAGACCACCGTGGCTTCTCTACTGTAATTACAATTCCATTAGTCTGTCATTTGTTACACAACCATCACCGTCTACCACATGCTGCAGAATTTCGCCGGTGTCACTTCAGAGCAACCTTTTTCAACTGTAACGTAGCCATAATCAAGTCCTTTCTTCAGGTACAATGAACCTGATAACTGCGTGACAGTTAAAAAATGTCATTTTGAATTGAAATTCTGCAGTACGGCGTTGTGAAGTAATGCAATATAAACTGTTGGTGTTGAGATAAGTGACAGACAAGCGGGATTGTAACTGTATGAAGTTCCTCACATTAAAGATAGATGTCTTCTGGGTTGTAGCGCCGTGTAGACCAACGTTTCAGAGGTACTCAGGGCGATGAGTAAGGTTACTTATCGCCCTGGTAATCGAGGCAGCAAGCACTTATAAACGTCGCTACACATCTACCATACTACACAGCGCAACAACACAGAAAACAGAAATCTTCATACTCATCGCCCTGATGATGGAGGTAGTATGACCTCTGAAACGTTGGTAAACATCGACCAGACTACACAGCGCAACAACCCAGAAGACAGAAATCTTCATACTCTGATGACGGAGGCAGTATGACCTCAGAAACGTTGGTTAACATCGACCAGACTACACATCGCAACAACCCAGAAGACAGAAATCTTCATACTCATCGCCCTGATGACGGAGGCAGTATGACCTCTGAAACGTTGGTAAACATCGACCAGACTACACAGCGCAACAACCCAGAAGACAGAAATCTTCATACTCACCGCCCTGATGAAGGAGGCAGTATGACCTCTGAAACGTTGGTTAACATCGACCAGACTACACAGCGCAACAACCCAGAAGACAGAAATCTTCATACTCACCGCCCTGATGATGGAGGCAGTATGACCTCTGAAACGTTGGCTAACATCGACCAGACTACACAGCGCAGCAACCCAGAAGACAGAAATCTTCGAAATTATTTAACTTGCAAAAAATGCAAAATTACATAAAAATAATAAAATAAACTTCAAATTTACTGTAGCCATCCAAGATTACTCATCCACTTTAGTACCCTGACCGAAGGTTCACGGCTTCCGGGAGGGGGGGGGGGGGGTGTAATCACTGATCTAACGAATGTGAGATCGACTGGCAATTTTTTGCAGAAAAGTTGTTCACATGACAAGATAACGATACTTAAAAATACGCAAGCACGATTTTGAGGCATAAACAAAGGGCGAAACGACTAATGTGGCTCACCACACAGATGGGGTGTTGATGATACAGTCTTGTTAACAAATTCCTGCGGAGCGCGGTATTATCAAAGGGGATGAAATGGTCTGCATATTCAAGAGCGAGGAGGGAAGAAAAATCGATTAGAGGACGTCAAAGGGACTGTAATTAATTACATTACATGGCAAACCACGTTTAAAGTAATGGAAGCATTAGATAAATACGACTTGAATATCGGGGTGGAACATGTAACGTCAGAACAGGCAATTAGCTTTATTCAAGGACCTGATGGGATTATTCCGAAGTGACCTCAGAACAGTTAACTTCGCAGGAAAAAATATGCATCTAAAAATTGTTAAATGACTATGAGTTATTTGAACTCACTACAGAACGCTGAGGTCGAACGGTTACCCGCTTTGCATCTTGGCCTGGGGGGGGGGGTCCTGTTATCTGAGGGTTTCGTGGTCTTCCTCAGTTTAGTCCTTCCAGGCGAATACTGGATAGGAGTTCGAAATATACCACGACCGATTTAGTACAAATCCTTCCACATTCTTCGTCAGTACAGTTTGGAATTCATCGTTTAATAAATAGCAATGTTTCAATATGTTACATTTTACGAGGGGAATTAAATTGTAAGGACAGTAATGGAATATTTTCGTTGTACGATTGGCAACACTGATGAGACCTGGTCATACTGTAGCTCAAGGTCGGACGGTGACATGCTGATAGTGTAGTTCAGTTGCGCCGAGTTTGTGTGGCGAAGAGATAGTTGCTGCTATATGGAAGGTTTCCACCAAGGGAAAGCCATATTAATGCCCAATCTTGCAGCAATTTCCGTACTAGTTACCCTTCAGTTTCCATGAATCACTGCTTGAGCATTCTCAATGTTCTATTCGTTTGTGGATGGACGTCCTTGTTTGTCCGCAAAAACACTTGTTCGGTCGCTTTTAAGCATTTAGATCCACTCGTACAGACTTCTAGTGGCGAACTGTTCTGTTCTAACTTGGAAAACAATTGTCGATGGGGCTCTGCCCCTTTCATTCCTTCAGAGACACACACAAACGCAGTATTGCACGATAGTTGCCCTCGGTGCAAACGTCTATTGGAATAGTTGCTGCACAAATGGACTACAACTGAACCAAACTCGTAGCAGGCCACCGTCTGACCTTTAGTTACAGATATGACCAGGTCTCAGCAATGTTCCTAAATATTTCAATACTGGTCCTTCATAATTCATGTCATAAGTCATGTGTGTTAGTAAGCGTCTCCCAAAAAATTCAGAAGACTGGTAAAGTTTTATGTTGACGGTGCACGCTAAAAGCTGTGAGGCGAATTTAATTTGCATCTGTTTTGATCACTAAAATCCCTTCCTTCCATGAAGCAAAACTCAAATCCAACTATCAATTTTCTCGAAAAGGAATCACAGGATAGAATAAATCGATACATGACAAAATATCCTAGTAGATATCGGCAACAAACAACTTCAGTTTCAAAACGGAATGGTCCACATTTAAAAAACCAAAGGAAGAAGTTAATACAAGCAGCGTTCATAGGCTGTGCCCGAAACAGAGTTCTTGTAGTGTTGGGACACATTATTAGGTGTTCTTCACGCCTACCACGTTTTCCTACGGGGTAGAACACGAAGGCATACTGTTCAGCAATAATGACCTCGGATCATATTAATACAACAATGGCTTTTCCCCCATTTTTTTTAGTGTTCTGTCTGACGACAGGTCCATATGAACAGGATCCTTCCATCCTTTTCTCGGACTGGGACCTGTTCATATACGTTCTTGGCAGATGATCCAGAAGTGGTTTGCCATTGCCTTCTTCTGTGTGTGAATGGAGTAATTGTTGGAATGCCACGGAGAAACCGGGGAAGAAGCCCCCGGAGGAAAACTCCGTGTTGCCTAGACCACGGCCTTGCCCAACACAAGTTATAAATTCGGGAATCACCGGGAATTGAACCCGGGACCCCAGGATTACAAGGCCAGCGTTCTAACCACTAGAACACCGTGGAACAATGGCTTACGACTCAACAATACTGGAGGTTCCAGTGTTGGAATCACTTGTTGTGAAACAATGACCTTTGACCAGATGTGTGCAAGAACGACCTGTGGATCGAGGATTGTAAATTGTTCCATTGTTGCACAACAATTGGATGTCTGATTGCATTAGTACAAGAATTACCAAAGGACACTGCTGAGCAAAAATGGTCTAGCGTCACTTTAGTGTAGGAATGACCTTGGGCGCAACACCGATATGAGAACACATTAATTCAAGAATGGCCAAAGCGCAACAATGACCTTCAGTCACATTAGTGCAACAACAATATACGTGATGTGGCTTGATGAACAACTTTGGAATGCCAGTGTAACTTTCTTTAAAGAGTTCATTTTTCAAATCTTGCTAACAGTGAATGAGTAAGACCACCAGAGATGCAAAACCTTGAAATGGAAAATGGGTGAGCTTGCCCATTTAATTTCTCCATTCACTCTCTCCCCCCATTTCCCTGCTTTTATGTAATTCATTTTCCGTCTTTCGTACCTTCTTAATTACGTAATTTCTCTCTTTTCATTTCCTTTCTTTTTCGCTGCTGTATGTCGTCTTCGCACTAACAGACTTCACCGTTCGCTTTCAACCCCCGCCGTCGCGTTGACTCGGAGCCTGCCATTTAGCGCTGCTGTTAATAAATTGCTGTTTAATGCATTCTCTCCTCATTACAAGAGGTAACAACGTACTTGCGTCTCTGGTACTTAACCAAGTAAACACGAATCGGACCAGTTCCAGCAGTCAACCTGACGCCTAATAAGAATCAAGTTCAAATTCCAAATTCCTTTAACAGCAAACACATACTTTTACGATCTAAAGGTCGAAGTTCTTACGACTGATTTGTTTAGTGTTATCAGATCCAAATCTGACGTAAAACATCGGAGGTTTTTCAGCAGTAGAAAAAATGTAAAAGATGTCCGTCCAAGATGATCAACACTGTTTATAAGTGGACTGAATTTGTACTTACGATGGGAAAGCAATATTTAAACGAATATTAAAGAGACGATGTCAACTGGACTTAAGTGCCTCAGGGTAGGGTCCAATGGCGGAATTTAAGACAATGTTGAATAAGTTATATGACCCGGGACAGCTCAGTCAATGAAGTGACTATCTGAGGGCTGGGCGACCAGGGTTGGATTTCTAGAATAAGCACGAATGTTTGTCTCTTCGTCTGGACCGGCTGTGGGACCCACCTGTCATCCAGACGCAATATATTTTAACCAGAAAAGATCAAATGTCGTAGAAACGCTTAATTTTTTACAATTTTCATCGAAATATGGAAACAGTGTTACCCGGGAAGGACAAACCACGTCTGAAAACAGTTAATGTGCTCATGCTTTACCACGTAAGCAGCTTGTCTACATTTAATCCAAAATTTCGTGGGGAGGCGAGAAGGAATTTCGTTTTTGGACTTTGACCATCGTCTAAATAAGCGGTATTCAACCTGGGGTACGCGTACCCCCGGGGATACTCAAAGACATCTTAGGGGGTACGTGAAATTTAAAAAAAATATTATTTTATGATAAACACTGAATAATCAGTAATGTAATGTTTTTAATTTATTTTAGATGTAGATTATATACTATGTATAACTTGAATTATACACCAACAACTTTGGGGGTACAAAGATGAAGAGAAATTATATCTGGGGGTACGCGAACAAAAAAGGTTGAATACCACTGGTCTAAATGATATAATTATAAAAATTACGTTGTCTGGGTTTTAGAATCCAGCTTTTGAAACGTTATAGTTTTATAATTTTATAAATTTAGAAGATGGCCAATGTCCATTAGTAATATTTTACGTATAGTAACGACCATCGTCAGAAACCTTCAAACGTAGTCGATTAACAAGCACAACATTTCTTGTGCACTTCGCAGTTGAAACAGGCAGTCGGGACCGCTCTTTCGAAATCTTACAACCGCGTCGCACGTCTGTGAGGTCAGGCCCCTGACTTAATATAGAAGGGTCCTATGAGTAACACAAACATGCTTATGGCGATATTGTTCCGCTGCAAAAATGCTGAAGACTTAGGCCAGTCTCTTTTTTTTTCCCCCGAAACCCTAGCATAAGTCAAAATAACACACGGCGTCGGGAGCCACCATCTTTATTTCCATCGTTGTAAAAGCGTCAAAGCCTACAAAACCCTTTTCGTGGAACTCGGTATGACATAATGCCACTGACATCTTTCTGTCTTGATACATTCTATTTTTATGTCGTTATCAATACCGAGACGGCTAACGTACAAGCATGTGTGTTGAAACAACGCTCGGAACATTAATTGGAGACTGAAACATTCGAAATCATACATGATAAATACAATAATGTATTTGGAATCTGTAGATACCGCGATAACAGAAATATATGCTCCCATACAACAAGAAAGTATAATTATTGTAAGATTGGAGGTTTTCAAAGCGGAATACTTGAAGATTTCTGTCTTCTGGGTTGTTGCGCTGTGTAGTCTGGTCGATGTTAACCAACGTTTCAGAGGTCATACTGCCTCCATCATCAGGGCGATGAGTATGAAGATATCTGTCTTCTGGGTTGTTGCCCTGTGTAGTCTGGTAGATATTTACCAACGTTTCAGAGGTCATACTGCCTCCATCATCAGGGCGATGAGTATGAAGATTTCTGTCTTCTGGGTTGTTGCGCTGTGTAGTCTGGTAGATGTTTACCAACATTTCGGAGGTCATACTGCCTCCATCATCAGAGTATGAAGATTTCCGTCTTCTAGGTTGTTGCGCTGTGAAGTCTGGTTGATGTTTACCAACGTTTCAGAGGTCATACTGCCTCCATCATCAGGGCGATGAGTATGAAGATTCCTGTCTTCTGGGTTGTTGCGCTGTGTAGTCTGGTCGATGCTAACCAACGTTTCAGAGGTCATACTGCCTCCGTCATCAGGGCGCAAGAACCCAGAAGACAGAAATCTTCAAGTATAATTATTAATTTATACTTCCTGCTAGCCTCTTACAGATAGAAGCATTTGAACTTCATAAGTTGTTTCGGTTCGAGATATCCTGAACCGGTGACGCCCTCACTGCCAATTCGGCCCCGTTCCTCTAAGAAAACCGCCACTGCATCCGCCCACCTGCCGGTTTGATTGCACCCTCTCCGCACACCCCCGTGCCGCGCTTCCTCAAGAAGGGATGATCTGGGTGTTATGTGGGTGACGGCGGACGAGAAGCTGCAGTCGCTAGGGGTGACCGGGGAGAAAAAGAAGTATAAACGTGGGGAAGAATTTCGCCTCTTCAGGACAATCGATTAGCCCTTATCATCCACCCTCTTCGTCAGTTTCCTCCATCTTCTCTTTAAATTCTAATTCCGTGAGATATGAAGACCCCAATGCCACGGTATTGATGTGTTGTTCCCTGTTCTACTCTGATGTTCCTATTAAAGTTATGATGTGTGATTCTGTATCTGCGACGCCTCTGAGGAAATTCACTTCTGTTATTTATGTTCTTCTCGGTTGTTTTGTTATTAACATCCAATATTCGAATTAAATAAAATTATAATTAGCCTCTTCTGTATAATTTTAGTTGAGTTTGTTTTTGGAATTTCATAGCTGCACAGAACTGTTGAAATCTCTTTAGTTTTTTAATGGCAGTGTAAGAACACTAAACGCAGTCCATACCTACATTTCTGTACTTGGACTATTTGCTTCAAAATAATATTAACGCATACAAAGTTAGATGTTGCGCACTTTTATGGCGACACTAATGATTTGTTAGGTAGCCACTAAGGTAGAAATACATCGGTAGTGCCGTAGGTCAGGCGGTTTGTCGTCGGATTTTCATTGCAGAGACACGGGATTGCGCCCAGGTCAGTCTATGTGGGATTTGTGGTGGGCAAAATACAACTGGGACAAGTCTTTCTTCGAGATCTTCAGTTTCTTCTGTCAAAATAATTCGACCGCTACTCAATATTCACTCAGATATCATGTGGGCGGTGGGGTGATTGAAAATTGTCCTGTTAGGGGCCCAATTCCACAGAGACATAGTATCTCACCTTGTTAATCCACTGTACAAGGTACAAAGCTGCAACTGACTTCTAAGCTACATATTTGCGCCAAATACCAAGTTAATCGCTTGATTATATAATCATGACGATCTTAAATAAATTAGGGGAAAACAGACAGACAGACATAAACAGCTCGTTACGAGGATTACGTAGGAGGAAATCTATTTCTTTGAAACAAAAACATATTTCGCGCTGTTGGACAGAACGAGAAACACACTGACTTATTTTTTCCTTCCACCTAATTAACTCCATGAAATATAACTCTTCTGAGAGGCGGACAGTAACTCAGTTTGTCAAGAAATTTACTGCATTTCATGGAATTCGAATAATCATTATTGCTGCGATAATAGCCGAACATTCTACAAAAAAAAAAAGTATATTTCAAAAGCTGCACTTTTTCGAAGATCTATCATACAATCATTTTGGAACCTACGTTAATTTAAGTGTGTATAGCTCCCAGCCCAAAAGTTTTCAAAGCCACTTTGATGACACTACGAATAATATGAAATTGAGAATTAAATTATAAGAGGCTTGACTTCCATACCAAGGTTAATTCAATTAAAGCCTGTTAAATGACTCAAAACAGAAACAAACATAATGCATAATTATTCCGTAAGCTTATCCTGACACAAAATGGCAGTAGCCTAAACACCCTGGAGAGTGTGACAGAATGGCTGAGAAGGAATCCAGTAGGGCCACCCTCACAACACCAGTTTATTCAGTCCGCCGCCCAACACTTTGCAGTCTTCTTCAGACGACAGCGAACCCTGGACCCAGCTATGGATGTAGCTAGGGAATCGACCGCGCAGGCGCCAATCAGTGGCGTGCTGCAGAGTATCGCAATATAAGGCCGCGAGCCGAGCACAACCAGCGACAGTTAAGCATTTTCAGTTTAACCCTCTGCTCTCTCATTTACATTTGGACAGATTAATTAAAATTCAAATACCCTTTAAATTCTGCGCAGGGGAAAGCGACAAACAGATCTGAGGGAAGGGAGTTTATTTATTCGTAGTTTATGTAACGAAGTTTTCAGTTAATTGTTCACTCGAATGATCAGATGGTATGGATTGGGAAGGATGTGAAAACATGCGACAATGGCCTAATTTAAAGTATTATCCCAGAACATGCCTGATGACTGAGTAAAGCCACGAATCTGTCAGGATAAGGGCGGAGATTTGAACCCTCAGATCAGACAACTTTCGAACCAGCTCACAAAATGTTATTACAGTTGGCTTGTAAATCACGTTACACGCAATCCTACTTTTGAATGTTAAATTTTCTGTCATAAGAATATTACAAGGGCAATGGGGAGAAACTGGAGTCACTTAATGTCGGATCCTGAAATTTTGCGTTAAAGCTTTTTTAATGTGTAATTATTTTACAGAAAGCAAAGAAACATGGCGGCCGAGATAAATCTACTATAGGCGTAGATATATTTTCATTTGTTGAAGATAATTAATGAACAGTTTGAGCTGAGGAATGCGAAGTTCAAAAGAAAAGAGATATTAATTATAATTCTGTTAGACTCTCCAAATATAATGGACAATCTGAAGTGGAGGACGCGTGATAAGTTCTGCGTGGTCCGCCACTGCAGCGAGCTCACCCAGAGATTCCCAGCATCCAATGGAGGTGCAGTTTTCTCCATATCGATCTGTGATGCTGCGCTCCAGCTCGTTACAGGATGTGACTCTGACTCCAGATCAAGTAAAAATTACGTTATATTCCAGAAGACAACTTCAAGAGAACAATTTTTAGTCCAAACAATACTTCATATAAACACGATTTAAAAAATCTCTACAAACAAAAGCGAAGGCCTTGCCTTTAAAGGCGCGGAATCTCTCAGTTCAGAAGTTGTAACAAATAATATATTTATGAGATCTAAGGTTCTCAAGGCGCGAGTATGAATATGTCTGTCTTCTGCGTCTGCCCAGAAGATGGAGGCAGCAAGCTTCATATAGCCGAATGTTGAACAAGTTGATAAATTTTATTATTTGGGCTGCAGCATAGATTGCGTTCGATCGAATGACGTCGATATTACATCGACTCCAACAGTACATAACGTCGGATGATTAATGAACAATGAATTGGAAATGATATGGAAGGAAGCGGTCGTGACCTAGTTTAAGGTACTTTCTCGGCATTTGGCTGGAGGTACTGAGGGAAATCACGAAAACCTCAGTTAGGGTCGAGATTGGAACCCAGTACCTCCCGAGTACGAAGCAGGAATAAAGATCGAAGCTACAGAAATTAAAGTATTAGGTTCACTTATATGACTACAAACATAATGAGGAAATAAGACATCAGTGTCGTCTAACAAATATTGTTACAAATATTGACAGCTACAAAACCTATTGATCTGAACGAAAATTCCGAAATATAAGCCGACAAGGGAAAGAAACGTAGAAAGACCCAAGAAATAATGTCAGGACCAATCTTAAAATTGGAGACGGAACACGTCTGATTGTATAAGCCGTGATGGTACTGTGGAATTAAATTACACAGCAAAATTAGTTACAGTGGGCAGGATTTACACCTGTGGTGTATTTAGCATTAAGGACATCCTGTGTTGTCTTACTGGCTGTTACTTCCAATAGTACGACTAGTACGAAATAACATTTTCCGCTGATGTAGTCCAACACTGGGACTTCATATAGGCGTTTAACAAGACTGTAATGAAAGTACTCCATGCGG
Organism: Zootermopsis nevadensis; assembly: GCF_977971745.1. Classification (NCBI taxonomy): domain Eukaryota; kingdom Metazoa; phylum Arthropoda; class Insecta; order Blattodea; family Termopsidae; genus Zootermopsis; species Zootermopsis nevadensis. The sequence goes on along the minus strand of NW_028259149.1, from coordinate 13,699,696 downwards.
TACTCCTTCGGACAGAAGTTTTAAACACCTGTTTTATCAACAATAATAATGCAGGAGAAATACAACGTATGTCCAGTGTGAAGGCTTAGGTAACGTTATTTAATTACTCCAGCGTGGATCTACAAAAGATGGTCATTCCGGGACATTATTTTTATTTATTTATTTAGTGTTCTGTCTGACGACAGGTCCATATGAACAGGATCCTTCCATCCTTTTCTCCGACTGGGACCTGTTCATATACGTTCTTGGCAGATGATCCAGAAGTGGTTTGCCATTGCCTTCTTCTGTGTGTGAATGGAGTAATTGTTGGGATGCCACGGAGAAACCGGGGAAGCCCCCGGAGGAAAACTCCGTGTTGCCTAGACCACGGCCTTGCCCAACACAAGTTATAAATTCGGGCACCGCCGGGAATCGAACCCGAGACCCCAGGATTGCAAGGCCAGCGTTCTAACCGCTAGACCACCGTGGCTCTGTGTGAACTTACAGGTAGATAAATTTTTAAGAATTTGTCTGTTATAGTTTATTCTTCACGCTGGACGAGCCGAAAATAAAAACCTTCTGCACGTTTTTCAACCAGCTGCATCCATCTCCCATTCACATAACTCACCCATGAAATTTAACTTCATATTATCCTACCATTACCTAGGTCTGTCAATCCTGAACTTTCAAAAATTCTTCCCCACCTAAATTCTGGAAAACATTTCTCATGTCTTCTGTCTTAACTGCATTTCGACCGACCTACGTGGCTCATATTTGAGATTCAATACAAATATGGCATTGACGCGTGTACCACGCGGACCACCAGTTGCGAATCTTTCAGCAGTGCTTATTCATGCAGGGTGGAATCCCCCCGCTGTTCATTAATATTTTACGCACTAGTGTGCTCCCCTTCCTGCAACCTTAAAGGGCAAGCCCTTCCCCCAGACTCTGCTGATATGGCAACCTGTCCCGAGGACGGAGGACGTGCAGTCTAGAAGCAAGAATGTGACAGTCAGCCATTTGGATCATAAGATAATCTGTGAACCAGACAGACCGGCTTGTAGCTACAGGAGCCAGCCGCAACCCACATCCCATGAAATGTCTGAGGACACTTCTTACCCATGCGTTCTTCGTAATGTTACACCCGTCAATCAACCATATTCCAGATGGTAATTCACGGCACATATCAGCGGTGCCCACAGAGGGGAAATTCGATAAATGTTTAAAATTCTTTTGTCAGTCTTTACTGCCCGAAGGCTTTCCACAGGCCTGATCATTCGACAGGTATAGTTGTAGATCATGGGGAAAAAAACCTAAACTCAAAATCTTCACCGGGAATGGAACCCAGGACAGCGTTTAGGGGTTGTAGTCTTTGGTTCCCTAACCTCCTTTTCGAAAAAGAAACATTTTGGGCTCCACACCGTTCTTCTATCGTTTTATTTCCGGGCTACAGGTACCACACTCACTGGGAGTCTAACTCAAGACACTTTGTCTACAGTTTGGCCATGTTGCGTTCTCTTTCTGGTCTCAAGGAATAAGCATGCCAAATTTGGTGCAGATCGATGTAGGGTATCCGTTCTCGAGCTATAAAAGGACATGCAAATATATGGGGAATTTTATAGTATTTTAAACAAACCTATTCAAAAGACAGAACAAATTTCAAATGGGAGAAAAAACATTTGCAATGCGATTAAGCAGGAATGATTTAAAGAGACGTGGATGTTCGCCTTGTAGTGTGCATTCAGCGTATTTGCAGTTCACTGTAAATTAAGGAAACCTCTCGAATCTCATATTTCCACTCTATAAGAATAAGAATGAGTATGCCTGTGTTTCCAATACATTTATTGGTTCTTGCGTTAATAAAAGACGCTTTTCGAACTGTATAATTTAGTCATATATTTTCGAATGGTAAGATTATTGTGAAAATCATCAACCCATTCTCTATCTGATCATCGTATCAATTGGCCTATTAGGTGACGAGAAGGACCCAGAAACTTTAAAGCACCGTATTACGCAGATTTATCCATCCTGTATTAATAGATCTAAATATTCACCACAGTACGTCGTTCTCTGACACCCTCAGTCTACAGTGTTCCATTAGACACACCTGGTTTCCTGCTTATATTAGACAATAATTTCATCACTTCTCACAGAGTAACAAATCAAATACAAAGACAGAGTGACATAAAGATGGCTGTCTTCTGGGTTTTAGCGCCGTGTAGTGCGGTAGAAGGGCGATTCGCTCTGATGATAGAGGCAGCAAGGACCTATGAAACATTAAACTTCCACCAGACTACACGGCGCTACAGCCCACAAGACAGCCATCTTAAACACAGAATCATGTAATTACCACCCTCACCTTTTGCTTTAAAGGATTTCTCTAGCTCTAAGTGATTGTTCATTCAAGAAGTGTAATATGTTCTAATCTGATTAATCAATTAGAGCACAATAATTTCAGTTAGCAAAATTTCTACAGTAAACATTTAATACATATCGCGTGTCATATCATTTGAACAAATAAGGCAAATTAAGGAACTGTACTTCATCACACACCTTCTTCAAAAAACAGCAACCCAACTCCAGAAGTATAAAGATCTTTGTGTTATAACTTCAGTGTTCAGAACCAAGATTATCCCATCTATGACTCCATTAACTGCATATCTTATCTGCTGAGACGATCTCTTCTACCGACTATTTACTAACCAGTCCGAACCTGTACCACCCCACCCCGTCCAGCTTTACCTCAACTGTTAAATGGCGCCCAACCTCTCATCTCAGTATTCCAGTTTAAACATCGTTATCATTCGGATAGGATCAACAGAAACGCGACCCTTTTAAGAAAAAGCTGCTTTGGATATCTTAAAATTCAGTCCTCACAAAGATCAGCTGATTAATGCTGTTTGAGAAAATGATCGCTGTTTATTGTGAGAATCTTATGAAACATATAAATACAGAATGAAGAGTTATTTACTGTTAAATCAGGTGAGATAAAGTCACTAGTGGGCTTTAAAGGCTTAAACAATAACAGACTTCGCCATATTATTATTAAAGTAGTGGAGAAGTTCGGGTTAAAGATTAAATAATTAAGTTCGACCACTGAAAAAGTGGAGAGAAAGAGTGGGGAAAGAAAGAAAGAAAGAATAAAGGAATTAACAAAACAAGAAGCTGCTTCGTCGCCACAAGAGTGACAGAGTGTACGTATATTTCTGAGTTGCTATGTGAATAATATTTTAATACAAATTTTAAAACATGCATTAAACAGAAACCTGTCTGAAAGGATAAATGTTGAGACACCTTAGGATTCGGCTGCAAGCCGGTTCTGTTCCGTGACCCGAGTCTGTTGATACTACCTTACAAGCAAGCAGCCGACACATTCGCTGGCTTTGTGCGCCGTCCCTAATGTACTTCCAACAGGGGATCCACCCTAGCACGGCGGGTGACGTCTCGTCTCGTCTCCTCACCGTCTGCTAAAAGCACCTAAATAATTTATTTCCACTTCGGAGATAACCGACAGCTAATTACGTGGCCTATCGAGGAGGGGAGTTCTGGGCAGAGAGCCTTGCTTTTTGTAATCTTTTATTCTGACAAACTGAAGGTCTTGACGCACGTAAGTCCAATATGGCAAATATTTCAGGAGAAGCAATGACTTGCCTGTCTGTTGATACAAACTCTCGAGTCATTAAAGTTCGTTTCCTATGTAACGTCGTGGTCTGTCTACGGACTTATTTCGATCTAATATATTAATAAATTTGTCAGCCGATTTCTTCTCTAAAAACTTTTTCCTGCACTGATGCTTTTAATTACTCCATCTCCATGCTCTATCCAGTGTTTGAATAATTACACGGAGTCTTAAAACGCTTATAGTCACACAGCAGGTCATTGAATCCGTCTTTTATGAAATCATAAGGGCAAATGTGCACACGTGAGCCTGTCACTGCACTTGACCATTAACCATAACCTCCCATCGCGTTTACCAAAGTTCCAGTAGGTGATACAACAGGCAGATATTGATAAAAGAACTGTGATCTTCAGATCCTATTGTACAGCTTTCATATGTTTAATCGGAATGGATTACGTGGTTTGGAAACTGGCTAAGAATTATGCCCAGTGGAAAGTTTTGATATTAACGGTGTTCTGCTATCAGAGAGTTGGTAAGTCAGTCATAACTTCGTGTGGTTTAAGGTTTTAGAAAGGAGGCAGAAGACAATACAGACTTAGAACATTTGTTGTCCAGCCCTGACATAAAAGAATCTTTGCTCAAGGTCCCAAGACTCGTGTCAAGGAGATAAGTGCCTAAAACTGGTGGCTGGGCGTTGCTTGTAGGGAGTGAGATTAGAAACCCTTGTTTTTGTGCAGTCAGAGACAAAGGTGCTGGTAAGGATAAGGCATCGCATTCACAAAGGTTTCCAGATACCTGGAGATAAGTGCACCTCTTCACAATGACACATACCAAACTCTTCCTTCCGACTGCTCATCCCCTTGACAACAACAGGGGTGGAAAGCATGGCTCACGCAGGGTACCAGTTGGACCGGTAAAACAGCGTTGATTTTCCCGACGGTTGGTACCCTGTCTTACACTGTACAACACAATTCACAGAAAAGTCTAATTCTTATTAACTAACTAAAGCTGTTGCAGCAGAAGCCAAATGTTCAACATCGGCAATGCCACAAAACCACCAATGGACACGAACCTGGGCCATTTCCATCCACCTCCTATACTGATAAGGCTAATTTTCCAAGACGCTTCGTAATGCTACCGTGTGTATTTGGTATTCGTAGTGGCAGGAATTCTACCAGAATTTTGTATGCATTCCTTGTCTCCCCCATTCTTCCCCAATGCCCAACCCACAGCAGCCTATTTGTTTCTACTAATTTAACGATATATGAAGTTACGTAAAATATGTAGCCTTCAGCTTAGCGGTCAGCCGTATGAGAATGTCAGAATGGAGGAAGATACAGTATCCGAAACGTCTATTCTTACATGGTGGATCGCCCGAGAAAACGTCATTGAATGTTAGGTAACGTTCAAGTATGTTTATTATGAATATTAACATTTAATCACTTTCAAGGACGAAGAGTTCTGTTAACCGTGTTAGCCGGGCTATTATTATTAGCCAGGAAACATGCTTAACGTATCGTACATCTACATTTACATAGATTGTCAAATACGAAATATTAAATATTTTAAAAAGTATATAAAACAATTATATCCGAGATTAAAATTACCTACATATTAAAGTTAACATTACCATTGTGCTGTGTAGAGTACGTCCCTTATATATATTTAACAGTCCATATAAATGCGGATATACGTTACAGTAAGCATATTTCCCGGCATATGTCGTGTACAAACAAGGGGCGGATGATGGCATGATAAGTGCCGAAACATGTACCCCAGGACAGTAGAATACCATACCATGTATTTCAAAACGAATAACAGACGTATAAAATCAGACTTCTCGTTGGTATATAACAGAAAGGAATTTATCATATGTAAGATTTGAGGTTTTCACAGCAGTGAGTATGAGGATATCTGTCTTCTGGGTTGTTGCCCTGATGACGGAGGCAGTATGACCTCCGAAACGTTGGTAAACATCGACCAGACTACACAGCGCAACAACCCAGAAGACAGAAATCTTCATACTCATCGCCCTGAAGATGGAGGCAGTATGACCTCTGAAACGTTGGTTAACATCGACCAGACTACACAGCGCAACAACCCAGAAGACAGAAATCTTCATACTCATCGCCCTGATGATGGAGGCAGTATGACCTCTGAAACGTTGGTTAACATCGACCAGACTACATAGCGCAACAACCCAGAAGACAGAAATCTTCATACTCATCGCCCTGATGATGGAGGCAGTATGACCTCTGAAACGTTGGTTAACATCGACCAGACCCAGAAGACAGAAATCTTCAGATTTACCACAATTGACCCAGGCTAGACTCTGTGCAAACAAGTATTAAGGTTCAATACAGATTATTTAATTGCTAGAAACAAACGACAAACCGTGGCTAGTTGTAAAACAGTATTTTTATAGCCGTGATAACAGCTCGCGGGTCCCCAGTTGCAAAACACGTCACTGTAGCACGGCACATCCGAATCACACCCGTCGTTAGGCCTATTCTGTCACCCGAAGTTATTTATGGATTTCGTCAGCTACAAGGCTAAATGCAAGAATAACTAATAAGTGCACGGCAAATGATTTCGCGCAGTTATAGCCTAGTTTTTTTAGTTAAATAAAAAATCCGCAATGCCATCGACGTGTTAAATTCAATCCACATTTTCATGTCTTATATCTCCAAGATACGTAAATGTCAATGTTTCCTTGGTCTTCAAAATGTTCCTATGACATTTCTCAACCTAAATTGTGCACATCGAGGGCATCATGCCACATGGGCGTATCAAAAGAATGACTGATTTATGGGAAATTAAATTAATTTGCTCATTTCCTTTTTTGACAAATGTTAATTATGCGCCATGAATTTAGTGTAGGTAATGTATACCAAATTTCGTGCAAACATGCTGAGTGACATACGACTTACCGACTGACAGAACTGGCCTACATATTTTATGCAATTATGGACATTGCGATGAACATTCTGTTTCCATAAAAAGTAGGTAATGTCTTGACCACTAGCTTCTCAGGAAAAAATTTCCATAAAGTTATTTTTTGTAAATACTGAGGAAAGAATGCTTAAAAAAGAAACTATTCTATTATAAATAGCCTAGTCTCATAACTTGTATTCCTTCTATTTATAAATCAAGACCAGAATGCAGTGAACTTGCGTCAGCTCTCATTATGTGACTCAAAAATAATGCAATGCCAAAAATCTAACTTCATTGAGAAGAGTCCTTCTCGAATAAATATCTGTCGCTCCGCTTGTCAACAAATTTCTCTAATTGTATAGAACCTGAAGGTTCATTACCCTGTTCACAAGAGCCCGCCACAGACCCCTATTCCGGTAAAAATCTTTCTCATCAAGAAACTCCGTGCTTCTATATATATATATCCTGAAGGTTCATCGTGATCACAAAGCACAGCACTGGACTCTATTCTAAGCCAGTTTAATCCACACCACATAATTTTTGTCCAGAGACTATTCCTTCCGCCAATATCTTATCCTGAAGTTAAGGATCCATTTCACAGACGTAATATTATATGGGAGGGTAAAATTAAGAAGGATCTGAAAGAAATAGACTGTAAGGTGTGATGATTCAGCTGGATCGGGACTGAGTTCCTCCTGTCTCCTTCGTAGAAAGTAATTCTTCAAAGAACTCAACACAGGAACGTTTTGTGAAACAATGATAAAACTACGAAGTTTACATAAAACTACAGGGAAAAATTGGAAATAATGTAATGAAGGAATGAGATCCAGTAGAGTTCAGATGAAATTATAAAATATCCAACGAAAAGGAAAATCTCTAGAAGACATACAAAGGTTTATATATACGAATCAGCTGAGAAAGCTGTATGAGACTTGCGAGTGGATGCTTTTCAGAACTAGGTGTGCACACTCCAGAATCTATACAGAAGCATGGAAGAAGATTGACAAATGATTCACTTATTATTAAACTACATTATTAAAAATCAATCTGGCTTGTGACAAATGACATCAATAATCCGATAAGGTTCTTCTTGCGTGTGTACATTGGTCCTATATGCCATCTCTTTCATTCACAAACAAATCAAGTTCGGTTAGGTACGGAGATCTAGACGGCCGAGGTAGTGCACTACAACCAACCTAACAATTTCGTAACGCTCATTCAAGTGCGCCCCAACGTGCTGATGGAAGAACCCGCGTTTTGTCTACAGAGGAACATCCTCCATTATAAACGGTAATTTGTTTGTCAGGAAGTGCAGATAATTTTCAATACTTAAACGTCGTTGTAATACCAATGACCCAGTCAGCTATTGCCATCTTTCGAATTACATACAAATAGGTGGTAACATCTTCAACCGAAACCGTCATCGGTGTTGCCATCTATCGAAGTGCACATAAAGTATGCAAACGTTTGCACACTAAAAATGTTCGTAGTACCACAGCGGCTGGAAATAAAAGCAATAATGTTAAATATTTGTTGCTCGAAATTATTTCCCGAATCACAGGCCCTGATGTTCATCAGACCGGCCGTGAAACACGTTGTTTTCTTTTACGATGCATCGTTTAGTGTTCTTCAGTTGCCTGAAATAAATATCTTCATAACGCGGCAAATTGTTTTTTTTTATAGGTTGCGCCAATTATTTTGAACACCCCAGTGCCCAATTTTGCGGGGTTCTCTCTACAAGAGAAACATCATTTTGTATTTTTAAGACTGCCTAATTTTAGAAATAAAAATGTCTATAATTCTTCCGGGGTTCTTTCTTAGAAGAAACAGTGCGATGAACGAATGGGTGGCTATTATATAGCAATAGATAACGACCATCAAATATTGATGGGAATTACATTTTTCTGCCAAGCAGAGATACAATTTATTGCAGAATTTGCCTTGAAAAAAGGCATAAAATTTATTTATAAATTAAATTTCATGTGAAAACATCTTCAAGTGACTGAAGCCAGATTCCTACCAACACAAAGCTGACTACCTCAATCCAGACTCCACCAAAGCCTTGTTTGAATTTCTTGCCATCAGAGTCACCATCATCAAAACTTAAGGCCTTGAAGGTGGTTACGAACACTTTGGAGGAATGTATTGTTTCTATCTTCAGGGTGAACAACCCTGAAAACTGTGATTGACATATTCACTGCTGTGAGAATGTTAGATCTTAAGACGTATTTAATTTTCTTCTGTATTTACTTTCTTACTAGCATCTGATAAAGCTTCTGTATTTTTCTTCATTTTATTTATGTTTTTGCCCAACCCTCAATTTTATACTGCAAATAATGATGATGATTATATTTACAGGTCATGCACACAAAACGAGTTTCAATGCACTGATGGCAGCTGCATTTCTCTCACCTGGAAGTGTGACCTTGAACAAGATTGCATGGATGGATCTGATGAAGTCAACTGTAGTGAGTCTAATAAATCCATTCAATTTATATCTAAAATCTGTTAACTTCATCTGAGAAATGACCACTGCTGAGGCTGTCTGAGAATTCAGTATAAGAATATTTAGCTGCAAAAGAGAGGAAGTAACAGAAAGATGAAGAAAATTTCATAATGAGAAAATGTACAATTTGTATTCATCACCAAAGGGAGATAAGAATATAAAATGTTGGAAAACCGCAAGTAAAGAAATCTCTTGAAAACCTAGACATAAATGTAAGATAATATTGAAAAGAATGTGAGGAGAAAGGGCATGAGGGGTTGGACTGAATTAAAATTAGCTGATGGTAAGGTCTCATGATAGGGTTTTGTAAACATGGCAATGAACCTTAAGGTGAGTAACTTCTTGGCCAAATCTGTTAACTCAAAACATTTCAAGGAGGACCTATAGCAGAAATTTCTTAACCACCCAATAATCCTTCCATAACATAAATAGCCAGAAGACATGTATAGAAAATATGTGGGTTTTCTTGTGGGTCTCCAGCTCCTTTGAAATGTGAGGGGCACAAAAATATTTTCTGACAGAATATGATAAAAAAAAGGATACAACATTTATAGGAACAAAAATATTGTTTGCATTGTGATGTTCATTATAAATGATTTTTCATAACACCCCACTCCACAATGAAAGCCGAGAAACATGACTGATATCACACAATAATTTATGGCGTATTCATTGATGTTGTAGATGAAAAATACAGTCTGTCAGTACAAGCAGTAATATCAAAATGAGGATGAATAATGTCGGAAAATTCACTGTCGATTACATGGATTTAGACAAAATGGATGTCTGTGGAAACATATGTTTCTACGAAGAAATGTTTAAAGCAGCTTGATGGATACATTCCTGTGGTGGTAGGCTTCATTATGAATACCAATCTACAAAGTAATTTTTTAATAAATTTATGAACCCAAAAGCAGATTCTGTCCCCAAGTGAATAAAAAAATAAATTCCAATTTAAATTTACAAAGCAAAGTACATTCTGTTCCCATCATTTAAGCTGGAATTCTGATTTAGCAGGGTACAAAACAATGTCTTTGATTGCTTGCAGGTTTTAATAAATAGTTGGTAAATCCAGTTTATGACCTTAAATTATTTAAGTTCTAAATCACTGGATTATAATTCACAGTGATGTAAAGTGATGTTAATTTCTTTGTGCAATTCTGGTTGCAGGTGTGGAACCACCATCCTGCAGTGAAGGAGAGTTCCGATGTGCTTATCCTCGCTGTATCCACCTAGAATTTCGCTGTGATGGAGATGATGACTGTGGGGACCGAAGCGATGAGGATGACTGTCCAAAAGTTGATGGAAATTGTGGCACAGGGGAGTTCAAGTGAGTCAAGCTTATGTATCTCTGAGTGCAGTGTCCTACCACCTGCATGGATCAGTTCTGCTGGAATTAGTCAATACCTGGAGAATTATAATGTTTAAATTTCCAATTTGCAATTTCAACTTCATTAAGGCTTGGTTCCAGGATGAAGGGCTCTGTTGTATGTACTTCAGGCTCTTTAAATTTATCAGCTACGTGAACATTTAGTACCTTACTAGAGTAATCTTTCCATCTGTCTACAATGCCATGAGAGTCCACGAGCAGATCCCCATTCTCGTCCTTGATCAAATGTGTCCTGTGTTTGCACCCCTTCTAAAATTCACTTATGCCTCTATATAACTTCTCTGATGTTTTTATTTTTACTGTTAGTTTTCAACGACCCTGTCTGATCTTTGAGATACTCCCTCTTCTTAATTGAATTTCAGACGTTGTTGTCATAAAGTCTCTAATTACTCTCTTCTTGTGTGAAGGTGCAACAATGGAAAATGCATCCCCGACTGGTGGCGCTGCGATGATGAAAAAGACTGCGAATCGGGTGATGATGAAGAGGGCTGCGTGGAGAAACATCTACGTGCATGTGGACAGGATGAATTCTCATGTTCCACTGGCAACTGCATACTGGTATGATTCTTTAATATGACATCTAAATATGGTAATTCCATCTGAATTGTTGGGTTTTTAGACCTCGTCCATCATCTGATACAACAAAGTTTCATGGAAAGGATCTGTCAAGTCCTTGAAATGTTATGTATTTTATAACATAAGACAATGGACAAGGTCCAGAAATCCAGATTGTATTATACCATCACCAGAACCCTTCTGAAACGAACAGTAATTCCACATTGCTGTACTTCAAATTCAGTTAACATTGAAAGGACAATATTTCTTTCGGAAATACTGCTGTTCCATATGCATGTGATGGTACTGCACTGCATACCACTTAAACAGAGGCACTCCATAGGAGTACTTGTCACTTTGCAAGGGTGAACTGACCTTTCTGTCTTCCTTTTTATTTATTGTGTCTTTGTCCTTCTATTCACTCTCTCTTCCATATTTTCCTTCTTTACTACATTCTTACATTTCTTCTCTCTTCTTTCTTTTGTTATTCCCTTATTTTTTGTTTTGTTTTCCTACCTCCCTTCCTCATTCCATCTGACACACCTTTCTTCCTGTACCAACTTTTGATTTTTCTTTCTTATTAATTTTTTCTTTCCTTCTTCCATCTGTCAACCCTGTCTTTAATTGTTTATTTCGTCTTTATCTTTCATTCTGACAATGACAGAAATTTGCTGCAGACTTGCTGTTTCCATTCCACACCTCTTTTCTAAATGCAAATCCTGAGTGACTAGAATCTTAAATTTACTAATATTATTGACGAGCATTGCTGTTTCGTATCATCAGATAAATCTCGTTCAAACTATTTTGCCAAAATAGTAACTAGAGAAGAAAGTGAATTGGAATTATGACTTAGCTTTGATGTTATTTATAGACATGCAACTACTGTCAAGACATTTTTTGATACAGAAAACATGGGTGTGTGATGGTATCCCAGACTGTTCTCGGGGTGAGGATGAAAGCAAGTGTGGAGTCATTTGTGAAGACTCTCAGTTCAAGTGTGGCAACATTAGTAGCAATGATTCGACATCAACATCATCAAGATCAACTATTACTTGCATTGGAAAGAAACACGTATGTGATGGAAAGAAAGACTGTTCTAAGGGTGAAGGTAAGACTAGGATCTGTCATCATAAAGTTAAGACATTAAGGATGGCTTGTTTTAGCCTTTAGAGTTTACACTGTCCAATATTGTTTAGAGCAGGTGTTCATGATGAATAAAATTTTAGTATTTGTTTTGGAAACCAATGTTTTTCCATTCAGTACATGTGTGAAACTAGATATTTATGTCTGTGTGGGGGTTTCCAATGCCACATACATGCACATTCTCTTCACTGACCTGCTCATTTAGGTGTTCTTTTGCTTTGTCAATGAACTAACTATGACGATTAACTCCTGCATTATCTTCCAAATACAGGTAGCCCTTGATTTGCGCCGATTCAGAATAACGCCGATTTTGAAACCAGCAAGTCAAAAAGTGAAAACAATATATTTTACTACTATTTATAACGTTATACAATGTATCTCGTACTGATTCTTATACTAAATCGTAATTATTACATCGCTGATGATTTTGAATAAAAATTATAAATACAGTCATCTCTGCAATGCAGTATTTTTTCAGGCAGTCCCACAGAGTTAGTTCTGCCAGCAACACCCTTCAGTCTGTCTGTCACAGCATTAGTCTATTCGGACTTTATCAGTGACTTGTCAACTGTTGATCTTGGACCTTCTCTACAGTCAAATCTAGCCAAATCTGAATTTAAACTCATACTGCACCATAACAATGCTAATTTGATAAAATCTTTTAATACAAAACACATGCTGCTCACCATATTCTTTACAGGTGATCAGAGGATTTCCTGCTAGGGGCATCCCTAACTGACGATAAACAACCAACTTTTATGTATTCTGTAACAGCACATTCATCAATAAAACTACTGAATCATTCTTTTGACATTCCTTTTTATGTAGCTTTTTTCCCTGCCAAATATTCAACTTTTTTCTTCTAAAATTTGAATTTTTTCAGTCAGCAGGTGCGTTAAATACATTAATCTATTCAGGTAGGCTCACACAACTGTTCTAATCCAAAAGTTAACTTAACATGACTTCTATTTACTATATTCAGTAAGAAATTTGCCTGGAAAAGTTGTCAAACATATATACTGCATTATTGGACAATCTTCATCCCATAATCATAATCATCACAATGCAATCCTCATCATCCAATTGATGTTTAAACCAATGTGAGTCATCTCATGATAAAGTTATCTACAGTATTTTCTTTCTTCCCATAAGCACTCCTCATGTGTGTTTACAGTGTCTTTACAGTTTTTCTGATGCATTCTCTCACTTTGTTTCTCCAATGGTTATTTATTCAAAATCACCTCTCTATTCTATTGTCATTCACATATACCTCATGTTCTTAATTTTACCAACTCTTCTTAAAGTCTCTATGAAATGTCAGTTGTAACATTATTTAAGTACTGTAAAACACACGAGTCTGCTAGCTGATATTGCCACATGTCTGTTTTGTTCTGTGGTGCAGATGAACGGAACTGTCCTCACAAGAAGGAATGCGAGTCTGGAAGCATGTGTCACCAGCAGTGTGTGACACTGGCAGATGGAAATGATGCCTGTACCTGCTACACTGGCTACACAATCAACTCTGATGGTTTCAGGTATGTAGATAACATGCAAATTCAAATTCTCATATCATTCATTCATTTACTTATGTAAGCAGCACACGTTCCTTGTACAGTTTTGAGTATCGCAATGTGTCAGAGTGTCACGGAAACTTTCTTATTCCTTTCATTGTCAAAGCGACAAGAAAACAACGTCAGAGGTTTGATATAGGAATGTAACAGACTGTCACACACTCTGGGATGAAATTAATGGCAATGAAATGTGATTGGTTAGAATGGAATAAACATATGTGTGGCAGGTCATGTGCACTATATGATAATGAAATACCAGTTCTTTCACCACTTCAGCTCAATGCAGTACCTAGATAACTATACAGTGAATTGTAAACTACCGTGAAAATCTGAACACAAATATCCTAAGCCATCAACAATATCAGAATACTTTAAAATACAAGCAGAAACCACTGTTATTGTTGTGTAAATCATGTCCATAGTAGCAAACTTATGAAAGAAAAATTCCCTGAAAACCGGGAAATCTCAATTGTGGCATATCATGTGACACTCCTCTCCCCCTGCCTCCGGCAATGTGTCACCCACCCCTCATATTCACCAGATGCTGGACATGTATCACCATCATAATGAATATCTCTTCTCATTTTTTCCCCTCATGACAAATATTCTAATACACACACACACACATCTAGGCATATGTCCACATGTTTCACCTCCAGAACTATTCAACTGATTTGTAGCCACTAATACAGTATTCCTCTGATTTACAGTTGTCAAGATATTGATGAATGTCAGTACGAGACAGACCCCGTATGCAGCCAGACCTGCAACAACACTGTCGGTTCATTTACTTGCGGTTGTATGACTGGCTATGTCCTCCGCCCAGATGGCCGTACTTGTAAGGCTCTTGGCGCTGCCCCAACACTCCTGTTTGCTAACAGAGTTGACATCAGACAAGTTAGTACATGCCTGTATCTGTATTATTATCTTCACGTTTGTTCAATCCTTGGCTCCTCATCAAAAAATGTTGGGTGTTTTCCTGTTAGCTGCATTGTCCTTGAAGTCTAAATAACTTGTAAACTTTAGTTATATCTTGATAGGATATAGTCAAGTTCAAAACTTGTAAGGAAGAAACCATACTTTGTGCATGAATCTGTAGCAGTGGTAAGAGTGGAATGTTGGTGACCTCGCTTTGAGAAATTCCCACTGTGTATATCTTTACAGTCTGTTGACAATTAGGGAGGAATAAAACTATGATACAGTGACATGCATGCCTGTGGTAGCTTAGAACCAACTGGAGGGATTTAGGTTCAACTCTTGAGAACAGACAATCAAGCATTAAAAAGTGTGGTTGAAGAGGGTGAACATAAAAATTATATCCAAGAAAAAACTGATAGTGTGAGATCCAGTAGCTCTGATTCATATACAGAAAAACTAACTGTGGTGCCCAGACAGTTAAATATATAAAAACAAAGATGAACCCCTTGCTCATTACTTGATAGCTCCATCCCACATCCTGGCAACACAACACACCTTTATGGAAACGGAACTAACTAAAGGGTAGTATAATCTTGAAATTCAACACCGCTAGCACCAAAATTGACAGCTGGATATTTAGAGCCATTATCCTTCACATCTCCTTCTTGGTCTAGTAAGTTTCTGCTTTCCAAGATGTTACCACATTATGGTTTTGTACGGATTTATGACTTCCATCCAGTCTGACCAAAACAGCTTAACATTTACTGTACCCTTTTAAACTGCTAGTGTATAAATCAGATAGACTGAGTTATTTTTGTGTGTATGTCTTCTGGCTGTTGATACAGCACACTAATAATAAAGAATTGAATAAAGAATTTAAATTTATAAGCAGACCTTCACAAAGGATGCCTAAGCTTGTGGCTAGTTAACTGGCCACATAAATCAACAAAGTTTGCATACAGTAACCAGTATATTGGCTGCAGGTATTTAAAAAGTTAAAAAAATGGTCATCCACAGCACTTTTATTCTCTATGTCACTCAAACCTTCTTTCAGGTACCCAAGCAATTCTTTTCAAAAATTGGAATCATGAAGTATAACCTGTTTTATAGTTCCTGTACATTTTCTCACAAAATAAAAAAAGTCACATAACCAGTGATATGCAATCTCCCAGGCCTCCACAAGACTAAATTCCTTGATATAAACAACACTCAGTGACTGAAGAAGGGAAAGAAATATGAGTAAACATATAAATGAAAGATAAAAATGTACTGAAAACAGCAGAGCATGGCAAGCCATATTCTCTGAAAACAATAAGATATTCTATGGTCTTACTGACTGCAAGTCACTAGTTAAGGATTAACTTTTGTTATGTTGTACTTCTTACACAGATTAGCCTCAACAGTGCCAAGTACACAGCTTTATTAAAAGGTCTGCATAATGCAATTGCCTTGGATTATCACTACAAGAAAGGACTGATCTACTGGTCTGATGTTTCCATGGATGTCATCAGAAGAGCCACTCTAAATGGAACAGGAGCTGTTGGTATGTAGGCCCAAAATCAGCTCTGAATGGATTAGATACAAGCAAGATGTGAATGCATCCAAAACATGTAGTTTGATAAACACTTAGGAAGTGTGCGCAAAAGTGACAAGTGAACAAATGTGAAGTATCTAGCTACAAATATATTGAACGAGCAGTCTGTCTCAGTCTCAGTCAGACTGCTACATCAAAACATACAAACTTTTTAACTATCCTGCTTGGAATAATGTTTCCTCATTTTAAACTGACAGACGTGATTCGCTGGGGTTTGGAAAGTCCAAGTGGAGTAGCAATTGACTGGATTCACGATACTATCTTCTGGACAGACTCTGGGACACGTCGTGTGGAGGTAGCGACTTTGGATGGCAGCATACGTGTTGTTATTGCTGCTAGTGACCTGGACAAGCCACGAGATATTGTCGCTCATCCGGGAGAAGCCGTGGTGTTCTGGACTGATTGGGGTATGTATGGAGTTTACTGTTTAATATTTTTCATGCTGAGTTCGGTTACAAAGTGCTGAAGATCAAATTTGTACAAATATAATGACTTCTCTGGAATTATGTAATTTCAGGTCCAAATCCAAAAATAGAACAAGCAGAAATGGATGGCAGCAACAGAAAGGCTGTTATAGCTTCATCTTTGATCTGGCCTAATGGCTTATGCATCGACTATATAATGAGTCGAATCTATTGGGCTGATGCTAAACATCATGTCATTGAATCATCAAAATTTGATGGAACAGATAGAAAGAAGGTAAGGAGGCATAATGGTGATATCAGTAGTAAATGTGTACAGCTGTCATAATGAACAAAGAATGAGTAAAATTAAATGTCTCAAGATGTTTTTGAACATAATACAACGCTGTGCATAAAGGGCTGTTAGATAACGGTATTTATCTGTGTAACTGTCACAATGTCTGGCAAAATTCTTTTACATGTAAATACAAATGGGGCAATCATGAAGGTTTACACTTAACTTTAAAACAATAAGTTCATTAGTGGCAACAAGTTTCAATATTTATTCTTCAGGCCAACTTGATAATTAATGTGCAAACTATGCACTTCAAACTAAAATGTTTGGTAATTTTAATTAATTAAATTAAATTAATTCTAATTTTAAATATATAGTTAGTACACTACATCAAGTTGACCTGAAGATGGTATTTAAATACTACAGCATGCCATCACTAATTAACTGATTGTTTTAAGATTTTAATCATTTTGTGTTGAAGGTAATAATCATAATACATAATTTAAGGTATACAATGGAATGCCTTTTTATAAAATTGACAACATGTATTTCAGGTAATTGGTAAAGGTCTGCCACATCCATTTGCATTGACAATCTTTGAAGATGCAATTTATTGGACAGACTGGCATACAAAAAGTATTTCAACTGCTAACAAAGTGACTGGGAAAGGCTTCAAGACAATACATTCAGGACTTAATTTTCCCATGTATATTCATAGGTAAGTGTACAGAAGAACTGAATCTCTTGTTGCATTTGAAAAAAATACGTTCTAAAACATCAGTCCAATTTATATATTTAGTTTAGTCTGTTTTCTGTATAAGCACGTATTATCAGTGTTTGACTGTCATTGACTCCTTGCTGTTGGCAAACACTTCAATAAATGAATTGAATTATTATTATTATTATTTGCAGATGTGTTCTCTTACTTTCCTTTGACATACATTTAATTTATTTCTAATGCCATCTCTCTGTCTCTCTCTCTTTTCTCTTGTATCCAGTTATTCACAACACTATAATTTTGTTTAACATCTTCTTTAAATATGTCCAGCATTCCCAAAGTTTATCATTTCTTTTAATTAATCTAAAATTTTCAATATCTTTTAATTCCTTCACCGACCAGATATAGGATTATGAAAGTTCTGCAATGCATTCACTGACTGAATCATAATAATGTATGGTTCTTTTTACAGCTATCACCCTCAACGACAGCCAGATTACCCAAACCGCTGCGGAAACAATAATGGTGGCTGTTCACACATGTGTCTTCCAAACAAGAGTAGTTACCGGTGCATGTGTCCTATTGGTCTTCAGCTTCATGCAGACAGGTATGGCAGAGCCCTACCGCACATTCCTTTTCATAACTAAATCATCGATGACTGACTGTTTTAGTACTTGGTTTTAGTTTTCCCATTTTTTATCTATGGTATTACTTTTGTCCATTTCTTGGATTACTGGCCATGCAGTTCAGGCAGTTATAAACCAGTTCTTCACCATAGAGCACCGGGTTAATTTTATATGGAATTTTTGGAAGACAAAGTGGCACTAAGCAGGCTTTTCACTAAGTACTTCAATTTGTACTTGCCAGTTGTTATTCCAGGATTGCTCTTGAGCTGTGTGTTAAGCCCAATCAGACAATGCATTATCACAACCCAGGCTTCACATCTGACTCATAATTTCACTTGAGTCAAATTAAGGAATTTGGCTTATTTTCCTTTTTTCAAATAACATAAAGAAGCAGATCTTATAAATTAGAAGTCTATTTCTAAGCTGCTTTTTAAATGGTAAAATGGCTTTATAAGGCCTCGCATGGTACATGTATGTTCACCTAACAAGTTTTGACCCAGTTGCAATATTTTCACTATATTCAATAAAGTGGAAGATACCATAACACTAATTAGTTCTCAGAGTCCTTCTTGGAAAGCATATTGACTCATGTGGTAAACAAATTTAGCACCTTATAAGGAGCACATAGTTTCATTAACAAGTTCTCAAGACCCCACTAAGTCTTGGGTTCTGTTTAAAATGTTATTAACATGTTGGTTTTGTATGGTTACAGACTGTTACATTTAAATTCCTACCTTTACAACATTAACATTCCAGCTAAAAAAGTGCATAAGCCTGTGAAACACCAAAATCATTCATAGAATTCACTATCACAAATCCATTAATAATGTGCAACTTACTTTTAGGAAAATAACATAGTTACTATCTATTTTTCAGTCTGTCAATAACTCATTAATTGCTCAAATCTGTGAATATTTAAAAGCATCTACAAATTTTGGGTAAAAAATATTTTTGTGTGTTGGAAATACAAAAATTATGTCAGAAAGATGTTACATGTAAGAAAATGGAAACCAGTTTGTACTACGTCATGTGCAGCTGATGTAATTTTTTTTCAGGAGAAACTGTGATTCAGCAGCAGCTAAACTTCTCTTATTTGCTCGGAAGAAAGACCTACGCATGCGTCAGTTGGAGAACAGTGATGTCGATATGGTGATCCCTGTTGATGGCATCCGATCAGTTATTGCACTTGCATGGGACAGCGATTCTGATTCAATTTTTTGGACAGATGTTGAGTCTGACACAATTAATCGAGCACATCTAAATGGAAGTCAGCAAGAAGTCATTGTCAGTTCAAACCTTGGTAAAGACTTATATACAGAATCCGTATTTTTGGTCCTTTTATAATTTTTGAGTCTACTTTCCTCATTTTATAAAAAGTGATATGCTTGTTGTATTATCATGTCATGTGTCTGCCCTCAGTAAATTTGTAACAAGCTGATGAATTTCCATAAAATTTGGCATGAATATCACAAAGCAATAACTACTAAATATTTGATGGAGGGCATCTGAAACTGACATGAAGACACTGCATGAACTACATACAATTCTGCATGCAATGTTATTTACATATTTACAAATATGGTAATGTTATCAAACTTTCAAGTCATATCTGATAATTGTATTATAATCTGAACATGTATTAGTAAAAATTACACATATAAATTAATCTTTGACTGTACAATTTATTAATTTACAGTTCTTGCCTGTCTCACCATATTATAGATTGGATATTTTAGGAAAGTAGGCCTCATTTGTCCTTCCAAGAAATTATTGTTTTAATCAGTGTGAAGTGGGTACCATGTCACACAGAATGGTGTGTTCTCGGGTTTTGGATGGAGGACATAGCCTCCAGACAAAAAGTACAGCTGCAAATATGATAAAAGCAGTTGTAAACAACTAATTAGTGGTCATTCTCAATCTCAAGTCAGGTTCATAAAAGAGTTCACTAATGAGAAGACCTAGAAACTTGGCACATGAAGTGATATTTTTGAGGTACAATGTGGGGTGACAAAAACCTCACAACTGTGTGAAGTGTACACACTGGGTTTCAGTTTCACAGTTACAACAAAAATCCATCCTCCAGAGCCCAATGTGAGAGATGATTTTTATGACTTGTAGCCAGCATTCAGTAATAAAGATGGTGACAGCATTAGCATACAGTTTTGTCACAACAGATGGACACTTCTCATTAACCATTCCATTCATGGCAACTGCAAACAAGGTCATGCTTAAAACTGATCCATGGAACTGGCTTAAAATTGTGTCTAATGACAGGCTATGGTATTGGTGGTGTTGAACCTTTGAATTCTATCAGAAAAGAGAGTTAGAAACAAAGACTGGTACAATATCTCTCTTGGTAACTGTTCTGTACCTATATAATTTTAGAATCGCCTGCTGGTCTGGCTGTAGACTGGGTGACTAGTAAATTGTATTGGACGGATGCTGGAACCAACAGAATTGAAGTGTCCAACCTTGATGGCAGCATGAGAGGGCTGCTTGTCTGGGAGGGACTGGACAAACCAAGGGACATTGTACTAGATCCTATTGGTGAGTATGATAACACAGGTTTAAGTGAGTTAGTACAGTAAACCCTGCTTATAATAGATTACAAAGAGACCTAAAAATTATTCCCTTCCAGAGAGGTTTCCATTTAACACAGGTACTTCTATATAAATAATATTGAATGGTACATTATGCCATGTATGTATGATTTAACCTACAAGTTACAAATTCATGCTATTCTTAATGTTACTTATACTTCCAGATTCCTTTTCCTCTCATTATCCCACTTTATTTCTGATTTTTTTTTTCATTATTCTTATTCTTCTCTACTTTGGTCTGAGTAGTAAATATATTTTCAGCTTTCCTCTCCTTCTCTTTATTTCTTCTTGATCTTAGTTCATTCTCTTGTACTACTCTATTTGTCTTACTGTCTTTCATTTCTTCTTTGTTTCTTTCCTTCTGTGAATTCTCTCCTCTATCTCTGTTACTTTTTCCACTATTATATTACTTTATTCTACATGTATTTTGTCAATGGATGGACTTCATTCTTTCTCGTTTGCAATAGGAATGTCCTTCCAATACAAATTACAGGGTACAGTATGAATGGAAATGATGTGTACACAAAGCACTGAATATTCAAGATTATTTTCCATTAAATTCTTAGTTCTTCTTACACATTTGAAACTCAGCATTTTCCATTCATTTATGATAAACTTATATTGATTTTATTCTTTATTTTTGGGATCAAATAAATTTTCTGATAAAGACATGTTTCATCAGCATTAAAATAAACCTCCCTTTAACATCAGTAACAGAACAGCATGATGTTTTCTAAAATAAAATAGGAATTATACATCATCAGGGTGATGAATCATTGCCCTGATGATGGAGGCAGCATGACCACTGAAATGTTGGTGGACATCTACCATACTACACAGCGCAAGAACCCAGAAGACAGCAATCTTCAGACTCACCGCTGTGAAAACCTCAAATCTTATTAATTAGGGTTTTCCATTATTTTCCTCATGCCCTCCATTACTCAAGTATAAGTCACAACCACTTCATCATTTCTTAAACACACTACAATATTCCACTTGATGCGAAATAACCACAGCAATTGATACAGTTGTAAATTAAATAATACAATTAATGACATAAAGGGAAAAATCTATCTCAAACAATTTAAACACTTGCAATGAAATTGTCCGTACTGCAATTACCACATTTCTGAAGCATATTCTTTTGTACCTTTATACAAATTACTTGTAATTTTTTTTGCAGGTGGCTTTATGTACTGGAGTGACTGGGGAACTGTACCGATGATAGAACGAGCTGGTATGGATGGCTCACAACGAGCACCCCTCATAATCCACAATTTAACATGGCCTAATGGGCTCGCTATTGACCATGATCATGAGCGATTGTATTGGGCTGATGGTGGCACCAAAGCCATTGAGTTTGCATCATTAGATGGAACCGGACGCACTGTACTCATAGGTATAATATTTTAAACTTTATTTATCTTAAAGTTTTCTTCTGATTTTGAACAGCTCTCATAAAACCTGTAGAAAAAGTCTACAGATGCCAGCACAGAGTAGGATGAAATAGCAATATTCATTTTAGTACAATCATGAAAGACCTCCTTTAAAGAAGAAAGAGTTAATGGGGAAAAGGTATGGGCCATTCTAGAGCAAAGTGTGTCCACGACACCACAGAGAGATAATTCACATGCTTTGTACTTAATCTTTGGCATAGGAAAGTCAGTTCACTGCAAATACATACTCAATTATTTTTACATTTAACTTGTAAATACCAAAGACAATGTTTCATGCATTATACACTCTATACTGTCTCTTAGCAATCATCTGACAGATAATATCAAAGAAAAGAGGCAAGATAGAATGATATTCATACACATAATATCAATATTTATTGCCCAACAGCTTATCACAGGCCTGATCATTTGATACATATCACTGTATATCACAGAAGAAATTACTATCCCTAATCCCATCATCAATGAAACTCAAACCAAGGATAACTTTTGGGTTTCTTGACCTCACTGCTTTAATCCCTTCACTAAAACAATTTTGTTCTTTGTGCCTTTCTATTGTGCTTTGTTTTGGAGTTACTAAAACCATTTTCATCAGAACTTGAACCCAGGTCAGTTTTTGAGTCTGTAAACTAAGTTCCTGCAATCTCCTCACCAGAACAAACAAATTTTGCCTTGGTGCCATTCTTCTTTCACACTTTGTTTCCAAGCTACAGAAACCATCCTCATGAGGACTCAAACCCAGAACAGTTCTTGTTCCTGTTATCTCATCACTGAAACAAACAACTTTGATCTTTGTGTTGTTAGTCTATCTTATTTAGATTCCTAGCTTTAGAAAACATTTTCACTGGGAATCGATCCAAGGACAGTTTTACGGGGTTCCAGTCATTGTTCCTATAATCCTTTCTTGGGATCATTCTTCTATTGCTTTTATTTTCTGACATACAGGAAATACCCTCACTGAGAATCAAATTCAAGACACTTTTTTCTGGAGTTTTGACCCTGTTGTGTTCTCTTCCTGATCTCAAAGAACATGCCAAATTTGGTGCAAAACAGTGTAATTGGTTATTTTGTTGGGTGTTTGATGTTTCAGTTGGGTTCTGTATGTATGATTATGAATCTCGAGTATTATATTTGTAGGTAGTATCGGATGTAAGTAATATAAGATTGATATGATTACAATGATTGTTATGGTTGCTCTTCTTCAGTTCTTTAGCTATATGTGAACAAACATACATACTAATACAGAACATCCACAATTTTAACTTTATTTAGAATTACCATCATTAGCTGTGAATATTTTAATAGATATTAAATATACAGAAAATTTTTGTAGTTAAAAACACTTGTGTTTTGCTTAGGATCTGAACTTCCACACCCATTTGGTCTTGCTGTATTCAGAGATAAGATCTACTGGACAGACTGGGATACTTCCAGTATCCACATGGCAGATAAACAAACTGGAAAGAATAAGACTATACTGAGGTATGAATAATTATACACTATTAACCCTTTCACACTCATGCTTATATTCTGAATAATGAAAAGAAACCCTACCAGAAGTTCTTTAGTCTAACACAGATGACATTGCAAGAGACTGTGCACATCCATTTCTCCCTCTGTGATTCATCACATGCAGCAATACAAATACAGGCAATCTAAAGTTCACTGGAGACAAATTCCTAGAAACTGCTGCATTTATAAAAAATATGTAATGACAAATGTCTCAGATTCCAATGATGTCATGTCAGAGAGGAATGATGTTCAACAAAATTAATTCTCTGTTATTTTAATGTTGTTACAGGAAAATGCCTGATGTGAAATAGCATGGCATAAAGTATTTATTTAAGATGCCTCCCTCCCTGTTCTCCAAGTGGGTACAGTGTCCCCACCAGCTTTCTCTACACCCTCTGTATTCATGACCTTCAGGCATACCTGCATGTTAACTTTAACGCTTTGGTGAAATGTAATCCGATAAGAAACCACTTGATTGATGAAAAGAAACATAATTATTACATATTGTACAGAATATAATAAACCTAAAGCTTATATGAATGTATGCAGTTCATAAATTAAATTTGACGTGTTGGAATAGGTCCGGAATATCAAATCTGATGGATATTCGTGTTTTCCACCGTGGACGTCAACCAGTGCCCACCATGTGTCAGGCTAAGAACGGTGGATGTTCACATCTTTGTCTTCTTGCTCCCCTCCCAAAGGGACACACATGTGCATGTCCAATAGGCATTAAGCTGTTGGTGAGTAAAGTATCTACATGTGTACATGTTCTAGTAACTTCTGTATGGGTTGACTGACTTAAACAAAACTCAGTATGCAAGTCACAACAGGGTTACAATTTTTATATCCCAGCCACCAACAATTTGAACACTAAGAATGCAAACCTTTAACGTAGAAACGAGACAATAATTTATGCAAACCCCAGAAAATAACTCCATGGTTCAAAATCTTCTTTGAGCAGTTGCACTCACTCAGTTGGTCAAAATATTTCTAGCATTTATAAGACCCAAAATTTCATCAATGTCTTCAAAAAAGCCTACACTAGAACTTAATCTATTTCACCATGCATTTCTCTAGGATAAACTGAACATTATGTAGCCATCTACATCTAGATACCTCAAATGGTTACTTCCATTTGGTTTCCCACCAAAAATGTATTAATTTCCAATGTACTCCATGCATTCTGAATGTTCCACTCATCTAGTTCATCTTGATTTCATCACATATTGTTTTATCTGCCAATATCCGTCTTCTTGATTTTTTCACTGTGATAATATTAAGTTTTGATTACAAATTGAGAAACATAACTGCTATCATTCAATGCAGAATGTAAAAGGTGTATTTTATTAGCTCTCTTAAAGTATGCAGCTTTTAAAATTCTTCCTTAAAATGTTGATAGTTTCTTGCACATTAAAGAAATTCTCCACATTATATGAAACCTAAAAGTTCATTACCACATTCACGTAAGTCCATAATTTGACACCACCCATACCTTTACTCCATATTTCTCAAATATCCATTTGAATATTATCCTCCCATCTATGCCTGAATCTCCCAAGTGGTTTTCTTACTAAAACTGCTTATGCACTTCTCTTCTCCCCTTTGAATGCTGCATGTTCAATGCATCTTATTCTCCTACATCACACTAATAACATTTGGTAAAGAGTAAAATTATTATGCTTTTCATTATGCAATGTTCTTCACCCTGTTACTACTTCTCTCTCAGGACCACTCTCTTAAGCACTTTGTTCTCAAGTGCCCTCAATTTATTTTGTAATAACAGATGACAATCAAAAAATATTTTCAATTTTATGTGCAATAAGTAATTATCCATTTTAATAAAATACAGAGTCTCTCTAAAAAGAAATTCCAGTTTTAATTGCATATAACTGCCTAACTACTTAACAAACTTCACTGTATTTGAAGTCTCAGTTTAGTAGTCTTGGGAGAGTGTGCTGCAGTTTAAAAATCAACCTACACATAACTGAAGAACTGCGTCATGAAATTTTGGTAGAAATGATAAGCATCAATGAAAAATCTCTAGCTGCAGTTGTGTGTGATTTCCAATGTTGGCTACAGATGGTCTTTTATGTTGACGGTGCATATATTAAAATGGTTTTATGTGACTGTCAATCTCTCAAGACTACTGAACTCAGACACCAAATGCAGTGTTGTTTGTTATGTAGTACAGTAATTATATGCTATTAAATCTGGAGTGTCTTTTTAGAAATACCTTGTAGATGAAGCTTTATGTGGCTGGGCATTGTAAACATGTCGTCAAGAATAATGGTCATATTTGTAGGAGGATGGTCGAACTTGTGCTCTGGGACCAACCAACTCTCTGATATTTGCTCATCGGGTTGACATTCGACAGATCTCATTGGATGTTCCATATATTGTTGATGTAGTTCTACCTCTGCCTCCTCTCAAGAATGCTATTGCTGTAGATGTGGACAGGAAAACAGGTAAGAAGAAGCATAGCAGGTTCATGAGAAGTTCTTAGCCACTTATGTTCATACAAGGGCAGCTTCATGTCTGGCACTTTACCCCTAGGAAAGGGCCCAGTACCCATTTGATAGGAGGCTGGGTGGGCCACAGAGCCAGTCTGGATGCTGAGGCTACAGGAAATATCCTGTGCCCTCGTCGGGGATCGAACACTGGTCATCCAGTCCGTAGCCAGTCACTATGCTGACTGAGCTAACCCGGCTCTACACAGCATAAGAACATAGGTCCCTGATATTATGTATAGTAAAAGATCTTAAAAAATATTCATCTTTTGTTAAAGATTATTTGTAAATATAAAACAAGAACATGGTAGCTGTTAAAAATATATATTTATCTTTTGCTTCCATCAGTGGAGCTAGGCACGTGTCATCACACTGAGACGATCATAAACATACATACAAATTTTGTATGAAACATAATTTTATAGGTTAACAGTTATAATGTTACTGACAAATCTGGTAAAAGTAGGTATTGTAAGTTCTTCAAAGAACTTCTGGTTTTGCATTACATTACAGGTGAGATATACTGGACAGACACAGCTGAAGATGTCATTCAGAAAGCAACACCTGATGGGAGGCATATTGAGAATATTATAGTGGATGGCCTGGAGACTGCAGATGGAATTGTCATTGACTCCACTGGAAGAAAGGTAGACCAAATATTATGCTTTGTCATTACTTCTGGTTTAAACTGGGATCAATATATGAAACTACACAATTTCCTACTTTGTATGATTTGAGGAGCGGTGAGTATGAAGATTTGTCTTCCGGATTGTTGTGCTGTGTAGTCTGGTCGATGTTTACCAACGTTTCTGAGGTCATACTGCCTCTGTCATCAGGGCAATGAATTGCCCTGATGACAGAGACAGAAATATTAAATTTCCTACTTCCTTATAAAAGTATATGTGCTTAAAATTTATTATGTTTCTTAGATATATTGGACTGATGCTGGCCGTAACAGCATAGAAGTAGCAGAACTAGACGGGCGCAACCGTAAGGTTCTGGTTTGGTCTGATTTGGAATCTCCGCGTGCTATTGCTCTCCATTATCATCTTGGACTAATGTACTGGTCAGACTGGGGCAAGAACCCTCGCATTGAACAAGCTGACATGGATGGAGAAAACAGGTGTGTACATGAAATTAACAAGATATGCTTGCAGTAGTATGATTACTCTAATCATGCCCTCATTCTTTCTTGCTCAGAACTACTGACCAACTCTGATGAATTTTGGCATGAATTGGAGGCCATGGAATCTCAGTATTTTTAACTCCATCATCAATGGTATTATGGGGATTAATCATGGAGAATAAGGTGTTGTTTGTTTTCCAATTTCATTGTAATTTATCTTTTGACAAACAGAGCATGTCAAGAATGAGTTTGCATGACTTAACAGTCACTGTATATGCATATAATAACATCTTCCTGTTAGTGGCCCAACATGTTTCAGCTCTGAATGATAATTTTAGATGTTTGATTTCATCTTTGTTCATCTTTGAAACATTCTGTGTCACAGATAGCCTTGGCCTGACATTTTATATATGTATGATATAATGACACAATATAATTTCCAATGTCAAATTTGGATACGCTTTTAATACTTCCTCTTTACACAGGATGACTTTAATATCAGAAAACTTGGGCTGGCCTAATGGGTTGGCTATTGACAGACCTGCTGGCCGTCTCTATTGGAATGATGGGCAACGCAAAACCATCGAGAGTTCTAACCTGTCAGGACAAGATCGACACATTGTGGTGACTGACGTACCTCATCCATATGGATTGGTGATAGTGGGCACTCACATATACTGGACAGACTGGCAGACAAAGGCTCTACACAGGGCTGATAAAATAAATGGTATTGATAATACTATCATCAGAGGAAAGCTTGAGGGACTCATGGACATAAGGTCTGTACAGGTAAGACCGACAAAGACAGGTTTGAGGAATGCAACAAATGCTGCACATCCTTAACCTTTATTGGCTGTATGTCACAGCTTATGCATGGTCTAGCTGGCCATGTCACAGTAGCACACCGTTATTGGTAAATTATCCTAAAGTTAAAACGTGGCTAGTATTCCCATAGTATGAGGACTTAAACCCTTTTTTCATGTATGATAAAGGTTAGTTTAATGCAGACTATTTTAAGAAGTATACTCCTGATTCTAAAGTGAAAATCAGTATAATAATCCAATTTAGTTCAGTTATTTGTACAAAAAATAGTGCATAAAATATGTGATGACTGAGATGATATTTCTATGGTGCTATGGAAAAGATCATCATTATTAAACATCTGATCCTTATATTGAGGAGAATTTCATGGTAAACCTATCTCATTTTGAAATATCTTTTACTTAATCCTATTTTTCAAAACAAAGTGTCTCTTTATCTTTCTTCAGGTGTTATATCTGAAACTACACAATGGATTTTCCTAAAATTTTGTAATGTGGGTCAACACAAAAAGTTGTCATAAGCATTTAATTTTAGTTTATATCATTTCAGTATAACATCTACTTTCTAATTAACTCAAATCTAACTTCACTAATGTTCTCAAAAATGCTCCATTGTACCAAAACTAGTATATCTCATAATATGTAGATCCCATCAACATTTAAAACTTGTATTCAGAACATTTTTTATACATTATATGCTTAAAGAAATAATGGCAAAATAATTTTGGGGTCAAGTGATATCTGTAGCTTTGTAAAAAAATTATATTAGTGTTAAATAAACATTAAAGACAGTAATGTATGCAAAATCACAAACAATTCATTTAGAAAATATTAACTTCCCACTCTGGCAACCATTTCTCCTAAATATAATAATAAATACATTAGGGGTTGGACATTTAACAAATGTATCTTAATAAGCAATATAAGACTTAAACATGTCTTAAAGTTGCATTAGACTTTAGAAATAACACAAATGGTGAATGTCTGCTTATAAAAAAATAATAATGTCTAGTAGCACCCTACAAATTAGAAACTGCACAAGGTTAAAGCATGAAAGCAGCTGTTTGTCTGTCCGACTGTGTGTTCCCCACCTACTGCAGGTGGACAATGTCGCAGAGAATGCATGTGGGAGGAATAATGGAGGATGTTCACATCTCTGCTTGCGGACACCTTCTGCCTACACATGTGCCTGCCCTACGGGCACCATACTTCGTGAGGACGGACAGACATGCAATTCATCTCCATCAACGTATCTTCTTTTTGCAACAAGAAGTACACTGGCAAGGGTATCACTTGACACACCAGAACTATGGGATGTCACACTGCCCATACCAGATGTGCATAATGCCATTGCAGTTGACTTCCACTGGAAAAGTCAGAAAATATACTACACAGATGTGTTTCTGGACATCATCAGGTAAGATGTATGAACTACTGTTCTGTGCATCCCTATGTCTGCCCCTTCCCTCTAATAAGTTTCAAACCATTTGATATATTTTCATGAAGCTTGGTATAGACAGATATGGCACTAAAGGTCACTGTTGCACTGTTGTACTTATGAATTTCCTACTATCAGTAATACCCAGATAATGGCTGTACAAACTTCAGAAGTGTGGTACTGCATCTTTAAAAAATATTAAACTTTTGTCAGGTAATGTTCTTGTAAAGTATAGAACATGGCTACCTCACAAAATCTATGAGTATATATTTACGAATATATTTAGCTTTTAATTTGATGGTGATAACTAATGAATCATATAGCTAGGTATGTGAAATTTTGAATGGAGTTGATCACAAATACACCTATAAATTATCTCAATGATTACAAAAATTGTGACTACATGAATCTTTGAGATTACATCTGACAAGCTGAATGTAGTCAGAATTTCTGTTAGTAGAAATTATGAACAGAAATGGTTTTGTTCTTGTTAGCTTCATCACATAAAATGAAGCATCTGAAGGACAGTAGGTATCATAAATTCCAAGAACTTTATGTTTTAAAAAACATATTAATATGTGACTCCAAAGGTTACACATGTCACTTATTTTTGACTCAGAAACATCTTCCTACATTTTTCTTGTTACTGGAAAATATACTTTTACATTCTTTTCTCTAAAATTTGGTCTGTAGTAAGTGTATGGTCTCATCTCCTTCTTGGCATTCCAAGTGGTAATTTTCCAAATGCTTTCCTCACCAAAACTCTGTAAGCATTTCTTGGCTCCTTGCCCTAGCTATATGTCTAGCCCATCACAACCTTCTACATTTCAATATCCTAACAATTCGAGTGGACCTTTATAAATCACAAAGTTTTTCACTGTGTTAAAATCTACTTTAGAATAAACAGTTTTATAAAAGCTAAAAGCATAATTAACATGGCACTCAACTTGTTCATACAGGAGTGTTGATATGCATAATTTAACAAGCACCAAGACCATCATCTCAACCAACCTAACAACTCCAGATGGTCTGGCAGTAGACTGGATTGCTAACAATATTTACTGGACTGATGCTGGCAGCAAAGTGTTAGAGGTTGCACGTTTAGACGGTTCATCTCGTAAGATCATAATTCAAGATGGTCTTGATGAACCACGGGCCCTAGCCATATTTCCCAGGAAAGGGTAAGAGCAGCATCTTGTTTGGTTCTTCCTGGTTTATTTTATCAAATGTGTAGTTTCTATAGTGTCAAATAGCAGAATTATGAATGATGATGAACATCATTGCAAATAAAAAAAGAAAAATCTCTACTACCAAAACAATAGAGGAATTATGACACAAATATCAGAATCCTCTCAAGCAACAAGCTGTGTCAGCATTTCCCTGATGATGGAGGTCGAGGTCTCTGAAATGTTGGGCTTCTGCCCAGACCTGACATGGCTTGTTGCCTGAGAGAATTTTATTCAGTTCAGTGAAAGCTTCAAATCATGTAAAATATCAGAATTTTAATATTTAGGAAACATTATATCAGATCATAAAGGGATATAAAAAAAATACAGTCTTACAACAAAGTAAGGTCCCACTAAACAAAGTTCTGCACTTCATTCATATTATGGGAGCTGAACCAATGACAAGAGATGAACAACAGACTGAAGACTGGCTTGATTTCATAAGATGAATGTGGCATTGTAAGCATACCAATAAATATTTTACAACACAGAGAAATTCTGATGTTATGTCTGCCAACATTCAAATACAGTACATCTATTTTAGTGAACATCAATTTGTTGTACTCTTATAATTACTCATTTATACAAAAGTAAGTACAAAATAAAGGCTTTCTTTTTAAGTTTTCATAAGATAATCAAACAGTAGACTTACACATATCTTACTTTTCTATATAATTTCCTTACTACTGAATGCATCTGGTCCAACAGTCCACATTCTTCCTTATTCTGTCACAATGAAATATTTTCAGTTAGACCTCATGCCATTCTTGCACTGTTCCTTTTCATCACTGATACTAATTTTAAATGCAGTTTCATGAATGATGTTTCTTTGGTTGTTGCTGATAAGTTTTTCACCTCAACATGTTACGGTTATTGGTCACCCAGAAGACGCATCATCGACAACACTACCCGCCCTTCTTCAAATCTATCCACCCATTTCTGACTCATTCAGTTATTGCCATAGTAAACTGTCATTCTTCCATAAAGTTCACTACTGGTTAATTTAATTTTAACAAACAATAGCAAGTTTTGTTCATTATGTTTTCTGTCATGGTCCACAATCTTCGTTTAAACTATAAAATACTTAACTGATGAATTATACTTTATTTCAGGTATCTATACTGGACTGACTGGGGAGATAACCCAAAGATTGAAAGGTCCTTTCTAGATGGATCATCTCGTAATACTGTGATTGATACTGATCTTGGCTTTCCAAATGGGTTAGCACTGGACTATGCTACCTGTCAACTCTACTGGGCTGATGCACTGAGAGATCGTATAGAAATATCAGATCTACATGGTAAAAATAGGCTCCATCTTGTTCCAGAGGCTACACACCCTTTTGGACTTACACAGGTTTGTTTGTAACATGACAATAATTCAAGTACAAGGCACATACTATGTTTTCCAGTAGATGAAAAGGAATCTTTCTTAATCAAACAATTTCACCACCTTCCAGTATGGGGAACATATCTACTGGACGGACTGGTACAGGAAGTCGGTTGAACGAGCAGACAAAGCAACTGGGAAAGATCGAAGAGTTATTCGGACAGATCTGGACGGTGTGATGGAAATCCGGGCAGTGGCAGCTGGAAGACAGACAGGCTGGACTCCATGTGCAGATCGTAATGGTGGCTGTAGCCACCTGTGCTTATTTAGACAAAAGTCATACATATGTGCATGTCCTGACAAACCAGATGAGAAGCCATGTTCTACAGGTAAAACTAATGCTTTAGTTAATTTTTCTTTCAGTCATGGTCATAAACGTGATAATTAGTATATCTCCGAGAAATTAATGCAATGTCAGTAACTAAAAGGTCGACACAATAATCGGTAAACTGTTGCGTATTCTTCCTTCATGTACGAATTTAAAAACAAACAAAATTTCAAAAAATGGCTCTGCTTCTATGAATAGACGAAATCAAACAACCTAATCAGTTGGGCTCACTGGAAAAAGGGTAAATAATTTTACAAAGGAAACATATAAGAAAAAGCATCAGTTTAATGATACATCTTTGTCAAAAGCCTTTAGATAAATCTTATAATAATAAGCTTTGTTGCAACAGCTACACAAGACTGCCGCTCTTGACACTGAACATCAATTCATCAATACAACACATCCTGACTACTGCCTTTGATATAGTTAACTACTGTCCATAAATCAGCAGTTATGAATCATACCACATTCTGAACTAATTACCAGAATTACTTAAACATACATTTAAACAAACACTTTAATGAACTCTGATGAATGGATTTTCAGTAGACCAAAGACAGATTTGAACCCAGTGCCATGCTTCTGTTAACTAAGATGATTGAAAACCAGACACATACACGCACACACACACAAAAAGACTATATAAAGCTAAACTAACATAATGAAAACAAGAAGATGACATCAGTCACTGTGTCATTTATGTTGTTTTCATATATGTAATGTAAAAATAAACTGAGAAACAAGTCAAATAATTCTAGATAAGATATTTTTAAAGTGATTAAAGTAGGTAGCCCTCGATTTGCGCCGATTTTGAAACCAGCAAGTCAAAAAGTGAAAAAAACATGTTTTACTATTATTTATAATGTTCTACAATGTATGTCGTACTGATTCTTATACTAAATCGTAATTCTTACATCGCTAATTTTGAATAAAAATTATAAACACAGTCATTTCTGCAATTACGAATGTTACGTTTACGTGAATTTGCTCCAATGAGATCGATGAATCGGTAAAAGCTGTTTGTGAAATGCAAACATTTGCATATGCGAGTTTGCTCTTACGCAATTTCATTCCTGGCGCTTTAAACTTTCAAAGGACTAATTTAATCTCTGCGGAGGTACCGGGGTTATTTTTACTATGCGACTTTCTATAGGTCAGCATCTTACATGAATGCAACTAACGTATAACAGCAGAGATTTACGCCAGTTTGTCCAGGAACGCATCCCCGGCGTAAATCGAGGGCTACCTGTACTATATGAATCTACTAGTAGTATGTAAAGTAAATAATTCCCACTACACACTATGAAAGTATTTGGTGGGAGAGAAGGTATAGCTCCTACTCATTCTTGATTTTGGCACTAGATAGGGAAGAGTGGTCAATGTCATACCCTGGCTGTACTTTATCCTCTGGGAAAAGGATTCTTAGTACCCAATGGATAGGACGTTGGGTGGTATGGTCACAGGCTAGAAGCAAAATCTTCTGATCATGCTGGGGATTAAACCCAAGTCCAGTCCATACTCATACACTATACTTACTGAGCTAACCTGGCTCACCTACTAGTAGTATGAGTGTTGTTAAAACATATGATATCTGATCTTCAAAACTATAAAATGCACCATATCACTGGCAAGAGTTTTTACATACTTGCTACTTTAGTTGTGTATGAACTATGCTAGTAGTATGAAATTATCAAATTCATTGATTCACTGTGACAGAGCCAAGCATAGTGGTCCCTAATAAGAGGATCCCAGGACCAGACGATCTTGATGGTGATGCTGATCTGTGTGAAGATGGGGTTCAGCCAGTCATCACAATAACACCACCAAACAACAGAGATAACTACGGGGATGCGTATGCCAAGACTCCAGATGAAGGAAAGAGCACCAGTGAGATCTCATCACACGTGTTCATAACAATGATTGTTCTCTGCTTGGTCATTGTAGCAGTCATCATAATCATCATAGTAGTGTACATCTGTCATGCACATCAAAAGAAGTACCTCTATACAACAGGAAGAAGTGTCCTGACATTCTCAAATCCAAACTACAATGCATCCAGTTCAGATGTTGGACCAAATGCCACTCAAGCTGATAAGAGGATATTCCCTTGGAAGAGGCTTAAATATGACAAGTCACAGGTATGTAATTAAGCAGCATGAAGTAGAGGTCTGCTCAAGCCAAAAATTTAGAATTTCACCCACAATGGCCCAAGACCATTTGGCCTGACCCAGAATGAGCCTGAAGTTTATATTAAAATATGTTACCCATACCCCATGTAAGCCCGACTTCCTTTTATTCCAGTCTGAATGAAGTCTAAACTATTTACAATATGCCTTCACTATTGTATCATTACTATGTGTTTATTTTAATTCAGAAATCCAGTAGACCTTGAATGAATTATTTAACAATGCTCTAAAAATGTCTGAGGTTATTTTGGCACCAGATGCCACATTTGTAAAATATTATCTTGAATTATTTCTGGAAGGGGGTAGCTACTAAAATCCCTGGGAAAATAAAGTCATTGGGATTTGTTTCCAGAGCCTGTGTCATGAGCATAAGATGAGTACAAATATGAATAACTTTTTCTCTTTGTGTGAAAAATAATGGCCCAAGAAAGTCCAAATTCAGCCTGGACCTGAACATTACTTGTGCTACCAGCCCAAGCCCATGCAGGCCTCTAGCATAAACAGTGGTGTACTATGACAGCTCTGGACACCTGAAAATGTTGACAACTTAGCTTCTTGAAACAATACATAACTCCATTTGTACAGAGCTCTTCTTTAAAAGCTGATAGTTATTTAGCTGGTTAAGAAATTTCTCACTTTTACAGACCCTAAAGGTTCATTACTGTTTTTCAAAGAAATCCCACTCTTCACCATACTGTAAGCCAGTTCAATCCAATACACATCTTCACACATAAAGTCTCAAAGTTCCATTTTAATAACAGCTTCCCATCTATGCTTAGGTCTCACAAGTGGATCAGTTCCCTGTGATTTTCCATTACTCTGACTATATTTAGTGAACTGTACATTATGAAGCTCTCATTATATAATTCTCTCAATTCTCCTGTTACTTCCTCTTCTTAGAGTCTAATACTCTTCTCAATATATCTTTTTCTAACATCCTCAATCTTTTAGATTCCCTATTTCTTAGCAGACACTGGGGTTCCATTGTGGAGAGGCTTTACTTTATACCAGACAAAATATCTGTGATCCTGAGCTATTGAAAAGCCAGTAAGTGAGGAAGGGAAAACAGAAAGAGAAAAGGGGGAACAAGATGCCTTATGTGCTGCTACCACTTCCCCTCCCTTCTTGTACCTTGGCTGGCTGGCCACAAATGTATGTATCTGTAACAGTCAACTAAGCTCAGAGATATCTTGTGACAAATATACTGACATTTTCAAAGACGCTTAACAATCTGTTTCTTTTCTCAAATTTCCAGGAACGAGTATACAATGTCCATGAAGACAAACAAACTACAAGTCCAGAAGTTGTTTCTTTGATCCCCACTGTGGTAACCCCAAACAACTGTGCTGACGCAACCACCCCTGAGCGCATCGCAACTCCCCCACCAACTCCCCCCCAGAGACTGGACAGCATAAGCCTAAAGGCAGGGTGAACACAAATTAGACACCAGTTGTGCAGTTGGTATTCAAATATTACAGCAGAGAGCCATCCAACAATGCAAGATACATTAGGAGATTCATATAGCTAGGCTGTAAATGTTTGTAACATTGTCAATACAACTGAACCCGTGCATTGCCGTTTTTATCAGATGTTTAACTGATGGTAATTGGCATTTAAAGTGGTAAGTGTAACCACATTGATTAGAGCCAGCCAGTAAAAAGAAATAATAGGCCAAATCCATGTTATCAATGGAGAAGAAAGGAATCCAGCCAAAAATTGGCTTCCAGTTTTTATATCATCATTTTTTTAAGTTTGGTATGAGCCATTATCAGGTTTTTGGTTGCATAAATGTCAGTCCACACAGAAAAACCATTTTATAACTGACAAAAATTGAGATGAACAGCCATTTGTATGACTGGATTGATCTACAAATAATTTGTCAGGACTCAGAAACAATACTTGGAGTCACAAAATATGGCCAGAAGTTGCATGGGCCTAGAATGCTGGCATCAATTTGCTTCATCAATTGAAAGGCAAAGCAATGACAAGACCAGCATAAATAATGAGAGCAGGAACTATGAGTACAAAGAACTTTTTAATAAATGCCTCTGTTATTGTTTCCTTTGAAAATAGGCAGTTTGATGTCAAGTACTGTATGATTAGAGTGGGTAATGTAGGAAAAGCTGATTATGATGTGCATGAATATCAACTTCATGTATATTAAGAGAAAATGAAAGGAAGTGATTGAAACCAAACAGACCTGCTTATATGTGTAGTGAAAGCAAGATTATAAACAACTGTTTCATGAATATTCATGCACATGTAAATGTTTAGTGGAATGATGCTGAAGCAAGTTATACGTTCATCATGCAATTTACTTTGGCTAATTTACGTGCGCACTGCATATCTAAAGATATTCATTATGCGTTACTACCTTTGGTCTTACACCCTACAATGAAGATAATATAAGATTTTACATTCCCTGTATTTTCTGGCTATTAAATGAATAAAACAGAGATGTCCATCAGTAGGCAGTGACTCTGTGACAGTGAACAGAAAATATGTGAATATAATTAAGTTATGATAATATTAAATTATGTGTAATAAACTGAATGTGGCTATGTGTACTATAACTGTAAACACACAAAAATAAAACCTGACTCCTTCATGTCCAGCAGATGACCAAATACTTAAACACTTTAAGAATGAAATTTCTTATACCCTTTCTGTACCAAAAGAATTTTTTTTTACTAATATGGCCACATGTTTTGCAAATGACAGACCCAAGTTGGGTATCATTTCTGTTAACTGCCCACCATGCCCATTTGTAAGAATGAATCCATTAGTCTTTTATAGGAATAGCTTCTCAACACAGGCATACTTACAGGATACGAAAACTGCCACGTCAGTGTATCAACCAGTAGTTCTTAAAAAGATCAAGAATAAGAGGGGTTCATGATGGTTATATCCTATCAGACAAAGTTATCAACTTAAAGAAATGTGGCTTCAATTATTACTTCATTTATCCAAAAGACTGTTCTTACTAAGATATGTACCGGACTGAGCACTGGTTTCTTTCAGACTTCTTCTTTATTCCATATTTTATAACCCTCTGAAGCTGAGGCTCATCTAAATATTTAAAAATTCTACCTGTGCCACAAAAAAAAACACAGTACTTCTCTGTTACAAAGTTCAACTGGTTGATGCTGTTTGGGGAAAAATCGCTGTTTACTCTGAGAATCATAAGAAACTGACAAATATATCTTGTGGGTAGAGTGCAGAATTACTTATTTTAAAGCAGATTATACATACAGTTACCATGGGGCTTTAAAGGGCTAATGCATTCACTGCTGGGTTATACTAAATTCATTGTACCCTGACTACCAGATCATTTCATTTAAATATTCTTTATACATAATGGTTTATTAACCTTTTTATTCCATGTAATAGAAGTCTTTTTTATTAAATATCTTAAAGACAAGACAGTATATCAATTCCTAAATTATTTAATTCCCTGGCATATTTGATGGCTACAGGATATCTTGTTACTTCTTCTCTAGAAACATCTCTCTTGTCATTGCTTTGTCTTCAAGCTACAGCAAACATAAGACTTCACACAAATACAGAGAATTTTGTAATGAACCATACAAATCCAAAATTTCATAGCATCACAAAGAATTATTTCATGTAAATGATATGATGCTTCAGCAATCCACAACACAGCTTTCTCACCCCTTGTCAAGTTTAAAGAGAAGCATTTAATTTGTATAATTCATTATGACATTTTTTTGCAAGATAATATTACTGAATGGGTGAATGAAATGCTCAAGTTATGTATACTGAAATATGAGACAGATTTATGACATAATAACAAATTTAGTACCTACCGGGCAGCTAAGATGGCATATCCCATCATCATAATATGGAAAAACTAATGGTAAATTTGTGTATTATGATTAGTTATATTAAGTGTGAATATATTTTGTTCCTGTTTCCCTAGCTGGTACTTTTGGCTAGTTGCTGGAATGCATATACTGATTGTAGTATTAGGAAATATTTCTATATTGAGAACAAGAATGAATGCCACAGTCAATAAAAGCTCAAATTCACCTTAGTGGCATAAACTTCTGAAACAACAAATTATAAAGAGAGCCAGAATTGATAGATGACCACAATCTCCAGCTTCTCAATTATATGTCATATTTTGTGTACATAGATATAACCTGTTGTATTTCTGTGTAACTTCTTCTCTATGGTTATTAAGACATATTTTGGATTAAAGGGATACGTAGAAGTTACATAATTTTGAAAAATATCTCATAACATTATGAAATTTGATAAACACATTTAATCAGCTTTTTTAACTTTCCAACATATTTTGTTTTAGAGAATTTCAATATAGATGTTACTCTTGGTATTGCTCGATTCTGCCACTAATATTCATTCATACCTTGGATTAAGAATGCCTAATTACATTTTCATAATTGACAACTGCACAAATAATGCCTTTTTGTAAGAATAACAAACATTCTAGTCATCACACCAGACTCTTAGCCAACATTACACTGATGACTCGTATTGTCAAATACATATATTTGTGGTCAGCATTTTTAAATCCATACACAGTAAAAATATATTAACAAATTCATTATAATACATTAATTATTTTAATAGACTGGTTACATTTCATTATATTCACTTGCATGTAAATATATGGTCTGTAATATAATGTTACAAAAACTTATATATGAAGAATATATTTTAATTGTGATTTTTTAAATGTAGTGTTTCTGATATTAATCTGCGCAACCGTTGAATATTTGACAGTAAAATAAGTTCTTATGAAGCATTCATATGCCTCTGTACCTATTTTAAATTCATAATTTCAATATTTCTTTCATATAATGTAAGATCATGGTTGAAATTACTCATATAACTGACTTTTAATCTTTATGATTTTTCTCTCCACAATATGATCTTTGAAACAATCTTCAAATGTTGAAACCAATTAACAGTACAGTTTATTAAACAAATATCAAATCTATAGCATATATGTAACTGTTACAAATATAAATAATTCATTTTTATGTTATAAATAATCATAATATTCAATGTGCATCAAAGAAATGTTCAGAAGGCCATTTCAAGTATTCCATAATTTACAGAAATATTCAAAGGAACAACTTTACAACACAGTGACCATGTACTGCAGTGTCTTTATCATGCATCAACACAGCATCGTCTACTGCCAGACATACCAGAGAATTTGTTAAGTGTGCCTATCAGACCCAATATAAACACAGTGCAAAACAAATTAAATTACACTGTCTTGGAATATTTTACACCAACCTTCCCTATCACTACTGAATTAATATCAACTTCAACTACTACAAGGATTGGGCCTATTGACATGTTCTGGGACAATTGCTGAAGGCAACTTGTCCTTATTAGTCTTGTATGGTGCATTTTTGAGTAGTGAGTGACAAGCCCACTGCCTCTGCACAATTTATACTCAATCC
The DNA here is from genome assembly GCF_977971745.1 of Zootermopsis nevadensis. Taxonomy (NCBI): domain Eukaryota; kingdom Metazoa; phylum Arthropoda; class Insecta; order Blattodea; family Termopsidae; genus Zootermopsis; species Zootermopsis nevadensis. Next base: position 13,659,395 of record NW_028259149.1, on the reverse strand, counting down.
TGATTTGTTTGCTAGAGACATCTAGTAGAGAATCAGGAGAGACCTGGGTGAGAAATGGCTGCTGAATTTTGCTTACAAAACACCTCGTATCATGCTAGTAAGGTTCTTTTACATGCCAGCAATGCATTGTATGGACAAAAGAAATATATGTATCCAGTCACTGTGTTGTAAAGATATATGTTTTCAAATATTTTCATTAAAGTAGATGCCATTCATTACTAAAATGTATGATGCATCAAGATTTAATTTTCACACTAAATTAATAAAATAAAAGAAGCTGTGAGGTAATGCTTCTCATTCTATTGTTTTGTCACTGATATTATTTTTCACTCTTTAATTCTGACCTTAAAAGCTGACTTTATAAAAGCACTGATATAAACCAGTGATTCCCAAACTGTTCTGCAGAAAACCATGAAATATTTCCAGGAATTCCACAAATGAATTTCTCTAAAGATGGCAGAGTTCTTTATGCATACATAATCCTGGTAGGGAAACTTGCTTGAGAATGATTGAGAAGTGGCTGGAAGGATAACATTAAGACAAATCTTACGGAAACAGACTGTGAAGAAAAGAGCTGGATGTAAATGACTCATGATCATGTCCAATGGTATGCTTTTGTATTAACAGGGTTGAGCGTTCGGGTTCTGCTACTAGAGAATTTAATAACAATCTAAGATATAACTTTCTATTCTAATTATAAATCCAAAAGCTGATTATGTCCCCATATAAGTGGATAAACTTCAGTTCTTGCCAAAGAGCTTGGAAATCAATAACCTTGGAAAGCTGATGTTATTCTTATGGGTTATAATGCTGTGTAGATTTGTAGGTAGATACCAATGTTTAGGAGAAACATACTGCCTCCATCTTCAGGAATGACCTACAAATCCACATAGCTTTACAATCCAGGGCACATCTTCACCACTGTCAGAACTTCAAACCTCAAGGACCTTGAAAGTTTTCAGGTTGATAATTTTAGCAAAAACAAGACTAAGCTTCAGAATAAGTTTTCCAATCATGCACATGCACACACCATTCAGATGACTGATGTCATATGAATCACATCAAGTGTATGTGTCTTAGGAAGAAGAAAAGCAGATCATGACTGACGTTTCTCTGTATATGTACCTTTTTCCCACAAAAACAATTCCTGTATGTGCATCAGTTTCCACGAAAAGCAAACACATAGTTATGGCTTCATTAGATTTCAGATTCTACACCTGGGCAATGATTCAATGAATAAATTCCTAGATTAATTTCTAGGACAGTCTGATTCAAGAGCAATGTAGTCAAAATGCAGTATGCAAGTTTTGACATAACTTGATTGAACAAAATTGCAATCAGTTTGGGAATCAGTGGCACAAGGAATTCCAATCTCATGTAAATAATGCCAAAGAATGATGGTCATGTTTACTACCATTAAGTAACATCAATTATTATCTCATAAGCAACTAGAATCCATGTGCATGGTGTTCTATAAGAGTTGTTAGATAGGGACTCTGCCAAGTTCATTCCTATCACTTAGCCTATATGAATCTTCACTGGTGACGCAGTCTTACTGTTCTCCAAAACTGACCCCACTTAACATATCTATTCTCTTTCTGACTAACAAACTTCATGGTACAGGGTCTTCTTAAGTAGTTGATACTTATTCAGCTGTCAAAAAATTCCCTACTTTTATGGAACCCAAATGTCCATCACTGTGTTCACACAGTTCTACCACTGGACCCTAGCCTAAGCCAGTTTGGTCCAGTCCATGCCTTTGCTCTCTCTTTATAAAATGTAAATTCTAATATTATCCTTATACCGGTGCCTTGGTTTCCCATGTGAACTCTTCTTCCCTTCAGGTTTTCTAATTTCCTACATGTCCCTTCCTCTCACCAGTTTCATAAACAAAAGTTTTTTTAGCTTTTGGGCGCAACATTGCCAACTATCTCATATGTATACACATCTGCCCCTTATTTTGTTGTCCTGTTGGGTCACGTAACTGCCATGTATTAGAATGCTCCTAATGTGCTGACTTCAGAACAATATAAATTTATAATTCTCTAAACAAAAGCTGATTTTATCCTTATTATTTGTACTGATGGAAAATTTGGTAAGTGGGGAATGGACACTTATTATTGTTATTTATACACCTCACCTAGCATTGTTAGGTTAGCGTGGATGGAATAAACGAGAAAAGTGTACAAAATTGTGATATGGAAACCTCTTGGGAAGCAGCCATTTGGAATATCAAGAACAATGGGAAGAATATATTAATAATAATATTAAAAAGTATTGTGGAAACAAACTACAAAAATGTGAATTGGACTGACTCAGTGTTGTGCTATAGCGTTATGGGAATTTAATCAGTCAGATGGTTCAGACTCTATCATAAAAGGGTGGTATCCCATCTTTAAAAAAAAATGACAACCAGTCAGACATGTCTATTTCTTTGGTTATGTCCTGTTATTTTTCTATGGATGTGGCAAATAACACAATAACAATACATAGAAAACTGATCAAGTTTTTTAACAGAAATTATGGAAAATACAGTGATAAAAGTCACACAATTGACATTAAAATATTTACTGATGCCTGCAATTCAGTACAATTTGACATTATAAATACAAAATCAATCATCCTGTTTAATCTTTACACTGTTTTACTATGAATAAGGATGGAATGAAAATTCCCATCCTTTAATCATATAAAAAGTAAGAGAATGTGAGCCATTAATAGTAATACATAGCCACTTGGTGACAATATGATATAAAACTGTAGAGTGATTACAGGCAAAACATTCTTGGCCAATCCTTATATTGACAGTACGTTTAAAATACCCTGACTAGTATAATTTAGATATTCCTACCTAAGTGACATACTGTAGATTACTTACTTATAACAAGTGAGATTTTCAATGCTACACCCAATTCAAAAAATAAGCATCATCAGATTTGATAAATACACAATTTCCCACATCACAATAATTCAACACTGTAAAATAAGCCATTTCCATCCATTCCTAAACTTCATAAATAGATACAGCATTACAACTGTTTCCATCACTGTGTCTAAAAGCTTTATAGAATTAAAATAAATTAGTATAATAAATGTAATTACCTTGAAACTGGTAGTTACCAATGCTCCATCCAACATAATCATTTATCATCAACACACATTTGTCACTAGACTACAAACCACACAGCATATAATATGCAGTAACAAGAACTGTTAAAGAAAGCCCAATCTGCTTTAAAACCAATATTCTGCATAACCACGTGGCGACCTCTGCAACAGACTATTCGGTGACCATATCATGGAATTCCTATTTTGTTATCAATATGTATCACTTATAATGAATCCACAGAATTTCATAAGCAAATCTGTTCTTTTAATAATAATTAGGCCGAATATAAAATGAGTCAGAATTCAACAGCCTGAGAACAACAATAATAAATAATGAGTGCAGAAGTTCACGTTTGCATCTACATTGACGTTATTTACAAAAATTAAATTTTAACAAATACGGCAGAAAAAAATACTCCAAATTCTGGAAAATATTAAATATTTCTCCAGTTACCTTTCATACATTTTTCCTCTTTCGAAACAATGTTCAATTTTGAATACACTTACTTACTTACTTTACTTTTTAACGAGATAAAAACGCTGAATTTGACATTGCGGTCATCACCCTGTTGTTTCTCCGCACTATTAGAAAACTGCCCTGTTAAAAGAATAAATCCTGGCAAGTTCTAGGTTATGTCACAAATAAACAAAACCAGTCTTTTAAAATTGAAGGTCTAAATCCGTTTATATCTTAAATGTAGAAGTTTTGTGAGACTAGATTGCGGAATACTTAAATTCATACGTCTCAGCACTAATAGGAATATTATGATTTGCCACTAATGCTTTTAATTATTTTCGTTGCCATAAGCAGTGTTATACAGATATATATAAATGCACGTTTTATGAAATGTTTTATAAACGCTTCATTGTATGGTAAATTTACAGAATGCAAATATGTATCTACTTATGTAAATTAAATGTGTTACAATCAAAGAACTGTACATAACTTTGCATATTTGGGCCCTTAAATTCTGTATTTTTCGGAGACTGGAAGCATTTTAAATTTGGAGGGTAGCAAACTAGATTAAAGTGTAATATTTAATATTTTAGACAATTGTGTTTTGCACAAAAAGTCATATTAACGTTTATATATTAAGACCAATCCATGAAGATGATTGTTGACATGCATAAGGAAACAATTTGTTAATTTTCTTAAACAATTATCTAATCTCATTGTCCACTGTGTTCAGGAGTCATTTATCAATGTAATAGGACACAGTGCATTGTTTTAAAATAGGGACAGGTTTTTGTATAAATGTACAAACTTTCCATTTTATAATTTCTGGTACTCTGTTGATATGTACTCATCTATAAGATCGAAACAAACTAAACATCTTTATAATACAAGGGACATGCACGGCCTTAAACATGATATAATAAAATCAAAAATGTATTGAATAATTTTGATCCCAAAAACCCTATTTACAGGCAGGATAGGATTCAAATTTGGAAGTTGAAATGGCATTCTTGAAACAATAAATTAAATGAGGCAAGTGACAAAGTGACACAGCATCGCCATAACTTTACAAACAATGCTGGCATTGGTTCGCTAAGATCTGCCAAAAGGCTAAATAAGTAACATTTATTTGTAGTATTTTAGAGGCCTGACTCAGGTACATCAGATGGCAGGAGAACCTCATATAGAGCTTCTTGCTTGCTTCTGTGATTATCATATTTGGTAGAATTTTGTGTCTCCTTTCTGAGTAATGAACTGGCTTTCCAGGATTTTACTCAAGCTATTTTTCTTTTTGAGACTTAAAATAACATTATGCAGAAACATCTAGAATAATCAGTTGTTTACATTAAGCACAGTGACAGTTGATGCAGCCTCTTATAATGACATGCATTGTCTAAATAATATTTTAAAAGTTTATTACTACTTTTAAGGAAACACACCACAGCTGTATTATGAAGATAAGTCAGTTATGATATAGGAAAGCAATTTCTCTTCATTCTGATGCAAAAATGATCATTTACTTGACTAGCCATATGTTGTTTTCTTCCCATAATTTTTAAACCTTCCTCTTAAGAGAGATTACGTCCTTGCAAAGAGTACTCATCTTGCAGGCTTCCTTTCCAGGCACTCCCTTCATGCCTCATTAGTCTCCATCCCAACAAACTAACCTCATAACCAGGAAACTCTTTCACTAATGGGTGCACAAGTTTGCAATTGAGATAACTTTTTTCACATTTTGGGGATTTGAAATGCTGAATTAGAAACATGTTTTGTGAATGACTGAAATTATGTCATCTACATATTATATTCATGCATACGCATGAGTCTGTACTGTCAATATACCTGAACTGCAACATTTTTTCAGTTAATTTGTTGGTTGAGCCACATTTGGAGAGTTACTCTATAACAACTATAAGAACTACAACCAATTTCCAAAACACTATGGGTTTAAACACCTGGAAAAATGAACAAGGTCCTAAGACATGAGTCATAACAGTGTATTCCACAATCATCAGAAACCTTTAGACAAGTATATGATGCCTACCTGAAAGATACCGAGAGATACAGAAGTCAGAAATACACTTTTGCAGCAAACCATGTTGTATAACAAGAGTATTTTCAGAAATGCCTCAAAGAACCTTTCTGAGTTTGATGTGGTATGTTACATATAGCTAAGATTGGTATCCACTTATAACATACATGGGAAAATCAGTGAAATGAGCTTAGCATAGGATCAAAATAAAGACCAGGAGTCATATCTGTGTGCAAAATGTAAGCACCAATAGACTCAATAAATGTCAATATCAATAAGACTAATAAAATCCTCAAAGCTTGTAGAAATAATTCATATCGAGTGCATTATGCCAGAAGGACATATCAGCAAGACGGCTGATTTACAGGAAACTAAAGTCTTACACTCATATGGTTTGACAAATGTGCATTATTAGCATTCATATGCCCAAATTCAATTGTATGTGTGTACAGCAAAGACAGCTTTATGCTCTTCTGGCATGACATAACATCCTATTAATTTGTTGTTAGATCATATATTTTTGATTATGCAAATATGTTGAAACACTCTTCTGTCTTAATGCCTTCAATATATAAAGAGGCCTTTCAGTCCACCTTTTACCACATATTTATATCAGCAATTATCAAGCGTGACCACCACTTGTTTTACTGAATAATATTAAAATGATAGAAGTACTCTGGTTTAAATTTCGTTTAGGTTAGTGGCATTTCTTTCCCCTAAAAGATGTGCCCCATATTCATAGATTTCCTAACTAACTGATATGAGCAGGAAACATATTTTTCACTTGAATATTCTTACTAAATGTTCATGGGAAGCAAACATCAAAGCCAAAAACTATATGCCAATCTACTTCAGAAAAATAATTAACAACAAAATTATCAGAGTATTACTGATCCAATTGGGAAGGGGGAGGTTATTTTCTTATGCTTATCCTGGTTAATTCGGTACTTAAATGTCCAACAAGTGGAGCTCAATGTGTGTGTGTGTGTGTGTATGGTATGCTTTGTACAAGTGGTAAAGTGGTATTGATCATATTAGTTTCTGTAGAGGATACAGTGACTTCTGAAAAGAGATTATTGTACAATGTGTACTATCCCTGTATTATCATTATAATCAACATCATCATCATTTCTTCTTCTTTTTCTGTTTTCACAGGTTTTTCCCGGTACTTCTCCTCTTGAACCAGTGGTGAACCGCACCACTCAGGCTTCAAGTTTTAGATTGTAGCACTTTCATAATTATGTATGGTGTTCCTATTACAGCTGATTTTGTCAAGAATCTATTGAATGCTTTCCTCATATTGTTTCCAGATATATTTTTAGTCCTTCAGTTACCAATCTTGTGGCCCTAGTGATTACCAGTATGACAAAGCATTTCATGTTCCACATTCACTGAATTTCTATACTTATATGTTTGCATTTTAATTTCTTTCTGCTCTTTTTCTTTACTATATTCCTATCCATTGGTATGATTACATCTATCAGTAAGAAAATTTTAACAAAATAATAATTCAATTCAATTAATAATAATAATATTGTATGCACATCAATACATTACTTTTAGCTGAATGAGATACAAAAAGTTTTTGCTCCAATGTTCAATCTTCCTTCCATATACTCTGAAGAAGCCCAGTAACCATATGGTCAAATACTCAATTGTCTGATGATAGCTGCTTGTATATTTTGGAATATCCATTTATAAATGTGGTTATAGCTGGTTTTGTTTGAGAACTGCTCTTATTACAATAATGGAATATTTTCCTGAATACCCTGAATAACACATTCAATTACTGAGTATCCACAACAGTCTGTTATTTAAAACTAAATGTATTCATAACAAATGTTTGCTTCAGGGCCACTGGTTTATACCATTGTATAAAATCATCCATTATCATTTCAAAATTAAGTATGTTATTTGAAAACAAGGCTTTTGATCTCTTTTATTATGAAATAAAATATACAAATTAAACTCCAACCATATGTTCCTGTCTAAAGAAACTATCATCATAAAATCAAACTTGAGAGTAAGAGAAGACTTTCTGTTCTCTTTTATTTTGAACAAAATCTTAAATCTGAGCCAAGCATAATCTTTTCAGTTCTAATTCTTTCACATTCAAAATAAGTTATTACAAAAAATATCTTTACATGTAAATGTTTGTTTTTAGAAACATGGCTTTCAAATTGTAGAGTAACAATAATAGTTTTCTGCAAACATATCCATTACTAAACAACAAAAAACATTATGTGCAATAGGTACTTCATAAGAAATGTACAATAAAGCCTATATTGTTTGCAATATGTGGAATGTGACAAACGTTTTGAATACAATATGCATCATTCTTGGTTGTTCATAGATTAGTGGTATTATATGCATGTTGACAGATGTGAAACTTTTTCAGGGAGAAATTGAAATTTTGTCTTTATACATCAAAAATATAAACACTGCTAATTCAACTTTTGAACAATATAAAATGACAACACAAAATATATGCATGAGAAGGTCACTAATCATGTATTTTTAATCACATTCCCCAATTTATATATGATAGACATAGTAATCAAGGTATAAAATATTATTGTTGTCAAGTCATATGCATGTTTTACTTGACAGCTATTTCTTATAAGGAATGATGTTATTATGAGACTGACATAAAGCAGCAAAAGATATAAAAACAAACCTAATATAGGTAAGTATTTTGGTATGGTGATTTTTTTAAATAACATAAACACATACTGTATTTATTCTATCTATAACCATGTAACAAAATATTAAAATTTGATGTCCCACTTGTGCATTATGAGACATTATGTGCCATGTTTTGAACTCTTCAAGTTGGAGAATTTGGAGAAAAATACAGCATCAGTTGTTTGGTGCTTCCTGAGTTGTGAATCTCTTTTCATAAGATTTCATAAAACATACAGTCTCATTACTAACCTATCAAATGTGTATAACCTTTATTTGTAAGTGCAAGAAGAAACATGATCATTATTAAATTTCAAAATGTTAAAAAGTGTCATGTTAGATCATGGTTTTAATATGTTCACCTTCTGTGATTACAAAACCAATAATACACATAACAAAATATAAATTGTTAATTGTAACCTGATGTCAGTGAAATGTGGAAGTATGTGTAACATGTAAATATATTACATTTAAGGTAATTATATAATTCTGTATCATTGTTAGTTGTGTAGTTCTGTAAACAATTATTTATCATCAGGAAAATGAGGGATGGTTCAAAGTATGTCATTAGTATCACAAACTAATATGCTCATACTTTTCAAAACATTAAGACTTTGACGGTGACTGTCTTCTGGGTTGTTGCGCTATGTAGTTTGGCAGACGTTTACCAACGTTTCAGAGGTCCTTGCTGCCTACATTATCAGGGCGATGATGGAGGCAGCATGGAGCTCTGAAATGTTGGTGAACTTCTACCAGACTACACAGAGCAACAACCCAGCAGACAGCCATCTTCAGACTCGCCACTGTGAAAACCTCAAATCCTGCTTATTAAGACTTTAATGATAGTTAATTGAGAAATTTGTGTTTCCATTCTCACGCGATGATGTGTTCTGATGGGCTGGTTTGCCAACATTTCAGATAAATTAGCAGTCTTCATCTTCATAACAATGCTGAGTTCTCTAAAAATGCAATGTAACTCACCAGAACATGGTGTCATTATACAAAAATTAAAACACAAGTCTTAATTTGCTCATGTTTGTGAAAATAATGTATTTTCTGCAGCATCTCTGGCTATATTGAAAACTACTCCAGAAATTCTCATAAGTAACATGTCTGAAGCTTATCAGTGTATTACATGCTGATTATATTGTCATGTACAGTTCATGGCAAGGATATTATAAAACTGAATAACAAATGCTGTCTTCTGTACACAAAAGAATTTGTCAGACAGAAATTAAAGTGATGTATTTTGATGGACTGAACTAACTACATGGTACAAAGGCTTTCCTGAAAACTTTTACTGGAAAAAATATATTATATTACTGTACTATACCTAATATTTCTACTAGTAAAAATGGAGATGGAATAGATCACTCAGTAATGTGACTGGTTATGGGCTGAACAACCAGAATTTGATTCCTGGTAGGGGCTGGTAGTTTTCTCACAACCACTATGTCTGGACTGGCTGTGTACAGCACCCAGCGTCCTATCCAGTGGTGTGGGTTCTTTCCTAAGGGTAAAGTGGTCAATGCTTGAAGCTGAACATTTTGTCCATCTAGTGCTGATGTAAAGAATGTGTGAATATTTACCTCTGACCTCCATATGTCTTTATGGCACAACATGAAACCTGGTCAATTTTAACTTTACATTCTCAGAATACTTTACTGGGTGAGTTGGCTCAAGTAGTATGTATCTGATTTATATTCAGAAGGTATCTGGTTTTAGTCTCAGCCAGAGTATTAGGTATTCTGGGTTTTTTCATAGTTTTACTCAGTTTTTCCAAGAGAATACTAGAAGAGAAACTTGAAACTGATCACAATCACTTCCTTCCCAATCCTTGACAATTAGAAAACATAAATCCTCCCATCAAATTCATTGCTAAACAAAAATAGCACATCATAGAAAAAAAGCAAAATATCTAATTTAGAAACAATCATTTCTTATTCTGAATATTTTTGTTATTTAATAGCCAGTGAAATGTAACCTGCATCATCGTTTAGTATTTTAAACTGATTATCTGTTGCTTTTGAACGATGGAAATTAAGAGTTACCATGCAAATATATAAATCTGAAAATACCGAAATGTAAAAGCAAAAGTAAAAATTCCTTTCAACAACAGAAATTATGAGTTGCCATAGAATATAAAAACACTAGATAAGTATCCATCAATAATGATGGAAAAATCTATTACTAATAACTGTTTCTTCAACTAACAAGTCTAAGAGACATTTAAATACATATTGTAAGCTATACATTGCATTCACTGATCAGTTTGTAATACAAAGTCAAGATCCTCTAAATCTATGAAATTCTGTTAATAATCAGTTTCTGATAAACAACTGAATCAGTAGAGAAAAAAGTGAATGATGTTTAAAACTTACATTAATGTATTTCACAAAGACTTGTGAAAAGTATATAACTTATACTACAATTTTCTCATTGTTTCATTAACAAAAAAGATAAGTAGACAAGAGGCAATAAATAAATCTTATGTAAAAAGATACATTTATATTTTACATTGCTTACAGCCAAACAGAAGCTTTTAAAATGATCACAACCAACACTTGTCTATTATATAGATAGATGAAAATACTGAAATATAGAAACAAAAATATGAATATTCCTAGCTTTTCAACAACAGAAATTCAGTTATCATGGAAATATAAAAACAAAGTTAATTTTAAATTACTGTACTTACCAAGACTATAGAGTTGGGATAGCTTTTAATATAGAAATCAGCTACAGGCTGAATGCCTGGGATGTTATTCCAGCACGGATAAAGACTTATTCTTCATTACTGCACCTGAACTGGATCTGGGACCCACCCAACTTTCTGTCTAGTGGCTCTTTCCCTAGGAGTAAAGCAGCTGGGGCATGAAACTGTGGACCCACCTCCATCTGGTGTCAATGTTAAGAATGCATAGAGCAGTACCTCCACTCCCCCATATATTTTAACTAAACCACCAAGGATAACTTTATCCTACTGAGAGTATAAAATATGAATGCCCCAGCCAAGTCTCAAACTGGATACCTTCTAAATACATGTCACATGCATATATCACCAGACCAGTCAGCTATATAAATTGTATATCTCACACATACATAACCAACTATCATATGATAACATTCCCGCTGCATGACATGGTCACAGGCTAAAAAAATTATTAGCCTGGAAGCTGACTATCCTGACAAGTATTTCATAGTTTTCCTCAGATCTTCCAGGCACATGCTACAATAGTATCTTTAAATAGACCACAACTCCTACAACCTTCATAATATAATGTATGCACTTTTGAAAGTGTCATTACATAAAGTAAGAATGAAGTAAATCATACAAATATGTCTATTTTATACCAAATAATTAAACTTTAAATTTATAAATATGTTTCAGCAAGATCTTCTCTACCTTTCACGTGATTCTAAATGGCATACTTATTTTTTCAGTATTCATGAAACATCAGGGAAAATATAAAATGATTTAATAATTGTAAATACCATCATATGACACTAGTATACTTAAGAAACTACTGAAGGTCTCAATTTCAGATGAAACAAATGACAAAAAAAAGTTTGTCCTGAGACCTATTTTCATAATTAAATATACCAATTAATGAAATACTGTATTATAATTTGTTAACATTTTAAATATATTTACTAACTTCATATGTAAAATACAATGGACCTTCTCCTGAACCACTTAAATTCAGTCCACATTTTCACACTTTGTTCCCTAAAATTCATTTCAATATTTGCCCATCTATCAAATTCGTCTCAAGAATTTATCATAATTTTGCATAGATGATAACAAATCCCTTGTGAGCAACAAAAATGAAACACTGAACAATAACCATCAGAGAGACCAAAGACAAAGTGAGGGAAGGTATAAACAAACAAAAACAAAAGAAGCAAGAAATAACGAAGAGGTATGAGGAAAGTGTTTCTGGGAGAAGAATGGAAAAGACTTTGTTTCAGGATGACCCGTTCTGATGGAAAAGACAAGGATGTTGATAAGCGATGGTGATAAAGGGTATTTCAACATACAATCAATAACACATTGCAGAAATCCACATTTGACAAGGATCAACTGCGCAATATATTACTACAACGGGTGAATGCAGAAGTGCTAAGAATTACAAGGTGCTGCATATAGCAAGACAATGATGAAGGAAGGCATGAGGTGGGTGTTTAAATCAGAATTCAATAATAAAACCACAGAAAGAATATGCAATATTTATATTCTTTGGCAAAATATGGAAATCCTGGGCATTAGAAATACATCACTTATTTTGTAAACATTTTCTCAGAATCTTTTTTCTATATACCCAGTAATAATTTATCTTTCTCATGGATTTAGTTTACAATCTCCCTCACATACACACACACACATACATACTGTGTCTGATTTTGGAATGTGCTTCATCACTGGTCTTTAAGCTCTGGGCATAACTCGAACAGCAACATTTCAAACAGATCCTGCAACAGCAAATTCTATATTCTGCAACACATATTTGTAATTTCTGTACAGATGTGAAACTCAGTCTCTTTCTCCAAGGGAAGAAAACAGATTGCCAGAATTATAAGAGGAGCTTCATAATTTGTACTCTTCGTATAATAATAGCACAATAAAATCATGAAGAATGAGATATGTGGGACATGTACTATGCATGGAAATGAGAAATGCATACAAACATGTAGTCAGAAAGCCCCAAGAGAAGAGGTTGGAGGAAAATATTGAAATGGATATTAAGAGAAACAGGGTGTGATAGCGTACACTTGATTCACCTGACCAGTGACAGGCTCTTGTGGACACAGTAATAAACCTTTAGGGTCCATAAAAGGGGTAATTTCTTGACTATAGAGCACTATTAACTTTTCAAGATACACCCTGCAAAGTTATAGAAAACAAGCCCCAAAATGAGGCAATCTGAAGCGGACAAAGGCGTGAAAGTCCACAAGCAAAACTTGAGTGGGAAGCCCCTAAGGGAGGAGGAACCCTCATAGTGGTCTCCATACTATGCCCTTGAGAAATCCATGTGGGCTGCCTAGGTCGTAGGCTGAAAAATGCAACACAAAGATATAGAAGGGCCCATAAGGTGTTTTTCACTCATGCTAGCGCGTGAAGAACACCTAAAAGTGCAGTGAAAAACTTACATAGAAGAGCTGCTTGTTCAGCCTTGGATCCTGAAGTGTCTCAAAAACCTTCATGGCCCCTCTTCGTGCACTCTGCTGACCTACCAAGTTACTCAGCACCTCAGGAATGTTGTTGAGAAACTGCTCACGAGCATCACACCTTTACATTAATGAGAATTCTCTCTCATTTTGCATTCCTCATTGCTCTTGATGTTCACACATTGCACATACAAATCTACTTTTACAAAGTGAATAAACAATGTAAAATATTTTTTTCTGTACAATTTGTTAAATATTCTTCACATAAAAAAGTTCATAAAATATAAGGTGTAAATCTTATTCAGAACTACATTTTGTGTCAGGTACTAATCCTTCATACAGTGATGAATATTTTAGAAAACTGATAAGAGTCTGATTCAAGTTTCCCCTACATAATGCATCAGTTATACTGGACAAATGTAGATAAGAATGAAAATTCAATGGAAAGAACCAATTGGGAGAACTAGAGAGAATAAGTACTGAAATATACCTTCAAGGAAGAGGTTATAAAGATAAAATCTGAACATTCTGAGTCAGGATAGGGCCCAATGGCAGATTCTTAAGAACACGGTAACAAAAAATCTGAAAGTAGTGATACAAAAAAAAAAGTTTCTCAAATTAAGGATACAGAGGTACTGGCATTCATTATGAATGGATAGCAACAGGATTCCCTTAAAGTATCAGATATGAAGACATGGAATAAATAATCACTGTTACCAAGAATAAAACTACACTTTGCACTATCCATGTTAAATTCTCTAATATGATGCAAATTAATTTTTATGCAAACATTTCAGAAAAGAATGCCTGTGATATTCAGATAAATATGGTAAGAATTGAGAAGACTTGTCACAGGATGATTAGAAATGTTAATGAATGATGATGTTTCAATACCTTGTGCTCATCTTCTCTTCTTCTGTCCTTGGTGATGAAGCTGTCATCAGCTTTCCATTTGGCCACCAAGATTTTATTAACAACTTAATGTAATAGTACATCATTGGTTCAGAAAACAACCAACTCACTGTTTCACACACTTGCCTGCAATTTAAGTTGTTGTTACGTATTATTCATATCAAGTGCATAAAATAAGAACACATTTTGATGTGGTACACATCAAAAGTTATTTGATGAATTTAAGTTTGGCTTGCTCTGTAGGTTAACTTACAACTAAACTGGCAAAATATGAGTTAGTGATCTGCGTGCAATTCTGCATAATCTTTTGAACAGGTGGAAGAAATACGTTTGTCAGCTGCTGATTGTACATGAGGTTAACAATGTTAGGCAGAATGAAATACACACTGTTGAACCATTAGTAACAGAGTTTTGAGGTTGAGATTGCTATTTAAAAGTTGAAATGTTATAAACTGCCGGGTACCTATCAAATTCCAGCAGAACTGATTCAAGCTAAAGGTGAAATATTATATTCTGAAATCCACATACTTATTATGTTTAGAAAAAGGAAGAATTACCATAGCAGTGGAAGGAATCTACTTAAAACAAGGGCAATACAACAGATTGTAATAATTATTGAGGAATATCAGTTATCAACCACAGACAAACATTTATCTAACATTCTTCTGTCAAGGTTAACTGGGGATCATCAGTGTGAATTTCAACACCAATCAGCTACTGATCAGATATTCAGCATTCATCACATACTGGAGAAAAAAATGGGAGTATAATGGGACAGTACATGAACTGTTTACAGACTTCTAGGAATATGATTTTAAGCTTTCGTGGCAACGTAACTCAATAAAAGTTTCTCAGGTAATCAGCCACAAAAATTTTATTGAGACTTCTAGAAACTTTATAATTCAGGATGGAGGGAATATTAATCAGCATTCTCCCTGAATTTGGTATATCCAAGAAATTAGTTTGTCTAATTAAAATGTGTTTAAATATAACCTACGGTAAGGTCAGTGGTAAACATCTGTCTTAACACATTCCCTATTCAGAATGATCTGAAACAAGGATATACTATGTATATTACTTTAAAACCATGCTTTAGAATACACTATCAGAAAGGTTCAAGCAAACAATGAGGGAATGGAACTGAATGAGACATATCACATCAACTTCTTAATCTATGTTGATTATGCTAATTTACTGGATAAAAACTTAAACATCATGAAGAAAAACAATGCAGATTAATAATGTTAGCAGACATGTTGGTCTGAGTCAGATGGGTCCAGTCTATGTAAATTTCTTGAAGATCCATTTTTAACTCCCTGTCTATGCCCAGATCTTTCAGCCAGCCTCTTCCCTTCAGTCTTTGTCTCTTGTATATGTAAAATCTACATATTTTCCACATTATAAGTACAGAAAAACACATATAAATCTATTGTATCACCTGTTTATTGTTCTGCCATATGTGATCTGTACAAATGTGATGAGAGTTTTTCTGAGCCACTTGAAGACACCATGGAGGTCAAACACCTCTCCCAGTAGGTTGTACAGAGGTTCTGCAATCCCATCCATGCCTGACTCTCCGGACACAAGGCTCTTTACTTCGTTATCATCCAACAGAAGCGTAACATCTTCCTCATCACTGTCTCTAGCAGCAGAACCAGAAGTGGATGCTTCACGAATCTGCTCTGCACTGCTGCCACATTAGAAACTCAATAAATGTCTGCAGATCTTATATGAACCCTTAGATTCCTGAGTGAAATACCTGTCATTCCAGTGAAATTAATATTGTCTACTGGCTGAGTTTTACTATTACAGTCATCTAATGATTGATTCATACATTACAAAATCATGCTTTATAACTACTTATCATTGGATGAGATGTATAGATAGATGACTGTGAATTGTGATGAGTAGGTAGGTATTCAGGAGGCAGTTCGTCTATTACATTCTTTTAGAATGACTTGCCTTCTTATATAACAAGGAACTGCTTTAATCCCTTTTCATTCCACTCATGCATTTTCCTTTAAATGCACTATCAGCAACAAGCTACACTAACCACTAGTAACCACTTGGCAAGTACTCCAATCTCTATACTCTGGACAGAAGAAATGCTTCTTCCAGTTACTAGCACAGAAAACAGGAATACAAAACAAACATTACTGCTGTGACTATACAAAAATCTGTACTGGTCATGTCATGTTGTGACCCGCTCGAGCTTGTCTGTCAGCTGTCTTCAAACATTTGTAGTACTAGGATGTCCCTTTTTCAGATGCAATGACTGTTCATTGTTGAACATCACCTGGTATCTCATTCTAATTTAACTTGCCAGAATGGGTTTAGGGATACATTTCATGATTCTCTTGTGTCAAACAAACTGATATTATTTTGTCTCACATACCACTTCTGTGACACAGGAAGCATGCAAAACAGAAACCATTCTAGTCAACTGTTGGCATTAAGCGATGATAACTTGGATGATATCCATCAAACTTTGTTAATGGACTCCTTAAAAGTCACTGACAAAACTTTCTCTTCAGAGTGTATTATCCTACAGAAGTGTGCGTAAGGCTACAAAGATTTTAAAACTTCATCCATATTTGTTACACACCACAATTGTAACAGTTTTACATTTACAATTTCATCACTGATACCATGCAAATTGACATGTAGCTAGTGTAACCTTTATTCTACTGTATTTATAATAAGAACGCACTCACTCCAACCACAACCGATTAATTTTTATCATATTTTTGGCAGAGCCACCTATCCCATCAGAAAGAGGTAATATAAATTTTGTTGGTAGATGCTTTGTATTACCAGTCACATGCAGCATGATTTATTTTTATTTATATACAGATAAGGTACAGTACATATGAAAATCAGAAATGCATAAATTGGGGTACCTTTATGACTACTACTCCCTGTATACAAGAAGTTTATTGATTCTTACTTTACCTCTTAAAGAGTGTTGAAAGTGAGAACTTGGACTTCTTTGGAGAAGGTGAAGCTTGCTTTAGATGTGCAGAGCTTGGACTTAAGAAGGTGTACAAGGCTTCGCTTTGATTCAGTCTGTCATCTTCCAGGACAAACTATCATAAATGAATGTTAATAATGAGCCTGATCATATTAATCTAGAACAGAAGTCTGTATCACAAGTCCTTCACATCAAAAAGGACTCCTTTACTATTGATAAGACAGATGCCAGAAAATTTATAAAATTACCAAAACTGGAGACATTAGCCTCATTAACTCTTTAAATGGCTTTCTTAATTTATAATTAGGTCTTACAAACCTTCTGAATCAGTGCACATATATATATATATATACACACACACATATACACACAATGAACAGGTCCTCCATACTGAAATATGCACCACAAAAATAACAGACCCAGACAATAAAACCAGATCAGAGATAGAAATAAGATCGTACCTTTAAATACTTATGAATCTGCATTTTTGCCTTTTCAAGGAAACTCGTTCCTTTTCCAAACCGAAACTTCAGTGGCTGGGAAGGAAGTTCCAAACTTTTCACTCTTGAGTTCATATGGCTGAAATTGAGTAATATAATCACAAGCAATAAAATCATCACATTACTAGAATAATGTTGCATTGTTCTAACCACTGAAGAAAACAGTCCTTTTGGGAGAACTAGACATAAATGAAAAACTGTTAAAATGAATCTTAAATAACTAGAATGTAATGGTGTCAACTAGATTCAACAGGCTTAGGATACAGTCTACTGGCAGACTGTTGTGAACATAGTAATCAAATTCTCCATGTTCCACAAAAAGTAAGGAATTTTTTCACCACCTGACTGACTTTCTGCTTCCTAAAATTTCATTATGAAAAACCTGGCAGTATGTTTTGCACAAGGAATTAAGGAAATGGTCCATCAAGTGAAATATCAGTTTCTAATTGTGATATATGTGAAAGTTATTTTTACCCAAATTGGTAGGCCCTGTATGGAGATAAGCAGCAACAAAAGACAACTATTTCTTTAATTTAAAGTTTTCAGGTATTTATTATCCTAATATTCATGTAAATCTCATCAAATTTCTTTTGAGTGGCACTGTCTCATGTCACATTTTCTTGTCTTCAATGTCATGCCACAGATCACATACACAGAAATTAGAGATTATTCTTGCTAAACTTCAATAAACACAGTGTCATCCTGCCTGCTAAATGTGCCTATTCACTTAAAGCAGCGCTTTTCAAACTGTGGTACCAGTACCCCTTGGGGTACCAGAAATGTTTTCCAGGGGTACCATAAATCCTCATTCTTATTCACTGCATGGTGCAATGGATGGGAATACTAATGGACATTCTTGCAACCTGAAATTAATTCACATATTTTCTGAATTTAAATTAATATAAACAAGCTGTACTATGCACATCTCCCTTTTAAGTTTCAAAGCAAAGAATTAGGGTAAGTGAATTATTCGCTGGTGTAAATAATACAATGAAATGTCATAAAATGTTTTAGCTAGAGTGACCCAAGAATTAGACTTTGCTCAGACTATGATTTTATTTGATTTAACTGTGCATGGTATACCAACACTGCAAGATAATACTTGTGGCATTGAACAGTTAGTGGGAAATACTACAACCTTCTATATCTCTGTGCATCAAAACCTGTTACTTAAACATAATTTTAGCCAGTACAGAGAAAGATCACTTGGTTACTCACAGAGAAAATAAATGTGCAGGTTCTTTCTATTGGTAAGATAAGCAGAACATGAAAAGTATGAGGTGTGATGAAAAGATTTTCATACTGGCTGCAAAATGATAACACTATAGTTACAAAATGTGCTTCTTTTACTCTCTGAACTCCCCACATCTAACTCCATGTGATTTTTGTTTCCAAAACTAAACTCAAGGGGAAGATATTTAATATCACCATCATGATTACCATAAAAATAAACAGAGTTAAAAAAACAGCAAAGTTTCAGAGGTACTCCTAATAATGTATTAATCAATGAACTTACTGCATCAGATCTGAAGAAAACTATTAATAAAGGGACAGCCTGAAATAGTCACTACATGCAGCAAGAAAAAAAATTGTCTGAAAAATCTTTAATCACACCTCACAAGACATAAAATGGTTTGTTTCCACCTACCACAATTTACGATGGAGTTCCTGAAAGTCAGAGAGTGTTCTTAAAACAACCCAACCAGTTGAAATTCCTTCATTATCTAACACATCTTCCAGAATATGTACCACCAATACAAACTGCAGTAATTCCTTGTCTTCTGACAACTAGAATAGGAGGACAGTAATTAATCAGTGCTCCATATTTGAAATTAAAACAAACAAGCCTAAATCCAGTAAATTTGGCTGTAAATGTTTGTCACAGTAGTTTAGTATTGTTATGAGAGAATTTTCTTTGAACGCTGTCCACAGCTTGGCTCAAAAATGCACAGTGTAATTACTTGTACACTTATTTAACAGCCTCAATAGCTCTGGTTTTATTCAAGGTGCACACACACACACACACACACACACACACACACGTGTGTGTGCGCGCGCGCATATGTACGTGTATGCCTGTGTATGTATGTGTGTAGGTATGCATGGGTTTGCATGCACATCTATCTTTACCTGGCCATGCCAAATCCAACACGGGCACGGAACTAGGGAGCACAGCTCCCAAGACATCTGGCAACTACTATACAGATATTGCATAGTTACCATGTTGTTTTATATTCTGTGAAAATTTGACCTCAGCACAAGTTATTTTCAACAGCATATTAACACAACATTTTGGGATATTACATTAAGTGCCAAAAATAATGCTCCCACTTCAAATGTTCATATAACCATCTTGGTGTTACTGATTGCATAAATTCTGAAAATACAAGATAAGGTAGCCTCAAGTAGCATGATACTCATAACAGATTTCAGAACTAATGCACACATATGAGGAAAACTTGTAAATAAATAATGGTAAGCTAAAAAATATATCTCTACCTCTGCTGACTGTACAACAGCTCTCCACTGCCCCAAATGCTCACCCCAGGCCTCTGTCCGGGTGAGGTGTGCTTCTAACTGACACTTTTCCCCTTGTAGTTGCTCCACTTCCTTCTCCAGGACTACAAGTACTCTGGATTCTGGCTTCAATGATGTCCTTAAGGCTTGTAGAGCCTGTTTCAAATAAAATACAAGGCATTTTAAACACACCTCATCTTGTGATCACAAAGTTTGTCTTTAATAATCTGTCAAAAAGTGTAAATGAAAGGCTGATTCTTAATAATGAATTTGGAAGGAAGTGGCTACAGCCTATCATATTCCCATATCTGCTTGGTGATACTGAGGAAAACAACAAAGATCAGCCTCAGGGACATTTTGAAATGTTACTTATTATTTTTATTTGTTTACTGGAATCCCTTACTACTTGTTTGTTGTTTGGAAAAGATACAATTACCTACACAGATGTGATGCAAAACCACTTGATTGCATTTAAATACATACTTCAGGGTCTTCAAGAATCAGAGTAAATAATGATATACAGCAGGCCTTCCTCCCTGATTAATTACTGAAGAATTGAATAAAATACTGGTCCTAGTGCCAAAACTAAAAAAGGAGATAATGGTCAAACATGTTCTACATGCCATGTCTAACAACCTTGTATTCTAAGTGCACCTCTGTTGCAGACCTACACAGCCATCAACAAGTTGCAACTTTGAAGGTCAGAGAAAATTTGTACAACACTGCAACACAGACAGCGAAACCCAGACAAGTGAAGACAGCTCAGAACTTGCAGAACAGCAAAGCTGTACTGGTGACTTAGATGCATGTGATGTGGGGGTGTAAGTCCTTCTGTGGCCTTGAAGCATGCAATATGCAATTAGGTGACAGCTACTATAATCTTTTAAATTGTAGGTATACAAATACAACTGCATTTGAAATAGCATCCCTAAAAAGTTAACATGGGTACAATATAAAGAGCAATTATGATAAATTTTATTGAGCACTTGTAACAAAGTGGCTCCTTGATCTCAACACTTTCCTCCCAGATATGAGGGAGTAGTAACTTCTGAATTGCAATATTTGACTTGTTTAATTCTGTCATAGTCAGTTATCAGCATTACAGTATGGAATCAATTGAAAACAGTTTATACAACTTGAAGGAAATGTAATTGAAATACCAATATTTAAAGACAACTGCATCTGGGGATACACAGCTTGGCTACAGATACAGTCCAATGAATCTTCAGTCAGATCTTTCATACTTTACGGACAATAATATTATAGCATTCTTTTCCTCTTTTGTTTGAAGAATATGATCTCCAATTTACTACACTTTTACTAGGACAATGAATGCAACAAAAGTATTCACTCAACGAACCTGCATTTTATTGTTCAGTTTCTCTTGTAATTGATCAAGTTTCCGCCTGGCATAATTAGACTGGTCAACAACGTGAAGTGTTGAGTTCTCCCTTCCTAATCCTGAGCTGTCAAACATCGGCTGTGATTCAGCTATAAATGAAGTCACATTTACTATTACAATAAATCAATACAATACCTAATTGTGGACAAATATAAACACATTACATCAACACTTATGCACACTTTAAGGCTCTGAACATATATGCTTAGGGTTTCTGGTTTCAGATCAGCTCGAAACCAGCGCATGGTATTCCGTCCCTTTTCTAATGCCTCACCTATGACAATCACAAAATTTTGTGGATGTGAGTAACACCAAGTCACTAGGGAGCAGCCAATTCCATTCAGTTCGTACGTCATCTTAAAACTTCTTTTCCACTATTAATACAGGCAGAGACCAAGGAGTTCAATAAGGCCATAACTAGATAATTAGCCACAACAAAATATAAGTTAAATTATGTTAAATACACTTAAATAGAAAAATACCTGGATCATCTTTCTCTGAGTTGCTGGCCTCTTCCATGGCTGTCTGCATCTTCTGATAAAGATCAGAAACAATGAATGAAGGATAAAATTTCTCTTCAAGGGTTTTTATTACTTCTTCCTGAACTTCATAGAAAACTTCAGGACCTTTGTCTCCCAGAAGAAAGCCTTCCATTTTCTTCAAAACTGGCTGAAATATTCAAAGTAGTATACAGACATTACAATCTAGCAGTTACAGTACCAATATCCCACCTGGTCTTATCTTGTGTTGAAACTGTCAACACAATTAATCTTATTTGGGAATTTAAAATAAACCAGGGAAACAGTCTGTCACAATCAATTAATACTGGTATCATACATTAAACTATATGACTTATTTCAAAGAAAGTTACCCTCTTACTTGGAACAGATGAATGGAACTCACAGAATGAAAGTGTAGTTCAAGTATACAGTATAGAAACATCTACTGACTCTCAATTCTCCACTAGTTTCCTCACTTTCTGGAGTTCTGCCTCATTCCTGTATTTTTAGTATTACACAGTTTATATAATAAAATTTAGTTTACTAGTCCTGTCACCCATAGTAAATATACAGATTGCTCCAATAGTGGGAACATTTTTAGTAAGGATACATGTTTTAGGACAGGATTCAGCATGACATTATGGCGTTTATGCTGAGTCAATTCCCTGTTCAGACAGCACACTGCTTGGATTGGAAAGAGAAGTAACCTTATCTACTCTGATGTCTGGAGATGGTGTATTTATGTATGTATAGAATATCTCCGCTCCAAGTTGATGCCAATGAAAGCGGTCAGACTGGCGAAGTTCCTCCACTGCACTCCAATAGCCCATCAAAGATGCACTGCCAATCTGTTCCAGGAACTGTGTCAGATATCTGCGACCAACCACGCTCTCCAACACTTCTGGCAGTGTTAATATCTAGAAAAATAATTCATATGATTGTTTATAATATACAAGTTGAAACATGTAATCTAAATCTGGGGAAATGTTTATTACGCTCAAGTGATGTTAGTATAATAAACTTCAAATCTCACACCAAACCAAATAAGTTGTAATAAGTTAATGTAAAGTTTTATGTATGCACAAGCCGTGTTAATATTATCCTTCGTATGTCCTTATATTTTACAGTCACATATTTGTTTGGTATTATTCATTAAAGTCAAAAAGTTTAACAAAGTAATATATTAGGAATGAGTAATAAAGGACAAAAATAACAATGTTTTGACTAAAAATGGCTATCCACAAAAAACACAGAATGTAACACATATAAAGAAATTATAAATATGAGTATGCTGGAGCTACAACAATTTAACACACAAAATAGCACAGTGCAATGAGGTGACAAAACACAACTGAACAAGAACTCAGTACTATTACCTTACAAACGTATGCAACAAACCAAAGTTAAAAATTACACACAGTACACTAACTGAGAAACAGCATGCCTGGATTCTCCAGTGGCTGGACCTTCCTTCGAAGCACATCAGTTGAAAAAACCTGGTCTGGAATATACATACATACATTCTTTGCAATTTTGCATAACTCACTGATTACCTTCCTAGTGATCATTGTACTAGCTTCAACTGCTTCCTCTACAGGATAACCCATCCAACCCAGTAGACGTAACCGATTCTCACATTGGCATTTCGCATATGTCAATTGATTAATATACCTCTTCACTTGTCGGGCCTGAAATCAACACATATACCACATTTATTAAAATAGAACACACACCTAAACAACATGGATACGAAAATTAAGGATAAAACACTAACAAATTACATTAATGTGGCTAATCCCACTATAGCACGTGATAACCTTAAAAATCATATTAATAAGAGTAACAATCTTGATTACAAATCACCTGAAGCATATCACCCTTTCCTGTACCGAAGGAGAACACTTCTTTGTCGGGGTTCAACCCTTTAGACTTTTTCAAATTGTGGATAGTTGTTGCTTGCATTATTTCAGTAACAATGTTGTATCTATAATAAAATAAAATAACAAAGAAATGATTAAATATGAATAAACAATGTACATAATTTGCAAATACAGACCTGTTTTGTTTCCTGGTTCATGTAACTATTCTGTCTGAACTGAATATATTATATAGCTAAAATATATAATATAATTCAGGTCTATACACAAACTTTATTTAGAGATGTTAAAATTTAAAATTTGCGCTATTCATCGTTACTACGATGTTACAATACTGCGCCTTCATTTACTACATGTTTCGATGCGTAGCATCATCTTCAGGTTTTTCCTTTAAAACTACTTTATATTACAATGCAAGTTTTTCAATTTATTCATCTGTTTTGTAAATTATTATAGTATGTGTTCTGTTGATCTTCTTATTTTATGTATCTTATGTTTGTTTTCCATTATTCTGTGAATAAATTAATTAACATATGAGTTATTTATTTATATGTAAATAAGTTTGGAATATTGTTGTATATTTGTAAAAGTAAGTAAATGAAGGCGCAGTATTGTAACATCGTAGTAACGATGAATAGCGCAAATTTTAAATTTTAACATCTGTAAATAAAGTTTGTGTATAGACCTGAATTATATTATATATTTTAATTATAAAACACAAACATGACACATTTAAACTTTAAATATTATATAGCATCAGGAATTTAAGGTAGTATTCCAGAATTTTCCTGGAAGGACTGAGAAAAACCATGAGACATCAGTCTTGCCAGCTGATGTCCATATCTAAATCTCAATTTGGAAAGAAAAAATAGGGTGAGATGGCATGCTAACCGCACAATATGGCATTTGGTTTCAAATTACAGCCATGACAGTTGACAATATAATTACTTAAAATTCTACATAACATTTCAAATTGCTCTTCCCTCAATGTTTGCAAAACCACACAGTCCTCAAATTTAAATGTGATTCACCAATACAATTCTTCTGGACAGTCAATCATTCAACATTTTAAATTGCAATAAATTTTAACCCCTTACCACATCCAATGAAGTAGAATATAATATCTCTTGCTGCACTTAATACAACAGAGTGTATAAAGGACTTTTAGAAGAACTTGTCAGATACCATCAGGACACAGTGAAATTAAAAAGGTGTGGCAAAGGGGTGAAAACAGACATTGGTTATGAGAATTTATTTCAATCTAATTTTCACAGTAAATTAAAAGAAAACAATTGGCAGCAACAGCAAAAATTTAGAAGCGGAAAATCTAGAATTGAGTAGGTATAATGAGTTGCCGCAGCACCAGAAGAACCAAACTTGAATGTGAGTGAAGGAAAAAGGATGAAATCTTGTGGTGGTATGGAAGTAACAAAAGGGAGAAAAGAAGATAAATGAAACTGATTGAGTGAACACAAACCAGATAACATCAAAAAGGAAGAAAAAATAAGGGTCACAAGTAATATTTGTATATTTATGAGAACAAAAATCAGGGAACAAGACTGGAATGACTACCATCCAGGAAGAGAGGCTAAACTTTTATGCTGGAATGGACACAAGGAGCAGGGAAATGGTGAGGTTAGCTCAGGATAGGTTATGTTAGGTTATGTTAGGTCAGATCAGATTGAGGTAGGTTTGTTCAGGTCTGGTCTCGATAAATTGGGTTTGGTTATGTTAGGTGGGTAGGATAGTTTAGGTTAGATTTACGTTTAAGTTCAAGTTAGGTATGAGTTATCTTTAAGTTTAGGTTTAGGTTTTGTGAAGGTTCAGTTAAATTAGGTAATGTTTAGGTTAATTAGGTTAAGCTTTATGTTCATGTTTAGGGTTAAATTAAGACAGGTATGTAAAGGTTAGGTTAGGTTGGGTTAGATTAGGTTCAGTGAGTTTAGGTTCAGTTAGGTTACACCAGAACTCTGCTTATATTATTTATCACTCTCTAGAAATAAACAATTATTTTAACAAGCCAGGTATAAGAATGCACATACCGGATATGTTTAAGTACCTCGGTATCATTAGAATCTTTGATCATTTTTATAAAATCTTCAAAACTTGCAGCATATGCGTATGTTTTCTTGCGAAGAGTCTCCGACTCTGGTTGCTGTTGAATGTATGTTAGAATTTTCTGATTAATAGAATCTGGGTCAGTCATGATGTTAATGACTGGATAAAACACTGAAACCAAATCAAAAGTCACATCTTAAAACACATAAAACTGTGCAACCATAAAATATAATTTTCTGGATTAATGTTGAGGGCTATGAACAAACCTTACGTTCATATGCAAACACATATTTCTGCTTGTGTGTGTGTATGGGGAGACATGTGCACATGCATGTATGTACATACATACATACAATGAGAAGTCTATAAACTTAGCTCATCCTTGCAATGGGGCACAACTGACCACAATAAAAAAATGATACTACATGTGAGTCTGTTATGTGTAACTGACCAGTACTATTAGCATAATGAAATTTTTTACCTTAAGAACAGCAGCATAAGACACTTTATTGTTAAATGTTTGAGCAATTTCATTCAGTATCACTTATGAACAAATAAAGCATACAAAAACATATTTATGTGAAGTCAACATATAAAAATGGTGTCACTAAAATTGAAATGACCAGTGTGCAAAGAAGAGTAGACATTTAAATTTCAACATAAAGTTTAAGGATTCTCTACCTGCAATACTATGTGAAGTGTAAAACACATAAGAAATAATTTGTTAGTGCCAGAAGTATGAATGGCTTAATGTAGTATCCTAGTAATTCTGTACAAGGTTAACATGGACATCAATAACCAGATATATTTCAAATTTGGGGGTGAAAATAAGAATTATTGTCTGCTGGGTTATGACACCATACAGTCTTACAGGTGACTATCAATGTTTTAGAGGAACACAGTGCATCCACCTACAAGACCACATAGCATCATAGCCCAGAAGATCATGATCCTCAACCAGATACAATCAATAGTACTTGCATCTATAAAAGAACAATACCCACATTCAATTGATCAACCATCACTAAAATGTAATTGCTTTTAATGTGATGGGGAAATTTTTGTAAAAAGGATGTTTCACAACCTGGTGACATTATTGGCCAACAGGATAATATCATATTTGTCCTGTTACATATATTTCACATTAGACATTCTCATGATCGAAAAGAGACACTTACATACTTTGCATTCTATATAAATATAATATAACCCATACCTTTACATGCTAGAATTTCACGCAGTAAATGTTTGACTGGACTGTTCTGTATATAGTTTGGTGGAAAAAGAAGAGCAATGCATCGCTCTGACACCCTGCGCAAGTAATCTCGTTCTCTAGCTGATGATGTCAGATGTGTAGAGAGGTTAAATTCTACCAGCTTCCCATCTGTTCTAATGTGAAAGACACAGAAGTTACTGATAACATTTGTGACTTCGGAAACGTGAAATGTTATTGGGAGTCCCATACAATATTTAGAGTGTTCTCAGCCATGAACAGAACAGCTATGAGCTGGATGGCTGAGGTTTACTTCCTGGCAAGTAGCAGGAACTTTCCTCTTAACCACCACATCCATAACAGCTCTGCAGCCAACCCAGTTTCCTACCAACTATTAAATGTGTACCAGAGGCTCTTTCTTGGGAGAAGAAGTGGCTAGAGTGTGAAACAGACTAGTTAAAAGATTTAGGAAACTGTTTCCTCTCTATGCCACCTTTATGGTGTGATGCCTAATTTATCTTGAGTGCACTGCTAGTTACAAAGTTACAACCAACAGCACACCAACATTTTTTATCATCAATTAAAATCCTATGTAAAACTTAACAACAAGTTATAATTTTGTAAATGAATGCAGATTCAAGTGACTTTGGCCCTGAACATTCATCACAGTTAAACAGTCACAGAAGGGAAATTTTACTTTCACCATATTCCATATTTAATTATGAACATTTTACACTGGCATAAATTATTTTTTGTAAAAGGATGGCTATTGTTTGGTACAGTAAACATTCACAGTTCTGAATATGGCTTGCTGGACTTAGTACTGTGTAGTGTGGAAGAAGTTTACTGATGTTTCAAAGGTACATGCTGCCTCCATCACTGCACTGATAAAGGAGGAAGCAAGTACCTCCAAAACATTGGTAAACTTCTACCAGACAACACAGCACTACAACCCAAAAGACAACCATCTACCTACTCACTGCCTTGAGAACCTCAAATCCTATTCACTGATATATACCCTGCATCATCAGAGTACATACCAGGGTAGACTAACCAGGAAGTCTTCACAAACTCCAAGACCCAACCCATTAGCTAGCATCGAGGAAAGCATATCAACCAATCTCTTACTTCCTCCCTTTACACCATCTTCATGAGACCTAGGCACACACCACTGCTCAAAAGTGTATTATTAAACTGGCTTAAAATAAATACAAAATAAATATTTTCATGTGAGTACTTTGAAGCAGTCTGACTGGATGTCTGAGGTTCAAATCCCAGCCATGTGTGGCCAGTGACGCTCTCACCACTGAGCTAAAAGACCACTGTCTTATACTTACGCTGATGGCTGAGCTAATCTTATTCGTTCAAAATGCTTTGTAACTACGTTCACCATGTCAACTGCAACCAGTCTTGCCTGATCTATCTTTGATAGTCTTTCCTGCAGATTCTTTGTTACATGCCACAAGTCAACCCTAGAAATAAAGAGAACCACTGTTTCAACTAAAGTTATAGAGAGCTGAATGAGATGGAAACATAAATAAGTGAGCAGGAAGCCACAGGGTATTTCAATGAACTATACCATTATTCAACAGGTACTAGTAGGATTTTGTGAAGATGGTAATGAACCTTCAACTTTTAAAAAAGTGGGGAATATCTTGATCAGTTGAGTAAAAACACAAACTTTCTAAGGAAAATCCTACACCACAGAATTTGAGTACATGAAGATTTACTTTAGGTCTTGAATCAGTTCATCAGATTTGAAGCCTGCCTCATTGCACCAAGCCCCAACATAATCCCGAAGAATCAGGTCCAGCAACTGTTGCAGTATGCCATCAATCATCCTTCCAAATATAACTGGTAATCTGACAGACCCATCAAGTTTGGGTTCCAGTTCCTGTAAGAGTGAAAGGAATATTTAATCAAAAAACACTCATACACCATTCACTGGTATCTATTTCTGTTTCTGTTTGCAAAAAAATACAGTCATTTTAAAAATTTTCAAGGTTGATAAACTGTAATATATCCTAGCACTTGATCTATAAACATATGCCTCTTTTCAGATGCAAGGAAAGGATATCTACCTCCTACATTCTACTTGATAAAGCTAGTCTTTAAATACTGATTGCTCATCTAACTACATCTAAATTAAACTATGCTACCTAATATAACACTGATCAAAAATTTGGTAAATAAAACAAACCTAACTAACTCCACATTACACAGTCATATGTTACTCAACTGGTCAAGAAATTCCCTACTTTTATGGAACCCAAATGTTCATCACCATTTCACAAAAGGCTGTACCTTATCCTCAGACAACTGAATCCAGATCATTCCTTCAACACTATTTCCTTAACACTAATTTTCATATTATCCTTACCCCTGAGCCTTATCCCCAAAGTTGTCTCTTCCATTGGAGCACTAATACAAAAATTTGGCATCACTTATTATACTTACTATATGTGCCACATATCCGATATAATCTTATTCTTACGTAATCAACTTGAAAAAACAGAGTGTACAATTTAAAACACAACTTAACAACAATTATGGACTAGAATACAAAAATAACATCAGCAGCAGGTCCACACCTCCCCCCATGATACTAGAGCCAAGGTCACCCTGGCTGCTAGCTGCTGCTCACCACTTGTACAAAAATTGTGCACATGAAAATATAGTACATTCATGAGAAGATTTGTTCATTCTCAAATATTACTTCACATCAGAATCTTTTGTTGCTGTTCATGAAGCATTTATCATTGCACATCTTGTCAAGACAGTACCAAACAAAACAACAATACATCAAATGGTAACAAAAATTTGGGACACAGGAAATTCTTGTAACAGGAAACATGTCTGACATCAGACAGTGATGACATATGAGGTACCCCACAAAGTTCAAGGGATGGCAATATGCATCCTGACAAGGCAGTACTGAATAAACAACAATATGGTGAATGGTAACAAAAATTCAGTAGATGAAAGGATGAGTATGATGGGCAAAATAACAAATAACACATTTGGGGGGGGGGGGAATAAATAAATAAACTCCAGTGGAATAAACCCTTCCACTCATAACAATAGTACTCACTGTCAGATACTTATGCATAGCTTCAAGTTCAGGTGTTGGCTTTGTATATATAATTGAAGAAGTTGATCTTGTTACAAGGGACAAATGTGCAGTAACCAGGATTGCCAACCCTACAGCAATTACAAATATTCCACCAATAATAAGAAATGTTGATAACCATTCTGACAGGTAAATCACAGCCAAAAATAATGCCCCCAGTGTGGAGACAATGAAGAGTGGTTTCATCCTCTAGTTTCTGTAACATAATTTGTAACAACATATTAAACAAGATGATGAAAGTACAAAGTCAAGCTTAATGTGGTAGAGACACTATGGTATAAAAAAACTGCTTGAAAACATGTCATATTTACTAGCTGATGTTTGTTTTCAGTGCTAAAATGTGAATTATGAGAAATAGAAACAGAACTAGTTTACAACAGTAACCGTGTAATCAAGCCTGATTTGACATTATCAACAGCCAAACTTCTGACAAAACTTGTTTTACTTAGGATTACTAAATCCAACACAAAATTAAAAAAAAAAGCTAAAATTAAATTAAAAGTGACAGAGTAGATTCTACTTTCCTTGTAGAATGCATCACAATTGTGCTATAACTGTCACAACTTTCAGGGGATATGTAATTCAACCTCACAATAACTGAACAACTTATTTCTTAGGCTTTCAGTAAAAGAGCAGAATATGATTTGAGTCACCTATGCCAACAAAATAAAATAAAATATGAACAATGTGCCCTGGAATGTGGCATGCTGGAGGACTCAAATCATATTTTCCACTTAAATCAGTTCTCTTCTGGTCAAGAAATTAGCATATCTGCTTGTGGGATTATAAAATTTGCTTCATTTTTATGAAAAATTTATTTTTTAGCACAGCTCACACCATATACAAACATTAAAACAATAAAGACTTATGTACTTACTGCACTGCACCAAAATTATATATTTTATACTATTCCATACCTTCCTGAGAAGCATACTTCAAATATTTACAATAGTAATATACCAGTTCATAAAGACCTGCAATGCCATGCCTCCAACCATAGCACAATTCTTGTGACTCACCATTTCTTCCGTAAACTTTCTCACATCTCCGTACAAGCAAAGTCTATATGAATTGCATGTTTGAATTAAAATAACTGTATCGGTTATATATTTGGTCACATGTAAGGTGCACATCGGTTTCGCCCCTTCGAACAGAAATACACATGTAACCATTTATCAAGTATACTTACAGCGTTGAAATTATATCACTGTAATTTAAAAGTGCATTTTATGAGCGTGAAGAGTTTCTCAAATGACAAGTGCATTTTAACAGAAGTCGAATCACTTCGTCGAATGAATGTGTACAATACCACATACATTTTTTTAGTTCAAGATTAATTCTTGATTAATTACAATGTTTAAGATTCATTGACCTAAGGATGGTCACGTACACCAGATATATAAATCAGTTACGAAACTGCAATCGCGTTGAATGTAATTACTGATTATCTTTTTTTCCATCAGTAGTAACAACGTTTTATCTTCTGTCATTCGCAAAACAGCTGTTCATGAAAAATTAGTGGTTGATGAAATGTGTTTTTATTACTTCAAACATCGGCGTCGCATTCGTAGTGCTGGGGGCTTGAAACGAAATCACAAAGATGTGTCAGATGACAATACAAGACGTCTTGTTTTAAATTCATCTGAAATTTCCTTTCCAAGACTACAAATTTCAGATTATTTCCACAGCTTGTGAATCGTCTATTCTCATAACATCAGTATCCGGCAACACCCCAGCTGGAAAAAAAAAGTGAAGGTGTATCCCTTGCAGTGTGCACAGTTAACCATTGTCCCCACGCAGTCCAAATGAAGTACGACACACTAAAGCTAATAAAGTGCAAAATTTCTCACGCATCCATTTTCTCCTTCGTCCACCCATCCATCAAAGCAGACAACGTCGTTATTGTGGGTGTGTTGTAAAATTATTCCGTGGCAGTCTTTCCCTATGTTGCTGGGCAGACTACCATTCTTCATTCCAGCAAAGACATATGAATCTCTATTTTGGTCATATTTGCCTAATAAAATATTCGTTTATAGAAATATGATTTCCATATGTTGTACTTAATCTTCCATGAAGTACAACTCAAGTCACAACATGGTACAGGAATACAACAAAGGTTATGCAATTAAAATCGTAAGAAACGTACAAAGCTCTCCAGCAACCACCGGCATGCAAAACTAGCATGTTTACAGTTGATGTTTGACCAACATCTTAGCTTGGAAGGCTGCATGATCCCTCTACTCCTAAAGCTAATGTTACATTGTCTCTCCTAATTGTGCCTACACAGATGGTGAAGGTTATTTATGAGTAAGCCTGAACAGCCTGGTTAATAATGCCTGTGATGGGCTGGTTTGACTGGATAATAATGCATTTTATTTGATTAGTTCTGCTGTGTTCCAGTTTATGGAATACCACTGATTCACTAAAGTAAGACTTTTTATTTTTCATTTATCAGAGTATGAGCTGGACTAAAACAGCTAACATGAATTTTCTGCCCTTGGTGTATATACACTGATTGACGTCAATGACAATACCAAATGTTGCAATGTATCAGTTACATTTCCTTCCATATTCAGTGGATCCTGGATATGAGTCTTGGCCCAGTGATTTACTATCTTGAGACTTTTCAATTGATGGCTTCCATCAGTCCTTCGACTGTTTAGATCCTTAAAATGGGCCATAACTGTTTCCCTTCATATAATTTCTCATTAATAATTCACAATAATATCTAAAGTTGCATAACTTATTCAATAGAAAACTCATCTTAAAATAACTTGGGCATTGATTAGTCAGTGATGTAACCATCCTCATTCTCTTTAACGGTATAGCATATGCATCTCCTGCAGGGCATTGAACAACCATTTTAAGAATCATAAACATTTCATATTCTTGTATTGAACTATATACATTTATATAACAACATATATATACACAAAGACATACATAAAATGGAATGAAACAGAAAAGAAAATGATTTTGACTAGTTACAATTCTCAAGTACAGGATAAAACATGATGAAATTTTTTGTCATCATAACAGTTCAATGTCACTGAGAAAAAAAGAAAATCATAGTATTTTCTTGCCAACATCAACTAATTATTGGATACCACTGTACAATTAATCTGATAACCTTTTCTTTAGTATTTCTGTTTTATTTTTCTGATGTATTTTTGGATTCCATCAATTTTTCTTCATTACTTTATCTCTGCTGCTTGTAATTTTTATAAATGACCAGATAAAATCATTATTTGGGAAGTTCTCATTTTATTGCACTTTCCTAGACCTGTAGCAGTACCATAAGCAAAATTACCTGAACACATATTAAATCACTATCCAAATTTCAATCAAGACATCATTGAATGAAAGTGTGAGCTACACTGTGTAAGACTTTGATTGTGGAGACACAGTCCTTCTGCAGCCATTCAGGGTGCTGTTTAAGAAGACAAGAATGCAAAATGGTGCTTCTTGTAACAAGGTTTAATGCTAGGGCCAAATTTTTCTTTTAGATGTCTGCATGAGCCTGATAATGTTGAGATTCAGACCTGGTTCAAATGATAGCAAGAAAATGTTATATAGACCATTTTAGTTAGTTTTTGTTTGTTTTTTTCAAGCAAAAAGAAAGTTATTCATCTTAAGCTCATGATACAGCCAGGCTCCTGAGAGAAATACCAGTGACTTCATTTTCTCATGGAATTTTGTAGCTGCCTCCTTCCAGAAATATTTTGATATAATACCTCCCATGCTTTGTATTCAGTATCTTTGAACCATTCCTAAAATGCCAAAATAACATCGGATGTTCTTAGAGAGTTGTTAAATAATTTATTTAAAGATTACTGGTATTTATGAATTAAAAGACCTGTATAAATGATACAATAGTCAGGGCCAATTGTAAATACACTGGGCTTCTTTCAGGCTGGAATAAACTGAAGTTGGGCTTAGGTGGGGTATGATTAACATATTTGAAGATGAACTTTGGGCTCGGACTGGACTGGTTGAAATTCTAAAATTTTGGCCTGTGCAGACCTCTAATTCTCTCTCCTACACCGCAGACACATCAAATTCTACATATGCCTAAAGTCTGTTTGTGGTACCATTATAATTGCAGCTGTTACACAGATGAAGATACAGTATCTCAATGGATTGAAATATCCTAATCATAATTACTATTTTTGTAAGGCTTTCTGTATGGCATCCTTTAATGCTGCAGTAAAACTACTACAAATGCGATATTTTATTTGATGAAGTCTCTTTGGTCAATCAGCCATGTTGATATGAAGTAAATTTTTGTGTTTCAGAGACTGTCTCTATCTTCATGTACTGATTTGAGAGGTGATCCAAATGACCAATGTATATGCAACGTGGACCTAGCAGAATCCTAGACATATACATGTGATCCAAAGTCATTGTTACAATAATGTAATCTGAGGTCACTGTTTTAACATGTGAACCAAGGTCAATGTTGTAATGTGATGAACAAGTGACAGACAGATGTGAACAGGCCCATGAGGTGTTATTTGCTCATAATAAAGCATTAGGGAACACCTGAGAACTGTTCAGTGTCCACCATGACTTAAATACAAATTTGAGCATAGCATATTTACCATACAGTATACTGTTGAAGTGGCTGGCAACACTGTGCAATCATCGATACACTGTCATGTTTAATTATTAGATAACACCTATTTCTGTTTAACACTGAACACACTAAGTTATTGTGAAATTCTTTTATAAAAATTTATTTTTGGTGTATCTTTAGTTTACTTTCTGTTATGAATTCTTAAACTTTTTAAATCAGACGCATATTAACAGGGCTTCTTTTTACTCCACAAAGTTTATCACGATTCTTCAAATCACCATGTATATCCAAAGAAAACTTTGCCACCCAATGAATTAAACTAATTAAAAAAAAACAATCAACTTAGTAATGTGGTTTCCTGGGTCTGATGAATAACCCTTTTTGAACTGAGCTGGTACCTTTTGAGATAATTGCCACTGAACAAAACAATGGATCACTAAATTTTTTAATTATCATTAATTTATTATTCTTGCTACCCTTATCAAAGAAGACTGAAGGATTTGAAGGAAAGTGAACACTGTGACGTCTCTCCAGAATGTCTCATATTAATCATCAAAATTCACTTTGAAGAATACTGCGTGTTACAAGGTTACAAAGTGAATCATATAAATGACTCTTATAACCTTACAGTTATTGATCATTGCAGTGCTTCTTTTTGATCACTGCTTATATCTACATCCTTGGCTTTTATGAGGAATGCAGATGAAAAGTAACTTTTCTGTGGTGTGTCACTGACTGACAGTTTCACAGCAGCAGCAATAATGGAAAGCATTATCACCAAAGAGAGGACTGTTGTGAAGGACAATGTTGTTACAGGACTTGTTGGTAAAGGTAATACTGTTATACTGTCATCAGGAGTAACATTGTCATCCTTCCAGTTTACCCATGTGTTATTCCAGTAAATGGGGTTTGACACTGGGTCTCCAGGAATATTTAGAGGCTTTACCATTGTCTCCTTGAACCGTTCGAGAGACTCCTCAAGACTGTGGAGAATGAGTGGTCGAGCGTGTGCCAGATTTTTGGTCTCACATGGATCATCACGGACGTTAAAGAGACAGGGTGCTTCCCGTGGCCGGCAGGCTATCTCAGAACTTGAATTATTTAAAAAGGTGTGGCCACTCTTTTGAATACAATGAACTTCTGCCTGGTGTCGCAGCGAAGCTACTGCTGTTTCTGACAGCAGCTTCAGTCGTTTAATGCTTCCTTCACCTGAAAATATATTACAATAGTCCTTTAACCCTTCAATATCAACTAACTATACAATATCTGGTAGCAGAAACTACAAGTTCAACATCATTAATACCAAAGCCCAAAACTGGACATGATCATGAGCCAGTTTCATTTACTTCCTAACTTCATAACTTATCAATTTCTCTTGAGATTCAGTCCTTATTTAAGTGGAACACACTGCCTCCATTTTTATGCATCTCTACAATGCTGGTGACCACCAAGACTACACAGTGCTAATTATTATTATTATTACAACAGTTCACAATCTGAACTCTGACAATTATGAAAAGTTAATTTCTCATTTATGAAGTTTTGTTTTGCATCATGATATTTATTTGATACCAGTTTGGAAAATATATAATTGCTATAGTGTACACGTTTGCACTTACCTTTCTTTGAAATCTCATTTTCTGACATCCTTTCCAGTTTCTTTGCCTGGAGTTGTAGTTTAGTGAGGAATCCTGTTATGGTAACTCCAACTTTTGAATTCAACACTGCTTCCATATCATACCTGTGTGACTTGCCCTCACTGTCCTGACCAGATTCACCGTACCATTCATCTGTTTTTCCTTCCTGAGTAGTGCCTTCATGTGTAACAAAGATAAAGAATGGATCAGAATTTTGTGTGATATTTTATTCTCTTTAATGCAGCATTTACCAAATATTTTGAACAAAGAACACAGTAGGTTACAAAAATACCAACACTGACAAGAGACAAACATGAAGTCAGAAGATTACAAACAGTAGGGTGGAGATAAATAAATTTCCTACAGAATATTAAGAAATAAAATGAAGCGATAACCTGGAGTCTAGCTGTTTTGAACAATTTGTTTTGTGGTCTTCCTCTATCTCTTTACGATAATTATGGAACAGTGCCTTCAAATAGGCCATGACTGCCTCTCCTCTAAGCCCTTTCAGATTTGTTGTTCACAATGAATCAATTCATTTAATGTTACATAAACCATACGATCAAGCAAGCATTATTAAATAAGCCAGAAATTAATCAATGGATAAATAAAGTTCAAAACTAGGACACAGACAAAATCTGAAGTGGAAATTCCATTTGAAGAATTAATGAAATTGAGGATACAGTGTTATGGTCAATTGCCATGATCATGCCAAAGAATCCGTCTGTTTCCGAGGCTTTGTTAGCTTTTTTGTAACAATAGAGTTTTTTACAGTTAAAGGTTGTTAGCCTCATGCCCAACCAGGATCTATGGGAGATAGGAGTTGAAGGCGGCTGGATTTTGTTGGTCCAGAACAGGGGCTTTGGTTAATTTGGTGATGAACCTTCGAGTTCTGTAAACCATCTGGTTAGTTAATTAGTGGTGTAGACATTTTTCTCACATGAATGATAATGGGATTCCTTTGGGACAATCAGAAATAAATTTGAAAAACTTACCAACAGGGAACCAAGAACAAGCTGGAGAAACCAAGAGTGGATGATATACAAAACAGTATGGAAACAGTGGATACAGATTAAAGACAGATACAGATTATGGGACGGCAGAGAAAAATGGTGAATACTTTGTCAAAAGTCAACGTTCCAATTTAAAATGTTGATTGATAATGAACAAAACAATCAAAGATATTTCTATCATACTTCACAATATAGAAATCATGCTAACTTATTTTTGGCAATCTTTCATTCAGACAGAATCCTTTTACCTGCAATGTATTTCCAGTCACCTCTTCGTAAGGATGCATAATCTTCAATAGGATCTATGTTATGGAGAACTTCTATTCGTGGTGATGGTAGGTCCTCCGAGAGAGCCTTCCACATGTCAATCCCATCAATATCACCCAGTTCATGTACATCTAGACCTTGAATAGTACAAACAAATATTACAAAATTTAAGGAAACCACAGTCTTTATTTGTCAAATACTGTGTATATATACTTCACATTTGTACCATTTTGCAGGTAAATCTCACAGAAAAACATTATATTCCCACTAATTCTTTCTGTGCGAAATCGTATTTTGAAAAGTGCTTTCTTTTGTCTGTAGGCCTCTATAGTATTGATGATGTTGTAGATGTAACTCTAATTACTTTATATGTATAACTTTGTATTGACAAAACATCACAAATAATTGAACAAACAGCGAAAATGCAGTTGAAAAAGTTCTGTCACTGGGAATTTAAACCCTAAAATTATACATCACAGAAGTGTTTGATATTCCTCAGCATGGAATCTTGTCTGGGGCAAGTTTAATTTATATGCTGATGTCCAGAATACAAGATTACTGTTTGAAGGGTTAGGGTATTTTATCGTGAACCATGCCAATAATAACCAAAATACAGAAATACAAATACCAATCATTATAATGATATGTAACCCTTTGAATATGTAAACAGATACAGATCCTGAAGAATTATGTGCATCAAACATAACCTCAGACAATAATATCAAACAGTTACACAACACAATCATTTCATGTCTCAAGTTTTGCTAAATAATCTCTGCAAGTGGTACTGTGTGTCTGTGCCTGTGTGTTTGTGGGCTTACAGACACATCAGCTTCTATGGCTACTTCTACCTATCTACTATTTAAGAATTAAAAAAGCGAGCTGTGTTACAAAACCTGGCATGATTTACCCACATGCAAATGTGCAGAGGCAAGAAAGCTTACTAAAAAGTAATAACAACTACAATAAGAAAATAGTATAATAACCACAGGCCAGGCTGTACAGGGATTTTCCCATGGGATCAATATTAAAACAGCAGTGTTAGTAAAACATAGTTGTTCATTAAAACTTTATTTGCCAGTTTGTTGAAGGGCCTGGCAGTATATATGTGCTAAATCAATAAAATAAGTGTTCTTAAGTCTCTTCTGAGAAAAAATAAAAACTAACATAAAACTGTGTCTGTTAAATTGACTTAGCAAGTCCTCTTGCATTTAGAAAAGCTAAGAAATTAGAAACTCTATAGTGATCATCACCATATATGTCAGATAAAGTGCCATTCAGATTGAATGCAAGGTGGCTTCACCATAAAGTGATCATTCCACAAAAAAATGTGACAGTCAGTGGTACATCATTTTTAATACAGACAGGTGCCAGTTAACCATGCAATAAATTGTCATGTGTTAGGCGAGTGTGACTGATGCAGAGACATATAAGCATGCCCCTCTTTTTCCTGATGGAATCAAAGTATGAGTGCCACACCAATACTGATGGCTTCACCACATACAGTTTGTTGCACTGAGTACTGGACAGAACAGTGCAATGGAAGAAGGCACAGACATCACTGTTTAGAGCTCAATCAAATGCCAGGGGTTCATGCAAAACAGTTCCTTTAGCTGCCACGCTGGCAGAGTCACTGCTGGGTAGACATGTGTAGATAAGTATCTAGCAAAATATAACAAATTTCTCTGCCTTCTGAAGATGGGATGCTTGAATCAGAATAACAACCAATGGAGTGATGATAATTGAATGGTTGGATGTATAACTACTGAGACTCAGCAAGGAGAGTCTGTGCAGATGAAGTTATTAAATGTGCTATGAAAGAATAATTTAATGCTAAATATAATGTACATGATCTTGAATTTGTCAGTGGGTACACAGATTCGAATCCAGATTGAGGTATTTATGTGTGTCCATGTTCTTCTGTGTTCTCATTGTTGTTGTTGCCCAGCGTAGGTAGAAACCTTGTGATGGGCAAATCCCTTCTTTGCAGTCTTACTGGATGTATAAGAATTTATAGATTCTGAATGATATCTGAATTATAATAAACCACAGGTCCCAACTATGACAGCTGAAAAACAATAATTTAATTGAATCACTTATAAAGAATGAACAATGATTGAATGTACCTGCAGCAGAATAGAATGTGGGCAGCCAGTCTGCAATGTGCATCATCTGATTTGAGACTCGTTGAGTAGACTGCAGAAGGGGGCTCCAGAGGGCAGCAACACCCCGAACACCTCCTTCCCAAGGGCTCTCCTTCATCTTAAAAACACGGGGTATTTTATGAGATACTTGAACAAGAATAGTTTAGTAAGTTAACTAGCTGAATGCCAATTAAATTTTCATTTGGAAGTTTAGTAAAACATAGCCATTTAACACAAAGAACAGATGTCATAACTCAAAATAGAAGCATCAGTCGATGGTCTTGATTCGGAGCAAGCTCCGGTAACCACAACTTTTCAGACTATAGCTGTGGGCTAGTTATCTCACCTGTCTTGAACTGTAAACAGATTTTCATGTCTTTAGTTTTTCATTCCACTTTAACACAAGCATCTTAGTTAACAAAAAAGTCATTAATACTGATTGAATAAGCCACACCACAGCACAGAGCCTATCTTGTTTTTATGGATTCTAAAGATACATAGCTCTTTTCACAAAAACCGTTCATTAGATTCCATCACATCTTAGCTCAATTTAGTGTTCATATTCTCACCTTATTTTAAAAATATGCATTTTGATATTATTCTAAATATTCATCTAAAACTGCCACATTGCCCCTTCACTCAAGGCTTCCCATCAAACAGCGGACTCTCGTGAAAAAACTGCTGAACCACCCATAAAAGTGGGGGAATTTCATAACATGCCTAGCAACTTTTACCTTATAAAATGGATTGTGCTACATGGAATTAATTATGTTCCTAACTGAAAACATAAAGGGATTTATATTTTGACTGAAATTTATTGGTTTAGTTAAAAATAATTATCAGCATTTATACCATTTGACTATTTGAAAAAAATCTTCCTTCTAAGGAGAATACCACTTTCACAAAAAGTTAATTTAACTTACCCCCCTAAGCGGAAAATTTGATCCCCTGTTGGAGTGAACACCAAATGTGGGTGCCCCATTATCAGACATGAATAACACAATAGAGTTGTGAAGCATTCCGTTTGTTCTCAAGGCTGACATTACCTCGCCAACTGATTGGTCCAACTTCGATACCATTGCTGTCAACAAGAAACAAATATCTATCAGTACCTATAATGAAATGTGGTATTTTAAAATTTTACTATGTAATAACTTTTCAGAAGTTCTTATTGTCAAATTGACCACTATCTTTTACATTCTTGTACAAATTTGGTTATGTGATTCTTCCAAAGTGGCAGAGTCAACCACATATTTAATGTATTTACAATCATTTATTTGGGATAACCCGAAGCACAGGAATTAATAAAGATGCAGTGAGCTGCCTGTCAGTCTTGACAGATTGTGAATCGAAATATAACTATGAACTATTCAAACTTGTTACACGTCAAAATGCAATTAAGTAGAATGGTATGAGGGCAGGGGAAAATGTTACCCAGAATTTTCAATGTCTCTCGATTCATCTATCGTCTACAAATGCATCCTAAAAATTCTATGCTACAGGGATGGGACAATGTACACAACTGTGTAAATTCTTGGCAGTACTTTGAGAAGCCAGCCTAATATGAAATTGGTAAGAAAATTTGTTGACACACTATGATCAACATTCTAGGACAATATGAACTGTCTGTGTATTTACAGTGCAACATTTCTGTCATAGAACTCTTCATAATCTCTATGTGGGCTTAAAATAGGTTGTAAATTAGTGCAATGATATCTTAGGCAAGTAGTAACAGTCTGTCTTTATCATCAGGGAATGTAATTTGTTGATTGCTTTTGGAAAAAAAAAACAACTGTGTAATTGTATGTTTTGAACCTTATTTTAGTAAACTGATAAATATGATAACATTTTATCAAAGGGAAAAAATTTGCCAAAGCCACATGAAAAAGTATCATTGTGATTTGAGAGGACTGTAATACAAAGTTACAAAATTTTAAAAAAGTGTTTTTTGTGGCATTATGTCTTACAGATCTATTTATTATGAGTTCTTTGCAGTTAATGCAAGAAACAAAAGGAGGTCAAGGAAACTACAAAAAAGTTGGAGGAGGAATGGGGACAGCAAGAGACATGGAAACAAATAAATTTAGTATTTTATGTCACAAACATACTTTTGTAGCAGGAAGCCTACACTGTTTCCTGACTTCTTGAGTCTAAAGAACGTTATTCCATCATATCACATGACTGTGTTATTCTGTAAAGCTAAGAATATCTACCTGCATACATTCTCCTTTCTGGATCTTCAATGTATGCGAATTTTGCTACTTCTTCATCTGGAGCCTGAAATGGATCCTCCGGATTGCCTGTGTGCGGTGCTAGATGTGATAGGTAGAGGAATAATGGCCCCTTCTGACTGTCATGTGTCTCTATTATATGTACAGCCTCATTTGTGAACAAATCAGTAGAATACTGTCCACGGGAAAGCCAGTCCACGGTCATGTTCCGGCGCATGTCGTATCCCTTGTATGGCACAAGCTGAAAACACAGATTAATTTCAAATGACTGACAAACTCACCAGCCACGTGGAAGAGAATCAACCTTCCCTCACATCTTAATTCTGCAGGATCCATTTTAATTTTATTCTGTCATTTTGCATGTACAATCCCCAAGTTCTTTCAGGTTTTCAGATCAAAATTTTGTACATGTTCCTCATCTCTCACACGTACTGTCCACCTCATACTATTCAATGTGATCACTTTATGGTATTTATTTATTTATTCATTTCTGGTTTATTGAA
The DNA here is from genome assembly GCF_977971745.1 of Zootermopsis nevadensis. NCBI lineage: Eukaryota > Metazoa > Arthropoda > Insecta > Blattodea > Termopsidae > Zootermopsis > Zootermopsis nevadensis. The sequence continues at coordinate 13,616,496 of NW_028259149.1, read as the reverse complement.
CAACAATTTTGGTAGCTCAGATTTTTAGCACAAGATGATACGATGATTAATGAATTATAAACTGGAAAATATATGAAAGGAAACTGACATGGCCTAATTTAAGGTACTATCTTGGTGTATGTATGTGGGGGGTGAGGGGGGGGTGGCTGAGGGAAACCACAAACACATCGGTCAGGACTGCTGGTCACCAGCTTAAGATTTGAAATAAATCTCCCAAATATGAATCAGGTGTGATAACACTTGACTGTAATGTTTGCTTAGTTGCCTAATAGAATTTGTCAAAGAGTATAAATTGTAAAGCTCCTTATAATGCATATTTCTCCACTCCTTTGTTATCTCTTCTTGTTTGGGTTCAGATATTCTCCTTAATACTTTGTTCTCGTTCTCAGTCTATTGCTTCCGTGAAATGGTGAGAGACCAGGTTTTACATTTCACATCCATATCATCCATGCAAACATCAGTGTTTCTTATACTTTAACTTGTAAGTTCATTGATAATGAAAATAAAACATTCTGAATAAAATTTTAATATTTCTACTTGAATATAATTTCTGTTTGCTATTACTGAATGTTTCTTATTTTGAAAAAGTCTTCCTATGTTTAAGCACCATATCAGCAGCATGTGAAGGCTTAGTTACACACGAACTTAACGTCGTTACTAGATGCAGATAAATTGTATCTTCACCACTGCAGAAATAGCCTCTAGTTTCTGTTGAACCGGAGGTTGGTTGGGCCGAGAGCCCGTCTGGACACAATTCTGTGAAGATAGATCTCTGCTGGGAAGCAAACTCCAGTCACTGATCACATAACCCATTACCTTCGTCGACAACGCAATCCCCATTCTTTTTCCATGTTATAAATTATATGATTTACATGGAGTAGACAAAGTTTCATAAAATAAGATACTGGTTATCAATTACCGTTGCCCTCATAGTGTGGTCATAATAGTCGTGGTATCCATTCCAGTAGCCATAGTGGGAATCAAATCCACGGTATGTTGGTGTGTATTCTCTGCGATGGAAACCAAGATGCCACTTTCCCACTGCATGAGTTGCGTATCCTGCTGCCTTCAAGTACTGAGGCATGAGCGTTTCCGACAGAGGCAGTCCCCAGGGTTCGGGAGCAAGAATCACCAAGTGTTGCATGCCTGAGGAAAACAACATAATCTAAACACTAATATTCTTCATGCGAATTCAGGTTTTCATGGCAGTGTTTGTTCAGATTGTGGGTTGTGACAGCATGTAGGAGGTTAAAATTTAGACCATATTAAGATGGAGGCAGTATGAAACTCTGAAATGTTGGTAATCACCTTCTATACTACATGTATCAGAACTCAGGACATCACAATTTGAAGCTGTACACTTTATGGATTAAATAACCTCACGGAATCTTTCTTGAGGAGATGCTCATAGTTGATTAGCTGACAAAGAACGTTTTTCTAATTTTGTGGAATCCGAGGGCTCATCACTGTGTTCGAAAGAGGCTGAGTTAGATGAATGCAATCTACAGTGTCACGCCTCATTTCTCTAAGACCTGTTTTAACGGTATCCATATACGTTCAGGTCTCTCAAGTGGTCTTTCTTTCGAGTATCCGGCTAATAAAATATGTTATTGTTGTATTATTTTCCTTTTAAAAGTTCTAATTTTTTACACTAGATTTTCTAAATTAATTTTTAATTTTCGTTTAAACCAGACAGACCCCGGTTAATCCGCCACTGGATAATCGGAGTCCACTATAATTAATTCTACAGACGTTTCTTCTACTTTAGACACATTTCGGCTGTTATGTGGTCATCTTCAGTATGCTCCCGTTATGTTTTTGTACGCTTAATTATTATACAATATATTCGAGAAAAAAAATTAATTGACATCGTGTTCAACTGATCTACATGTTCACTGTTGTATTTTTCTGTGGAAACCGTTCAATGCATAAAATCAAAATGACGCACATCAGCAACGTAATTAATATAAAAACTGTCATCACATTCTTCCAGACTTTTGATACTTTCTTCATTGAACAACGGAAAAATATCTTAATAGTTTGGTAAGCAATTTCATTATTTCAATGGGCTTACAGTTTATTTTAAGAATACCACGGGCGAAGACGGAAAGCTATGACTAATTCTTGAGCAAATTTGATTCTTTGAGAACATATGAACCCTTACGTATTACGAGAAAATGACCTTACCTGTATGTGTCGGGTATTTCCCGGTCATGAGGGCAGATCTGGAAGGGGTACAGAGGGCCGGCACATAGTGGCTGTTGAGAATGATTCCGTTATAGGCCAACGCGTCAATATTTGGCGTCGGTATCTGAGAAGAGCCGTGGAAACTTACGTCATTCCAACCCTGAACAGACAACACAATATGCTACACCGATAGAAACTCAAGCTATATCTGATAAATATCAAGTTCTAGGGTTTTTCTTATTTGTGGACACTCACTGCGCGCATAAATATGTTTATAATTATCTGCTTCTTCAGAACTTGCTGTTTTATTAACACCTTCCAGAGATGATGACCTTGGGAGAGCTCACGGACGTTGTGGGGGAAACACATTGACCTTGTCAAAATTATAACGATTTAATTGTCCGCGAAGTTTTCTCAAATGGAATTCATCAGTTTTTGCAATAGATTTGCCACCATCGGGATTCCGCGTGGGTCCGCACTGCCAAGGTCAAAGTTTTCTGGTGGGGAACAAGCACCATACTTGTGTAACAGTCTTACCAAATCGTCTGCCAAGATGATGATGATATTTGGTTTCTCAGAGGGATGTGACGATTCAGTAACTCCAACAAACAAAGCAAAACTTGTAATTATTAGTTGACATATTGCCATTGTAGTTGGTCACCAAACCTGAAAATAAACGTGGAAGTCAGTTTATTCTTAAATTATTTAACAACGTTTTCTAAAATGCTGTCAAATAGAATGAGTGTCCAAGAATTGGAAAGTAAGAGGTCGTACGTGGACTGAAGTAAATCACGAAAAATATCAAAGAAAACTTGTCTGTGGGCTGATCTGGGACTTCATGAATATGAAACAAAATTGCTAATATTCAGGAATAATTTACTTTAAAACGTAATATAGGAGATAATTTCTTCGACACAGAATATATTTATAAAAGCTGCAAACAGTTAAGTTTCTGACTAGTCAACAGCACAGAAACTGTCAGGAAATATCCAGTTACTTCGAGACGTAAGGAAAATTATGATCACAAAATGACTGTAGTATCAAATGCAGATTAGGTAAATCTACAGCTGTTGGCTGGCGTACTCATGCAAACAGGCACAAAGTGTGCTCATAGTTAGTTCGTACTGTAGTCGGAGTAAATCTGTGCATTTTGCCTCGCGTCACTAGCTTTCACGCAAAAGGGAAACAAACGCACATACCTTGTAAACTAAAGACATTACAGACACACGAAACGAGACAGCGAGTTACAAAATACTGCCTCTAGGAAATAATATTTGCACAATGAAAAATACGTGATTTTTTTCTGAACCCCCCACCCTATGATCCCTTTGCCTTTTACTTCTGACAGATCTCGAACGCACAGATTCGCCCCGAGTACAGAAATTCGTGTTCAGGTCGCGTCATATTGTAACCTACCAGCGCCAGTCCGTCATTTGTCTCCGATCGAAGTACAAGGATTTCCCTTTTTCACAAGTACAACGAGTGTTCATTGTCGAAAACTACCTGGCGTCTCATTCTTTCTTATCTTACCAGATTTACGGATACATTTCTCGATTCTCAAGCGCCAAATAAATAATAATAAAGCATTTTGTTCGTAGTAGCTGGCTGTCCCTACCGGAACAAATACTTCAACTGTAAACATTAGTTAAAAAAGTTCAAATAATGAAAATTTTACACTGATGTGAAGTGAGATGATACGATCCACTCCAGGAACTGAAACAGTAACCTAAGAAATTTGCCCTTGGCTTCACATGTTAAATCATGTCATTCTTCCTTTGCTATCACCGTAAGAACTGTATTCGGGCAAATCATGTTCAGGTTCTAGATCACAGCACATCCGAATCTGAATAAAAATCAACTTATCAATCTCGTCTGCGCCGATATTACGCAAACGTTTTGCCACTGCGTTAGCAGCCGAATTTCTGATTCTGAAAAAAACATAAAATCAAATTCCATGACTTCATGAACGTCAACATTATGTTATCAACTCGCAGCTGTAGGTAGAATAAGTAACATAGAGTGTTATACTTCAAGTGGATTCAGTCTGTGTGTACCAAATTCCAGAGTACTTTTTAGCAATAAAATTACCCGTTAGACACTTTAAATAAAAGTCTGGGGGAGGTCTTATCTTCACGCCCTGTTCAAAGGTCTACAAGTGTGGATAAATTATTACCCAAGCACTTTGTGCTAAACAAATAATGTTACAGCCCACAGCAGTAAACAAGTTCTTAAAAGTCTCGTTACTTCCCGGATCCCGGCAGAAATTACTATAATATAGAAGAGATGATTTTATTTTTAAATTGGCAGTTACAGCCGGGAACGGGAAACAACAGTTTCATTTAACTTAATAGATAAACGCACTATAAAATGCAGAAAAGTATATTAATACGTCTCAACGCTCGATAATGTTAAACTGCAAAATCATAATTCCACTAAATGTACTTAGAAGGGCTCAATCTCCAACTGAAACTCCAGGCAACAACACAGCGAATGCGCCACGTATTGTTAGTTACGTGTGCATTTTATAATTTGTTTGTATTATTTCTTACAAAACACAGCAGCAATTTTCAGCATTTCATTTGTCACTGAATGAATGACACGACCTTCTGAACTTGTCAGTGATTAGACTTGAAAGCTGTGGAAATTGTATTTTAACGTACTTCAAGCGTGTCGGCACGTAATCGACTCTTCATTCTGCTGTAAGCGACCACCCCTACTATCGATTTCACACAACAATCGAATCGCAAATAACAACATCTCCTACTACAAGAGCGTCAATTTCAATTTTAAATTCATAAAGTCTTGTCTGGCCGCAGGCAAAATACAGCAGAAAAGTTTATACTTCGCTGACTAAATCGTTTTGTTTTAAACGGACAAAACCCTATGTATATGTAATAATATAAAATTTTATGATCCATGGAACAAAGCTAATAGTCGCTCGGCTGATCTAGATATTCCGTCCACCCAACAAATTTTCATTAAAATATTACCCTCCCATCTACTTGAAGGTACTAATATCCACATACGCAATTTTCCTTCAGTTTTCCGACTAACATTTTGAAAGCATCTCTTATTTCTCCGATAAATAACAGCGAAAACAAAACACTGTCGATGTAATGCCATTCGAAGCTTTGTTTTTCATATTTTGACAATTGCGGGGTCATAATGAACTTTCGATTTAAGTAAAAAGGCGACTATATGAGCGACTACTAACTTGTCTAGAAAGACTCAGATCCATGAGTTAATTATGACGATGACAGACATTGCTAACAATTATCTGTCATGGAGTAAGAAATCAAAACCTGTGATTTCATGCTTAAAGGAGTAATAACCTTCAAAGAAAAATAAATTAGACTTCTAGGAAAGAAGTCTTCATGCAGTACCATGGAGACCAGTTGTCCAATGACGTTTTAAAGGACTAGCCGCAAGTAATATTAAACTCGACTATAGATATACATATTGTTATGGTCGTCTAATTAAACGACAGGTATTAACAAAAACGAATTCGCCCGACTATATTTAGTGTAGGCTTTTAATAACATACATAAGAGAAATCAGTCGTGTACTTTGAAAAATATGTGCGTGACCAGACAGACACCTTTCAATTTGGCGTTAATTTTATGTACTTTATACAACAGAAGAAAATTTTTTTAAAAAAATTGGAGAAGTTATTGTTGCGATACTGTGATACGAAATAATTTAAGGTCCAGCAATGAGCTCGAATCCCACTGTTGCAAGAATATCCAACAATGCATCATTACGTTGTTACAACGGTGGTCTAGCGGTCAGAACACAAGCCTTGTAAGCCTGGGGTCCCGGGTTCAATTCCCGGTGGTGCTCAAATTTATAACTTGTGTTGGGCAAGGCCGTGGTCAAGGCATCACGGAGGTTTCCTCCGGGGGCTTCCCCGGTTTCTCCGTGGCATCCCAACAATTACTCCACTCACACACAGAAGAAGGCAATGGCAAACCACTTCTGATCATCTCTGCCAAGAATGTATATATGTATGAGCAGGTCCCTGACAACCTGAAGAGGTTGGAAGGATCCTGTTCATAATATATGGACCTGTCGTCAGACAGAACACTACAAATAATAATAATGATCGGGTGATGTTTTTCGCTCAGGCTGTCATTCCATGAAAATGAGTGAAGTAAAATGTTAAATATGCTTCAACTAAAATTTCTAGCACACAAAAGGAATTTTTTCTTTTAGTTACAAAAATTTGCATGTTCCTCCGACATTTAATAGGTTTAAACACGTACAGGGACACTCGTTAAGCTTCACACAACACTAACAATTCCGGCTGGAAATCAACGATATTCCATCCAGGAATCCAGAAGCATGATTCTCGGACTCTAGCTTGGTATGAATTTCCATGCAAAGTTCAAGAGCGGGACTTCCCGTTAGGTTCTTCATGCGCACTGAATTGAGCTTGCCGCCAACGTAATAAAAAAAAAACTTGCCGCGCACTTGCTGTGTGACGTCGACGGGGATTTCTAGCTGAAAGATTAGAGCGCTCTACGAGATATTAATCGTCCATTCTACGAAAAGGGAGTGGGCTGGTAGCGAGGGCGAAGAGAAGAATGTCTGCCCCAGATTCTCGAGCTCCGGCACGCAGACAGTACTCTACTGACTGAGCTTTCCCGTATTACCTGACCAAAAATTATTCTGACGTAAAAGTAAGTTCCGAATTTCAAAGCTGGACTTCATTTTACTTTATTCTCCGTGTTCTTCCTCTTCTGTTTCCTCTCTGTCCCTCATTTGCCTTCTTCCTTGTAGACCTTGGCTAAAGACGAAGGTTAGGTTAGGGAAACGTACGGCCAATTTATCGCCACGCTGGATCTGGAGACTGTTCTCAGAGGTTTTAGGAAAGAAAAAATGCTGCTGTATGTAATAAGCAGACGGTGGTTCACAGGCAATAAAAATACTTTATTAGCTACAAATTGTCACGCCATCTTATTATGTCATAATTTAAGGCAGCTGAGTTAATTACCTCGAATCTCAGCAATGGCTGTTACCGGAGGTTACTCAGCGCGAGTCAAAATGGCTCTAAGTTATTTGTTTGCAAGGGTAAACTACTCGATGCGTGGGCGACCTTTACGAGCGGGTCGTAACGTACGCGGCGAAGTCTAAGCCACGCCATGTTGAATACAGTTATTTCAGGTTTCAGCTCTGGACAGCAGTTCAAGTCATGCATTCATCATTATGAATTAATGTTCTGTTTATGATTTAAGATCTCGTTTTATTGGCAATGATTATCATATTGAATGACTAATAGAACTGTTACCAATTTCCTAGAATTGTAACGTCACTCACACGCCAACTTTTTTGTCCATAACTATAGTAATAACAAGCTAGCAAGCTAAAATTTGTCCATTTTCTACACAGGAATTTTTGGCCAAATTAACGAGCCTACATTCGATATAAATAAGCTCTCAGCCATTCGAATTTAAATTAAGTAGTTTAATTTCGGCGAGTACACATTCTAACTACGATGAAAATTATCAGACATGAACTCATATTTTCGCATAATCACACTGTCTTCAAATGGTTTACATAAAAATGCTTCACAGGTTATGTTTACGACATATCGCAATATGAAACACGACTTGCCAAACTGCAAGCTTTATTAACTATAAGAGGGCAAGAAAAACATAACCAGATTTCGTGAGGTAGCCGTATGTTTATTTTGCGTCAGAAAATATTACCTTACCGCAGTATTTGCCTAAACTGAGCCGGTCTTCAGGCTGAAAATAAAACCGGAGACCTCTCGAATACGAAGCAGGATTGCTAACCACTTAAGCCGAGCTGCCTGCGGTGGATGACAATGAATTTGCTAAAAAACGAAGATCAAAGTTGTCCGGCGTCTAGGCCAGACTAATCAGCAAAATGGGTGATTAAGGTTTAAAACTATAACAGAGAAGACCAAAGCTCGAATCAGGTTGTAGCACCAAGAAGAAACTTATTAACTAATGGAAGAAATATATCACCAAGTCTCACAAGTCTTGTCAATAAAAAGGAACAATTTATTGTAGTATTAAAAATATATTTAATTACACACTCCTTTTACTCTGTCAATGAATTTATGTTGTTTATAAATAAGTGATAAATTATCTTGTGTGTGTAATGGATAGATCTATTTGTAACTTATCATTACTTTCGATGAACCGATTTTTGTATTATGTGAAATTTATATAATAGTAAGAATTGTACTTTATAACATGTATTGTATTATTTTGACTTTTTCCACAATCTATTGTCATCTGACTATCTTACGGATCCATGGAATGTAATAAAATACGCATGTATGTATGTATGTATATACTAGGAGAAGTCTGGCCCACGGAATCCTATGGCTTGTCACAGGAACTAATTAGAAATGAAAAATGACAAAGCGGATCCCACTGGTTGCGTGACTTTATAATAGGCCAGAGATCTAAAAATGTTTTGGATTTGTTTACGCAACTCCAGTGCCCATTGTTTCAATGCCAGTAGTGACTGGGTTTACCCCTCTGATTTCGAGTAATACGTAAGAAAAGTGTCACAAACTTGATTTAAATATTCATCGCTCTGATGACGGAGGCAGTATGACCTCTGAAACGTTGGTTAACATCGACCAGACTACACAGCGCAACAACCCAGAAGACGGAAATCTTCATACTCACCGCCCTGATGATAGAGGCAGTATGACCTCTGAAACGTTGGTTAACATCGACCAGACTACACAGCGCAACAACCCAGAAGACAGAAATCTTCATACTCTGATGATGGAGGCAGTATGACCTCTGAAACGTTGGTAAACATCGACCAGACTACACAGCGCAACAACCCAGAAGACAGGAATCTTCATACTCATCGACCTGATGATGGAGGCAGTATGACCTCTGAAATAAGTGGTAAACATCGACCAGACTACACAGCGCAACAACCCAGAAGACAGGAATCTTCATACTCATCGCCCTGATGATGGAGGCAGTATGACCTCTGAAACGTTGGTTAACATCTACCAGACTACACGGTGCAACAACCCAGAAGAGAGGAATCTTCATACTCACCGCTGTGAGAATCTCAAGTCTTAATTTAAATTGCTGAGGAATGCTAAGGAGTCGACATTCAAGGATTTTTTTTTAAAAAAAATGTTATACCGTGGATATAATTTTTTTTGTATTACTACGGAATATTATATATATTAAATTGTGGGCGACCTTCTCACGACTGCTAACGAGGCTAAAGAACAAAGACTGGTTTCAGCGAGTAAATTAAAAGTACAAATATTACAAAATAAATTATACGTATTCATATTCATCTTACCGCCTTTCAAACAAAACGGTATATTTCACACATGTAATATCGTATTCCAATACTAATTCTAACATTCCCAAATACAACGTTGCGTTTTAGTGATTTCTTCTTTACTTTTGGAAAATAAACAGTTTTCTTTTATTGTTAGAGGTATTCTAGAATGCCCTACATGTTTTCTCGATCACAGACTTGCTTTCGTAAGAAATATGCAAATGTCCATATGTTGGCTGTAGTTCACAGTCACCGCTACAGCTTTCACCCAGATTCTCATTCTCTGTCTCCTCCTTACTTCTGCCAAGCTTTACGGATTGTGTCAAATGTCTGGAGAGTACGTCTGTCCGTAAACGTTTCTTGTAAAAGTAATTTACTCAACACATTTATCTTCAATTATTCCCTTGTCTCAATTAATTACGTATATTTTACATGATATTTCATGTGTACATTTATCACAATAGTATACACTGTTTGACAAGTGGCACGTTCTGCCAAAACGCCTATGAAATTTCGAAAAGTGTAACGATGTAAAATTCTTTGTTTTTATACCAAAAGTTTGGAGTGAAAACTGGCAATGAAAGCTTAAGATAAAACAAACATTGTAGCAAATAAAATTAAATTCACGATGATAACAGGGAAATTCACTTTGAAATGCTATATAAATAAAGAAATCATTAAAAGAACTGAGAACAGAACCTGTATTGTTTAACATTTTGAAACAGAAAACCAAGTGGATCAAATATTTTAAGAGAATGCAAAGACACAGACTGGCCAAACTATTAACAATTAAGAAGACGTCTGTCTTCTTGAATGTTGCGCCGTGTAGTATGGTAGATGTTTACCAACGTTTCGGAGGCAGTCTCGGATCAAAATTTAAAATTTTCATAAAGTACAGAGAAATTATATTTTAAATCCTCACTACATATAATTCATAACCCGAAATTCACAGCATTAACAGCGAATTTATTTTATACTTTAAATGATATATATATATATATCATGGCATAATTTAACTTTGAAGCTGCATTTGCGCAATCACGAAGACTGGCTTCAGCACACTCGTTGACCCTCAGCGTGGACTAATTATAAAGAAGTTGATAGCTATTCAACCAGCACCGAAAACGAGTGGTGCTAATCGATCTGATTTGGCTATAAAACGCTGTGTAGTGGAGGCTGCGCACGAATGGTTTCGTTCACACACTATAATACAAAATGGGTAATATTCAGAACATGTGAATAAGTTATAAAATTGCATTACTTGAAGCAAACAACTCCGGACATTTTAGTACAAAATAAAAATGTATGCATTCGTTTATAAAGAAAATAAAGAAAGGTAGAAATAAATCAATAAATAAACGAGTATAAAGTACTGAGAACATTATCTGGAAATAAAGAAGATGAAATAGGAAGATAATGTAGAACTCTGTTTGAGAGGTATTTCATAATTCGAACCCTTTACCAAATATTGTTATGACGATCAAATCCTGAAGAGTGGGATTGGTAGGGTATGATGCATGCATGGGAGAAATTAGTACAAAAGTATAAAATTTCCGTGAAAGACAGAGACTTCTTAGAAGACAAGCGTAGACTGAAGGTTAATATTAAGAGGAATCTTAAACAAATAGATTGTTAGGTCTATTTCTTGTCGGAAAATGTATTAAAATAGACCTACACTGTTGTTGCACCTAAGACTTTTAAATGTGAGTGCAACACAAACAGGATTGCGTATTTTGTGTCTGCTAACACGTGCTCAAACGAGGTTAAGCATTAACACAAGAGGCCTACTTGGGCAATCCCACAAGTTGGAGAAGTTAAATCTGTTCATACACACGCCTCACACAACTCAAAGCCACAATCCAAACATTTTCATAGTGTGAAAAACTTAACTCTCATATCCGAAGTGTGAGGTTAGGTGAGATCCGTGGTAAGTAACCAAACATGAGTCATCGTATTGGAAGTTCCTCATAAAATTTGAAGATGGCCGCCCAAATTAACTAAAACTCTGTTAGCAGGATCCGAAGCTCGCCAGTTCTATCCACCTACAATCCTCAAACCTATCCTATTTATTCATAGTTAATTTAACGACGCTCTTTCATTATCTTCGACTATACAGCGTCGAATGAGAGGATAACAATGAAAGTGTCAGGAAGCGGTCGTGGCCTAATTTAAGGTACTATCCGGGCCGAAAGAAAGACAGGGGAGGTAGAAAGTAAGAAAACAAGAAGAGAAAGTGTAAGAAGGAAAAAAAATTGTAAATGAGCGCACAGATTCGCCCCGACCATAGTACAAACGTATTGTCCTCGTGCTAAGAAAGTAAATAAAAGGAAAAACGAATAAAAGTTCAGAAAATAACAAAGAAGAACACTAAAACGAAGAGGAGAGTGTTAGCACAGCGTATCTGCTAGTCGGGCAGGTGAAAGTTGTACTGCGATGTATAACAAACAGTCCGCTGTATATGGTTTGAGGTTTTCACAGCGATGAGTTTGAAGATTTCTGTCTTCTGGGTTGTTGCGCTGTGTAGTATGGTCGATGTTAACCAACGTTTCGGAGGTCATACTGCCTCCGTCATCAGGGCGATGAGTATGAAGATTTCTGTCTTCTGAGTTGTTGCGCCGTGTAGTCTGGTCGATGTTTACCAACGTTTCAGAGGTCATACTGCCTCCTTCATCAGGGCGATGAATCGAACATACTACACAGCGCAACAACCCAGAAGACAGAAATCTTCATACTCACCGCCCTGATGATGGAGGCAGTATGACCTCTGAAACGTCGGTAAACATCGACCAGACTACACAGCGCAACAACCCAGAAGACAGAAATCTTCATACTCTGATGACGGAGGCAGTGTGACCTCGTCTGCAGTACAGGTATCTAGTTAGCATGGGAGTTGCCTATAGCACGCAACCTTAAGTCTGAGAACACGGATAATAATCAGAAGACGACTGTGCGAAAAAGAGGCAGTCCTAGATCTTGATTCTAGGCGAAGGGATTCTTCACTGTAAAATTTAAATCCTTGAAACTAATTGTACAGACCGTGTCTATTTTCATCTTACTCTCTACAGAAGCTACTATGCCATCTATCGGAGACAAGATAACAATCTATGACTTTTTCAACAAAGAAATTTTTTGGACGTTTGGACGCTGAATGAAAACAGTCTTATTCTTCTTCTTTTTCTTAGCATTTGTCCCGCTTTGAAAGGGGTCTGATTTTTCCTCTCTTTCTTGGAGGTTGCGTGATCTCTTTAGACATTTGGTAAGACTCCTTGGACGAGGGATCGGCCCGTCGCAAGGCCTCTACCTGTACACAGGACAGCATGACACAGAAAAACATTCATGGCTTGAGTGGGATTCGAACCCACGGTCCCAGTGTCCAAGCGACACAAGGCCCACTTTTGAGAATATGCGGTCACTGTGACCGACGCTGCCTGAAAACTGTAAATATTTAAGTTGTGATGAACTTTACTGCTATTTACTGATCACATGTTAACCTGCGACTGTTCATTATAAATCACTACGATTTAAAAGTGAATAGGAAATTGTTTGTTAAGATTGATGCGAACATTTAATGTACGACTTAAAACACATTTTAACTGAAATAATTAATTACCTTTACGTAACTGCAAAAACTTCAAAGCGTCAACAAGTAATCATCTGATTTGCTGCGTTATATAAAAATGCATGTATCAGACGAGTAAACACGCTTCCGTTGCAGTGCGTTTTTTTTACAAAGTAGAATATAAAAATAAAATTATGTTTTGTTGTGTTGTGTAACAAAAATTATTTATTATGTGCATAATTAAAGACGAGATATAATAAATATGCTGCATTGTACTAACACATGCACACAGAAGGCCTCCATTAACAGCAATGTCTTGGCCACGTGTTAGAATATTATCTCGTAAAGCCCGAAATCTCTTAACAGCAAATAATCACCATGCCATGGCAATGGTAGAAACACACACGCTTATAAATGTTACTACATAAGACCAAATTCCATTAAGAACAACAAGTAATTACCAATTAACCAAGCAACCTACAATGCGTTCTTTGCATAATGTGCATGGGATAGAAGCATATTGAATTGATAATCGTGTCCGTCCGTCCGCATAATTCAATTCAAAAACCGCTGGATGAATTTTGATGAAATCTGTTATGAACGTCATGCCATTGGGATCTACCCTAAAATCGCACTTTTCAGTTTCCTACAATTGGTAATACCAACATGGTGGACAGAGAAACTTGTGCGGTGAAGTCGACATTAGCGCCACTTGCAATATGGCCATACGACGATGTACGGTTACAGATTTTCAAAAAATACAAACCTTTGGAACAGTAATTATTTTATGTAAAATAACAACATTACGGCTAAGTGAAATGAAAAATTGGCTTCACCAGGATTCGATAGAATGCGTACTAGTCCAGTGTGCTACCTCATTGCCAACACGCCTTGTAACTTATCGGTACTGATTTATATTTCTTAAAAATACATTATTACCATATAATTTGTATAGTTGGCAACTAAAGATGTCTAAATAAGATAACTGATGTAATCTTTTATAAACAATTCAGAATTTCTAAAGAACGCTTGTAGAGAGTGATTTTGATGTGTGATTCGCTGATCTAATGCGACTGTTACGCTGCAGTGACCAGAGGCTGCCCAGCTGACCATTATAGCGCCGACAGATTTCTCGACGTATCACCAGAATTCTGGAGTCGTTAACAACCTCGGTCCAGATCAGAACAGCAGTCAACCTATACCCGGGGACGACAGGCATCACGAGGCAATGCATCAGTACTTTCAAGCTCTAAGCATGCATACATTTTGTATTTTTCTAAATTTTTAATTTAAATTTATTTAATTCAGTACAATGGCTCAGGCCATGTCAGTCTCCAACGTACCCTTCCTCCAAACAGAGACCTAGCCAGGTGCTTCGACTCAAAGTTACCTTATACGGGGAACTGGCAATTTGGAAGGCACTTATGCCGACCAATGGCTGACTGAGGTCACCCGAGGGAGACTGATGGTCAACAGGACAGACGAGGCTGTCCTTCAAAAGATGACAAGTCGACGCAACAAGTGACTTAACTTCTCGGCTACCAAACAGATTTTCAGTTCTTTTTCTCAGTTGTAAAGCAAATGCCAGGATATAATTCGAAAGGGTTAAGGCCCGCCTTCCCCAACTATGGAAGTCTTCAGCTACAGCGAATAATATTTTCTGCATCCTTTCCAATTCATTATTCAATAGCATCCTCTCATTCGACGCTGTATTGTCTGAGAAACTAAAAGAGTCGTTATATAAACCATAAATAAATAAAATGCTTCGAAACTTTCTAGACAAAATCATTTGCCTTCGGAAAGTAGTCTTTCGCCGTTAAAATTCTGCGAATTTTTTAAAATATTCTCTAAACTTCCTGCTGGTAGGCAAATCTAAGAAAACGAAAATGAATCTTACATTTCACGGATCATAGTTAGGAGGCGGACCGCCGTTTACTGGGTTATTCATTTTATAGTTTATTGTTGAACAGGTTCTTAAATTTATTTTTATCTGATCGGTTCTGCTGTGTTCCAGCGTATGGAGTATCATTGGACCACAAAAGTTGTCCTTAACATCATCATCATCCTCATAATAACGAGGACTACAAATTATAAAGTTTCTCATGTCATTTACTCCATTATTATGTTATTTACTCTTTTTTTAATAATTAAAAATGTTCTCCCCAGCAGCATTTCCCCCAAAACTATATTCTCTTAGAATGAGGTACCAAGTTTCGCTACAAAACTCCTTTTTGCATAGACCAGGCCAAACTGAAGGAGCGTATAGAGGGACTCAGAGAGAACAACTTTCGAATGGAATCCATGTCCTCCGACGTTATCCTGAGTCAGTCGAGGCCATTGAAGGTAAGGAAGTCTGATAACATACAATGTAATCCTTGTACATTAATAAAAAAACAAAATTAAGCTAGTAGGAGAATAGCAAAGTAGGATTATTTCATATGTATGTTATCAGACTTCCCAACTTCCAGTGGTCTCGACTGACTCAGGATAACGTCGGAGGACATGGATTCCTATTCGAAAGTTATTCTCTCTGAGTCCCTCTATACGATCCTTCAGTTTGGCCCTAACCTTCTAAATCACTCTGTATATTTAGCCGTTCAAAAATATTAAACGATGGGCAGTCAACACATTATGACGCCTGTTAGAGCTCTTTCCATTGGTGCATGCCACCGCTAGTGTCCGCCCCGATAAACGATAATTCAAGGTCATATTACTCCCCGGGCTTTATTCTGAATTGCGGATTTTCGTGACTTGGCCATTTAAACACCATGTTCTGACGTTTGTTTTAGTTTTAATTTTAACAAAAATTCGTCCGTGAGTTTCGCTGTCCATATACGCGAACACCTCGCAAGAGTTTATGCTCGCATCTCATTAATTCGCTAAATATTTATGTCTACAAAATTGTTTCAAACAAAAGATCTAGAGAAAAAGTAACACATATTATAGACCTAATACACTTTTTGCAAATTTTATGGTCTTAAAAAAATTATACAGAATTTATTTCTGTTTGGTGCCATCTGATAATTCTAGAATCATTGGGGTTACTTTGACCAAAGTTTATACTGGAGGTCTTTGTTCGTCGGCCCCGCTGTTTCACGTTATTTACAAGAGAGTATCAAATATCTGAATTCAGTAGCTGAAAAATTAAAGGCAAAAACAGAGCGAAAGCATCGGACATGACACGCTAAGCGCAAACTCCCTAACTTGCTAATTTTTCGAAATTAATTTAAATACGTGTCGCATTACTTCCAAACGTCCATCAATGTAAATTACTTCAAGATCCTAAAGTATGCCGTAATTCTCACCACAATTATGATAACTTCGCCCATAAACGTTGACATAGCTCATAGGGCGTTTAATAGCACCAAATTTGGAGTAGTTTTCTCTGCTGTAAGCCAGCTGAATCCCTAATAACTGCAGTACAAACGTTTCACATCCTACACTCTATTTATCTACTCTTTTTACTATTCATCCTCTGCACATCTCTATACATACTGAGATAATATTGTGTTAAATTATTAGACCAGGTTAGGTTGAGTTTACTCAGGGATTTGTTGGGTTGGGTTGGGTCGTGTTACGTTAAGTTTACGATGGAATGGGTTAGGTTGGATAAGGTTACGTGAGGTTGCGCTCGGTTACGTCACGTTAGGTTAGGTTTGATTGAGTTAAGTTAGGTACCGTTACGTTTGTTTGTGTTAAAGTATTTCGTAAGGTTAGAGCAGGTTATGTTTGGTTCATCATCGTTGGTACTGTTGAAATTCTTTGTTTCGTTTTCGTTTACCTGTATCCTTACGGGGCAAGAATTTATATGTAGACACATTTAAGGCGTCTCAGTCAGTATAGTGAGCTGCTATGAGTTAAGCGATTGGGGTTCGATCCCCGACAGAGGATTTTCTTTTAGCCCCTGCGTCCAGACCGGCACTGAGGCCAACGCTGCCTCCTCCCCAATTGGTACAGGGCTCCTGGTAACTCAAGTGGCAGACTAGTGTGAACACAGCAATGAGCCTCCTATTTCTAGAGAAAGCGGTAAGTTTCCTGATTAGCTGAGCTTCTGTTAGCTTCTGAAGGATTCTGTTCCATAGAGTAAAGTTATCAATATTAAAATTTAACAAAAAGACGTATAGCGTTTCTGGAATGAACCTGCCAAGAAATGATGTACAGTACCTGTCATAAATGTGTCCACTTCATGCAAATTACGCAGGGAAAGCATACGTACAGTCATAACGGGAATTGAACATAGGCAGTTTAGTAACTAGTCTGAAACAACATGAGGCACCATGGCTCCAGCAAAATTAGTTCTGAGCACTACTCAAAGAAAACATAAGTGCCATTAGACGTACAGCTCCACATATTCTCTACTTCGCTACTAGATGGAGATGATAGGCTAGACTCACGTCCCGACCGCTTTATCCTCCGGAAAACTGTTGCCGGGTATCCGTTGGACATGGGCCCCTAAGCGGTGGAGAAGATAAAATTCCCTGTATGTACTGGGAATCGAACCCCGATCGTCCAGCCCAAAGACTAGTTACGTCATTGGCTGGCTTCAAACGTCCATTCATTAAAATTACGTATTGTGTGTCAAGTGCCCTTGAAATGATTGACGCTTCAAGAAAAGACATCATCAAAGCTCGATCATAAACCGGCCAGTTTCTTGTTATCATTTCCTTTCTCTTTTTCCTGTAATTCCTGACGATCACGGACGAAACCTGTCGAGACAGACGTCACAGGATCAGGTTAACAGGCGCACTGGCTGCGTGTTCCTTTATAAAATAAGAATGATCATTAACGTTGACACCAACTACGAAAGAAATAAGATTGCTAAACCTGTACTCATCCTTTCCTGGGTTGTAATGTGCTCTTCTGGGTAATGACACGGTAAGATATTATGGGTGATTAGCCTGTCAAGAAAATCTAAAATCACGATTTTCAGCTAACCAAGGACTTCCCCGTCATTTAAGTAACTCGAAGGTCCATTACTGTGCACACAATACCCCCAACGCCATGCCGCCACAAGGTCTCAGGTGTGCCGCGAGCTTTTATAATAAATTTTACTTCAGCACGTTATGGTTAGGAAAAGCCAACGTCCTATCTTTCGTAAGAAAAATTCATGACGCAGACAAACAAACCGGTTCAAAATCGACGGCTTTATCCAACATGCGTTATATTTTGTATTCCTATGGTCGCATTCTTACAGAGCAAACGTAGATAAATGCATTTGTAGCTACATATAGATTAGTATCCGATTTTCTTGATGCAAAATTATGTGGTGTGATGTGTATTTGACGAATTAGTGTGTACCACTGTTGAAAAAGGTAGAAGGTTGCGGACCACTGCGCTACTCCATTACACCTTATTAAGTTCCATTATGATTTTTTCTCCCATCTGTTACTAGGTCTCAGGGTGGTCTCCCTCAATCGTAATTTATGTTCTATCTAACTAAAATTCTAACACATTTTTCGTGTTCTCTCTCTTATTTCCAAGTCTTTTCCTGAGAACTTTGTTCTGAAACATCTAGAATTTATGGTTTCCCTTTCAGGGCGAGCGACCAATTTTCATGCCCACGCAAAAAAAACAAAAAACATGCAGATTTACATCCGTATACTTACCTCCCTATATAAATAGACAGCTCGACGCAAGACACCCTGTGTAGCGTCTTCTTGCGAGAAAGAACTGGTTACTCCGGTCCTATTCACGACGGAAAGAAAACCGGACTTAACCAATTACCCAAACACGGTCCAGATCTGACGACCGCATCGACGCGAATGCCAGTTTCTGCTACTGTAACATTTATGAGTAATCAAGGAAAGGTGAGTGGGAGGAGGGGGGGAAGGATACCTCCGAGGAGAGTGGCAATAAGCGGACGGAGAGGTAAGGTTTTCCTTGCTTAAGTCTTGGGGGACTTAATCGTATTATTGCGAGAATAGAATCCAGTTTTACCATTCCCACAGAGAAAGACTGCAGGGTAGAAATCCATACGATTCGTGGATTCTCAATTTGCTTCTAGATAATAAAATTAACACAATTCTGTGCACAAAGAACTTTCATTTGTGACATTTTAGCATAACAAAAAGGCTGTTTGCATTTCCTGCTAGTGTCCTCTCAACACCTTTTGTCAACTTACAACGTGAAGATTTCTGTCTTCTGGGTTGTTGCGCTGTGTAGTCTGGTCGATGTTAACCAACGTTTCGGAGATCATACTGCCTCCTTCATCAGGGCGGTGAGTATGAAGATTTCTGTCTTCTGGGTTGTTGCGCTGTGTAGTCTGGTCGATGTTAACCAACGTTTCAGAGGTCATACTGCCTCCATCATCAGGGCGGTGAGTATGAAGATTTCTGTCTTCTGGGTTGTTGCGCTGTGTAGTCTGGTCGATGTTTACCAACGTTTCGGAGGTCATACTGCCTCCATCATCAGGGCGGTGAGTATGAAGATTTCTGTCTTCTGGGTTGTTGCGCCGTGTAGTCTGGTCGATGTTTACCAACGTTTCGGAGATCATACTGCCTCCTTCATCAGGGCGGTGAGTATGAAGATTTCTGTCTTCTGGGTTGTTGCGCTGTGTAGTCTGGTCGATGTTTACCAACGTTTCAGAGGTCATACTGCCTCCATCTTCAGGGCGACACAGCGGTGAGTATGAAGATTTCTGTCTTCTGGGTTGTTGCGCTGTGTAGTCTGGTCGATGTTAACTACACTACACTAGAGCGCAACAACCCAGAAGACAGAAATCTTCATACTCACCGCTGTGAAAACCTCAAATCTTACAACGTTCAAGTTCAATGTTTGAAACTGTGACATACTTCTGACAGTTGAAGAACGGCGTAAGGGACGGGTTGTCATATGGGAAGAAATGGTGAGGAACTTACTGCATTGCAGCAAGGCGAATGGTTGGTTACGTGGCGATAATCGAAACTAGCGACTGCATCATTCCATTTATTAGAAACGGACATCAGCGTTATCTCTTAGATAACTCCAGGCCTTCTTCGGGATATATCTGGGATCTCTTCATCTAAACAAATATCTTAGGCAATTTTTTATAATTATTCCATCCACCCATGTATAAATATATACCAGGTGATTCAAAAAGGACTTTACAACTTTGAAAGTGTATAGAAATTTATTCAGAAGGCTTACAGAATCGGTTAAGGTGTCATTTTGTAGCAAAATAAATCACGTTTGACTTACATTGTGCTGTAGTACCTAATTCCGTCACCGCGAGCGCAAGCGGCAGTGCATTTGAAAATGGCTCGAAAATTTTCTCATACCACAGTTAGACGAAGATGACCAAAAAGGACGCATTCACTTCCAGCAAGACGGCGCACCACCTCCGGGATTTCCTCAATAACCGTTTCCCAGGTCGGTGGATTGGTCGAACAAGGTCGATATCATGGCCACCTCGTTCTCCAGATTTGACACCTCTCGATTTTTTCTTATGGGGTGTCATTAAAGATCGTGTGTATGTTCCACCCTTACCTGCCAATCTCACTGAGCTCAAAGCTCGAATCACCGCCGCAGTTGCAGAGGTGACACCGGATATGCTGGATCGTGTTTGGCAAGAAATTGATTTCAGGTGGGATGTCTGCAGTATCACCAATGGCAATCATATCGAACCAAAATGACTATTTGGGGTAAAACGTGATTTGGTTTGATACAAAATGACACCTCAACCGATTCTGTTAGCCTTCTGAATAAATTTCTATACACTTTCAAAGTTGTAAAGTCCTTTTTGAATCATCCTGTATATTAAAACATTATTATTGTTGCAAAGTTAATACGATACAATATAAAATAATAAACCTAACGGAACAGAGTCGCAAGTTTGGTCAACAAGATTCCTGCATTTAATGTAACTTAGAAGTTCATTGCCACTAGTACCTACCTCGAGCCTGGTGAATCCAGTACACACCGTACAGCCTAACTCTTTAAAAAGCCTTATTATTCTTCAATCATCGGGTGGGTCTTCCCTTTACGATTGTAGTTCAAAACTTACTAATGCATTTCGCATCTTTGCAGTGCTTGTTAAATTTCTACACATCAAATTCTTGACACTTACGCCATTTACAGCATCCAGACGACTAAATATTGTGGAAACATGAAACGAAAGGAAATCTTTCTGCAGAAAGTCTCAGTAGAGAGAAGTCGAATTTCCATCCGAATGAGTATCACGGTCGAATGAGTAGCAAGCAGGTGGAACTCTGGGATGGAACCTTTTTTGAAATTTACAGCCGACCTTTTCAGACATTTCACCAAGCATCAGTAACCATGACAACCTTCATTGCTCGGTTGTTCCCACCAAGTTTTATTTGCGCAAAGAACCGCTTGGATTCCCTTACGAACATTTTGACCTCGCTTTTCAAATTAACAAGGTTCAATAGAAACAAGTACCAAGCCACCAAATTCAAATTTTTGGACTGTCTCAATCGCCATTTTGATTCCTCAAACCACTGCGTTTCGGGAGATGGCTCTTTCCCCGTTCTCAGGAGACAGTTGGGCCCGTTAGAAGCATCTAATCTCGATCTGTGGACCACAGCCACAGGTCACAGATCGAGTTTAGCAAAACCGCTAAGTTGAAATCGTTTTCCCCATAAACTAAATGTTAAGAATAGGAGTGACGTTCCTGAGAAAATATTTTTTAACGACAATCCTTTGCTGTAGCATCGTATCAGTCACGAAGCTAATATAAGTGACGCAAGATCTACTTAATAGATTTACAATATTAATTGCATAAGGATGTGATGGTGAGAGTGGTTTACATTAAAATATTTGAAATATTTATTGATATCTCTGCCCGCCTAAAACCACGTTTTTGTGTACAATATCTAAAATATAGTTATCTACACCAGCGCTATTTCCTACTATACAAATTCTATCTTATCACTATCGATTGTAGGCTTAATTTTCTTTTAGCTATTATAATACCTGATATTTAACATAATGACTTACAGCCGTAATGAAAAAATAGATCCGGCCCTTTGGCTGCTCATGTCTGCTTTAAAGTGTAACAATCATTGAGCCATTGTGGAATCTCTCATTTCAGAACCTGACCTTGTAAAAACAAAGAATCATTTCACTAGTCAATGGCATCACCCCCTTACTAGATTTTAAACACTAAAGTAGTCGTCACAAAATACCATACTTCAAAGCCACGGAGGACTTCAAAACTTCCCCTCCCCTCAACGCGCGTTTCTGTGTCTCCAGTAGCGCGCATTGCTGGTTTTGTTACGCTGTTAGTTCTGAACCATCTTCATTTGGCCTGGGCTCCGCTGTTTGTGTTGCAAAGTCGTACGATTTTGATGTGACCTTGAAACTTACAATTTGGTGATGACCGCTGTAGACGAGTGAAACACGTCCAAGACAGAGCGACACGTCACTGCCACACCTCATATGTGGCGACACATATCACGATGTGTCTTCACGGTACCTTTATTAATTTCAGCAGAGCATAAAACACATGTATCAATCACTTATTTAGGCAGATTTGAGTCGCAAAACTTATATGTTCGCTGATATTAATATGCATGCGAGCAATTTCTAAAGCTTCTATTAATTTCACCGTAATATGTATATTTTCGTGACCTAAAAACCTTAATCCCTGCCTGAAAATCTTTCTTTTCAGCTTTTCACAAGCTGAGAACAGCGATCGTTTGTGATATGATTAACAGGAATACAAATAATCAATCAGGATGCTAGCCCGGATGATAGAAGAATAAAAAACCTTTGACACGTGCGTCCAATTCTACCGTTATTCATGTCGCAACATCTCAGAAGACAGTCATACTCATAATTGCCGTCGTGAGAATCCAACTTCAGTTACTTAAACGTCAAATGTTAAAAACTCTTTCCCAAACCGCAGTCACAATTACACAAAAATCGAACATGTGTTGAGTGACAAGCTGCCAGTAGTAGCTTCTGTGCATGAAGTTATTCCGACACACACACACAATAAGCTGCATGTTTCGCCACCAAACGATACAGGTCCACCATGATGATACAGACGTTGCAATTTCCAACATGAAACACATTTTTCTGACACGTAAATCAACGTGTGTTTGGAATCTCAAGTACTTAACCGACTTTGGCATTCTGGTTGCAGAAATTTGTGCTGAACTTTGAAACAATATTCTGACGCTCAGAAAGCTCTAACGAAACTGTTATCTTACGACAGTATGCATTATGAGTAGAAAATAATGTTCCGGCACATTTATCCCCATCTAATTTAATGCAGTCCACACGATCACTGTGTAATTTATCAAATGATAATATCGCTTTTCGATTAGAATGCTGTTGCATTTCACAACCTAACTTTGTATCAAACTCATCTGATATTCCTTTATTTTATACCCTTGATAATATTTGTTAACATTATAAACATTTCAATTGTAAAATATTCCCAAGTTTTAAATATTCCTATTCGTTTCGAATATTCTCCATAACACCCTGTTCTCAAACATTCTCACCGCCGTAGAATTTGAAGTTTTCTCGGAGGTGAGTCTGAAGATTTCTGTCTTCTGGGTTGTTGCGCCGTGTAGTCTGATAGAAGTTTACCGACATCTAATAGGTCCTTGCTGCCTCCATCATCAGGACCTCTGAGACGTCGGTGGTCTTCTACCAGACTACACGGCGCAACAACCCAGAAGACAGCCATCTTCAGACTCACCGCCCTTAACAAAGTTTACCACCTATACAAAAAAAGGGTAAAATTGTAGCGCAGAGGTGGTGGTACGTCACAGTTGGCACTCACCACTCGCAATCAGCGCTTAAAATAAATGAGGCATGTCTCAGCCCCAGGTGGGACGGAACAAAGATATGGTCAGAGCTGTCCTTGATTAAGCCTTCTGGTATTACTGTCAAGGCTGCGTATTAAGAATCAGTCGGTTCCTCTGGATGCACCCGATTAGATAAAACGGTATCCGTTTCACTTGAAAACAGGACTTGTTTCTTTAATCACGTGATTTCTTTTCAGAAAAACTACGTCTTAATTCGTAATAAACCTTCATTTCAAATACTGTTCACACATTCTTAAACATATCTGACATTTCTTAAAAGTTGTCAGTTAATTAGCTGATCGGGGGATTTCTGTTATGCCAGACGGAAGTTCATTACCATCAGAAAAATCCGCCATTGGAATCTGTCGTTAAAAGTTTAGTAGACCTCAATCTTCACAATTTATTTATATAAGATCATTTTTAATGTTATCCTTCCATCCATGCATTGATATCACAGGCGACATATTCACATAAAACGAGATGGGCGGAACTAGCTGAGGATCGTCTGCAGTGGGTATTAATGGTGTTGAAACTTTGGTACGAGAGAGTTAGTTGCTTCCATAAACTGTATTTTTATGTCAGTCGACGGACGTGCAGACAAAGGAAGCCATGAATGTCACAAATGCTGTCCGGTATTCGCCGTAAGATCCCCCGGACACTGGAATCACGCCAGAGTGTCTGCGTTCTTAAAACACTCCAGTGATGTAAGACATTTTCCAATGCCAATAGAAGTTACACAACATCAGGACATGTGAAACAATATGATCTGGAAGCAATTGCCAAAGATACTGTACAAACTTTAACGACGGTCACTATACGAGGTGCGATCGGAAGGCAGAATCGACTTCTCGTTTGTCAGGAGCTCAAAGATCTTGCAAGAACGGACCCCAACTTCCTTTCTAAGCTCCGTGTGACTTCTTCCTCTTCCCAAAGATGAAAATTCAGCTAAAGGGAAGGAGATTTGAGACGATAGAAGAGATTCAGGCAGAATCGCAGATGGTGCTTGACAGGCTGACAAAGAAAGATTTCCAGGGATGCTTCCAGGCTTGGCAGCGGCGCTGGGATCGTTGTGTTCACTCCCAGGGGAACTACTTCGAGGGTGATGGATGAATTTAATATCTGAGATAAGTGTACGGGTTTTTATACGCGCAGTCTGGAAACTTTCCGATCGGACCTCGTACACATAAGCTGGCAATACGCGTTAATAATGACTTCGTAACTAACAAGAACTGATCGTTGCTCAACTGGTCAAGAAATTCTCCGCCTATGGAACCCAAAGGTTCATTATCATGTTCACAAAAGTCAGTCGCTGACCCAAACCTGAGATGTATGAATCCAGCTCACACCACACCACACTTAAGATCCATCTTAATGTTATCTAACCATAAACGCATATGTATTCCAAGTGGCCTCTTACCTTCAAGATGTCTAACTAAACCTGCTTATGTACTTGTAATTTCACCCATTCATGTTATATGTCCCACCAATTTCATGATCTTCAATTTTATCATTAAAATAATATCCGCTGAAAAGTACTACAAATCCACATCACACAGTTTAACGGACCTATAAACTTTTATTATGTTAGTTGGTAATCATGCAAAAAAATGCTGCTAATAGGCGGCCAGAGATAGTGTGGTTGTACCCTTGACAGATAAAGCACTCATTTTGCTGGATAGGGGTGGTAATAGTAATCTTGGCGCAAGATTCTATGTACAAGGGGCTATTACATAAAAACAGCACACGAATAGTAAGAATTAAAGGACATGGATGATCATCTTGTGTAACAATTGGCAACACTGATGAGATGGAGCGTTTTGGACCTTCTGACAACACAAACCACGTGTTTTAAATTTAACAGTTGGTGGGATCCATTCTGTTCTGTAACTCGAATGTTTTATTGGAGTAATGCTCTGTATTTTTCTCAGAAACTAAGAATACTTGCTCAGAAATTTTTTGGAGTGAATAAACTTGACTACTTTTACCCCCAGACCAGCCAAGTGCCAGGTCAGAGAGGAGGTAAGTTATTAATTTAGGGCAGTCGGTATGGTAATGTGCCGCTTGGTCAAAGATATCACACACCTCACAGGGCGGTGACAAATGGGTAGGGGCAATAATGGAATAATTATTATCGGGGTAAATGCTAATAAATTGGGACTGAAACCGGGACTCAGAGGTGAAAATTCGGCGACCAGCCGCCTGAGCTATAGCACGGCCTGGCGAAAGTGAATCTACCGGTACGATCCGGAAATGTGGAACCACATTCTTCAATAGAAAATACCAGTCACCAATACTTAAAAAAGAAATTGCGAATATCGGGAGTTACACATTCACGAATTCGTCTCTCCGAATCAAACGGCCAACTAAGCCTTCTGTCTTCGAGTTCTGGACGTTTACAGCAGCGCAATCGTAGGAAAAGACAGACATTTAGGGCCGAACAACAAGCCATTACGTCCGGCACTTTCGGAAAAGCGATCTTTGACCAAGAAACAAATTCCAGTGTACTGAACATCCATCGTAATTATCTGATGTGGCCCAGAATTACATCGCCGTTTTTACCAAAACTAAACTTCTTTGGATGAATGTCGTTTTAAATGACATACTTTACATTCATAGCAATACGAAAAGAGTATTGAAATACTTTCGGGATATTATTTCCAGCAATATGTCAGGCATTATATTAATAATATAATGTGCGTCTGAAGACAAAGATGAGTCCTTTGAACGTGACAACTATCAATAGAGTTTAACAAAAAACTATTTTAAAAGATAAGGTCACTGTTTAACAGTCGAGTCTCGTTTGTACTAAATTTCGTATAATGCTCACATTAATCACTGTCTTATATTTTACAGACTCAAACGACATGTTACGTTCTGACATTGAAAAGTGAAAGGGTATGTGAAAGATGGCTATCACAGGTTTAAATTCAGGCCTACTAATTGACCTTCGTCCATAAGATAAATGAAACGCAGAGAAGGGCAAAATATATAGTCTATGCACCAGTAAGTCCGGTCACGCCAGCTGGTGTCTGGGTAAATACGTGGTGCGTAATGCTTGCACAATTCTCTGATTGCACAGTTTATTACAGTGGAACGCCGCATAACGAATTTTCGCTGAACAAATTGCCTCCAGTAGGCGCCCAGTGACTCACATAAAGAACTTTTCTTGTGCAACCAATTGCTTATTAAGATTTCTGTCTTCTGGGTTGTTGCGCTGTGTAATATGGTATTTGTTTACCAACGTTTCAGAGGTCATACTGCCTCTGTCATCAGGGCGATTCATCACTAGGCTACACAGCGCAACAACCCAGAAGACAGAAATCTTCATACTCATCGCCCTGATGATGGAGGCAGTATGACCTCTGAAACGTTGGTTAACATCGACCAGACTACACAGGGCAAAAACCCAGAAGACAGAAATCTTCATACTCATCGCCCTGATGACGGAGGCAGTATGACCTCCGAAACGTTGGTAAACATCGACCAGACTACACAGCGCAACAACCCAGAAGACAGAAATCTTCATACTCATCGCCCTGATGACGGAGGCAGTATGACCTCCGAAACGTTGGTAAACATCGACCAGACTACACAGCGCAACAACCCAGAAGACATAAATCTTCATACTCTGATGATGGAGGCAGTATGACCTCTGAAACGTTGGTAAACATCGACCAGACTACACAGCGCAACAACCCAGAAGACACAAATCTTCATACTCATCGCTGTGAAAACCTCAAATCTTACAATTTCTTATTACGTCAGATAGTCTCCAATTTCGGTAAATCAGAGTGCTCCGAAGTTGACTCAGCACGCTGAAACCCATTTACGAGCGTTTTAAGATGGATTACACTTGTTCACATTTATTTACTGTGTTTTAGTATTTCAAGACCTATTTGCAGGCTTTACGCTGTTGTTAGAATTTGTTATTTTGTTTGGATTAATGCCACATTTACCATCTTCTTATAACGTTTATTTATCAAACATCTGTATACAAATTTTATAAACCATGTTTCTATGATCAAAAAGATTAACTTGCGACGGTCTAGGAACGAATTAGGTTTTTAACACGTATTTTCAAAATTCACACAACGAATTTTTGGTGGAACGAATTAAATTTTTTATGTGGTGGTCAATTGTATTTCTATTTACTCCTGATGATAGGACACTGGTTTATAACAAAACTTTAATGCCGAAGATTTTAACATATCGACTTTCTTGTGTTCTCTCTCTCTTTCTATATATATATATATATATATATATATATATATATATATATTTTTTTTTTTTTTTTTTTTTTTTCCCTGAAACACAAGTTTGCTTTGAGGAATGTACAAATGGTATGCTTAAAATTCCAAAAGAAGCTATGGTAGGTTTCATATTTAGATAGATAACGTCACTGACCAATAATATAAAGCAAAAATGACCATTTACAAGAAAATTTGTTGCAAATCATGTTTATAATCTCAAGCGTCGGAAATGCTTGCCTAAGACGAGCCACTGCGGCGCTACACTCTGAGTTAGCAAAAGTAAAACTCGCGGCCGTGTTAAGACGTTGACATGACAGCGAAAGGGACGCGTCTCTCCAGAGCAGGGGAAAGTGGCATTGAAGGAGACACAGAGGTTGCAGGAAGAACGAACTACGTACGAAGAGCGGAAACCGCAACGACTTGCGATCGTCATATCGACGCGACAAATACGACATAAATATTTTCTATCGATGATGTGCAGCAAACAGATTTCAACACTCAAGACCGGAAACACGTGATTACCAACAACATTTCTCCCCTTAACAGTTTTCTTAGGGGACCGGAGATGTGGGACAATGTGCGTGATGTTGAATGATTGGCTGATTAGAACAGAATGAGTTGGGAAAGTTTTGGAAAGAAGCAGTCGTAGCTTTCAAGGAACTATCACGGAAATTGCCTGGAGGCGTTGAGGAAAACCACATAATATCTCACTAAGGACAGCCAGTCTCCAGGCCGACATTTGAAACCGGAACAGACAGCGACGTTCGGTATGCACTGCAACAAATACTGCTTCCTATTCGGAAGGTCCCGGGTTCAGATCTAGGCCCGGAGACAGGCTATCCTGACTAGATTTTCTTTTCGTGGTTTTCTTAGTCCCTCCAGGCCACGACCGCTTTCTTCCACAAGGACAAGGGGACGCACTCTTTGGTGGAAAGAACATCATGCAAAAGAATATAAGTTGTTTTTCCCCCTCTCTTTGAATGTGATTATTTGTGGTTTGTTTAAGGACAGCCACAGTGGTCTAGCTTTTAGAACGCTGGCCTTGTAATTCTGGGGTCTCGGGTTCGATTCCCGGCGGTGCCCGAATTTATAACTTGTGTTGGGCAAGGCCGTGGTCTAGGCAACACGGAGTTTTCCTCCGGGGGCTTCCCCGGTTTCTCCGTGGCATCCCCCAACAATTACTCCATTCACACACAGAAGAAGGCAATGGCAAACCACTTCTGGATCATCTGCCAAGAACGTATATGAACAGGTCCCAGTCCGAGAAAAGGATGGAAGGATCCTGTTCATATGGACCTGTCGTCAGACAGAACACTAAATAATAATAATCATCCTCTCGTTTGACGCTATAAATAAATAATGTAACTTATGAACGATGAATGAGTCACGGGTATAAAAGGATATGGAAGAAGGCGGTCATGGAGTATCCAGGCAGTACTCTATTAATTACCTGCAGAAACCAAGCAAAAATATCTAATCACGATCCTTGATAACCCGGCCGAGATTCAAGTTACATTCAACCGACAACTTACGACACGCTTCCAATACCAAATTTAATCGAAATCCATTCCGTACTTTTAGAGATAAAACATAGAGACGGGGTTGACTCTTCACTTATGCGTTCATGTATGTTTCGTACAAACAACGCGTAAAATTTACAATTCCGAAGGATAACTGATAAAGGCAAAGTCAAAGGTAAAGCTTGTCCACTTTTCGCCACGTTGGCTTTTCTTGGGGGGGGGGGGGAGATGAATTATAGCTCCTACTTTTTCTTAACATCGGCTCTAGGTGGGGGTGAGTGGTTAGCAACACGCCCCGGCCCCTTTACCACCGGGAAAGGACCCCAATACTTGTCGGATAGGAGGCTGGGTGGGCCCCACAGCAAGTCTGTACATAAGATTTAATTCGGGAGGCTGAAGTGGGACCTATTTGAGGTCAAGGTTGAAACAAATGACAGAGAAATAGGATATGAAGGGAAGAAAGAGACTGAATTGGTTTAAGATGTGCTCCAATGGCGATCGTTTGTGAGCACGAAAAAACCTTCGATTTTCATATGACAGAGAACCTCCCTGATCAGTCAGATAACTACCAACTTTTCACGAAAGATCGTGATTTGTAGTTGGCTGTGTTCCTTTATACCCAGCAGTACAGTGGGTCCTAGCAATTTGTGGTGGTCTCTGGCTTCCCTTAAAGGAGAGGAAAGGTCAGAGTAAGAAAAGAAATCAAGGCTGTCAGCCTGAGAAAGGACAGGTACAGGCACGACACTGTTCAGGAATATTAGTCGTTAATTACCACACAGCTCATTGACGTAATGCCATTCGGAAATAAGGTACTAGAAGGAAATATGGCCGATGTAGGAGAAAACGGCAAACTCGCTGCCATACTCATAATTTCACAAGTGTCAACAGAAATCAGCACCATTCAGTCACAAGCATCGGCCACGCTGCGTGTAGTAAGACTGTCGCCAACTGCGCAACGCTGCGTTTTGTCAGATGTCATTTAAGTACCAGGGGGAAAAGCTAAGTGGATTCAATTTCCATTTACATATGTAACGTATTAAACTCCGCTTCTAGGAAGTACTTTCGTACTTCCTAGTGCCGGTTCCAAGCCCGGATGAAGGAGGTTGAATGGCTGGTAATATAGTCTTGTGGGATGCACTGATGTCGAGGAGGTGCAACCAATAAAACAGAAGAAATGCTTAAGCTGGTGGACCATCTACCAGTGACACAAGCAAATCCAACCCCTGATAGGGATGGGTGAGGGCGAATACCCGGTGCCTTAAAACTGGGACACCTCGGCTAAGGTACGGTAACCCTAACAGAAGAGTCTCTGGACCTCCGGGTCGTGTGTTCGGGGAGGGGTTAACAACCCTACTCTCTCGTTTCCTCCTTGAGTGCTACGTATCCATCCATCTAAACGTTGTTGCCTGAATCATCGTGAGAGTATTAGATGGACAGACAAACAAACCTAACGCAACGTGAGATAGATGGCTGGAGGCCTTGCAACATCACTGGTCAGGAATTTAGTGAATCGACGCCCAGCTTCGCGACGCCGAACATCACCACGCCTTCGAGAGACGCCAAAATCACCGCGGATTAGTCTCCAGATGATACTGGAGACATAACAGACAACCGACGCCGAGCGCCGCGACGCCTGCCATCTCGACGCCACAACAATAACGCAGGAATAATTCTCAGACACTTAGAATACCATTCGGGGCGATTTTAGAAAATCGATGCCCGGCGTCGCGACGCCTATCCTCGCGACGCCTCCAAATAACTGAAAATTGACGCACAGAAGTTCCTAGATGCCATTGAATACTCAACTATAAAACCGACGCCGAGCGTCGCGACGCCCAGTGATGTCATCAAAAGACTGCAGAAGACGCATATAACGATGATGTGACGTTCGGAATAATACTACACACTCGACGCTAAGGCAGCGACTCTTTAGAAGGATGAAATTTTAACAAAGACGGCGCCTCAACTTAACCTAACCTAACCCAACCTAACCTAACCCAACCTAACCTAACCTAACCTAACCCAACCTAACCTAATCTAACACAACCTAACCTAACCTAACCTAACCCAACCTAACCTTACATAAACCAACCTAACCTAACCTAAAATAACCAACCTAATCTAACCTAACCAACCTAACCTAATCTAATACAACCTAACCTAACCTAACCCAACCTAACCTAACCTAACGCAACGTGAGATAGATGGCTGGAGGCCTTGCAACATCACTGGTTAGGAATGTAGTGAATCGACGCCCTGCTTCGCGACGCCGAACATCACCACGCCCTCGGGAGACGCCAAAATAACCGCGGACTAGTCTCCTGATGACACTGGAGACATACCAGAAACCCGACGCCGAGCGTCGCGACGCCTGCCATTTGGACGCCACCGAAATAACGCAGGAATGATTCTCAGACACTTAGAATACCATTCGGGGTGACTTTAGAAAATCGACGCCCGGCGTCGCGACGCCTATCCTCGCGACGCCTCCAAATAACTGAAAATTGACGCACAGAAGTTCCAAGATGCCATTGAATACTCAATTACAAAACCGACGCCGAGCGTCGCGACGCCCAGTGATGTCATCAAAAGACCGCAGAAGACGCATATAACGATGATGTGACGTTCGGAATAATACTACACACTCGACGCTAAAGGCAGCGACTCTTTCAAAGTATGAAATTTTAACAAAGACGGCGCCCCAACTTAACCTAACCTAACCCAACCTAATCTAACCTAACCTAATCTAACACAACCTAACCCAACCTAACCTAACCTAACCCAACCTAACCTAAACCAACCTAACCTAACCTAACCAACCTAACCAACCTAACCAACCTAACCTAATCTAACACAACCTAACCTAACGCAACCTAACCTAACCTAACCCAACACAACCTAACCTAACCTAACGCAACGTGAGATAGATGGCTGGAGGCCTTGCAACACCACTGGTTAGGAATTTAGTGAATCGACGTCCAGCTTCGCGACGCCGAACATCACCACGCATTCGAGAGACGCCAAAGTCACCGCGGATTAGTCTCCAGATGATACTGGAGACATAACAGACAACCGACGCCGAGCGTCGCGACGCCTGCCATCTCGACGCCACCAAAATAACGCAGGAAAGATTCTCAGACACTTAGAATACCATTCGGGGGGACTTTAGAAAATCGACGCCCGGCGTCGCGACGCCTATCTTCGCGACGCCTGTAAATAACTGAAAATTGACGCACAGAAGTTCCTAGATGCCATTGAATACTCAAGTACAAAACCGACGCCGAGCGTCGCGACGCCCAGTGATGTCATCAAAAGACCGCAGAAGACGCATATAACGATGATGTGACGTTCGGAATAATCCTACACACTCGACGCTAAGGCAGCGACTCTTTCGAAGGATGAAATTTTAACAAAGACGGCGCCCCAACTTAACCTAACCCAACCTAACCTAACCTAACCTAACCCAACCAAACCTAACCTAATTCAACCTAACCTAACCTAATCTAACACAACCTAACCTAACCTAACCTAACCCAACCTAACCTAACCTAACCAACCTAACCAACCTAACCAACCTAACCTAATCTAACACAACCTAACCTAACGCAACCTAACCTAACCTAACCCAACACAACCTAACCTAACCTAACGCAACGTGAGATAGATGGCTGGAGGCCTTGCAACATCACTGGTTAGGAATTTAGTGAATCGACGCCCAGCTTCGCGACGCCGAACATCACCACGCCCTCGGGAGACGCCAAAATAACCGCGGACTAGTCTCCTGATGACACTGGAGACATACCAGAAACCCGACGCCGAGCGTCGCGACGCCTGCCATTTGGACGCCACCGAAATAACGCAGGAAAGATTCTCAGACACTTAGAATACCATTCGGGGCGACTTTAGAAAATCGACGCCCGGCGTCGCGACGCCTCCAAATAACTGAAAATTGACGCACAGAAGTTCCAAGATGCCATTGAATACTCAATTACAAAACCGACGCCGAGCGTCGCGACGCCCAGT
Organism: Zootermopsis nevadensis; assembly: GCF_977971745.1. NCBI lineage: Eukaryota > Metazoa > Arthropoda > Insecta > Blattodea > Termopsidae > Zootermopsis > Zootermopsis nevadensis. The sequence goes on along the minus strand of NW_028259149.1, from coordinate 13,582,907 downwards.
GATGTCATCAAAAGACCGCAGAAGACGCATATAACGATGATGTGACGTTCGGAATAATACTCCACACTCGACGCTAAGGCAGCGAGTCTTTCGTAGGACGAAATTTTACCAAAGACGGCGCCCCAACCTAACCAAACCTAACCTAACCCAACCTAACCTAATCTAACACAACCTAACCTAACCTAAACCAACCTAACCTAACCAACCTAACCTAAACTAACCTAACCTAACCCAACTTATGAAGTTCCCTATCGTGTAATTTCTTGCAGTCATTTGATATTTCAGCTTTAACGGATGCAAATGTATTGCTCATAATTTCTCTAATTGAATTTATAACCAGAATAGACATTTTTATCAAGATTTTAGGTTCCTAAGGTGGTGAAGGTGTCTACTGTGGTCTTGTGAAGACAACAGGGCGTCACATCCCAAAAGGCCACAATCGACCAACTTATTGTATTATTCGATTCTTTACATCATCCGTTCAATGTTTTGTTTTGTACCGACTTCCATGATGAATTGTAAACAATTTCATTTCTTGGGTACCACAAGTTGTTACCTAATATGTTAATAGATGACAGAACACATTTATTTCTTCTCACAATATCACTCATCGATATGAAGTAAAAAAGAACCGGTTTAAAAACGCTATATCTCGTCCGTAACAGTTAACGTATCAAGTCAAAATTCTATTTTATCTCTTCAGTATCTGGGAGGAAGGTCTATTTCTGGGAAAATAGGTCATTAACACAATCTAGTTTCAAATCAACGGTAAACGCACTGCTGATGCACGAGAGTTAAAAACACATTCCGAACGAGGTGAGGCAAGATGCAGAAATATTTGTCTTGTGGTCAGGGAAAGTTAACAGTGTCGAAGTACATCCTCCTATGATCGGACGGACCTTGTGATGGGATTTGTGGCGGTACCAATTTGTGTCGCTCTCATTTCGACCCTCCTTCACTTATCAGCATCCAAAAGTTCGCCACCACACATCGTCTTCATCCTGGCCGACGACCTTGTAAGTTCATTTTTATGAAATCTGACTTAAACAAGGCTCCAGAAGTAAGCTCGTTTGCCTTTAACACGTATAGTTCTAGTCTACATATTAAAATTTAATAAATTATTCATATAGGGTTTGAGACTTTCGTGGCGAGTACAATCAATATAATGTTCTCGGGCAATCAGCCGCGTCAACTGCTTACCGTATTAAACCGACGTTTCGGGAACCAACTCTGTCCTCTTCATCAGGGTCCTGTCAACAGGCGACTTCAGAGGTATCCAGTCACATCAGAACCCTGATGATGGTGACAGAGTTGGTCCCCGAAACGTCGGTTTATTATGGTAACCAGTTGACGCGGCTGATAACCCGAGAATATTTTATTGATATTATCCATAAATTGTGAGTTACAGGAAGACAATAAATTGGGAATTACACCTTATTTCTCAAACATTTATCACATAAGGATCGATATTTATTTAGACCTATCTACTACATAAATATTTTTATAAAACATACTCAGAAATCATGAAATCATCATACTCACAGTATGGAAAATCAAATCGTAATCAAGAAAAGTTGCTTATAAAGAAACGAAAATACGGCGACTAATATATACGTCAATGGTATTGCTCAGCCTTGAAGATGGAGACAGTATGTTACTCTGAAACGGTGGTATCTATTAACAAGTTTTCACGAGTCAACCCAGAACAACATCGACATCTTCAGAGCCGTGAGACTTCGAATCTCACATGTACGAGGCATTATTTTAAATACACTGATAATTAGAAAAATCCACAACTACAATTCGTAATCTGTGGTGTTATTTTTTCGAAGAGCAGTATCAAACCTCAGTTTATTCAATATAAGCCTCTTACTTTTTCTTTAAAGAAAACTTAGTAGAGAAACGACATTGATACTTTTGTACCAGTGTCAAATAACAAGATCAAAAGTGCACATAAATGGTCATACGAAGTAGAAACAAACTTTCGAATGAAATACCGCTGCAGAGTGCTTGATAAAAACGTAGTTCATTGAATGTTCAGAGAAATGTCTGCGAAAACTGTTATGTTACCTTGTGCAAGTACCCATTGTCTCATAGAATAAAGCAAAGTGAGTAACAGTCCACACTGAATTTACAGTTAGATGAATCAACTGATGCTACCAATCTGTTTTGTTAGCGAATGCACTCTGCTTGAGCGAAGATAAAATTTAAGAAGAAATTCTGTTTTTCCTCCAATTCAAATGAAATACAATAGGAAGAGATATTTTCAATCTGACTGATGCATATTTTAATGACACTGTAATAAGAGAAAAGATTATGTCATAAATAATCTCACAATTAAGAAAGTTTAGACATTTTAAAATTCGTATGTTATTCTAAGATTCTACCAGGCACCCCAAAATACTTCAGAGGGCAATCAATGAACACGCGGTCTGCCCGTGAGAACTGTATGTTCGCACCTGCTCAACTTTTGTGCAACAGATATGAACAGCGGAATGATAATCAGGGTGACTTTCACTCGGTTGTCACGGTGGAGGTCACGATGATGTTTTATTTGCTTCCGAATTCATTTTTATACCTCAGTACGAGATTTTTGTTGCGTTGCGTTTTAAATGGTGCACAATTGCTTGCTGAGTAATGACGAAACTGTTTCAAAAATTAATGTTTATCTCTCGCTGGCAGGGATGGAACGACGTGAGTTTCCACGGGTCGGATCAGATTCCGACGCCCAACATTGACGCCTTGGCTTACAATGGCGTTATCCTCAACAGCCACTACTCACTGCCACTCTGCACGCCGTCAAGGGCTGGGCTTCTCACGGGAAAGTACCCCATACACAACGGTACAGTCGCTTTCTCCCTCCCTTTACATCCGATCAGACTCCGTAGAAATCTTCCGAATGTTGGGCTTATTCCTGTATCACTGGATTATAATTGTGTCTGTCCTGACGCGAATGTTTTATGGAGTCTGCTGTAGTCGATTCTCTTGTGTTGAGTATCCATTTTAGACAACTCATTTTATGATAAAATTGTACCCGTGTGAAGATAACTGCGTCATGTAGTCTGGTAGAACGCTATTGCCCTGATTATGGAGACAGCAAGAACCTCTGAAACGTCAGTACGATTCTTCCATACCACACGGTGCTACAACCCGGAAGACAGCCACTCTCAGACTCACCGCTGTGTAAACCTCGAATCCTATTCATTACAGTTTTCATACGAGACCACCAACGGACCATAATCTGAGGCAAATTATTTCAGTAAACACATTTACGCTGTTTCTGTGCCTTCATTTTTAATATTACCTTCCTGCTTTCTGGTAGGTATCTCAGATGTTCTCTTCCAGAGGTTTCCAATCAAAATCTTTCATGCATTTTTCTTCTCAATGCATGCTACGTGCCCTGTCCACATCACCGTCTTTGGTTTTATCACAATACATTAAGACACGCTGTTACATTTAAATAATAAAATATCTTCTGTGTCCATGTTGCGTAATTACAGTAAGACCATGTTATGTAAGGCAGGCATGCAGCAGAACCTAATCCTGGAGCCGGAACCCTGGGGTCTGCCCCTTTCGGAGATCCTGTTGCCCCAGTATCTGTCGGGTCTCGGCTACAAGAGTCACGCAGTGGGAAAGTGGCACCTGGGGTTCTACAAGAAGGCCTACACGCCTACAGCCCGTGGATTTTCCTCTCACTTCGGCTTCTGGAACGGATACCAGGACTACTACTCGCACACGGTACAGGCATCGGTAAGGTCACGGCAATTATCACTTAGTCCTTTCTGTGGAACAAACGCAATGTCATGTTCACTTGAACTCTGGACACATTTCATGTGTGATAACACAGTGCGAGAAAAATGTATTTTTATAGTAAAATATGCAACGAAGGGGCTTTTTGGGAGACACAGGATCCATAAACATAGAGGTATTTAAGTAAGATTTTCGGTCTCGCGTTTCAGAAATCCTTGCTTCCTCTATCATCAGGGCGATGAGACATGTCCTGATGATGGAGGCAGCGTTGGTAAACTTATGCCAGACTACATTGCCAGTCATCGTCGAGGAATTCAACTATCTGAGCGACTATTACCTTCTCAAGGATTCTGCTGTTTCTAGTTAGTGAAACGGGGTCTTCTGGTTTATGATAAAGTCCAGTGACGGGTTCTTGTGAACACGGGAACAAACCTTCGGTTTCCGTAAAGGCTGAGGAATTTCTTGACTGCATTTTACCCTTGCGACTTTTAGCGCTGTGTTGCTGAAGAGAACTCTGATCCATTCAGTTACTGACAGCTGGCGCATGAATCCTCTTACAGTTTCTTCCGTACGAAGGATATGACATGCGGCGCGACCTCGAGGTGGCACAAGACGCAAGGGGTCACTATTCCACTGACCTCTTCACAGACGAAGCCGTGTCAATCATCAACCGACACGATCCTACAAACAGCTCACTGTTCCTCTACTTAGCTCACCTGGCACCACACGCGGGCAACTACGAGACCCCTCTTCAGGCCCCTCAAGACGCCATAGAGCGGTTCGCCTACATCAGGGACCCAAACAGGAGAAAATACGCAGGTATCGCATTTCCTAACTCGTACACTGCTATTTGCAGTGCTTATTCTTAGTCGAAAGTGGCGATAGATTAATTATCAGTCCTGGTTCAAATATCGGTCCGAACACTCGATAAAGTGTAGCTTCGGCTTTCAGGGGTGAGCCACGTTGAGAATTACCCAAAGTTTCGAGAAATATTACATTCGCCATCTGATGACAACCAAATACTGAAATTACACATTGAACTCCAGCCTCGAAAACCTAAGTATAAGTATACTGATAAAGATTTCGTGGTTTTCCTGTCACCCCAGGAAAATGTTGGAATACTGCCTTAAAGTACCCACGACCACTGCTTCATTCCCACATCCTTCCCAATCCATTATTCATTGGACGCTATATTCTTTTATCTTTACGTCGCTAACATCTCTACTACCTCGTCTCCCCAGAGTCTAGACCAGGGGTGGCCAACCCAAATGATCTTTCGGGCCACTTTGGAAATGCATCATAACTCCGCGGGCCACATATAAAATTATATATCCCCATATTAGATTTAGATACACTATAGACATTTTTTTGGAGTGAAAAATTGAAACATAATGAGTTATTATTATTGTGTTTACTATTATTCTTACATGTAAACATAGATAATATAATAATAATGATACTAAGCGTACATTTTGTAAAAGTGTGATGAATCTCGCGGGCCGGAAAAATGTTCAAGGCGGGCCACATGCGGCCCGCGGGCCGCGGGTTGGCCACTCCTGGTCTAGACCGGTCCTAGTCCCAAGCTGGTGGAACTGCGGGGGACCTGGGCCGTAATGATTCGGACATATTCTGACAATGAGCGACATCTCTTGGCCACAATTTAAACTTGTCGCGCGATACTGCTGCTATGCGTGGCCAATAGGTGAGAAGCAGGAAAAATTGTAGAGGACGGAGAAAACATGTTCCAATGCCATTACGTCCGCTTCAAAGCAAACGGGAAGGAACACGAGTTTCCGCGGTGAGAAACCAGCGCCGATCCTCCCAGCTCGATCTCAGCAAGAACCGCGGATAAAACTTAAAACTGGAGGCAGTTTCTGTGGTTATGTAGTCGTACGGGTTCATTGCAACCCCTACAGAATATTATGAGATCTACAACAAAATCATCCTTCGAAATTGTTGACACTATTGCACTGTTTATATTCAGTCATATTCAAATGATATCACACTTCCTAAAATTTTCCACTACTCTGATAACAGAACCTGAGGTTCAACAGCATTAATACGAGTACCAAACACCAGTTTCAGCCACGTGTGATCTCCACCACGTATCCACACTCCCCCGATCAATCTTAACGTTATTATCCCATCTCCTCGGCATTCCACGCGATCACCTTCCAAGAATTTCCCCACTAAAATCATGTATGCTTTCCTTATTGACAGACATTTCACAGGTTCATACTGCCTCCATCATCAGGGCGATCGTCCTGGTGCCTGAGGTAGAAAGTACCTCTGAAACGTCGTTCAGTTTGTAAGAGACTATACGGTGCAACAACCAGAAGTCATCTTCGAAGCCGTTAGAACCTGAAATTTCTCTTCATACACTACAAGGTGGCCTACATAAATAATGAAATTTCCGCTTATTTAATATCTTAAATTTCTCGCTTCATTCAATCTTCAGGAGTAAATATATGTCCCCCTGAACACACTTGTCGAGTGGTTGGCACTGCTGCTTCGTGTCCGGGAGATCTCTGGTTTAAATCTTATTCCGAAGGCCAATTATCATGACCAAGGCATTACGTAGTCTTCCTCAGTCCCTTCAAGCAAATGCCGGGATAGTGCCTTTAATTAGGCAACGTACCACTTCCTTCCACGTCATCTCCACTCATTCTTTAATCATCATATCATCGACGTTACATGTCTGAGCTACTGACATCGTTGTTAACAAATAACAAATTTATAAATATAAACATTTGTCATGCGAGTTCTTGCTTTAACGCAGGAGACCATTTTCTCACCCACATAAAACATGTGGCAAAATTGTTTGTATCAGCGCTTACTAGGTACAGTTTTTGATAACAGTTCGAACTGTATTGTAATAACAATAATTTCCAGAATTTATTATTTTTATGGTAAATTTTATTTTTACTTGCTAGTATCGCTACCAGATACACTTTGAGTAATTCTCAAACGACAATAATTAAAACGTAAATGTTTATTGGGGTGAAATTTAACGAAAGAATTTCCTTGCAGCTATGATATGGAAGATGGACGAGTCGGTGGGCAGGGTCATGCAGGCACTGAAAGACAAACAAGTGCTGGACAGAACGATTGTAATATTCGTGTCTGATAACGGCGCGCCTACCACAGGAATTCATCCCAATCACGGCTCCAACTGGCCGCTCAGAGGGGTGAGAAGAAATGAGTTTCTCCAGAGTAACACTACAGTACAACTACAACTTTTAATTCTACTATGGTTTCAATATAACTAACTAACTAACTAACTAAATGGCTTACCGAACCCGAAGGTTCATCACCGAATTAACCAAAGCCCTCCACCGGACCCTGTCCTAGGCCAACAAAATCCAGTCGCCTTCAACTCCTACCTCCCATAGATCCCGCCTGACATTATCCTCCCATCTACGTCTAGGTAACCCCAGCGGTCTCTTCCCCTCAGGCTTCCCAACCAATACCCGGTGCACACCTCTTGTCCCATCCATGCACGCTACATGCCTCGCCCATCTCATTCTTCCCGACTTAATCACCCTGACAATACTGGGGGAGGAGTACAGATTTTTATAAGTTCATCAATACGTAGTTTTCTCCAGACCCCATCGTCTTATCTCCTAGGCCCAAATATCCTCCTCAAACACCTGCAGTCTATGTTCCTCCCTCAGAGTGAGAGACCATGTTTCGCACCCATACAAAACAACAGGGAACACTATTGTTTTATGTACTTTAATTTTCAGGTTCTTAGAAATCAGACAAAATATTTTGAACTGAGAAGTAGCAAGCATTTCCAGAATTTAATCTCCTCCTAACTTCCTCATGAGCGTCATTTTGATTGGTTATTGTTGTTCCCAGATATTTGAACTCTGTAACACTTTCAAAGGACTTATTAGCTACCCTAAGATAATTTTGCCCGCCTGTCTGCTGATGACGAGATACTAACATGTACTTAGTTTTTTCTGAATTTACTTCTAGCCCCACCTGTCTACTAGCCTCTAGTAAAACTTCTGGGTTCCTCTTTATTATAACTATGGTTCTAATATGCAGTAACAAATTCCTTGGAACGGCTCGTTTTTAGAAGCTTAAAGTCGTTCATGCTATCGATAAACACCCCGACTTTCATGAGATGCGAAGGTGTTTGTAATAACCAGCCACATTAACCCATTTCCGAGCGGCATAAATCCTGTCCACTTTTATACACGCTGCTTCTTTCTAATCTGTTCTATTCATATTATCCTCCCATCTACACCTAGACTCACGGTTTGTGTTTTGGACACCGTGAAAATCCAAACTGAGCGTTAAACTACAAATTTGGAAATTAGGATATGATAAAGGTACAGATATTTTCTTGAAGGAACTTCAAATTTCGGCAATTATTTTCATTCATTAACGGCGCATGTGCACAGGGCAAGTTTCAATCTGCCATCACTTTCCGCCAACTCCCTGTAACATGAGACTGTATAGCTCAGCTATTAAGACGCTATGGGCCAGACGGCCAATTCCACGCACCCCGAGTCCCACCCAGACGCTTATCCAATATTTATCGGGGCTCTCTCCCCAGGAGTAAGGCGGTCCCAAAAGTGAAGTTGACCACTCGTGGCAGTCGTAATCAAATTGCACGCTTCACGGCCATGGAGGGACTTCATTTACCTCACCGCGCGGCTCCAGCGTTGCTAGTTTTCCTACGGTGCGAGTTCTGAGCTGTCTCTACTCGCCCGGAGTCCGCTGTTCGTGTTGTGATCTTGAACCATGAAATTTAGTGACGGCTACTATCGTTAATGCTTATCCTTCTTTGTTTAAACTGCTCACAACAAAATTTACTGTCAAATACAACTTTAACGAAGCATGTTTTTTGACACCAGACCAGACAAAACTACACAGGGCAGCACAAAATACATACGCTGGCCGAATGTGGCCCGTGAATGATAACCCCTCTCTCATGTCTGTGACCTGCTGGTTCGTTTATGTGATCGCTATTTAGCAGTGTTTGAAACTTTGTTAGTATAGTTTTCTCTCTTATCTAGGAACATTTAAAATTCGCAGGAGTAATAAACACATTTGAAAACTCTGTATTTCGACGTGGATTTAACCTTTCCAGTCTTGTTCAGCTTAGTCAGGGCGGAAAAATGACCCCCTCTGACCATGGTCATTCACAGTATATCACACTTATTTCAATTTCAGGTGAAGGGAACCCCCTGGGAGGGCAGCAGTAGGACCGTGGCCCTATTGTGGAGCAAAGAACTTCAAAATAAAAAGAGAGTTTCAAACCAGCTCATGCACATAACAGACTGGTTACCGACTTTATACTCGGCTGCTGGTAAGAGATTTCCTGAGTTTCGATTGATACCTGTTGCCTCTTTGGAACCCTATTAACATCTTACGAATTGATTATTATTATATATAGACGTGGAAGTGTTCACTTTCCGTTAGGTACAACCGTCTTGAGACGCCATCTGGCCAAGGCAATAATCACTATTTGCAAATGGGAAAGATTGGCCGATATGTGAATGCCACCAAGCGTTTGGAACTTGTATAAAACTGAACTGCGATATTTGAAAAACAAAAATATTTATGTTCTAGGAAGGGCGTGTTCATGAAACTCATTTCGATATCTTGTAATTCCTTGCCGAGATTATGAACTTGCAAATTTCACTAACAACGTTACCTCTGCTGTATGCATGACAAGTAAATCTTGCTTGGTGATAAATCTTTGGAAGAAAAGAGATGTTTTATAACCGCGAGAAATATTTTATTCGATCGTGATAATTATTGTGTTAATATACACTGTTAAGTGACTCACATCAGCCACGGCGGCCGAGTCTTGAAAGCTTCTGCGTAGCTATTGCCACGTGTCGTATCAGAGAAAAGGTGTGTAAGTATTTAGTTACTTGAAGATTTCTGTCTTCTGGGTTGTTGTGCCGTGTAGTCTGCAGCAATCATCAGACTCACCGCTGTGGAAACTTCAAATCTTATATAATCAGTTACTTCAAGTGTGAAGCAGACGCCATTTGTTTCTCTCTCTCACTCACTCTACTCCACCTCCTTAATTCGCGTCTGTCTCTTTAGTCGCATGACTATTATGGCGATCAACAAGGAGGAATTCGTGGGCAGGGTTATGAGAAATCCATAGTCTATATAAAGCACATAACATACCAATCGGAGAACAACTTTGGAGACTCGGTCTTAAATTGGAAGATATTATTGAAATTGATATCGAGGTTAAAGGCAGCCGTGGCACGCAGCTGAACATTTAGGCTACTGTACGGTATTTCATTAGCATTCTGATGTCATTGCAGGAGGGGACGTTTCGAAATTGACGGGTATCGACGGGGTGGACATGTGGGATGCCATTTCCCGCGACCTCCCGTCACCTCGCACGAGTCTGCTGCTCAATATCGACGACAGCAGTGGGTACTCGGCCCTGCGGTTGGGAAGATACAAGTATGTCAATGGTGAGTGGAAACAAAGCGTTGAAGCAAACGCCTGTTTCGTTCAGCTGGTTAAATTCTTCTCCTTTTATGAAACCAGAAGGCTAATTATAGTGCCTATGTGGTCTTCTGGGTTATAACGTCAGGTGGATTTCTAGTAGATACCAACGTTTCTGATGAACATATAAAACGCCCCCTACTTCAGTCCTAAGGATCGAAAACTTTACCGCTGTAAGAACATCAAATATAGAGTACGTTCATTTCATAAATTTATGCCCCTGGATCAGCTGAATCCGGTCAACATCCTCATACCCTATTTCTGTGGGATCTATTTTAATATTATACTCACCCCCTCGGTATCTCACAAATATAATATTTCTTTCTCGATGTTTATGTTGCTGACTTCAAAAAACTTATAAGACAAATGTTTTATATTATAGGTTATGATAATAACATCAAAAATTTATGTCATTCCAATTCTATACAATATGAACTGACTGAGAAAACAGACAAAGTTTGATTTTTGAGTGTGTAAATTACACTTCTTGGTTGCAATGACAGACAGACAGACAGATTAGACACCAAAAATGAATAAGATGATATAGTTGCGTCATATTGTGAAACTAATTAATTAGGAACCGAAACATGTTGTAAAAAGATGTTCCAAATGTAAATCGATTGTTCGATGAGAAACATCAAATGATACTTTAATTATCTTAATTGTAAATTTTATATATGAATTGTGATTAGACGGACAAAAACCGAATAATTAATAACCAAAAATGAAGTTTAATCTAAATATGGTCTGAGACAGTAGTAAGTCTAAAGCTCTCTTCATGCGAAAAAAGAAGTTCGAGGCCACGAATCTATAATAAAAAAAGACTTAAAATGCTGTTTAGCGTCTTCAAAAAGTAATTGCTGTTATGTACTTCTCATATTAAATTATATATGACATGTTGTGGCCTTTTCTTAGAAATGTTTGCTATAATTATGGCATTATCCCCGGAAAGGAAAAGCTTCTACTTTGGTAATCGCTGGCTTGGGACATGAAATTCGCGTTTTGCATCGAATGCGACGGTCAGATCCAGTTCAGTGACAGTTATTCTTTGGTTCTAGGGAGCTTTCTGTTTGGAAACCTGGACACGTGGACCGAAAACCCGTGTACTGACGAGGACGATCCTAGGTACGACACAGCAGCAGTTCTGAGTAGCTTGACGGCCGACGCTGTCGCATCCTGCACGGCTCCAGCTACCAGACACGAGCTGGAGGAACTGCGAATCCAAGCCACGGTCCGTTGCAATGCTCCGGCCCTCAAGCCCTGCAGACCCTTACAGCAGCCCTGCGTCTTCGACGTCCTGTCAGATCCTTGCGAGAGGCAAAACCTATACCAGAAGAATAGTGACACGCTGAAGCTTCTGGAGATGACAATGGCAGCCTATAGGCGCACTGCGGTGAAGCCTAACAACAGGCGTTCTGACAAATTTGCTGACCCAAAGTATTGGAATAACACGTGGACCTACTGGCAGGATCTCCCATTTCCTTTGATCACAAAAGGACACGGAAAATAACATAGCATTATGCAAAAACTAGTTTTAAGTTTGTGTCTAATTTCCCACAGCCATTTTGTTCAGTAATGGCGTAAAATATCTGACATATTCACAAGTATTTTTTTAAAAGTATGTGTGGACATCCATGTATGTATATTTGTATGTGTATGTATTTATGTATGTGCATGCATGTGTATATGCTAATCTAAACTGTGTGCAATTTCAGATAGTCAACTTGTGACAAAGGTTCAGTCGACATAAGTTCGGATATTTATAAATAAAAAGGTTTCTTCTTCTGTATGAATTTAGCATCAGGACTACTGGACGAAACTTGATTAAATTTGATAGGCGGCGTTTACAACAAGATAACTGAATTAATTTCTTTTCAGTTCATATCGTGCCAACATTACCTATTAATTTAAAATAAGTTCAAATACGACTTCACCTGATTTTCCCAGAACGGTCCATCCTATAACAACATTCGCTATATTAAACATGAATATCAACAAGATTACGTTTTAAGCACAGCTTCGTTAATAGTTGAAGTGAGACTCATGTGAATTAGGAGTTAGATCGAACTTAGATCAATTCTAAAGCTTTTACTGCAAACCGCCAACACAAAATCTAAACCGAAATGCGTTCAATAGTTTTCAAATTGACACGCAAATATTGCGGCAACCTTTTACGAAAGAGTTTCCGGGACCCCCGTGCATGTGACTTATTAAGCCCCCTGTAACGTCTGGACACCTGCGTGTGTACTGTAAGTTGAATAACGGACAGTTTTAATGTTTACGCACTCATCAGATGATACGGAGATCGAGGTGAATACTCTAAATCCATATCAAACACTGTATCTGATAAGACATAAGTGTGCATTTAACTAATTAGCGCAGTGACTTGATAAAAATGCTTAAGTTTTGTCGTAATTTTTTTCAGGGCTCCTTTAGGGGCTAACGTACGTCTGTCTGACCCCAGTCGAATCGATTTTAATAAAACAGGCATTATTTTGAAGATTTTAATTCAACTCGGTATGAACATCATGCCAATGTGTGTTTATTTTTGTACATTCTGTGATTATGCGAGTATGCGTGAACAGAGAAGTACTACATCTAGCTGCGATACCACCTCAGAAATTCGCATAATCACCATGTGAGTATTACTTATTGAAGTAAATCAGTAAGTATAAAATTGGGGCGGCCTACAGTGGCATGATATTCATACCGAGTTGGATGAGGATTTGTCTGTCAACCGCTGAAAAATTTGTTTTATTAATTAGGAAAATTCACGCGGATATGACCATCCATTAGCATATCTTATCTTATTATTATTATTTAGTGTTCTGTCTGACGACAGGTCCATATGAACAGGATCCTTCCATCCTTTTCTCGGACTGGGACCTGTTCATATACGTTCTTGGCAGATGATCCAGAAGTGGTTTGCCATTGCCTACTTCTGTGTGTGAATGGAGTAATTGTTGGGATGCCACGGAGAAACCGGGGAAGAAGCCCCCGGAGGAAAACTCCGTGTTGCCTAGACCACGGCCTTGCCCAACACAAGTTATAAATTTGGGCACCGCCGGGAATCGAACCCGAGACCCAAGGATTCCAATACCAGCGTTCTAACCGCTAGACCACGATAAGATAAAAGTAGACTAAAATTATGTCCCGTTAAACCGTTGAGATTCGTGTCTTGATTGCATACGATCGGGTTCAGAAGGTAGACCATTGTTCTAGGTATTTTTATTTTTACATGGAAACGTTATGTTAGTTCCGGGCAGCGGTCAACTGCGTGGAACCTTGCGTGAATTCCATCCATGCCATTGTAATCTTAAGGTTAATTGATGACTATAAAACACACAATTAATGCGTAAGAGATTTTATTTTGTAGGCATTGTATACAGGACCTTGTCGGTTTACCACGTCTGTTATTTAGTTCAAGGTAAAACGCATGTACGTAATGTAATTCTTGTCAATATGATCCCTACACACGTCTTAATTTTCATTACTTTTTACAAAAAAAATTTTATTTCTCCGAAGTCTACAGAGTCTCTGGGTAAAGCCAGGACACACGTGATTAGCCAACCGTTTGCTGTTTACGGCACGTCGTTGTATAAATTTTTGAGGTTATGTAGCGGTGAATAAGTCGACAGGACGATTTTATCGATGGATCGAGAATAATGTACTCCTTCTCTGTTTTTAGATACTACACCGGCATTCTACTTATAAATTTAAAAAATACTGTGCTTTACTGTATGTCAAGTATTGATATATATAGCTGATTACAAAATTTCTTACCTATCATGGAACCTAAACTTCCATTACCTGGCTCACAATAATATTCTTTAGACTCTATTCAGAACAAATTACATTCAGACCACGTTTTCACACCCTAGTTCTCTCAAATATACTTCAATATCACTCTGTTATTTATACCTAGGTCTCCCAAGTTGTATCTTCTCTTATAGTTACCAACTATAGTGTGTATGCATAGCTCACTAACCCCATGCATGTACGGGAGGTCCAGGGTTTACATCTTATCCCGGTATATCCCGAATACCGGGTATCTATTGCAATTCAAATAATTTATGTAAATGTTTCTTATATATTTATATATTATGTTTTTAAAAACCTGTTTTTCAAACACTGTTCATTCGGTAGAATTTTTCTGACAAAGGAACTGAGACTTTTGCAGCAACAGCGTACTTCTTTAGACAATAATTTTTGATCAGGTAGTCAATAAATTTACAGAATATTATGGAAATCGAAGGTTCATTACCACGCTCACATTAGGATGCTACTGAACCATGTACCAACCTATACATATATGTATTCAACTTGAGACAGGTCTTTAAAAATACAGAAAGAAAAAGTACATACTGGCATACACACTCAAAATACTTAATGACATCACTTCCTTAGAGAAATCAAATTACAGCCGAAACATTTTGTGTGAATCCACCTACGAGTAATCACCCTGTTGAACAAAGAACAATGACGTCATATCGTCTCTCATTTTGCTACATTATTTACATGAGATGCTTCATCGTCAGCTGAGCACTTCAGATAATCACAGCAGCTGAAATCAAACATTCTTGACTTCTATATCCGGTCGTTAATAACCAAGAAGATATATTGAAAAGAACAGAGCATGCAAATTATTAGCCCACATTTTGCATCAAAATATTATGGAAACAATTTGTATTATCGTAATATATTAGTTATTGTAGTTTGTGTCTTATGTTGATTAAAGACAGAATATCCCTTATGTAGGATTTTAGGTTTTCGCGGCGGTGAGTCTGAAGATGGCTGTCTTCTGGGTTGTTGCGCCGTAGAGTCTGGTAGAAGTTTACCGACGTTTCGGGGGCCTTGCTGCCTCCATCATCAGGGCGATCGCGATGGAGGCAACAAGGCCCCTGAAACGTCGGTAAACTTCTACCAGACTATACGGCGCAACAACCCAGAAGACAGCCATCTTCAGAATAATCCTTACTTGTGGCGTATAAAAATGTCAGTACTTACATTTATTTTAAGTCTAGTTTAAGATTTAACAGCGACTGTTTTTCTCTTGTGATATTTTATGCATCGTCTGTAAAATTATCATTTTGTTCGTGGGGTCAATACATTAAAATATGTGAACAATTTTGCTGACAGATTTGAGGTTTTCGCGGCGGTATAGATGATGACGACATTCAACATCAACAGTTTTATTAATCTTTCTTCACGAGTTTAAAGTAACAAAGGAGGTTGACGTAGAACATTGACAGTTCTAGACAACGATGTTTCAGTGAACATCCTCTATTATTTTACGCCTGAGATCAGAGAACGATACAGAAGGGTCGGTGGGGGGGAGAGAGAGATATATAATTACGGTACTTAAGGTGGGAGACACGCTCAAAAGACTGAAAAGCAGCAAAGTGAGAAGTTGTATCTGTCAGCTACTGGTGTTTACTCCGTTCTGGTCATCTGCTTGACACGAGTAAGTGTGTTAATTATAAAGCTAAGACATCCGCGTGACTAATAATGCGAAGTTGCCACAGATTCACTGTGTTGTTTTCAATAAAAATAAATATTATTCTTGACTAATTTTCACTTTACTATGCCGTTTTATCTGCAGAGGCTTAGATCTATAACTTCGAATGACATAATGTGAGTACATAAGGATTTGAAAGAAGGAATTATGAATAATATAAAGGTATCCCAGGTATAACCCTGGAGAAACTGAGGAAATCTGCGAAAATCCTTAGAGTAACTGGCAGTATGACCAAGATTCGAACTTGGTACCACCGACCGCTACTACTATAACGGCCAAATCGATTATATTAAAACACGTCGTTGATGTTCATTGATTGGTGTAATTTTCCAATAAGATTTCCGTGTCTCAAATTAAAAACTATGTGGTGAGAAGAAAATATAATCATTAATAAATATAGAATGAATTTCGGTTCAAGAAATGTCATCTGTTATCAAGCGTACGTACTTGTGAAAAAGTGAGTTTAGTCTGTAAAGTCTGTACATTTGAAGTTTGTTTCATGTTTATCTGTGTGTTGACAAATTCGGTTGCCTTCAATATAAACCTAGGTGTAGTTATTAACAAATTTTCCTTATTTTGAAAATTAAGTTGGTGTCTGCGTTATCATTTCTGCGAGCCCGTCCTCCCAAATAATTTCATAATCAAATAACATGATTACTTTTTTCGTCTAATAACGAACACTTGACTTAAACCTACAACAAAATCTATGCGGAGTGCCAAGTTGCAAAGAGTTCAAATGAAAAACCTGCAGGTCTGCATTGTATTTTGAAGTATGTCATTTCTGTACAATATCATTACGTGAAATAAATTCAATTGTCTTATTCTTAGGGCTGGAAAGAATACAGGTTCCACGAGGCACTGTCTACAAGGTCAAGACAAAAACGTGCTAATATATTCTCGAGGCCAGTGGCCTTGCTTTATCAAAACCAATTATGTCAACTCATACAATTACGAAACTTAACACTGTGTACTATTCATGAAGTTCTAAATACAATTTTCCAAAGAAAGTGGAATTTCTATCTTAATACCAATATCATCTTCGTATGATACACTTAGTTCCCAAGAAAGAGGATGTTAATCGTATCGTGGCGGTTATAATTTTTATATAAGCTATGAAATAAACTCTAAAATCTAAAACACATTCTATCTTATTTATGGTTTATTAGCAGACCCTACTACTCTGTTCTTAACAGACACAAGTCCTGTGTAAATTAAGCAGCTCACTGGAAGTAAATCACGTATCAGCCATGCGATATACACATTCACTCCATTCTACTCGAATTCTGCAGATATTCAATTAAAATACAGGCAGGACCACCCGACATTATGACTGGGGATCTTCGTTGTATTTCTCCGTTTACACAGAAAAATTCTGGGATAACACAACTGCCAATATTCATTATAAGTTAACGTATATTTACTACTAGCTGAAACTGCGGAAAAATGACATTTTGTTTCAAAATTACAACAAACTCGGTGATTTTCAATGTACTCTAGGGGGAGAATCTTGATAAAATCAAGTCAATACAAGTTTTAATATCTTACCTATAATTATCATAAGATAATTTATCTTTCGCCTTCAGCTTCTTGTCAAAATTTCTTCCTCATTATCTGCAGTATATTTTCTCTTTCAAATCTAAAACTTCTTGACGATGGTGAAGAGTCAATTGAATAAAAATTTCCTTGGATATTATCCATCGTCTAGTAAATATAAAACGTAAAACGACGTTTCGGAGATGGGACTCTATCTCCGTCTTCAGGTTCCTACACAGTTAGGCCCACTAGATAGAGCTAATCCCTATTACTAGACGATGGATAATATCCAAGGAAATTTTTATTCAATATTTTCTCTTTAATTTACCGTTTCTTGTGATACGTTCCTCGCCAGTGTTTCTCTTAGATCCTTTAGTCTTTCTCAAAATTGTTAAATGGACTGAACGAATTTTGTAATCACACTCTTCATCGATAGTAGTAAAATATTTTACTGAAAACCTTTTATGAGCATTTTTAAAACTACATCAAATCTAAAAGTTCTTGACGATGGTGATGAGTCATTTGAATAAAAATTTTCTTGGATATTATCCATCGTCTAGTAAATAAAATATAAAACTACAACTCTACAGGGTAAACGACAGGGCTTCCAGACCGGCATTGGGGTCCATCCAACATCCTGTCCAACTGATACAGGGACTAACACGGTCGGTTCCTGAACCTAACCACTCACTTTTATCCGATGCCGAGACTGAAAATGAGTTAAGCCGTACCTCCACTCCCCCATATATCTTCGTCGTGTCGCACTTAATTATGCACAGGAACAAATTTTACTGACCACAATTGTATCATCGTCACATTACGGGTCCCGCTTTCACAATCGAGGAACTAACGACCGAGAAATGACCGAAAATCTACAAGTGTTGCTTTGCAAACCCGCATATAATCAAACCAGTAAAACAAATTCCACTTGAAACCCATTCAAAACCCAACGACAGACGGCCGACCGTCATCTATTGCAATATTTCTAAACCGGAGATCTGCAAGTTGTGCCAAAGTGGTCCGGGATTTGAGTAGATTCTACTAGTTTTTATTTTGTTTTGATGACGTATTGTTTCAGACCTAAAGATGGCTGTCTTCTGGCGTAACATCCAACAAGACAGTAATCCTCATGTTTACCCCTGTGAGAGCCTGATACTTCAACAAATTTTAAAGTTTTTTCATCACATCTATTATTTTCTCTTTGTGAATGAAAACATGACAAAAAGAACTTTTCTTTCTATTCTCAGTTCAGTTGGTCCATATTTTATTTAATCAAGATGTATGCGATAATTTTGGGGAGGATGTCCGCGGTACCAAATATGCTGAGGGACACTTTAGCTTTTTGAAAGCTGACTAATAGGTTATATCTAAGTACGACGTTTTTGTGTTCTGTCACAGGTTAATCCTAAAGTATGCCCAGTAGGAAGGAGTGCGTCATCCTGCTTCTTTCAATCACGCTGTGTGCAGCTGCAATCTACGACAGACCACACATCATCTTCATACTTGCAGACGACTTAGTGAGTATGGCAGGAAACAGCACTTAAATGAGTAGACTATTAATAAGGGAGCCACAAAGTTTTAAAAAATTCAAAGGTTTGATCGGAAAACTAAAGAGACCATTTAGAAAACCTACTCATAAATAGTAAGATAATATAAAAATGGATGAAGATTGCTGTCTTCTGAGTTGTTGCTCCGTGTAGTCTGGTAGATGTTAACCAACGTTTCAGAGGTCATACTGCCTCCGTCATCAGGGTGATGAATCGAACATCGACCATACTACACGGCGCAACAACCCAGAAGACAGAAATCTTCATACTCATCGCCCTGATGATGGAGGCAGTATGACCTCTGAAACGTTGGTTAACATCTACCAGACTACACAGCGCAACAACCCAGAAGACAGAAATCTTCATACTCATCGCCCTGATGATGGAGGCAGTATGACCTCTGAAACGTTGGTAAACATCGACCAGACTACACAGCGCAACAACCCAGAATACAGAAATCTTCATATTCATCGCCCTGATGACGGAGGCAGTATGACCTCTGAAACGTTGGTTAACATCGACCAGACTACACAGCGCAACAACCCAGAAGACAGAAATCTTCATACTCATCGCCCTGATGACGGAGGCAGTATGACCTCAGAAACGTTGGTTAACATCGACCAGACTACACAGCGCAACAACCCAGAAGACGGAAATCTTCATACTCAATGCTGTGAAAATCTCAAATCTTACATATTTTTTCTGTCCCGTGTCAATAGAAATCAATGACCTGTTACTTTAATCAACGTTTTACTCCTGTTTTCATGTTTTATGCTTTATTTCAGATCTGGAAATTTAAAAAAACTACATCTGGAATGTCACAGAGTTGAAACAGATACATGATAAAACATTTTCTTGCAAAAAGGATTCTTGTGACCGAGTATTGACAGTGTAGTATTATATTTGGATCGCAGGAAATATCACTAACAAATTCTTGTTTAATTTTAAAGTTTCAGTCCTTATTTATTTAATTGTTTCACAAAAGTAAAAACCACTGTAGACCTAAGTTAATCGACTTCAAATTTAATCCATTATTAACTAAGCCACCAATCAAAAAATCAATATACTGACAGTAGCAAACCTCAGTGTAGTAGGGTGAATTTAAACTCGTTAATTATTCAGTAACCTCAACAGTTGGAACAGTGTCTTTAAAGATTCATTACCCAATAAAGAAGGTGAACATATATATATTATGCATTGAAAACACTTAGTAACTATTAACTTGCTAGCTATTTTTTAAATTACTTTAAAGAATTTTCACATAGACTATTCACGTGATGTTTAAAATTGGATAAATCTTTCTTTAAGTGAGGCGTAGAAGCTTTATTCCAGCTTACACAACTCACGGCTACCTTGACGAAGAACCTTCCTCTTTCCGGGTAAATCACAGACACGAAGGAGGGGAAACTGTAAAGTTGTTATCTCCAAAAATTCCCACAAGAGATTCGCGCAACGAATATACAAGCTGTTACATCAACTCATTTCATAAACGACGACCAATAAGAAAACAGACATTGTAGGCCTACTGTCTCAATAATAAAATGAAAACTTCTGAGGAACTATTAAAGTACGTTAAAACGAATCAAATAGCTATGCACAAAGGATGATCATACTTTAGGATTTGAGGTTTTCACGGCGGTGAGCATGAAGATGGCTGTCTTATGGGTTTTTCCGCCGTGCAGTCTGGTAGAAAGGTCATTGCTGCCTCCATCATCAGGGCGATCGCAACAACCCAGAACACAGCCATCTTCAATGACCATTTTACTCTCAGTAAGGATGTCGAAAATTGATGCCGTCCGGTGCAAAATTTACATTAAGAGATCTGATTAAAATAACAAGTGGTGTCACGTGTTTTCCTAGATCTAATATTGCCTTCAGGACTTGATATATCTGCTGAAAAACTGTATGCAATTTCATTATTGGCCATCGCATTGGCTGAAAGTGGCATTTATCAGATAACTCTATGCATTAATATAGATCGAACCAATATATCCGTCGGTACAAAACTTGGCTCCAGTGTCAGTGGCTCGATGTCTCTGCTTTGTATGACAGGTCCGCCACGTGCTTTGACGACCAGTGAATTGGCAAGTTTCCCACTCAGACCCTGTGGGCTTCATTTATTTTTTATAATAAACAGCAAAACGTTTACCAAATGTCTGTATTCCTCACCCCATCTGTTACAGGAAACGTGTTTCCGTATGTCGGCAACCAGAGCTAACCGACTGACTGACTCCGTAACTCTACAGCTCTTGAAAAACCTAAACAAAATTGCAAACAACGCATTTCGAAAATACGTATAGTTGAAAAAGCCTCTCTGCTGGTCTCAGAATAAAGAAACATAGCATCCTATATACGGAGATACATTCAGTTTCTGAATATAAGAATGGGCGCACGTGCGGAATGAGTGGTTAGGATCCTCATTAATTCACTAGCATGACAAGATGCCAATCAGGTTTTTCCTCAGCCAGCTCACTAGTCCGTTGTTACATGAAAAGCGAGTATCAGACTTACCAAGAGGTGATGACGCAGTGCTGAAGGCATAACTCAGGGTAAATGGACGAATAATTGTGTGGAAGACCTCGCCGTAACAAGGAAGATCCGGATTTGAATCCTGCAAAGGTCATCTCGACTCTCTGCTGCTTTGTACCACTAGAAAATGAAAATGAATAATATTTACTTTAACCAGCTGCGCATCGCTTGGAAAACCTAAGCTAGATCTTAAATAAATGGAATGAGAGGGTGTGGACTGGATTCGTGTGTGAGATTTCAGGTTTTCAAGCCGGCGAGGACGAAGAGCAGAGCCTTCTCGGATACTGCGTCGAATCGTCCTGATGATGGATGCAGTAAGCGCCTCTGAATTACCCCCAGAAAGCTGTCATCTTCATCTGGATTTATATGATTCAGGAATAGGATGCAGTGTCGTGATATTTTAAACACAAAATTTTCCATGGGAGGTAGGAAATTTCTAGACTAACTCAGGTAACACTGCCGATCTCTATAACCGTGCGGTTTGAGACTCATAGGTCGCTCATTCGACATAGGGCTACATGTAAAGTGAGTTCTTTCCATAGAGCAAAACAGAATTTGTTTGTTTGTTAACCACCTGCCTCCATCTGTTCCCAAAGTTTAGAATGTGTAGAGCTTTACTTCCACTACCTCCATACATGATTATAGGATTACGCTTAGACACGAGCTCCATATTACTTTTATCTTTAGGGGTTTGAATTTTTAAACATTTATTTCATTATTAAAATCTTATTTTGTACAGGGTTGGAACGACGTGAGTTTCCATGGGTCGGATCAGATTCCGACGCCAAATATCGACGCCTTGGCTTATAATGGTGTCATCCTCAACAGCCACTACGTGCAGCCGACATGTACGCCCACGAGGGCCGCTCTCATGACAGGGCGATACCCCATACATTTAGGTAAATGCGTAGAGTAAGATAACGCATTGTAACGAGGAACTCGCGATGTTTACGAAAATAAGTCTTGGGGGCCTTGTTACAGGTTCTGCAACTAACTAGGTATAAAAGAGTCGAGTGCTGCCCACTGCGTTTTGGGTTTAATTCGTTAGTACCTAATTCAAATATTAGGTTATCGTATCCGAAGAAATAATAATATTTATACACATTTTTGTGCGTTCACACATTATGTCCAATCAGCACAAGTCTCGTTCTTTCTTGTGAGGTCCTTCGGTTTTCGACAAGGTCCCATTCGCTCCTAGAAAAATAATTGCCCACATCTGGTGCAAGGCGTAGTCAGTATTTGATAACTTTGAGGGTTTGCGAGGTGACAGATCTGGAATTTAAAATGTCTTCTATTCAGATGCAAACTTTTATTTCGTGATGAATCAGATACATTAAATATATGGCATATGACGTGACGTTTTGCCTAAGCAACTTATTTCTTATTATTCAGGTATGCAGGGTAATTCCCTCGTCGCTGCAGAATCCCGGGGTCTGCCACCCGGAAAGATACTGCCCCAGTACCTCAAGGATCTGGGATACACAACTCGAGCGGTTGGCAAATGGCACCTTGGCTTCTACAAGAAGGAGCTCACTCCAACCTACCGTGGATTTGATTCTTATCTGGGGTGTTGGAACGATTACGTCAGCTATTATGATTATATCCTGCAGGAACGTGTAAATAGTCCATATGCTTTTTCAAATGGCTTTAAGTTAATATTCAAACATTAATCGTGAATAACCAATGAAGTTGTGTTTAATTTAAATGCATTACGACGAGTGCACTGCCCACTTTCTAACTGAACAATGTGTTTTTCAGAGGCTGTATTTTTCTACCACCATAGGTGGAAAAAAAGGGCACAATTCTATGGCATGCGTAAAATAAAGCTGTCCTTGTCATAAGACATAACTGAATGCGATCAGAGAAAGAAGAGTTAAAACTTTGTGACTGATTTTATTTTGTATGTTTTGAAATTTTCACAGCGGTGAGTATGAAGATTTCTGTCTTCTGGGTTGTTGCGCTGTGTAGTCTGGTAGATGTTTACCAACGTTTCGGAGGTCATACTGCCTCCGTCATCATGGCGAGATTTGAGGTTTTCACAGCGGTGAGTATGAAGATTTCTGTCTTCTGGGTTGTCTGGATTATCACCCTGATGACGTAGGCAGTATGACCTCTGAAACGTTGGTAAGCATCTGCCAGACTAAACAGCGCAACAACCCAGAAGACAGAAACCTTGATTTTATTTTGTTGGTTTCAGTACAATGACGGCTATTATAACGGTTTCGACCTGAGACGGAACTTGAGCACAGCGTGGGACTTGTTCGGTCGTTACGCGACGGACGTATTCACCGACGAAGCGGTACGCATCATCCAGACACACGACGCTTCGCCCGTCGGACCTCCTTTGTTCCTGTACCTGGCGCACCTCGCTGTCCACGCTGGTAATCGGGGAAAGTACTTGGAGGCACCTCAATCGGAGATAGACAAGTTCAGACACATCATTGATCCCAACAGAAGGACTTACGCAGGTAACGCCATTACCTAATTCTATTGAACGAGTCATAGCGGATGCGGAGGAAATGTTCCTCCCTGTTTTTAAAAAAAATCGAATCACGGCGGTGTGAAGATTCTGGCTAGAGGAAATTCTATTTGGATGAAGTTAATTCGCTGTTGCAAAATATTACACACAGAAAACGAAGCATATGCCCATGTTTCGTCACCAGAATGCAGAATATCACAACATAAAGTTCAATGTGGCAAAGTTAAAATATATTTGGCAACTACTGTAACAAGTCAAAAGTAACTTTGCAATTCACCATATTTTACAACAGTGAAGCATTACACATTGTCGCAATATGACATCACCATAAACGTTATTCAATGTAAGTAAAGTTGAATTCCCAGCTGAAGAAAAAATCCAAGTGCTCATGCATGCAAGCAAGTTCGTGGTGTTTCCGTTGCATTTACGACGAGTACCATCTGGAATCATGCAAGCCTGTGCTACCTTAATCTGATGTGTGCGAAACCATTCTGAAAATTACGTCCTCCTGCAAATGTCGTGTGCACATTTTTGGACATTTTTGACAAAACCTATTTCCTCTGATGACACTTTCTGTAAAAAGAACGTATTTAGGTTGGGATATTTTTTAGTTTAATCTTGTTTTAATTTGTTCTTATTTAATAAATATATTTATCAGTGTCTTCCTGTCGTAAAATTCGTTCTGTTACCTAGTACAGTAATAACGAAACTGAACTGAAGTGAACTGTGTTTCAGCTATGGTGTCAAAGCTGGACGAATCAGTGGGGAGGATTGTACAGGCACTCCAGAGGCGTCATATGCTCGAAAACTCCATAATTGTGTTCCTGTCAGACAACGGAGCGCCAAGCAAAGGCAGGCAACCCAACTGGGGCTCCAACTGGCCTTTAAAGGGCGTAAGTACTTAGAAACACAAGTAGGACGCGCAATGCCTATCCTATTTCAGTTCCAAACTCATCTTTAGACCCTCCTCTCACAAACTATCCTTGATGACGGAGGCAGTATGACCTCTGAAACGTTGGTAAACATCGACCAGACTACACGGCGCGACAACCCAGAAGACAGACAGCTTCATACTCATCGCCCTGATGACGGAGGCAGTATGACCTCTGAAACGTTGGTAAACATCGACCAGACTACACAGCGCAACAACCCAGAAGACGGAAATCTTTAGAAAATAATTAATAAGGGAAAGCTTATATGCATAGCAGTTAGCAAGACTGTGACGTAGCATTAATTTATTATAGTTTCTGGTTTGTGTCATAAACTCATAAAAAAGCAATACATATACAGTAATTGTTCTACGTAGTAACAGGTACTGTATCGACATTAACCGAGTGTCTGAAATGGAAGATGATTAGAGCCCTCGAGATTCTGTCCGTCCTCGAACCTAAGTTTGGGTCTGTCCAATTCCTTGTTGATATTTCTCCATAACAGGTGAAAGAGACGCTGTGGGAGGGCGCGGTGCGAGGGGCAGGGGTCATCTGGAGCCCGCTGCTGCAACAGACGCCCAGAGTGTCCAACCAGCTGATGCATGTCACGGACTGGCTACCCACACTCTACACAGCCGCGGGTCAGTTGTGCATTTTGTTATCTGATAGGCCTATGTTTTAGCATCACGACGCCATGAAGACTTGTAGAGGCACAGAATGCACAGTCCTGCACATTTTTAACCTCAGTCCAAGTCAGAGGCGAGGAAAAGTGACCGGTTCACGCTGAACAGAGCCTGGGTAAGCCAGTGAGTCGGTCTGGTCTCAGAAATGAAGAACCTGTCCGTGAGAGGAATTTAAACGCGGTTGTCGAGTAGTAATATGAATAACAAATTCAATTAAATCTCTATTATATACTACATGTTCAATCAGCAGGAGCCCTTTGTCGGAATCAGAGCGACTTTCGGAAACGTGTTCTTGAGTCCAATTTCGGACCGAGTCTGACAGTTTTAAAATTCAGTGCAGTGGAGCGTCGCATGTGAAAAGACACGTGGCTGCTGCAGGCAATAGTAAATGTGCGATCTGTTTCAGGGGGTCACGTTGCTCACTTGCAACATGACCTGGACGGAGTAGATCACTGGGAGTCCCTGGTTTATAACTTGGCTTCACCAAGGAGAGAGATTCTGCATAACATTGACGAGAAGGGCCGCGCCGCTGCGATAAGATTTCACAACTGGAAACTTGTCATTGGTAAGAAGTAGGCAAGATATTCAACCGAAAAGTTAGTGTCCGGTTACAGAACTACATTATATTATAACTTAAAAGACCACAATCCTAACTTTCACCGCCGTGGAAACAATAAATCTCAAAATAACTTTTCATCTGCAGGGACAGTTGGCAGTGGCGCGTTCGACGGTTACTTTGGAGACGACGGTCAAGACTCATCTTACCCTTCTTACAACGAGACCGCAGTGGTCCAGAGCATGGCTGGACGCGCTATAATCGCTGCATCGTCTTCAGTATACATAAATCCCACTAGAGTGCATCAGATATCGTTTATCCGCTCCTCAGCCTACATCCCCTGCCCATCCAACAACAGTTTCGGCATCTCGCCGTGCTCAGGGGAGGAGCTGTGCTTGTACGACATCGAGGAAGACCCCTGCGAGTCCAACAACCTGGCGGGCACGCACCGCAACGTGGCACTGCACCTGCGGACTCTGCTCCTGGCACACAGCAACACTCTCGTCAGGCAGACCAACATATCGCCTGACGCCAAGGGAGCGGACCCGAGGCGATGGAACAACACGTGGAGTCCCTGGGTGCTGGACGGCTGCGGACTGTACGAGAGTCAGGACACGAAATTCAACGTGTGTAACAGAACGAAGCCGATATGAAGGCGATATCTGCTCAAGAAAGAAGCCGACAAGATGTCATGATGGCAAAATCCGTGGTCCAATGAAGTCGGTACGAAGTCATGACTGCCTTATTCATGATAGAACTAAGCCGTTGTACGTCACGGCGGCTACATCCATGAGATAACCAAACCTATATGACGTCACGACTGCGATACACAAAACAGAACTATGGGAATGACTTAAGTTATTCTATTGACAGTACATAAATAATGGCACACCTATAAATGTATCATGATGTGATGGATAAGCATTAAAATACATTTGTGTTGCACGAGAATGCGTTCGTATGGATGGCTTCAAACAACAACTTTTCCTTTTATTTTTTTCCCTAGAAATTGCTTGTCATATGGATGTTGGTTACTCGATACGTTTCACACAAGTTGCTATTTAAAGCACATTTTATCAAGTACATTAGTTATAACTTATGTTCTTCCGAATAAAAATCTTGCCAAAAATCCAGTACAATATAGCTAACTTGTAACAAGAGACACGTATGTTAGGGGTAATATCTGGACAAAAGAAAAAGTGACAGGACGATTAAGGAAATTACGCAATGAGAAGTTGCATAATGATTGTGATTCGCCACATAATTATTACAGCGATTAAATCGACGGGGATGAGGCGGGCGGGACACGAACAGTAGCATGCAAAGTTTAGGTGAGATATGCATGGAAAGGTTCTTGATTCTAAGTCCAGTAAAATTTTCAACAAACCAACAAAGTTCTATTTCAGATGAAAATTGTTTGAGTGTTCTAGTACTACGCCTTTAAAGCATAGGGACCTGGAGGTACGTTCCCGTACATTCTACAATTCGACGTTATACGATTTACGAAGACTCAAACACACACTGCTAAAGGACAAGTGACTATCTTCAGGGTTACAGACAGTCTGCTGGGTAAGGTTTTTGAAGTGACAAAGTGGCATTATTTCTGTCGCTCGATAACACTGACATTATTTCTTTCCAGATACGAGTAACCAACAGCTCGTTCGCACGTGTTCGTTACACACGACTGACTCAATGACCGTACAGTTACCATCTGCTGCGGTGAGGTCTAATAGTCTGTCAATCAGAAGAATAAATTTGATATTAAACACTATTGTTAATCAATATCACAATCAAACACATTTAATCCAATTCAATGACAGCTGAACCAACTCCTGACTTCGAACCCTGTTTCTATAAGATCAGTTTTAATATTATATTTCCACGTCTGTCAGATATGTCACGTGATACATTCCAATGACACCTTCGAACCAAAATGTTTTATTCAAGTTTTTTCCTTCATCCGTGAAACATTCCCCACCAGTTTCAACTTCAATTATTTAATCATACACTGTGAATAAAATTAGGTAAAGAGCAGAATGGTAAAGCTACCCTTCTTGTAATTTTTTCCATTCACCGTTACTTAAAATTCATGATTTCAAATATTCTTCTCAGATCCTTATTCTCAATCTTTAAAAAATCCCGAAGGTTCATTAGATATTCACAAGAGCCCACCACTGGTCCCTATCCTAAGCCAGATGAATCCAATTTACAAACCCCGCCCTATTTCCTTATAACTTATTCTAACATTATCCTCCCATTTTCGTCTAGGTCTTCGAAATAGTGTTTTCTTAAAGGTTACCAACCAACATTCATAATTTCTCATTTCCCAATGCATGCTGCATGTCCCGCCATCTCATCCTACTATAATTTGTCATCATATCTGGTGAAGAGATTATGGTGCTGCTCATTCTGCAGCCTCCTGTCGCCTTATCTGTCTTAGGTCCAAATATTCTCCTCAACACTCTCAATCTGCGCTCTGTCCGCGGGAATTATGTTTAAAATTACCTGGAAGTCGCATAACAACATTAGCCAAATTGAAATAACTTCGTACGCCCCTCTCCGACACATCCTAAGGTTGAGGATGGAGGTGACGGCCTTCATATATGGAGGACATTTGCGATATCCTGGGTAAGCGGCCGCGGAGAGAAAAGATATTCGGGTCTCGCGTCGAATACCATCTGCATTACAGCACAAAAGACTACAATCTACATTTTCATACTTCGATATTATTATTTATAAACACGAATATTGAACGTAACGGTGTTGCGGATGGCGGTAGGCACCAATAACGAGGTCTCGAGGACAAAAACTTTGGGTTTCATGAGCGGCGGAGCTACCATCAGCTTCTCAAGGAGGACTGCTACATTAACTTATGTTTTATATGCTTGTAAACAATTTCAAGGAAGAAAAAACAGCTCCGAAACACCTTAAGTGAGCGACCTACATTAGCTCGCTTATCCTTATCGTTAACTCCCTCCCCCGACTTTACGTAGTAAAAACTTTAACGGGGAACCTCAAGACTGGCTATAAACAGCACAGTTGGTGCTGGTAGCGACAGGAACGTGGAACTGGTCTTATCAAGTTGGTGAGCGCTCAATATTTCGTTAATACCAAGACTGAACTCTTTCAGACCCAAGTCATCAGAAATATTGTTTTTTTTGAACGGGATCTTCTGAACACAGTAATGGATATTCCATAAAAGACAAGGAATTTCTTGAAAGCTAAGTAATTATCAATTGAATAAAAATTTCCTTGGATATTATCCATCGTCTAGTAAATATAAAACGTAAAAACGACGTTTCGGAGATGGGACTCTATCTCCGTCTTCAGGTTCCTACACAGTTGGGCCCACTAGATAGAGCTAATCCCTATCTCCGGACAAAGTAAAAAAGTGAAAGTCCCGGAATAAAATTTACTAGACGATGGATAATATCCAAGGAAATTTTTATTCAATTGACTCTTCACCATCGTCAAGAAGTTTTAGAAGTAATTATCAGCTTCTCAAAAATGGCTCAGTTCCTCGGACTTAGTTAATCTTATTCTGATTATTCCATAAATAGTTGCTGTAATTAGCTTATCTTCTCAGTCCTTTGAAGTCGAAGCTCGTCTAAATAATATTTAATATTTCAGTCCGTACCGGAAAGCAAACACAACTCTTTTCCACAACTTGTTAATGCTGTTTCAGGAAATAATCGCTAGTTACAATGGGAATCATTAAAAACCCATGAATACAATTGAAAAGTTGCTGATTATCGAAGCAGATGGAATATTCACTTCTCCATATTCTTTCCCTTCTCTTCATCCTCCACCGTCTTATATTTTTACTTTGCCTTCTTATATTTCTTCAGTGCGCTCTCCGGATCCGAAAGAGTCAGTTATGATTTTATGTACTCCGTCTCTAAAATTGTCTTCCAAGCTGTTATATTCCCTTCAGGATTTCCGGCCATTTCTTAGCTTACGTGTGGTTGTTTTGAGAAAGACACAAACGAAATTCATTTTGCTCCTGAGACGGGTTTTTACTTGTGACACTGGAATTTCTCGAATTAAGACATCTAGAAATATGTGACATCGAAAAGCAACGACAGTCTTGTGTTTTCCTTAAGCCTTTTTTAACTTTTCATTCATTTTCATAACGCTGGTGCGTTTTGAGGTTAACGCAATCGAGCACTAAATACAAATAAACTGCTGACTTGCTGTTTAGGAGAAGTGTTTCAATTGTCTTTGAAACGTGACATTTTTTAAGAACGCTTTGCAGCAGAAATGTCTTTAATTCTTTTGTCATAGCAGCCGGTATTTCTAATGCTGCAATAACGTTGAGAATTTGACGAACAGCTCTATAACTGTAATTAACACGACTTTCATTTTTCAGCTACAATCGTTCAAGAGATGCTTCTTTTAATTTGGTACCTTGGATGCATTCTGGTGACTGCAGTACAAGCATTGTCACCGCATATAATTCTCATCGTAGCGGATGATCTGGTGAGTACCGACTACTGCAGAGTTAGGCAGGAAATATGAAACTGTATAGAAGCAAGAATATTATAGAATTTATATTATCCAAATAACAAGATTTCAAACACAAGCAGGCCTATGTTTACATAACAGCAGTTACATAACGTTACTCGATGTCTTGGTGGATATCTATATTATATGCTTCTTCTGTAATGAGATGGACTGGGCATGTAGCGCGCATGGATGGGACAAGAGGTGTGCACCGGGTACTGGTTGGGAAACCTGAAGGGAAGAGACCGCTGGGGAGACCTAGACATAGATAGGAGGATAATGTCAGGCGGGATCTATGGGAGATAGGAGTTGAAGGAGACTGGATTTTGTTGGCCCAAGACAGGGTCCGGTGGAGGGCTTTGGTTAATTCGGTGATGAACCTTCGGGTTCGGTAAGCCATCTAGTTAGTTATTTAGTTAGTTAACAACCCAGAGGACAGCCATCTTCATAATTTCTGATGTTGGAAAGATTAGAATATTTAGCTTTAGATGTTAAAGAGATGGCAGAGGACCTCCCCCCACTGATCTAA
Source organism: Zootermopsis nevadensis (assembly GCF_977971745.1). Taxonomy (NCBI): domain Eukaryota; kingdom Metazoa; phylum Arthropoda; class Insecta; order Blattodea; family Termopsidae; genus Zootermopsis; species Zootermopsis nevadensis. The sequence goes on along the minus strand of NW_028259149.1, from coordinate 13,551,859 downwards.
TCACCAAATAACTCAACAAAAATGGTCAGTTTCTAGGTGAGATATCTCGCGAGTAGCATGGAAAGGTTTGACACGTGCGGGATATCTTCAGGTTGGTAATGACGATCAGAATTATGCCTCGTGCCAATCCCATAAAGAAAGCAAAGATCGATTATAATGTTCACAAAACGACATCAATCAACTCTCTCCTTAACCGGTTATAAAACAATAGAGTCCTGTTCATATACATCTATTCTTCAACAACAATATACTATGTCTTTAACAGGGTTGGAACGACGTGAGTTTCCACGGGTCGGATCAGATACCGACGCCAAATATCGACGCCCTGGCATACAACGGCGTCATTCTCAACAATTACTACTCGCAATCAACGTCTACATCCTCCAGAGCGGCGCTGCTAACCGGCCGATACCCCTTCCACCTGGGTCAGTTAGGTTGCTGTTTGCTGAAAATACTCAATTGGCTGTTGTGCACTCTTTTAAGAAGAAACAGTGTTCTGTGAAGTCATAAAGCCTCTTCTACTCTGCCTTCACTCTGTACACGGCACTATCACAAACGAGGTCCTGATGACCAAATCACAGCTGTATATCACTGCAAATATTACGTAAGGCTAAGATTAAGTATAATTTTACGAGTTATCTGCTAATGAGCTGATTGACAGATCGTAAGCAGCACGTCATCTTTGAAGCTACTGGACTGATTTCGAAAACAATCTGGCGCATTGTGGTTTATATAAAAATTGTACGACTAATTCAATTCTGGTTCACGTCGGCCAGTTACATTTCCTCCTTTACGTACAACAAAAATCTAACTACATGCATTTTGGAACAGACGGCTCTACATACATGAAACATGAAACTTAGTAAGAACAGAACAAAATAACGTATTTAAATACACAGTTTTTATTCCAAACGTTATTCAAAAGTGAACATTTAAGAAAATATTCTAATTCATGCAGTGTGGTGTCTGGTGTAATTATCTTTGCAACGATAGATTTATATCTGCAACAAATGAAGACGGAAATCAATACAGGCCTCTTTTGCAGAAACGAAAAGAACGCGTTTCTAAATCACGTGAACTCCAGCGAAATTAACTTTTATTTATTACGTGTTCTGTTGAGAGTTTTGTATGACAACCAATGCATGTGAGGAAGACTGTCTTCTGATTTGTAGCACCCTGTAGTCTGATAGAAGTTTGCGGACTTTTCTAAGATGCTGATGATCGCCGTAATAATTAAGGCAGCAAGGACCTCTTAAACGTCGGTAAACTTCTACCAGACTACACGGCATAACTTTCCAGAAGACAGCCATCTTCATACTCGCAGCTGTCAGAACCCTAAATTCCACATTGCATATGAGTTCGCTATAGACTCATTGACTATGGAATTCAGCCAACCGATTTTGTCTTCGTAATGTGCATAATTTCATTCCCAATGGAACGAAAATTATCACAACAAATACAGGCCTCCTATTAATACGACACATGTACTCCTGCATCCCCAGGAATGCAAGGAGAGTCCATAATGGCAGCGGAACCTCGAGGGTTGCCCCTGCAAGACAAAATCCTACCTGAATTCTTGAAGGACCTCCACTACGTCACAAAGGCCGTCGGAAAATGGCATCTAGGATTCTACAAAAAGGAATTCACACCAACATACCGCGGCTTCGACTCCCATCTTGGTTACTGGGGTGGATATATAAGTTACTATGATCATATTCTACAAAACGTGGTAAGTAATAAAAATAAATGTTGCCTCAATGCCTAAGCGCCATGCCGTGAAAGTGTGTATGGAAAGTGGAGGTAAAACTTCACACATTCTAAAACTCGGAGCCCTTGTAGCCGTCACCAAATTTCATGGTTCAAGATCACAGGAAAATCGTACACCGTTGCAACACAAACAGCGGACTCCGGGCGAGTAGAGACAGCTCAGAACTCGCACCGTAGGAAAGCTAGCAACGCTGGAGCCGCGCGGTGAGGTAAATGAAGTCCCTCCATGGCCGTGAAGCGTGCAATTTGATTACAACTGCCACGAGTGGTCAACTTCACTTTTGGGACGGCCTTACTCCTCGGGAGAGAGCCCCGATAAATATTGGATAAGCGTCTGGGTGGGACTCGGGGTGCGTGGAATTGGCCGTCTAGCCCATAGCGTCTTAATGGCTGAGCTATACAGTCTCATGCTACAGGGAGTTGGCGGAAAGTGATGGCAGATTGAAACTTGTCCTGTGCACATGCGCCGTTAATGAATGAAAATAATTGCCGAAATTTTAAGTTCCTTCAAGAAAATATCTGTACCTTTATCATATCCTAATTTCCAAATTTGTAGTTTAACGCTCATTTTCGATTTTCACAGTATCCCGAAGGACAAATCTTGAGTGGCTACGACTTCCGTCGAAATATGGACACGGCTTGGGAACTGGATGGACAGTACGCCACAGACGTGTTCACAGATGAGTGTGTTAACATAATCAGGAATCATAACAGTAGTAGCTCGCTGTTTCTATACGTCGGCCATCTGGCGGTGCACGCAGGCAATGTCGGCAAGCCACTCGAAGCTCCCCAAGAATCAATCGACAACTTCAGATATATTCCTGACCCGAATAGAAGAACTCTCGCTGGTAAGTTCATCCAGCTGAGTTTTCTATACAGAAGACCGCGTCCGCTTGACACAAGGGTTTGTGGTCCACAGCTTTAATGCACTTTTATACAGAGTGATCGGAAATTCACGCAACCCATATTAAACTACTTTTTGGTTGCTGCAATTCAATACAATTTGATTGGATCAATAAAGACGCAGTAACATGCCATTCATGTTATAACTTGCTCGCGCCAGTCCATCTTGAACAAGAAAAATAACATTGTTTTTTTATTTCAGTACAATTTATTTTTTGACAAACAGAACATGTATCAGGAATTGGTTGCGCGACTTTTTTAACACCCTGTACAAAGAGGCCTATATTCACAGCGTGCGAAAGTTGGCAAAGGGAACGGGTAGAAAACCTCAAAACCAAACGAAAATATAAAAGGTATAATCCTCCAAAAGGAATCGTTCCCAAGATATGATATCGTAAGCAGCAGTGGCACAGTGGGTTGTTGAGGGAGGCAGGGAGAGAGGGAGGCAGGGGGAGAGGGGGAGAGAGAGAGAGAGAGAGAGAGAGGGAGAGAGAGATAACAACAACAACAACTACAGGTGACACTCATGAAAAAGTGGGTTAATACAAAAGAATAGCGAACATACGAAAAACAACACTTGAAAACCTTACAATGTCTGTCGACACACAAGACACGTAACTAAGAAGGCGGCGGATTCACCTTAATGTTCTTATTTTTAGGACTGTGGTTACTATAACACAGAACAGTTATTTAAAACCTGTAAAACGTGCAATTCAAACACATGAAATATATGCCATTTTCTCGTTTCACTTCAATATCCTAGAAAGTCATGTGCAAAAGACCAACACACCATGCAATAGCACTTTGAATGGTTTGAATTAAAAAATACCTATCTACTAACAAAGCAACATACAAAGTCACTCACGAAATATTAAAGGCACGTGATGTATTAGAAACTTCCTGTAATCTTGCTGTGTTAATCATAAAATATTAACAAAGTAACAGTTGAAATTATAAAATTGTACAACTTTTACACGCCCATCTTACCTTCCATAGTGTGCCTGTGATTTCAACGACATACAATCTTGATGTTTGGAACATCTGAAGTTGATCTTCGAATGGAATGTTATAAAAGCTGTAATGTTCATGTCCCCGCTCACACATGTACATATGTTGTTACGTTATCCTTTACCTATTGCACTATTTCCACAAGACAGGTATTGTAGTTCTTCGAACGTTTAGACTGCTACGTATCACAGATAACAGACTGCTCTATGAAGTAGACGGAACTGGTATAGTGGTGGTGGTGTTGGGTCATTGAATTTCCCGGAAATACTCATTTTCAGACTTTAATTTGACTTATATGTCATACTACGTCACTGAATGCAATGATGTATTTTCGCATAAAAATCGTGCGTGCAAAAGTGGTTCTAGTACATAGCCATATACAAATGCACATCGAAACCTAACCTACCAAATTAACTACGATAAAACTTGAAATATACAGCAATATACCACCATACTTCCAGGACTATTTGGGAAAAGATCATTAGAATGATCAGCCCCACGACTGGAATAATAATAATAATATTATTAATAACAATTTTAGTAATGTTAATAACTTTTAATTATGTTAATAACAAGCATGCCCTTTCCATAAAGTGAAATAGAAATCATAATACCAGATGTTATTCCGTGTTGAAATGCTACTTTCCTTCCACTGACTGGAGTTCCATGCCACTAATCATGTTGACAATACAAATTCTACAGCTCCTGATTAGCCCCTTCCCCAATTATTTTTTCCTGAAAATGTGATAAAAAATACATTTTAATGCCACATTTGGTATACAAAAACGTCTTCACAATCACAGCACACAAATGATACTGCAGCTAGCATGGAAACATATGACATACGCTACAAAACCATACAAGACCTATTCACATGTAACCTGGTACAAAAATATATAAATGCACATGTCTGATAAAGTATAGCGGGTTCAACATTTGCTGACATTTAGAGTCGATATATGTATTATTTTCACAACCAAAATTAACTCAGTTTAGTAACAATGGGCTGGAAGAAAAACTTGTGCTGAATTAACTAAGATTAATATTCTTTTCAAATGTCAGCAACCCAAGATATATTTTGGGATAATCAGGAAAGCAGTTAAGTAATTCTTAATGTTCTCCTGTTACTTCATATATATTAAGTTTAAGAAATCTCTTCGGCAAACACATTTGGAATATGTCCACATAGCATCGTACACCACCAAATTGCTTATGAAATTAGTGTTTTATATTTCTAAGTAGACACAAATATAAATGTAAAAAGGTATGGAAAAATAACTTAACACAGCAATCTGTCATCAAATTTTAATTTATTGGATAAATACAGAAGCACGTTCACAAATATGTATTTGTGCAAATGCAAGTGTCTGTTAATAAATAATGTGAATAAAAGATGCATAATTGCATCAGTAACTGAACACCAAATTTTAAAAATATATTATTTTTACAAGTATTGTATTTGTGTGTGTTGCAGCCATGGTATCAAAGCTTGACGAGTCTGTTGGACAGATAATACATGCTCTGGCAGACACAGACATGCTGAACAATTCCATAATCATTTTTATCTCTGACAATGGTGCTCCAAGTGAGAACTGGGGTTCAAACTACCCCTTCAGAGGGGTGAGAGAACTGCAGCCAATTAATTAAGATACTATGATCTATGAGAACTATAAGTGACCAACCATCATCGTACAAGTCTTTCTTCAAAAGCGATGATACTGTGTTGTCTGATGAATGCCAGAATACCAACTTCACCTAAGCATTGTCCATCCTGCTTGTATGAATGTGGTTCTGGTGAGTCGTGGCGACAGGTGACTCTTGTGATATGCGCTTTTGCATAACTGTGGTTTTATTTTAGTATCATGAGAAGCATCAATATTCTGCCTTCATTTAATGCTGCTTAACATCAAATAATTCTGGCACCAGTTTGACAACAAAATGGTGATGGTTATATGCATTTTCAGTATATGTCAAAATTCACAAAAATAAAACCCATAGGGCCAATATGTGTTTGAATTAAACCACTACCAAAATTTAGTCTAGTTTTTAAATTTTAATTTTATTTGTTCAGTGTACTGAAATTCATAAATAGCCATTGCAGTTGAGTTAATTTCAAACCCATTCATCACTGAATTAAAGATTTATTTTGATATAATTTTCCAGTCTGCATTAGGTCTAGCATAGGAAATTTTTGATTGAGGTTTTGCACTCAAAATTGAATTATTTTTTTTTTTCCATGTGGGTTACATATCCCATCAATCACATCCTTCATGATGTAACAATATGAAAATAATTTGAATGAATTTATGTCATATTTACTAATTTCTATTTTCTTTTATAGTTTATAGTTTAGATGCGTCATGTTTGTGTTTTCAATTCATACATATATTTATTCTTCGAGTCTATACACAAACTATATTAATATTGATGTTAAAAATTAAAATTGATATAAATATTTCGCGCTATTCATCGTTTCCTCGATGTTACAATTTGCGCTATATATTACAACATGTTTCGATGTCTCAGCATCATCTTCAGGTTTTATTTTTAAAACAATTCTATATTTTTTAATGCACGCTTTTCAGTATTTGTAGGTTGTAGTTGTGGATGTTCCTTTTTTCTTCTGATTCTTTTGCATATTATGTGGCATATTATGTTATTTGTTCATTATTTCAGGAGTTTGATGTGTCGTGTGTCCTCGGCTGGTCAGGTCTGATCAGGTGAATGTCAGTTCATATTTTCTATTCTATTCTGCCTGCAGATCAAGCAGTCACTGTGGGAAGGAGGTGTAAGATGCATAGGTTTGGTTTGGAGCCCAATGATAAACAGTTCTCAGCGGGCATCCAATGAGGTAATTATATTAACATGACACATAGAAACATACATGAAGAAAGTGGATTCTTTCATCCTTGCCATCAAATGTCGTGGTCAAGTGGTTAGCTGTCCTGCTTCGAATTCGGGAGGTCCTGGGTTCAAATCTGATAATTACACTTTCTGCAGTTCAAGACATGTTGCTTTAGATATAAATGGTATTGAATAGTCTTATAACAGGATGACTTGAATAGTTCCTATTTTGTTCATTGTGTCCAAAACTATTTTCATCTCATTTACAATTCAATGACACTTGACATAGTACACTGGCAGTTATGGCAGTGAATCTGAAGAAAAGTTTATGATATTTAGAGTTTGATAATGACAATGAAATGGATGACTGTGTCCTTTTTGATGTTGTGGTGAATGGTGACAGTGATAATGATGATAACATTATTTAAGACTTCATATGTGAGGGCATGAACAGTTACAAGAAACAAAGGTAAAATTTCACAGGTGGTGTTGGACCTCAAGGTGCTGCAAAACATGTGACAGAAATTGTGGACATTTTCTGGTTGTTTCTATACAGAGAGCTCACACATAAAACTGCTAAAAATAAATAGATATATGAACCACATTCTATGCAGAGTAAATTATCAAGCATATCGTCAACTGCTATGGCATGGAAACCTATGACAGGAAAAATTTGTTGTATTTGGCCTCACTGCGCTTATGAGCATCGTTCAAAAACCTACTCTGAGACCATACTTCACATAAAAAGGGTAATTTGCAACCAGAATTTGGAGACACTGTAACAAGAGACAGACTGGAACTAATTTGTAAATATTTGCATTTTGCTAAAAATAATGATTGTATACAATTCATTCTGTCTAGCCAAAACACTTAGGACTAATACAATATCGACTGTGTCAGTGAACATAACTGAATCAAAAAAGTTAAAAGAAGTGAAATACTAAACTGAGAAAAGACGAAATAACAGCATGGCATTCAGAGCCTGTTGCATTTTCAAGCTTCAATGTTTAAATATCCTCTGGTTACAGGTCTGAGTACAAATTAAATGTCCTGTGCCATTGATGGGTTAAAGTTAATAGTTACAGATTTTGTCTGGATTTCTTTTGAGTCAAGAATACTACATAATCTTAACATCCTTGAAGCTCATCAGTTAATCAAGCAATCTGAAAATGATTTGATTATGTGGTAAGAACCAACTTCTATGTCTAATGCTAAACAGTTGACAACTGACACATCCAGTGTATTTATTCTACTTAGTCTTTGATAAGGATTTAGAATTCTATGTTTTACAGCTGATGCATGTGACAGACTGGCTTCCTACACTGTTCAGTGCTGCAGGAGGAAATCTGAGTGAACTTGCTGGCAATTTTGATGGTGTTGACCAGTGGAACAGCATAAGTTACAATGAGGCATCTCCACGCAAACAGGTGCTACTGAACATAGACGAAGTGATGAAAACTGCAGCCATTCGGGATGGAGACTGGAAACTAGTCATTGGTGAGCATCTTGCAGCATTCCAAAAATACATTTAAATATAAGCAATATGCATATTTGTCTCAAATATAGTTATCCTTATTTGGCTTTCAGCTTTGCAAACTGATTTTCATTTTGCTTCTTAGAATCTATAAAGAAAAAGAAATATTCTGCCTATGTCACTATGGAACACACATAGAAAATGTGTAGTGAGCATGGAGGTTATAAGAAGACTGTACACTGAAGCATTGGCCAAAGAAAATATTTTGTAGTTCTTCCAACATAAACTAATATGATCTCAGTATATAGTTAGCAAGTGTCCTTATTGACACTGAATGTTGCATCTGAGTAGATACCATTCCTGTCGTCTATTCAACAGACACTAGGTATGATTTTTGGCCCATGACTGGCTATTCTGATTTGTTTTTTCCCTAGACCCTCCAGAGAAATTCACAGATAATGCCATAAAATAAGCGACGACCATTTCATTATCTATCCTTGCCAATTCATCATTAAGTTATCTTGCCACTGGACACAATATAATCCACAAAACTGAGAAAGCATTATTAAATAAACTAAGAAATAGAAGATTCTATACTGACTGACATGTTTCAATGAAAATACCTTAATGTTTTGAAATTACTGCCTTCTTTCCAGGATCATTTGGCACAAATGGTTCACTGGATAGATATTATGGAGAAAGTGGTCGTGGACTGAGAAATCCAGTTTATAATATTTCATCAGTTACAAACAGTACGACATGGACATCAACTGCACCATACAGACGTACAGATTCTGACACTGAGCTAAACAAACTACGGGAGTCGGCAACTGTAAAATGCAGCTTTGACAGCCAGTATCCAGAAACAGACTGCAACCCTTCAATAACAAAGGAGCCATGTTTGTTTAACATTGTTTCAGATCCTTGTGAAATGCATAATTTAGCAAATATACATGAAGCAGTTCTCAGACAGCTGTACCATATGTTAATAATTCAGAAACAGAGCTTAGTTCCTCAGTTAATTAAACAACTGGACTTTAATGGAGCAAACCCTGCAAAATTCAACTATACATGGAGCCCATGGGAAGACTGAATATATGATAAACTCACAATAATTAGCTACAGTACGTTATAAACAATAATGTTACAATTTATATGGAATTGTATATTCCACTTGCATTTAATATGAGCAGAGTTAACTGCTTAGCCATTAAAGGTTATCTGTAAACTTAATAGTTAACCCTCAACATGTTACACAGCAATAGCACATTTTATACATATTCTATTACAAACAGAGATATCATTAAGAGGGGTCTGCAGTGGCCACGCAGTCTGAGGCATGGGCCTTGTGCCGCTTGGTTGCTGGGACCGTGGGTTTGAATCCCACTCAAGCCATGGATGTTTGTCCGTGTCTTTCTGTGTTGTGCTGTCCTGTGTACAGGTAGAGGCCTTGCGAAGGGCCAATCCCTCGTCCAAGGAGTCCTACCGAATGTCTATAGATCAAGCCAAAGAAAAGTTGGGACCCGCAGTGCTCAGGCACTTGAAGAACGGGTCGTTCCCAGTATCCCAGATATCATTAAGATATATAATTCTGATATGTAATAGCTAATGAGATGCAAGTGAAAAAGTATACAAATTTTTTGTTGCAGAATACCTTTATTGTCAACATCTCTGTCAATAATATAGTTTATTATCATGCAATGCACTACTGTTAATTAGCCCCATGAATAGCATATTTGTATCCAAAATAAATTAATATGTAAATCAGTGAAGAATGCAGAATAGTAATGAACACATTTGTAATTTTCTTTTTAAACTGTTGGATTTTACAGTAATATAGATATATGCAGTATTCTAATCAAGCATATTAAAGTAAAAAATAAATGCACAATTGTACTATTTTGCAAGTTATACACACAATTAAAGTGAAGTAGGATTTTTAACAATACACATTTGAAATACTGACAATTTCATTTAATTACAGTAATTTCACGTCACCTGATGTTAGAGTTCATTACTCTTATGTGAGCTGCATTATTGCTTGCCAATAAAGTCTATTAATATAAAGGAACCCATTAAAAAAAGACTAGTAGAAACACATAATGGAAAAGAGATAAATGAACGGTTCACAAGCATTTATGTGTACAACACAGTGATGGGTCCAGCCAGTTCACTGTTGCAAGTTAGTTCACTCATAAAAATGAGTAATTCAAACAAATAATTTCATCTGAGTCTCATTGTTCAGGCAACTGAGAATTCATCAGTCACTCAAGGACCTCTCCTGTCCTACTTTCATTTGTGACTCTCATGGGCAAGGAGGAAGATATGTGCAGGGGAGCTGTGCAGTAAATCATTCATGAAGCAAACGATACACTCAATGAAGGACAGTGAGTCATTCACAGCTCTCATGAGTGAGTTGTTCACTCTGAATGACTTGTTCACAAACAACCCATCCCTAACACATCAATGAGCAGTTTTAAAACTTTCAATACATTGAATAAGTAATGAAAATAATAAGAATGGTCACAGATAATCCACAGACTTAATAATCATATGGATAAACAAAAGTCCACTGTATTGGTAATAAAATTATTTTCAGTCAGAATGACTAATCATGTCAGCAATATTAAATGAGAATAATTTAAGAATTAAAATGTGATGAAAATATTCTTGTGCCTATAACTTTTGAAGTGAAATATACTGCTATATGGGGAGCACTTATGTCATTGGTGTACACACCACAATCTTTCATGGTTTTCAGATTTTATATCAGTTAGCTTTCCATTTTCAGTACTAGCATCTCCAAAGAAGTTAAAAGGATGATTACAACTCCTTGCAGCTGAGTCATCCTTGACAAGCTTACAGTTGTCCTGCTGGTCAATAACTTCTCTACCTTTTTTGGAACTTGCAGTTTATTACTGTGTTTACAATATCTCACCATTGGACCATCCTCAGCCAAATGAATCTATTCCACACCCTACTTCGTTTAGATACATTTTAATATTATCATCTCATCTATGCCTAAATCTTCCAAGTGGTCTCTTGACTTCAGTCTTTCTGACTAAAACTTTGTATTGTTTCTCGTCTCTTCCATGCTTGCTACATACCCAGCCCATGTCATCCTCCTTGATTTCACCATTCTTGATAAAAAATACAAATTATGATTCATAAATGTAATATAATTTTATAAATACAGAAGTATGCCCTTAAATTAAGCACTAATGGTTTCTGCAGATTATATTCACTTACTTACCACACTTTTTCAAACACTTCTTTGTTCTTAAAAGTTTTGGACAAGCTTTCCCTCCATTTCGTGAGTGAACCTACAATAGACATATCACAATCATAAATAAGCTATCCCAGCTTACATATAACGAAAAATAAGTTCATGCATCAATATATAAAACATCCAACATTCCGCTATTTCTTCCACAGAAGAAATGGTAAATATATAAAATGTTCCTATTTAACAGACAATCTTGTAAAAGTTATTGACTGATTCTATTTTAAAAATTAGGCATGGGGGTGTGCATTTCTCCCAAACAGCATGACATTAAAGAATTTATAAATAAAAAAATTCTCTTGGAGGGACAACCCTGGAAAAATGATTAACTTTTTCCTATTTAAAAAATTTAACACAGAGTATTCCAAAAACTTATTTAATGGGTTTTTTCTCACAAATAGTGCATTGTAGAAGAAGCTGGTAAACATGCACAAAACGAAACCTCGTCTTCGACAGACAACGCCAAGAAATTCATTGAACTTTTCTGTTTTTAAAATTAGACACAAGGGTGTCAAATAAACGTTTACGAAGGTGTTTTCTCCAAATGGCAAGTCATATAAGAAATGGGTTAATACAAAATACATTATTCTTGCATAGGCAATGCTGTCAAAATTATGTTTTTTTAAAGTAGATGTCAAAAACTTACATAATAACACTGCACAGAAGAAAATGGTAAACACAAAAAATATTAATTTTGGAGAGACAACCCCAAGAAAGGAACAATTCTTCAAAAACTAGGCACAAGGATGTGCAGTAAGCAGATTCAACAACATGGTAGAGGTGGTATAATATATATATATCACAATCTTCTCCCTGTAAGCAGCATAAAGAATGGACAAGAAGACATCACAGACAACACTGTTTGAAAGCCTTTAAATAGTTTCCTGAAAATAAGACTACCTGGCTTTGTGTGGCCATTGTTACTTCAAGCTAAACAGCAGGTCTTACATTGTGAACTCTTGATGATGTCTGTAAAACAGATTAAATATGGTGGAAGTAAGATTTTAGAGTTCATTTATATAGTTGTACTTGACGATACATGCAGATACTAATCCACTCTGAAAACTTGAGGTCACATGTATAAACATCTAAGGCTACTTGCATTTTACAATTTAGAAAATAAACTTGCCAGAATTGATCGGTTCCTGGTTTTGTAGCCACATCCACAGGACACACTGCATTTAGACCACCGAGTCCAGCGACTGACAACACAATCTATAACTCTTCCCTCAACTACGTTTCTAGGCTCAACTTCAGATTCAAAATTGTAGGTGGGAAGAGTAGAGACCATGAGACCATATGTCATGTTGAAGTCTAGAAAGTAACTTGATGACAGTTCATTCAAAGGACTGACAACTGTAGAGTCTTCTTTAGTGGTGTCGTCTGTAACCTCTGGTTCTGAAACAGTGATGTTTATTATCTTATTTCCATCTTCTTTTTCAATAGAGCAATAAGTGATTATGGGGTGTTAGCTAAATCAGACATAGTGAATTAATTACAGGGATAATATAGGTAACAAAATTAACTAAACATAGATTTAATGGAGTACATTCACAAGTATGTGAAATGAAGCTGTAATGTAATTGAAGATGCTATCCCAGTATGTGCCTGGAGAGACTGAGGAAAATCACATAAGTATCAGTAAGGATAGCTGATCTCCAGGCTAAGATGTAACTTGTAAGTCTTAAGAATGTTCCATTACAACTAAAGAAACACCATCACTTATCTGACTCTAATGTTTGCCAAAAAATCATTCCATGTTGGAAAATAGCTTGTGACATTTTTTTCAACATATGTACTTAAAAATTCTATTTTCTGTAGGAAAGAGTAAGTTTTGTTACATGCTGAGATAAATATGATAATGATATCTGACAATGATAATTTTAGTTCATTTATCTTTGTCTTTGCTTTTCAACAATGAACAACATTTCTGGGTTGAGTGTGAATATGTGTACCAAATTCCATGATAAACATTAAACCTCACTGTGCATGAAGTATAGAGTAATTGCTACCCATTTCATCACAAAGCATAATGAAAAATCTTGAATTAAATGATCCTGATTTTACAAAATTTACTATCTTTAAAATCTTGTCAAACATTGTTTTCAGTGTATGCAGAACTTTTTTTTCCATAACAACAGCTTGATGATGAATGATACAGTGGCTACTAGCGTATTCTGGTGTCATGTATTTTCCCCGCCATCAATGCTGTCTATTCAAATATGAATGCATTGTTCTAAGGCTTTTTTCAGCAATGTGAAGGTCAATTGTATGCAAATAAAACACAAAGACTGGTGATGTTAGTGGACAGAATAGTCCTAACTGCTTTTAATCTGTTTAATTAACTAGCATTTGACATTATAACTCATGTCCTTGATTCTTCTTGAACCGTAGAATTTTTAAGTGGAACTTTTGTAATAACCTTCAAGTGATTATCACCAAGCACATAAAACTGTTTCTTTCAAACTAGCAGTGATGAGATTTTCAGCAATTATGTGCAGCTCACCATTATGAGTAATATGATGGCATACTTGTATGATGTTTCACACACATTAATATTTCCACCTTTTGTGACTCGTGAGAAATCAGTTTGAGAATGCTCCAATTAAACACATTTACATTTAAAAAGTTACAGGTTTATCTTTGCTATCAACATACTTTTTCAATAACATACATATACAGTAAAACCTCTCTAACTTGGACACTTGCGGTTCCACAATAATGCGTTCAACTTACAGAGGTGTCCAGGATAGAGGGAAAGGGGAAAATCATCCTTTCAAATTGTGGTGTAATGACAATGTGGTAATTGTAAAGTATTATGGAGCCCTTCCCAAAAAGGAAATTATTGATAGGGAAAATCAAAAGGGTAAATTAAATTTTTACAAATTTTGTTTTCACTAAATTAAACTTGCATGGATAAGCTCAAAGGGAAGGGCACCAATACTTTACGTTTACCGACAATGTAATTTATTTACTTACATAATCTAACTACTGTAGGCTTGCTTGAATTAAGAATTAATGACAATAATAATAATCTTTTGAAACCCACTCTCATGGTTGCACATTACACCCCAGCCTCAATGAAATTTTAAATGTTCAGAATACATTTTTTAATTGTACTTATGGCATTAGCTAAACATATGATGTCACTTATTTCTTGTAAAAAACTCCATCACAAGACACTGCTTTTTTGCTTTTATCTTGGAATTTGCCCATCCTCTTTTTAATTTTCGCCGCAAACCAAATAAAGTTTCAACAATTCCTGGTTGATTATGAGCGAAAAAGCATACCGTTCCAATTTCTGTTAACACTGTTTAACTCACACAAACACAGTACTGACAAAGTTAAAACTGTACCAGTAATAGTACTGTAGTCCAGTGAAGGGTTCAACAAAAGAATAACTATACACTTACACTGCATTCCAATGATGTGTTCAAAGTCTCACACCCTCAACCATAAGCTAATCCTCCAGAGAGGAGGCATTCATCGGTCAAAAATTAAAAAAAACAAAATACTAACTGTAAACGTTTCCCATAAAAGCATTGAAACTAAGTGCATGCATGCAGGCACCTGTCCAACTTACAACAAAAGGGGTGACCAAGTTCCAGGATAAAGGTGTGTCCAAGATATAGGGTATTGTGGATATGTAAAATTATAGGATATTCGCCAGTTCCAATTAAAAGTGTCCAATATAGAGGGGTGTCCAACTTGAGGGGTATTACTGTATCTGAATTGGAGATAGATGTCATCACATTTACTTTTCTTTTGTAATTTATCCATAATACCTGAAGTACTTGCAACTCCATCTATTTCCTCGTCATCAGGCAACCAGATTTGCTTTCTCTTTTCCTTTTTTTTCTTTAAATTTCCCATTTTTAGCTGCTGATCCACTGTAAGAGTTCAAGAAAATACAAATGTGACTCATTCAATGACACTTAGATTACTTTTCATTAAGACAGCATGATACAGCAACTTAAAGAACAAATTAAATAATTATTTTAAGAATATTTTACCATAATTATAACATACCGTTACAATTCTCTTCACTTTCATTACAACACTCTCTTTCAAATAACTGCCATCTTCTGAGATACAGACGAGCCAATGGCAGAACCTTAGATCCTGATGGGTCATAGAATGGTGAACGTGGATCATTAGGATAGCTTGAAGTGATGCGGATTACTACCTTGTGTGGTGAAGTGGGCTCATCAGGAGACTGGCATGTGGCAGAAAACAAAATAATACCAGCATATCAAAATTAAATTAATATGTCCCACCATAAAGCAGAACAAGAAATTATTTTTATTTTACATTTATTTCATTTTATAATTTTTAAAAGACAGAAACAGCTGGAAAAAAAACCCACATTTTTATAAGGAAAGGGTCAGCAATATACTACACACTTTATAAACCACTAAAAGGTTCAAGAATTTCATTACTACAATTTCTATTGATGCCACTCACCATATAGGTGATTCCATTGTCAGTGCCTGCATCCAAGGGGTACAGATCAAACTCCCTGTAGTCCACCCAGCTGCCATTTTTTAGACAGAGGTTGATCCCAGATACTCCAATTATCCAATCTGGAGATGGAGCTGCACAATAAAACAGATTAAATTATAAAGTCAACAAATTATATACTATAATGATTATGGGCATACAAATGAGAATAAGGATCATACTATTAACATGAGTTGGTCTTAACAAATTATCTAAGTTTATATTTCAAAATTAGATCAGGTTCGGTTTGCTCTGGTTTCTGATCTCTTTTCAAGTCCTGTTCTTAACACCAGGACCCTTCTGGATGAACCCCAAAATGATTTTTAATGTGTCTGTTCTCAAGAAATTAAAGTCAATGTGTATATCTCATACAACTTCAATGATCAAATTAACAAGCATGCCTTAACACTGGGATACTGGGAACGACCCGTTCTTCAAGTGCCTGAGCACTGCGGGTCCCAACTTTTCATTGGCTTGATCTATATACATTCAGTAGGACTCCTTGGATGAGGGATCGGCCCGTCGCAAAGCCTCTACCTGTACACAGGAGAGCACAACACAGAAAAACATCCATGGCTTGAGTGGGATTCGAACCCATGGTCCCAGCGACCAAGCAGCATAAGGCCCACGCCTCAGACCGTGCAGCCACTGCAGACCCCTATGTCTTAACACAGCAATAAATTATTGTAATACTTCGGTCGGTTTTACATCGTATTTTGTAGGAAAAAGATGTTAAACTTAAAATTAACTTCTTTACTCTGAGTCCAGCAAACTACTAACTGATATCTCAACTGAGGGTCAAGAGTGTGGTATTTTGCCACACATCAAGGGCCAGAATATATGAGAATGGGGCATTTATACAAGTATGAATAACAGATGAAAATTAAAGTACCCAGAGAAAAATCTGCCCCAATGATATGTTGTGCATGCAAATTACATAGAGCTGTCCTAAAACTGAATTCAGGCCACAGTAATGAGAAACCAATGTCTAATTACCACAGCCAATAATTAAAAATAAAGCCGTCAACAATGGTCTTCCAAGTCTTATCAGCACGTAAATTTATAGATATTCACACTGCTGACAGAACCTCAAATCTCACAATAAAACTATTAAATGTTTAAGGAACTAAATCTTACAAATATATATATTTATTCACCAATTCAGAAACATTTATCTGATGCCAGATTTTTCAGGCACTGGTAACTACTATTTTGTTGTAAATAAAACTGTAATTTGAAGTTCAAAGATATATCTTACCTATCCTGGAAACAACTGAAAACAGATAATGTTTTCTATCTACTCGGAAGAATGTGCTCGTCTTGCCAGTCACATTGGGGTACGCAAGTCCTCGTGCCTTGATTATTGTGCGGATATTTTTACTCTGCAAGGAGGAAAAAATATACGCCAATTTATTTATATACACAGATTACATACATGTATTAATTACCTCTTTTTATAAATTTCAAACCATAGACTTTCGTTCCTACTGCTACAGCTGAATATCCAAAAAAAACTTTATTCTATTTATTCATCATGAGAACTTCATATTTGATAAGGAATTTGTATGCTCTAAATGAAAATATTTCACAGGTAGTTTCATAATTAAAAGCTACAAACATGTAGACTATTCAGGATGGACACCTGTTACCTTAGCTATGATTTCTTTCTCCAGTTCATGGGTGGAACCTAATTCTGCCACCAATCTCAGGCCTTCTGAAGCAAATCTGCCATACTCCCAGAAATAGTAATGAGGTGAATGAGAAGCTCCTATCAAATCAGTGAATCCAGTCAGCCACCCATTTTCTGGAAATTCCTTTGGGTGTGTATATTTTGACCACAATCCCTCAAATGTCATCTGTGTAAAGACATCATTGGTATCACTTGAAATATTATATATCAATTCAAAATCATAGTCAGTGATAATGCACAGTCTGAGGAATAACCTGACTAATGAAAAGGGGTCAGCAAATAGTGATTGGATGAAGACTAATTCTATGGTTATATACGTATACCTATCAACACATTAAACAATACGGCAAATTCTAAACTAAAAGTACACTTAAGTATAACCTAAGTCTTGGTAGTTACATTTACTCCACACCAAATGTAATGTTTATACTACCATGACCCAGTTTGCAGAGCCCTGTAAAAGTGACATAAAGATTAAACATGTTTAGTAATGCTGCTAGGAAACAATGAGAATGGAACTTCGCCATAACTGCAGGCCACTGGATACTGATGTAGACAAAGTCTCGGTAGATAAGTATTATGTCTCTTGTGATAGAAATGCCACTTTGTAATTCAAGGAACTGAATTATGAGAATGCAAACATTAATTCCATCATAGCAGTAATGACTTAACACAGTTCAGGAAACACTCACAGCATTATAACCACTACATCTGGATACACCACTTACTTCAAAATTTATGCTGAGTCAGATTAAGTTTAGTGTTTATGTTTTGATTTTGATCTGTTTAATGTGTTGATGATTAAGAATAACCATTTAAGTTGAAGTTAAGTTTAGCTATGACAGTGAAAAGTCACTCATTTACAATATGACTGTTACCTCATACAGAGCATCATCACAAGCATAGCAAGTAAAATCAAACTCAGGCTGGTAAAATTCATTCTCCTGATCATCCTCACAAAACTCATGACTTAGTTCACCATCCTTGTACCATACTTCATGGTCTTCCACGATAGTTGCCCTGCAGGAAATAAACATGTAAAAATTGTTGTTTTCCACACTGAATATTGTGCTAATAACTTTGTAATTAAGTCAGATTAAGTAACATTTAAAAACACAAGAAATAAACAACAGATAAATATAGATTATGACAAAGTTCTTTAAATTACTTTAAAGAGTAAATAATTCAACAATTAATAATAATTTTTGGATAGAGGTCAAAATTATTTTATACTAGTATTAATAATTTGTCATCATGAACTATGCAAGATTAGGCTTAGTTGCCAATTCCTCAACTCTCTAACCTCTAATAACAATTTCCTTAAATGTTCTTAATCAAAAAAAATTACTCCAGAAGATATGTTCCCCTTTTGGCAGTTCAGCCCATTAATTACAATCTGTTTGAAAATTGTTCTGTAACTAAATTATAGGGCTCATTACTGTATGCTCAGCAATTCTTATAGTAACTAAGTAGAAAAATAATATGGGATAAGACTGGAGCTATATACACAAGTGTGTGATGAATTTTCACAGTTGCCCATACTTTTAAATTTTAAACAAGTGATAAAAAGCCTGCATTTGAACTCAAGAAAAGCAAGCTCCATACGGGATAGTTACAGAAAGTTATTCTTGTACCTGAAAACTACGCAGCCACTGCCAGGAGGGGGTGCTGTCCAAGTCACTTTGACCTCAGCCTTTTTTAAGGATGACATCTGTATGATGGCATTGGGACATTGATTGCTGTATTTTGCAATGGTGTTCCCCACCAGAGCAAAACTTCCCACATTTTTATCTCCAGTGTCATTGTTTTCTGATGAAGAGTGGTCTTTGGGTTCAACCACCAACATGAACCTTTCAAAAGTTGCTTGATATCTTCCACTTCGCTGGCCACGCAGACTCACTACAGGTCAAAAACTATTGCTGGTATATACAAGTAACATATTTACTGCATCATTTTCCAAACTTCAAAGGCTATGTAAAATTTGAAGGTATGTTTGTTGTCTATTCAATTACTTCTCAACTGCATGGGTCAACTATATATTAATAGCATTGAATGAAGACTAATTGTTAATAATGAGTTATGAATGATGGAAAGGAAGCAGACTTTGCCTATCCAAGTAATAAATCATGTAAAATCTTGGTCTCCAGATAGAAAACTGAATCCAAGCTCTTATGAACCAATCTCTTTTAAGCAAGTGTTTGTAGTTTTGTTGACTGGTTGGCTGGAGATCATTTGCTGTTAAGGAATACTGGGACTTGTGGGATATTATTTATAATTGTGTGTTTACTGCTTAGATTTTCACATCATTCTTGATGACTAGTTTACTAGTAGTAAAACAAAAACATAATTACAGCAGTAATAATAAATATAATGAAACTGATATAGTAACAATTAAGGCAAAGATAATGATAAAGAATAATCATTTGTTATAATATACAAAGTTTTTCCCTAAAACAAACACAAAGTTAATCTATGATTGAAAGGGGAAGTGTACTATTAATAGAAACACGGTACAGAAGCCAAAATGATCTTAAAGTACAAGGACTAAATTACAAGTTCTCATGGCAGTGGGTATGACGATGGCTGTCTTCTGGGTTATAATGCCATCTCATCAAGTAGAAGTTTACAAACGTTTCAGAGGTCCCTGCTGTCTCAATCATCAGGGTAATGAGTAAGCTGCGTGCAGAGAATCAGATTGAGATAGAAGTTTATATAATACACAGAAGAAAGTGATAGCAGATGTCAGAATCTTGCAAGCAGCGATACAATACATAATAAAACCAATGGCAATGTATGCTGCAGTTCTTTGTATAACATTCTGACAATAATCAGAAAGAAAGAGGTTACAACTTTACCTGTGTAGACTCCTTCTGGCACATATTTATCAGGGTTTCCACTGATTCTGATTCTAAAAGGACTGTTTTTTGATTTCGGTGTGTGTATGTCTTCTGGATCACGATTACAATAAATAGCTTCTGCTCTATTTAGTTCTTTAGCAACCAGTATACAAACAATGAGCTGAATGAGGGACTGCATAATTATTCACTGCAAATGAAAAACATTATCACTCACAGCATAGTAATTGAAACTAAATTTTATATATGAATAAGAAAATGCTATCTGTTATGCATAAGTTTTTATAATCATTGCCACAGTAACAATGATAAGGGATTTTTACTTCATGGGGTAAGTAGTATATATATCTGTTACGTATATCTGTGAAAAAGAAGTCATAAAGAAATAAGACTCATTGTTCAATTTTTCCTTAGAAAAAAGTCTACTGAATGTACGAATAAACCAAAAAGAAAAGCCACAATATATATTTTACGTCTATTATGCCAAGTTTCAGTGAAATCAGTCACATTTGCAGAAATTGTGATGTTCTTTGTGCTTCATAAAGTGGTTTGACATTTTTCTGCTCAGCAAAGATTATGTGAGACTTGGCCCCATAATGAGGTTTCCTGGCGTCTGGCAAGAAAACATTCTTGCCACAGGTCCCCGTTATGATAACGCCTAAACGAACTCAGATGAGACATTTATTCTTGTCCCAGGACCTATTCCTTTTGGGCGAAAAGCCAATTTAAGCATGGAATGATGACTAAATAGACCCGAATCCGAAGTAGGTCGTACGAAAACGTGTGGAAAGTACTGTGATCGACATCGCACTCCTGACTCGTGCGATACACCCACAAGCACTGTCCATTATACCAGCATCTTGAGCGAGTATTCTTGGGTCATATGATGTTACGTAAGTTAAATAGCGTATATCGAAACTGGAAGATAAATGATTGGTAGGTAATATAACCAAATGAGCCTTCTGCCTGACTCCCGATGAGTTCATTCAGATAGATGCAGGTATCCAAAATGGAATGTAGCTGCAGGAAGGAGCACGTGCAGGGCAAATTACACGGTTCATTCGACTAAGAAAACAGAGGAATTCCGTATATGCGTTTCATTTTGTTCTTGTCATGTACGGGGTGGAAATCTTCTCAACTGGTTTATTTATTTGTTTATTCATATATTAGCTTATCAAGGTTCCTTCGACGACCTACAATACGTGTCCACTACCTTTGTATCTGCAGCCATTTCGTCAAACGGCAGAGGTTACCGTTCAGCGACCGTCAGCTAAGCGATCCTACTACCCTGAATGACCCCGGCACCTTACGCTCGTCTTCACCTGTCAGGCATGATGCAATCAGCCGCGCATTTGAGTATCACAGGTTAGATTATGGATTTTAGCGGTGGTAACAGCGGCCTGTTTCATGTACCATCCCAGAATTCGCCTGGTGATTGAAGAAAAACAGAAAATCCTGGCAGGACAACCGGTAGCCCGGTCGAGATTAAAACTGAGTATCTCTCAAAAGTACTTTTAGAAAGTAACTGCTATCACCAATAAGGGCTAAATACTTATTATTAAGCACAATGTTATAAAGATGTAGCTCCACTACTTATTTATCTCGGAACTAAATGTAGTTGAGTGGCCAGCGTCACGTCCTGGCCGCCTTATCCTCAAGGAAAGAACCCCGTACCCATCGCACAAGAGGCTGGGTGGGCCCCAGATTGGTCTGGAAGCGGAGACCAAGTGAAGATTCTTTCGCCCCTACTGGGAAACTAACCCCGATCGTCCAGCAAGTAGCCAGTCACTGCACTGACTGAACTACCCCGACTACATTACGAAAGTAGCCTTCAGTTACTTCACGACGTAGTCCTTCTTGAAAAGCTTATAATTGCTATGCCAGTCAATAAATTCCACGTACTTTATTGTCACAAGTTATAAAGAGCCGACCAACCCAGTCCTCCACCATCGCAACATATGTATATACGACTCCATTTAATAATATCCTCCCATCTACGCCTTCATGTCTCAATGGATATCTTGCCTTCAGGTTTTCCGACTAGCATTTCAAATGCATTTATCGTCTCATGCGTACTATGAGGCCCATCCACCTCATCCTCACTGAATTCGTCAATCTTTTTTCTAATCGATTCGCACAATATGTGGATTTTGGTTTACTGGGCTACCACGCTGTAAAGTTACCTAAGAAATATTGGCATAACCGCCTACCGCACTACATATGCAGATCATCGCGTGGCAATTAGTTTCATCAAGTTCATTATGTTTCATTAAAAATTACTTCATGTAACTAGAAGGGCCCATACTTATCGCTAGATGTGTTGGTCCCATATTAGGCCTACCGATTCTTCCCTTCGCAACAAAGAACCACTTTTTCTTATTTTCTTAATCATACTAAGACAGGGCGACGTTGAATCCCCAAACCTTAACTTCCGCCATCAATGAAAGCGATTGACCAAAGCAGTGTTTTTACAAACAGCAACAAGATCAGGCAATGAAGTATTTTCGAAAAAACGTGTCTAGTTACGTAAATAAAGAAACAGAAACACGAAGCTGGTTTTTTTTTAAATGGGAGACAGAAATCACAACCAACTATCTGTGTTAATACACCGTTGCTAGACGTACCTTGCCTTGTAGTGGAGCAGGTTAGTTCTATCTTCGGCTAACACAACAAATTTCAGCCACACTCACCGCTGTCAGACACGGTCTGCGGGATGTTGCTAACTGCGGATAGATTGCACTAGTAACAGCTACAAAAAGGAAAGATGTTTACTACTGCGACGCTAACAACAGGGCAGTAGATAATTTGCGTCACACTTTAGCATGCGAATGTATTTCACATTTATCTTGTTATCAAATTTGACAGCAACAATTACGAGCAGAATAAAGCCAGCAAATGTATATAGCCTACTGTCTGTCTCCTATTTCAGAAACTTTTATTTTTTTATGCGAGGAAGATGACGGTGTTGCTCTTCTGAATTGTAAAGTCGTGTGGAATTTTAGGTACATAATAATGTTTCGGAGGACCATAATGCCTCTTCCATCTTCAGTTATGAATAGGATATAATTTACTTACACTCTACAGATCCTTCATCGCAAAAAGCCAAGGATGCGGAAACCGGCATATCACAAACACAATACCTAATACAGACACAAAAATTAATACCAACATACATATATTTGTGTAGGTGTGTTCCAGTCATCGACAGGTATCCAGTAAAAATATTAGACCTATACTGTGCAGAGCAAAAGAGTAGGTATGTCAAGGAAATTTCCTTAATAAATATTTGCATCACTTAATAACCCTTAACTAAAGTAAATACTGCTACAGAGTAAGAATCATAATAATTACAATTGGATCGTATTTACATCACACAGATCCTTTAGAAGATTACGCCAAAGCTGCTGACATATCACAAACACTTATTACCAATGCAAATACAAATACATAGCTGGCTGCTACACTTGTTGACATCAAACACGTTTCAGAAGAGAGAACTTACAATTCTGGTTTAAATGATTTAAACTCTTAATGTTAAATGCAAAAATTCTTATTCCCGCACAGTAAACGCGTTTATAATAACCAGTGAGGTTAGAATTCGGCAGGTAGATGTCATGTTTATGTCTATACTACGTGCACCTAAATATGTTTTAAAGCTTTTTCAGCATCAGAATAACTGGTTTCCAGGCTGAGATCGCCAGAATACGAAGCAAAGAGGTAACGACTACACCGCGACGTTCCGTTTTCTTTCGTTATATTAAAGAAATTCCGTTTGAAATGTTTTCTAATAAACAGAAACGACTCTTTACGTCTCCACCACGATCGAGCAATACGTCGAAAATTCGAACATCCGTTTCGTTATAAAAAAAAAAAGAATGACATAGAACCTATGTTGAAAATGGCGACGGATAAGGAATCATTCAATTTTATAAAACACATTAATAACGGGAAAATTGAATTCTTAGTAAATATGGATACCGAGAAACTATGGAAATTATACCGCAAAAAGTAGAAAACCGCAAGAAATTTTTTTACGTGCTTTGTGTAATGTACGTTCATGTTAGAGGTGGCCTTGGGCGGATTCATCTCGTGTTATTTCTTGTAATACAACTCATAACCTTGCACGTTTTTGTTACATTCGCTCTACTCGTGTTACTTCTTTTAATGCGCTACATGTGTCGTCTTTCATACGAATCCTGTTTTGCTTTTAGTGAATTTCTGATCCCTTGTTTGCTTGTTCTTCATTTAACTGGAAATGATTCATCCCATGCGCATAATTATTTTTTGTACTCTAGGTTTATCTATTTTACGACGCCGACCAACTACTTTGGCCGATTAAGATCAGTTTGAACATGGTTGTCTTCTGGGTTGTAACACCGTGTAGTCTAAGTTTATCAACCTGATGATGGAGGCAGCAAGGACCTCGTTGGGAACTACCAGACTACACGACGCAACAAATCTGAAGACAGGCATCTTCGTGCCTCACCGCCGTGAGAACCTCAAATCTTGAGATCAGTTTGTTATTATGGTTCATTATGAATTGATTCTTGGGTTATTTACTGTTGATGATGTTGAATGAAAGCTATCTGCCAAATCCGGAGGCGGGCAGGGTGTGTAAATTTTGGCAATTGAGTCTGTACAATAATACATCACACGTCATTTTCCACGATGTACAATAAATCACAAGTCGCAACACGGCCTACGCTTACGCAATTAAAAACGCGAGAAAAGTGACAGCATTTGCCTAACGCGAGAGATTAGAGATTGGAATGTTTAGTAGACCCTCCACCCCCTGACGCCTATATCAGCTCTTCTAATTGCGCCTGCGGGAAAAGACAGCCATCTTACGCCCAACTTCAGCCCTTAACATGGTGACAGCATGTTTTTCCAAAACTTTGGCATCAACATATACGTCCACACGGCGCCAAACCTTAGAAGAATATCATCCTGCTGCCGTGAAAAACTCAAATCTTACAACTCTATTATTATTGGAAAGCCAATGAACACTACAGGTATCACTCCAGTCAGAAAATACATTTTCCATATTTAAATAAATTTTCACTGGATCAAAATATCTTTTAATTAAACATTATGTACCAATTTCTTGTACTGTTCTTAAAACATAACACCACAGAAAGCATATGGTACTACATTAAAAGTAAGATTCATGAGACAAATCATAATACATAACGTTTTGGTTTAATATACACGTAACATACATACAGGTTATAGTGAACCAATATAAACCAAAATTAAACTAATGCAAAGTTCTGTGTAGCACTGCAATATCATGTTCCAGTGAGACCTAGTGAGAAGTACTGGAGATCAATAAGGTGGAGAGAAATAAGTTACTCTCTGATCACACATTCAGTTTTCGCAGTTTGTACAACGACCAATACAAATATAAAGTAGTTGACAATTCACTATGGCATAATATCTTACCTTTGTTACAATTTTGTGGCACTGTATTTTAAATAAATCTGTGTCAACTGTCAGTCACTCTGCCCTGAGGATAGAGACTACACTGTCTCCAAATACCAACCCACAATAAAAAGCCATGATGCAAAAATGAAAACACCAGCTGTTTGGTTTTGCCAGTCATTTTTAGACAAACCATCTACAGATAGGGGTGAGTGGTCAGCATCATGCCCTGGCCACACATTAACCCCCAGGAAACGACCCTGGTACCCACTGATTAGAAGGCTGGGTGGGCCCCAGAGCCAGTCTGGACACAGAGGGTAGAGGAAAAATCTGCTACAGCCTACTTAAAGCTCCTACAGTGGATCCTTGACATAATATGCCCTGATAATACCACAGATTTGGATATACCATGGCTTTGATCATGTCCCCCAATACAATTACACATGTTTTACATCATACACTTTTAAAGCAGGTACTGAAGCTGTCCCCTGATTTCACTGTATTTTTAAAAATGTGCCTGAAGGAACTGATGATGCTTGGTTCCAGTGAGATTTGAACAAGGTTACCACCCAAATGCTGTCACTCAGTTAACATGAGAAAAAAGGCATGGTACTGTGCACACACCACATACACAAAGGCACAAATCAAACTGTACTTATATACTACTTGTTTTCTCTTGCACAGCATCAGACTCCTCAGGATTCTTTGTTTCTTTCTTCGGTGGCAAGATCTGAAATCGTATGTCACTTCCTTTTTGTTGTTTTTGGACAACTCTCCCTTCCATCTTCATACTTTCTGCTATTGTATCATACACTTCTTCCTGAAAAGTAAAGTAATGTTGAACTGAAGCAATTAAACATGCATTCATTTAACATTAAATTACTGATGAGGCAACCAGTTCTTTACTTAACTTTACCACTAAGTTATACATATATTGCTGAGACAGTGCTTCTGTACCCATGTTAGGTTCTAGGCACTCTTTTGAAATTTCTGTTTATGGTCTTCATGGTTATGATACCATGTAGTCTTGTAAGTAGTAACCAACATTTTGGAGGAACATACTACCTCCATCTTTAGTGTCGAAAATTAGTGTGATATGATCCTCCAAAATTTTGGTAGCCACATACAGGCTATATTATGTCATAACCCAGAAGACAACATTCAAAACTGCTAGTTTGCCATCCATGAGTTGCCATGTACTGGAGATAAATGTTTGGTGAGAGTACATAAGGTTAGTTTTATTTTTATTTTTTATGTTTAGGAATACACATATTCCCCGTTCTTGAACTGGAAATAGGTGCAGTACTTCAGATACAGAGTGGAGGAAAAGAGAAAAACAAAATTTTGATGATTAATATTATTGCCTGTATTTTTAACTACTTTCAAGATTCTAATTTCCAAAATATAAAATACAGACTGTCTCACCAGACTGAAAAACTTGTCCAGGAACATTACGTTTCACTTCAGGGTTTAGTAGATTTCAGAGGTCTGATTCCCAGCAAGGGGAGATTTTTTCTTTACCACCATGTCCAGACCAGATCTGAAGCCCATTCAGCCTCCTAACAAATAGGTATTGGTGGTAAAAATGTGGAGCTATACCTTCACTCCCCCATTTTATCACAGTGTGACGCTTATTTAAGCACAAAGGCAACTTTAGCTTGGTCATGAGAGTGAAAACTAAATTTCTTTCTTCAACCTCCCTTCTTCCACACTTTCCTGTAAGTACCTAAATTCTAAACATAGTTCATTCATGTATAGTCGGCACAGTAGTTTTTGGCTGGTGGAATTTTCAAGGGGAAGGCTAGGAGCAAATCACTTGTGCAATAATATAATGCTGACTGCACTGAGAAGCTTATCGGACTGAACGCCCAAGCAAAAGAAATATATTGACCTTGCCACCTCAGGTACAAAGAGTAGGCCCGTCCGCCAGCTTCTCCACCGGCCAAAAACTACTGCGCAGACTATACAAACAAATCCAAACATTCAGTTTCCCCAATTGACATAATGTGGTTCAAAATGTTTCCAATGTATCACTGCTGTTATATCTTCGTAATACATTGATAGCAAATCAATCTAACAATATAGCATCAAATGAGAGGATGATTTCAGGGGATTAACGATGAATCTGAAAGGATGCAGAAGGAAGCAGTTGTGGCCTAATTTAAGGTACTAAAGGGTAGAAACATGAGAAAACATTCTATTTAATAGTGAAAAATGTGCAAATTCATGACTCAATTTGTTTATAAATGTACTTTAGAACTGTGTGGACTATTTGTTATTTTTCTCTATCTACTTATAATAAACCTTTTCATACCAATATTTACTCAAATATGGCTTACTGCATTCTTCTGAAAATAGACCACAGTAAACAAGATACAGCATACATACTATTACATAGAACTTACAGCACTTTTCATGTTCTCACTATCCCCACTTATGACAATTCTAACTCCATAAGTTTTTGAAAGCCATTTGCTAATATTCTTCAATTTTGAAGAAAGGTCATGTGGAGTAATTCTATGGGACAGAGTTAACAGTTTCTCCCCTTTAAATCCACTTTTCTTCTTAGCAGCAGCATCTTGTTGCAGTTTTCTGTCCTCCTTATAATACTGGGTTCCTGTCATTAACTGATATACAGGTCTCTGTGTTTTAGTTTCTAAGTCAGCTATCTTCACGAGCTTTAAATCACGTCGTTTTGCTATTTTTTCAGCCTCAGAAAGTGACAGAACTGTGGGGTTATTATCTATTCCTATTAGTGTAATTACAGGCCCAGTATCACTTTTGCGATTTCGTGACGAGGTGACTGATGATTTTTGAACTGAAGTGTCTGATGTTTTACACGTTACTCTTGTGTCTGTACAATACGTATACGAGAAGGTGGAAGCCACAGAATTAAGATTCCACAGTTGTTCTTGGAAAAGATTTTGTCCTACAAGCGATATATGCCTATATCCAGATAAATATGTTACATTTCTGGACTGACTGTGAACACCAAATAGAAACCTGTTTAAAAATGCTCTGGATCTAAGAACACAAGAACGAAACATTTTATTTACAGTATCACCACTCAAACATACATAACCTCCATTTCACTGAACTGCTCTCAATGTGCACTGCAAAGTGGTATTATCTGAGTTGCACGGAGCTCAGCTGCAGATCGGTTATCCATGGGCACAGAGTACAGATTATACCAACTCTCATAGTATAAACTTTCAGATATTAGTGGAATTTTCCTCTAACAGTTTGGCGACGCATTGCATGCTTGTATACTTACGATTTCTGATCTTTTATTATTGGCAAATTGAAGTTAAAAATACACTCTTTTTGAGTTACGAGGATTGTCTCCGCAGGAGGAGTTAAATTTAGTATGAACGTAGCTGCAAATACGATCGTTGTATGCTACAACAGGACAAAATAATACTGTTATATTCAAAATGTCCACAAATTGAGAATATGTTGTACCAGCCACAGTTACAGAGTATGAACAAGCGTACTGAGAATAATGACGCGCGCGAATACAAAAGTTTTCTATGATTTCGCTGTAGTCGTGTTGGTAGAATTTAACTCTACATAGTAAAGGATCTTTGGATTAAAAATGTGAAGGAATATCTTAACCAGCTGAAACACCATTAGCCTTTAAATGACTTCGTTTCATACAGTAAAATAGACTGCACGCCCACTAGTTAGGACATAACAAGATATGTTCGCGCACGAAACTGTTGGATGACGTTGCGGGTGTATTTATATACAAATTGGGTATGTCTGTATAAACATGACACTAATAGGCGATATTGGGTTGTCTATTTGTTCAGGGCAGCGACTATATAAATGAATAACTTAAGAAAACTTAATTATTCAGCTTAGCTCTGACCAACAGAAGTCCTACAAAGTTTTTCCGGTTCATGGCATAATGGAAAAACAACAGTGAGCTCTGTTGTAAAGGATACCATTTATACAGTTTGAACAGTAAAGGAAACAGGAATATGAAGAAATTCCTAAAAAAAAAAATTAAATGCATATGCTAATTCCCTTATTGCATACTCTCTAACTGCATATTATAAAATTCTCAAGTGTAAATGTCCTGAAGAATACTCTCAGAAGACAGTGTCAGCCTTTCACTTCCCATTTTCTAATACCATTTGCTATTGGACTACTACTAGTGGGGTGATGGTAATACTAGTAATAACAGCACCAACAGTAGTAATGATGAAAATGACAGAAAAACAATAGCACTAATGCATAGAAATTGCATATTAACAGTGGAAATTTCATTTGGAGGGTGAGGGGGCACTCAGTTTCTGGGTTGTAGTGTCATGTAGTCTGGTAGAAGTTTACTGACATCTCAGAGGTACATGTGATCACCCTGATGATGGAGGCAGCATGAACCTCTGAAACATCAGTAAACTTCTACCAGACTACACAGTGCTACAACCCAGAAGCCAGCTATCTTCATACTTGCCACTGTGAGAACCTGAAACCTTAATTGGTAACCATTTCATGCCTGAATCCAAAATGTCAATGAAGTTCTCCTGTTTTAGAGAAGAATCAAGATGGAGCCTGATTCAGATACTGAGATAAATCAAACATCATCTCACAGTGGATTTCATTTTATTGAAATAAAACAAGAACAGGGTGTAGATAGTGAAGATGAGGTGAGTATCTCCTTATTTCATGTCAAGAATGAACACCACAAAATAAAAAAGCTTTCCAGTGGACACAATACTGAGCCTGTTACATCCACCTCCCATTCTCACAACCACCACCCAAAAATCAAACAGTCAAACAAACACATTTGCTAATCAACTAACTTTCTGATAACAAAACATTAAGGTTCTGTACTGCTACTACTGAAGCCTGCAAATGGACATGATCCTGAGCCATTTTCATCCATCTACTGTCAACATATTCTCTTAAATTCCATCTAAATGTTATTACCCCATTCCCTTCTCAGTCTTCAAACAAATTTCTCTTAGAATTTTGTATGTTTCTTGTCTCCCTATTCAGGTTACATGCAGGACAATACCACTTCACTCCTTATTACTATTATTATTTATTCTTGTCTTTTCCTGGTACTCCTCCTCTTGAATCAGTGGTGAACCCCACCATTCAGGCTTAAAGTTTCAGCCTGTAGTACTTTCTTTATCATGTGTGATGTACTTAGTATGGCTGTTTTTTTAGAGAATCTATTGAATTCTTTCCTGGTATTGTTTATATCATCATCACAATCAGCCATAGAAGCTGTAGTAGTAGTTGTCAGCTTTATATAGCTGTCTTCCACCTTGTCATCCCCAAATTCCACTTCTGCTTATCTTGTACATCATCTGATTCATCGCCCTGATGACGGAGGCAGTATGACCTCTGAAACGTTGGTTAACATCGACCAGACTACACAGCGCAACAACCCAGAAGACGGAAATCTTCATCATCTGATTCCATTCCTCTACTAAACATGGCTTGCTGAATGCCTTATTTCCACAGCATCCTTGCTTGTCCACTCTGTTTACTTGGTGGGGTCCACTTATGCAGCATATTGGCCAAATATCTTCTTCTATTTGCATTAAATGTACATACTATTTCAGTCTGCACTCTCTCTGTTGTTTCTTCATCCATTTTACTGTCTTAACAGTACTATGTAATCTGTGTAAATCACAAAATTCATCACTTACTCATCCTAGTTAGGTTTAAATATTTTCCTAAGAAATTTGTTTTGGACACTTGTCATTTATATTCTTCCCTCAGAGTAAAGGATTTATTATAATTTCTATCTGCTTTCTCATTAGGACATACCAGGTTGTGTTGTGGAAATTGAAGAATCAAATTATGAAATACTTGCAGGACAACATGGAGAATGTATTGAAAACATGCCTGCAGATAGGTAAGAAACATGTGTTTAATACATAAGATTGGTGTTAAAATAGTTCTGGGTTCAGTCCTCACAGCTGTTAAAAATATCACAAATAAGACAACTCATTAGAAGACAATTTAAAATGGGAATAACAGCAAAGTTCTAATATGTGTGTATTTAAATATCCCTCATGTAAAAATTTCAGTGCTACAAATCAGTGATCATCGCACACCTTTCGAGAATCAGTTTTGATCTACATTTGTTTCTTATGATACAGTGTGAAGAAATTGCGAATGCAGTGTGAAGACTCTGACAGTAATAATGCTTCCACATTGCATCTTCGTGATCAAGAGAAGCAACAGAATGCAGGTACATGTATCAAGTGTGGTTATGAATTCAGCTGTTTTGTAGACCAAGACTGTCTCTCAAAAGTCACACATGGGGTTTGTCTTATGTGTTCTAAAGAACCAATAAATGAATTTCAAAAATATATAGTAGAAAACAAGGAGAAAGCTGGACAGTCTGGAGTGGAGAGTAATCATTTTGCCATTTCCACAGGGAAGAACACATTATTTGAATGTAAAATATGTTGTATTGAGTTTCAAACAGAAGGTGAACTAAATCAACATTCTGTTCTCCATAATGAGGAAAAGCCTTTTGTGTGTGAATTATGTGGTAAACGATTCCAGCAGTTTTATTATTTTGATGTTCATTATCGAGCACATGCAAGTTTGAAACCTTATGTATGCAAGTTGTGTGAGAAAGGGTTCTCAAAGCAATGTTTCTTAAAGATACACCATCGTTCACACACAGGAGAAAAACCCTATATGTGTGACATTTGTAAGAAAGGTTTTACACAATCCTGCCACCTTCGGAAACACACCATTATACACACAGAAGAGAAAGTACACATATGTGAAACATGTGGCAAGGCATTTGCACAGGTCATTCAGCTTGAAAAGCACTCTGTTATTCACAGGAAGCAACAGCCATTTGTTTGTGTTGTATGTAACAAGGAGTTTCAGCAGTCTAGCCCACTGAAAAGACATTACCTCATCCATACAGGGGAAAAGCCACATGTGTGTGAAACATGTGGTAAGGCATTCTCACGAGCTAGTCGCCTCAAGAAACACCACAAGATTCATACAGGGGAGAAACCATATGTGTGTGATGCCTGTGGCAAGGAATTCACTGAATCTGGTAACCTAACAAAACATTATCGAACTCACACAAAGGAGAAACCATATATTTGTGGAATCTGCAGCAAACGCTTTTCATGGTCAAACAGTCTGAATATACATATACTCACACACTCGAAAGATAAACCAATTATTTAAGTAGTTATAGACTCAGTGCAGTATGTTCGTACACACTGAAGTCCAATTTCTCATACACAGCGATCAGAATTATTAAAATCAAAGGTTGTTGCTGTTTGGAATTCTGAAGGATTTTACTAGTAGATTTTAATATTACTGGCATTAGTAGTATTTGTGTTTATAACATACAAATTTCACAAATTAAATTTAATTATCATGTAGAATTACAAGATATGTATTTCACACAGAATCACTGTATGTTGTAAAAAATACACCTAAAAAAGTTGCATACTTTGAAAGATGTATCACCATACAAAATTTTAAGACTGTATGTAAAAGGCAAGTCATATAATAAAACAAGTTTAGAAATTTACACATAGCATAACAATTCTGCTACATTTGTCAAAATTTGGCTTTTGTGAACAGTGCCAGTAATATCAAAATTGTCTGAGTGGCTGAGAATTTCTGACATAAGTGATAACCAATGCAGTCTGATGATTCTCCACCCAGTCACTTTCATGCAAACAAATGCATGTAGGTCTTCATCTAAGGTGCCTGTTATTTGTCTGATTTTAACCAAAACTGGAATGTATTGACTCTGCAATATAAAATTTCATAAAAATCCATTCAGCCATTCTTGAGTTGTTAATTTCATGAAAATGTTTTCTAACCCTGCCTTCCTGCATAATTCTGATCTTCTATAAGAGTGCAAATGGCCTTTATATTCATTAATGCTCACATACAACATGGAGAAAGTAACTCAACATAATGCCAATAGATGGCAGAAACAGCTCCTTTACTTTTTTGTGATCATCTAGATATTGCACTGGAGAAATTGCTGAAATCACTGTTGCATTAGCCTTGACAGACTTTAAAATAAACAGGGCTCTCGTGACAGTGGAGGACTACAAATTAAACTTGAAAGCTACAGTCTGTCCCTTGCCTAAGCACCATGCCTTGAACTTATATAGGGGAATTTGAAGTAAGGCTCGCTTTCATGCTCCACTACTTTTCTCCTGGGGGAAGAGCATCCTGTATCCATTCAGTAGGAGGCTGGATGGGCCACACAGTCAAACACAGTAGTAGCAAAGAGAAAATTCTTTTGCCCTGCCAGGAATCAAATATAGTCATCCAGCCGCTAGGCAGTCAATTTACTGACTAATTTATTCTGACCTATGTATGTATTTACTTCCTTTCTCTTTCTGTTAGCAACAGTTATTAATGAATTTGAAATACTTCAGTAATGTAGGTGTCATAAACATCAAACCATAACTGAACTTCCAATAATTTGGGTACAATGTAAGAACTGCAGTGATCGTACAGTTCAGTAGTTTTATGCTTTTATAAATACTGAAATTCTTATGTAATTTATTTTAAGCATTTGTTAATATTTAAAGTTAAATAAAAACTCAATGGCACAGTCATGTACAACCAGTGCAGCTGAGTTGACTCTAAACCCATTAATCAGTCAAGAAATATATGTATTTCCAGTTTTGTATTCTTGGTCAGATGCTGTTACAGCACTTAAATCAAGGAATATTAGGTAGATGTAACATACAGCACATGAGGTAAGTGAAAAACCTTTACAAATTGTTGGATGGAAAGCCTCGTGGATAGAGAATACTTGCGAGATCTAGGCACATGAGAGGATATTAAAATGGATCTTACCAACAATATACTGTACAGTATGTACTAATGGTATTTGGAGACCTAATTTCCTGAATTGTATCTGATGTCTGTGCTCCCACATGAACAATGTAATGATTCTTTAATCAGGGAATGAAGAATACCTAATTCTATTTTGAAATTTTGAACCAGTGGATTACAAAACACTGTCTTCCCAAACATTTGGTTAGTTTCTCGTGCATGGTGATTTTCAAGTTTTATCAAGTTTCATTACGATTTTGTGTTTTCGTTTATTTTCTGCATACTCTGTATAAAAGTAGTAACCTTTTTTTTTACACAGCTAATGACTGACACTGCCTGTGCCATTCTGATGTGTAATCTATGTCTTGTACATAGCATAGACCACATAATTTAAATGGACTGATGTTCTTTAAATATTCCTTATGTTTTATAAATAAAGTAATCTTGGAACAGTTATTGCTGAAGAAGGCTCTGAAAATATATATGCATCTCATACAGTCATGAAACAGCTTGTTATTATAAGTGATTTTAAATTACAACATTGTAAACAAAGTGTTTGTGAAAATATCTGGACCCAAGAGAGATGATGTGGGATATTTAGGATATCACATAAGAGGAAACAGTTCAGATGTGGAAGGACACAAAATTCTGATGAGGAAACCTGTTTGAAAATTGCCACTTGAAAGACAAATGTGGTGGGATGACAACATTAAAATAAATCTTCGGTAAACAGAATGTAAGGCTGTGAGGTGAATGGAAATGGTCCAGAATTATATCCACTGGCAGCTTTTGATAGTAGCAGCACTAAATCTTTTGGTTTTAGTACCAGAGTTAATTAAATAAGTAGAAAGATCTTTTCCCTCTGTAATGTTTAAATGCACCATTCATACAGTACTGTACAGTTTTGCTACATGAGAATTATAGATGGTAGTCTTCTGGCTGCATACTAATGCTTCAGAGGAGCATATTCCCTATAAGAATGGTAAATTAACATTGGAAGAGTGGGCTGATCTGTTATAACCTGAGTCAAGAAGCACAATCACCATATCTGACTCTACTACTTGTGTAAGTAAGCCATGGCAGAATACTGCATAAACATGGGCTACTATGTCTTGCTAAATCATACCTGTATCCTGGACATGAAATCCTCCTGTCTCACCCCTTCTACTCCATAGTGATTATGCTTTTTTGTGCAATTATTTTTGCAGTAATACTATAGTTGACTATAAATTACTGCCATTACTATGTAATTTATATTTGTATTGGAAACAAGTATTATATTTGTACTGTGAGATATTCTACATCCTTGGTTTGGGTCTATGAAGGATCTAGACTGTAAATAAATTCTATTCTGTTATTTATGCAAATAACACAAAAACATGCTTTGGTGATTAGAGGTTTGTTCTATTGAAGAATACTTCAAAGTGCAATACCACAAATGTTGCTGATAATTCACAGATTCTTCGAGTGCCTTCTCCGCTAGCGAAGGTTGGCGATCACATCACTAAACTTTTCACGATCCTGTGCGAGATGGAACAAGGCAGCTTGAAACCATAACATACTCCAAACGCAAGAGTATTACAATTAAATTAGTTTTTCATCTCAAGATGAGAAAGTATTAAAATTAATTAGTTCATCATGTCGTATATAAGTTAATTCGGAAATATTCTTAGATCCACCGAAACCTTTCAAACTGACATTTTTTACTTCCTTAGCGACTGTTATACATTAATATACAAGATTCTTATGCGAGTGTATCCGAAATCATCCAATTTATATTAATCGCCTGGATTTTAATCATTCCTGTTAAAACTAAATTATGAGCTTCCAAAACAAATCATTAAACGTATTAATCATAAATTTGTAACTCTGGGATCATACACAAAGTATAAAATAATAACGAACACTATTAAAGATAAACTTTAACATACACATAACATTCTACGATTTGAAACCCATATACCGTAAAGTGTTGCCACGTTGAGGCGGATTTTGAAATATATAATTTCCCCCATTTCGCAATTGACAATCTAAATGTACCACTGTAACCATCTCTAAATAATGTTCCCAGTAACACAGTACATGGTTCACATCTAGTAGACAAGTTTATGCAAACGTCGAAATTTATATGCTCACATTTTGAATTAATTTAATAGTCTTCAATAAATATTATTATGAAGACATCTGCGATGGAGCATGCATTGTTAAGATATTAGAAAAAAGAAAGTAATACCCATATAACTTAGTCAGGAAATTAGGTCCATAAGTTTTCGGCTGTTAGACAGCAACTTATAATTTTACATCATAGCTGTTTTCGTAATTTTTCACAAGCGGGTGCCATACAAAAACATATTTTTCTTTCCTTGATTTCCCTGCTGAAAATTTCAGACATAAATTTTCCCATTTCAAAATTTTACAAACATTAATGTTAGTATTAGTTTGAAGAACGGAAAATTCAGTATACGACAGAAATTGATTTTTAAATTCTTAACAATATCCTTGCAGAATAATTCGAATTTAGAAAATATCTCGTAATTGAAAAAAGAGTTGTACACATTTGCAAATGAAATCCATTGTGCCCTTAATAAAAACACGTATATGGGTTATTTTGTGGCCTTGTTAAAGCATCTGCTTCTCTGAATCATGGTATGCTACTATCGAAAGTAAATTTTTATGGAAATAAAGATGGGCAGTGATTTAAATAATACCTTAATGACAGAAAAAAAGGGTACAACTTAAAGCTCGAAACT
The DNA here is from genome assembly GCF_977971745.1 of Zootermopsis nevadensis. Classification (NCBI taxonomy): domain Eukaryota; kingdom Metazoa; phylum Arthropoda; class Insecta; order Blattodea; family Termopsidae; genus Zootermopsis; species Zootermopsis nevadensis. The sequence continues at coordinate 13,514,556 of NW_028259149.1, read as the reverse complement.
CAAATAATAACACAAATTGGGACATGGAAGATCACAACTTTCCTGAAAGTCCAATACATGTCTTGGTTTATCATATCCTTCGTGAACAGATTAATAATAATTTACAATGTATAGATATGAAATTTAGTGCATTGCATTTCCTGCCACCTGGTGGTACAGTTATAAGCAAGGACTTACGAAGTGTGTGGATATACCATCGATATAAACGTTTATCGTTCTGGCGAGTGATAACTTTCGATCACGTTTCGATATTATATTCACGCGGATTAAGATTTGTGGTCGGTACCATTCATTATTGAGAAGAGTTTGTCACGTGCAATTGTATGTATACATGTATGTGTTTGCAAAAGAATTAGAAATATGAATGCTGGGCCTTCACTTGTAAGTAGCACAAAACGTGGGTTTAAGAATTTCAGTTTACTCATACATTGTAATTAAACGCATACAATGAAGTTTTGTGTTTCAGGAACAGCCAGATCTTCAGACTTTTAGAACAGTTTTTCATTACTGTATTGTTATAATTGTGATGCCGATTGCTTCATTTTTCGGAGCCAAGAGTGTAATCTTCGATGGTAAGATGGCAATTTAAGAACTTTAAAATAAATTCACAAATTAAATATCCATTCCGAAACAACGGTATGAATCTCAAATTGAGGTTATGCTGTATAACTTCAGCAGTTTAAACAGCATATTAAATATAATAGTCGGTTTAATTATGTGGGAGGTATAGTAGGTTTGTGTTAGAAGACGTAGGCAGACTTGTAATTCAACAATTTTAACACAAACCAACTACTAGATATGGGTAAATAGAAATGGCTTATATGGGCTTTTGGTCTTCAATCACGAATTACACAGAAGTGTGTGGTTTTGGGAATAAATTAGTATGTGGAGGTATGTTATTTTTATCAATTTGACTGTCAAATTGAAAGAATTTTTTTGAGGTTGAACTACCCATAGGTTGTGATATTCATGAGAGTTATGGTATGTAGAGCACTTATAAGGCAAGATTTTGATTAAAAATTTAATTATGTTGTGTATAACTTTGTTTTGTATTTTGTATTAACAGGTGTGCTAGGGCTTACACACGTACAAAGCAACGTGTATTCAGCCATAGTAACTGTTGTTGTTCTTCACATTATATTGGGATTCTACATCCACCGAGCCTTTTCAACAGACACATCACAGAAACCAGCAAAACAAGATTAAACTGTAGGAACAGCCTCCTAAAGAAGAATAGTAATATTATACAGATTGTAGCACTTAAAACAATATTTTATGAAAAGGTACATACAGAATGCTTTACTGTGGTTGAGTTTGAAATGTAATGCATAGTTAAAAATAAGTTTGGAGATAGAGGGGAATATAATACTGATTTACAAGACTTCCCAAATTTATTACTAAAGATACAGTTCAAAAACCTTGGTCGCTTCTAAATGTTGTCTTCTCTTTTCTCTATATGTATGCCACTTGAGTTCCAAATTTCTGAAACACTTTAGGATCTCTTTTTTTTAGTGACAACATTAGTAAATTGCCGACCCTATTGCAATTTATAATTCTTATCTTTGTGAATCACCAGATGTAAGGTGAGTGAGATGAGAGTAGGAGCTCCTGCACTTCTTTTCTAGTGAAAGAGTAGTTTTTGGGAGGGTCTGCAGAAGATATCATCCAACAATATGTTTAGTATTGTTGGGGGGGGGGGGGGGGGTCGCCCTCGGTGGACTAGTGGTTAGCGTGCTCGCCACTGGACCCAAGGTTCGCGGGTTCAATCCCGGCCAAGGTCGATGGGTTTTTAAGGATGATAAAAATCTGTAGCACAAATTCCTTCGGAGGGGAAGTAAAGCCGGTGGTCCCATGTTGTAGATTTACGGCATGTAAAAGAACCTTGCGAGCATGATACAAGATATTTCGTAAGCAAAATACAGCAGCCATTTCTCACCCAAGTCTCTCCTGATTCACTGCTTCATTGCTAGATGGCTTTGGCAGTCAAAATCAGGAGTGAGTAGAATTTGTGCAGAGTCAGTGGGCTGGTCACTCATTACTCTTAAATGCACGCTTTAAAGACTATGAAACCTCCGAAAGGAGGCCCTATGCTGCACTTACAAGTTACAGGAACTATCTATCTATTGTAAGGGGTTGTTGAAATGGTCATGGTGGTGCAGAGATGGGATGCTACAAGTATGTTTGGTCTTTTTCGAACATCACTGTCAAGTCAATTTTGTTACATTGTGCTGTGTGTCAGCTGAACATTTTTGTTAACAGTTTTATATCCTAAGTAAGGTGGCTGAAAATTATAGGAAAATTGTACAGATGCTTGAGTGCTTTAAAATTTGAATTGGCAACAGAATTTGCCAAAAAGTATGGGGTAGGGATTGAGTGATCGCTTCCATGAAACTGCTGCTGGGCTGACCTTCTCAACTCTCTTTCTGATGAAAATGACAACATAATAGGATTAGTGGGGGGGATGTGTTGGATGCAACAAAAATGGCATATCTTGGACATGGTCTTCTGTGAATCCAGAGACACTGGTTCGATCATGGAGGAATCTAGATTTTTCCTAACAAAGAACAAAGTCCAAAGTTACTGACATGGTGTACGATGAGAAATTTTGAAAACATCAACAAAAAAATGTTAAAGAGTGGTCAGAGAATGATGTGTATTAAGTAAGCTTCCAGCACTGGACAGACACTGTCAATACTGCAAAGCAATAGGGAGAATGAGACTGAGATAAGTGAAGCAATCTGTGAAGTTCTGTGAGTGCAACAAACAAAATATTTTGGATTGTCCATGACTTTTGATTATTCATGTGTCTTATCCCCTTCATTAGCCCAGATGGTTGGGAGTTTGCTGTAGTGAGGTTCGCCTGTGTTTCATGTGTTACAGTACTCCATGTATTATGAATAAATTTTGCATCTATAAGAACTCCTTTAAAGTTATTCAGTCAATTTCTTATTTGTGTTGCACTTTAGATGGATGAAGACTACAGCAAAGGTCAGAGGTTGTTCATAGAGACAGTAACTGGGACAGTGGAAGGTGTTTTCCACTCTAAGGATCCTGGCCACAACAAACTGACCCTGAATAAAGTCATTCTCCATCCATCAGGAAGGAAGATACAAGGGTTATATCACTACTACAGAAATGAAATTATCAGTGGTAAGTTACCTGTATATGGACAGTACGCATATAGTTGAATCTCTCTAATTTTCTTCAGCTGCTATACATAAAATTTCAGGGCAAATATAGAGTGAGTCAGAAGTATGTTTACAAACTTTGTGTGCATATTCCTGGATCAAAAATAAGAAAAAAATGTTCCTATGAACATGCGGTTGCAAATGCTTATTTTTCAAAATAATGCCCAAAAATAAGTTTCAATGTATGCCTTTATTGCTAAGTATAAGAACAGGAATGTTTCTTTGTAACAGATGCTCAAAGGTTGCTCCTCCATTCTCCACACATGCTCGAGCACGATGTACACAAGACTGACGGATTCATTTGTACACTCCAGGGTTTCCTCGAATCATCTGGCATGCATTATGCACACGTTCCCATACGTCGTCTTCATTGTTTATGGGTGTTGCATAAAAGACGGACTTCAAGTGACAGATAAAAGTCCAATGGAGTCAGGTCTGGTGACCTAGGTGGCCATGCTATTGGACCACCACGTCATTCCATCGCTTAGGGTACTGATCGTTGAGATGATCTCTGACGTGGCGGGAGAAATGTTCTGGGGCTCTGTTGTGCATAAACCACATTTATCTTCTTGTATTCAGTGGTACATCTTCAAGGAGATGTGGCAAGTGTCTTCATAAGACTCATCAATATGAAGGTCCTCTTAGACATGATGGAAGCATGTGTGGACCAATAAGTGTATCGCCAACAATTCCGGCACACACTTTAACAAAAAATCTTTGCTCGAAGCTGGATTCACTTTGACATAAAGTCATTCATTGAAACTTATTTTTGGCTATTATTTCCAAAATGAAACATTTGCGACCCCATGTTCATAGGAACTTTTTTCTTATTTTTGATCCTGGAACACACACACGAAGTTTGTAAACATACTTCTGACTCATCCTGTATAATATACCACCCTAATTTTTTTTACAGAGTTTAACTAATTTGTGGTTGTATTCTCTTTGAATTTTCTGCCTATAAAATAAAATGTTAAGTCATCCACATTAGCCACTTTCAGTGAAATGTGGAAAGGGTTACGACTTTGTTGGAAACTTAAGCTATTGTTTCAGTTCGTGTATTGGAACCAGGTTCGTATCCAGGGGTTAACAAAGAGAATGAGGCTGCTGGCAATTGGAACTTGATGCGGAAGGTTCAACCACCAGTGCATGCCGACAAGGTTCCCGGGAAAGTAACCAGCTCTGATGTTGTTATGAACAGCAGACCAGGATATGGCCATAGTAGAAAAGCTGCTATGAGTAAGTTTCTGTTAAAGTGCATGCCAAATAATCACTGACATAAACAGAAAAACTGAACCACTGATGATATAGTATCAGCATGACTTACTCATTTACATTGTTGCCAAATTTATAGAAGCATTTAGATACAATTCAGTCTCACGAGAACCAAGAGGTATCACCCATCAGGCTATTATGGAGTACCGTTCCTGTAATTACAAAACAATCCTGCTACTTTATAGATGGATGTAAAAAACAAAAATTTGTGAATTCTGAATATTTTTTCTGCCTGAGAGTAAGTACAGTTTGACCCCTAGCCTGATATAAACAATGTTGACTGCCGTGCATTAATGTGGTATGTCTGATGTGAAAAAAACATGAAGTATGTTCTTGATTAACTGGTATGAGGAGAAAGGAGATATGAATCATCCAAGAGTACTTAAATTTTATGATGTGTATCTGTACTGTGTACAATGATATTACTCAAATACAGTTTGCTTCATTAATCCTTTTTAAGGAGAGCCATTTAAAGAACCTAAAAGAATTCCCAATGTGAATTTCTTTCCTCTTACAATAGTATCCCATCACTAATGCTACTTCTGGAAATGTAACAAAGGCGGGAACAAATAGAATTTAGTATAAACAGTTCCCAATAGAAGTCAGAAGCTTACAGTTCTTAGCATAGTATGTGCATCCTTACAAGGTAACAAAGTGAAAAAACAAGGATGTTCATTTCACATACATGTGGTGTTTCAGATAGAAGAAAATTAAGTGCAGAAGAATATGATACAATGAATAAATTAGTCCAGAATCATGTGTTGATTGATCGCATGGGAGATGTCTTTAAAAAAGCTGTGAGTACTGTTATAATCTGAACTGAATTTATTTTATGGGAGAAAAGAAGAACTTCTTAAACCTTATTAAGTACTTTTGTAACCCTCTGCCTGTCCATACACATACATATAACATTTTCAGAAGAGATAAACCAATTTTGATGAAATATGATAGTGTTATGAAAAATTAAAGCCATTTCAGGTTTCATTTAAATTGGACACTTTTATTTAACACTTTACATAACAGCATCTATACTTTTCTGAGAATTTATTGTAACATGACTGTGAATAGCATTTACCTTCTTTACTATTGTTACCTGGGGAGGGCAATCCTCTATATTTCTCAACCAGACATCCTACCCAGGTAGAGATGTGATGTCACTGGCACTTTTTGCGAAGGCCAAGGGTAAAATTCTGGCAGACATGCTAGAATTGTTTTGCTGTGTGCACAGCTTACATTTTCTCCTTTCAACACCATCTCCTCTTTACACACCTGCCACCTGTATATCAGCTTTGGAAATATTTACTCTTAGTGGTATAATCCCCCATTGGTAACTTACTGTTCTTGATTGTTATTTAATCTCTCAGAGTGAATTCTCCATCTTTGGAAACAGGCAGAAATCCTAATGGGGTGAGTCAGATGGATGCCCAAGTACCTCAGTACTTTTCCTGTGAAAAATAAAGTTAATTGAAGAAAGCATAAATCAACTTCTTGAATGCAATTGAGAGTGGAGGCAAATTCAAATTTTCATTACAACAATAAAATGCATAAGAGGTAGTGTTACAGATTTTCCAACTTCTAGCAGGAAAATGTATCAGCAAGTTGTAGATTCGGAATGTGACCTGTATATGTCACATTTGTGTGTTATAAAAACCATACTAACAGTTTACGGGTCCATTGGAATTTTATGATATATTCACCGTCATTGATCTCATTTGCCCCAGAAGTGTGCACATGCTTTTCTAGTGTTCTTATGACAGCAGTGTTGCAGTTCATAGCAGAATGGTCATTTGAAGCACTTTCCTGATTGTATGCTTTACAAAAGTAGCATTAGCCATTCTCAGAACACAATCTGCTTCATCAAGATAGCATAGAAAAACTAAAACAATCTTTTGGAGAGTACTGGACTAGTCACGTGTGTTATGAGAAAAAATATGGCAACAACTGGAGAAGCAGCTGGCAAGCAGCACTCTGGTAAATTAAAAGTGCAGTTTATTCTGAATGTTAGATACACAATCATGGCTGATGGCTGAAAGTTTTAAACTAGCACTTAAAACATCTGGCATTGATTGTGTTAACATTCATTGTAAGTTTGTAAAGTGACTTGTTAATTTGTTTACATTATGCAACAGGTGAGAGACATTAAGGCAGAGGCAACTGTCGGCCTGAGTGTGGAGGGAACCATGTTTGGGCGGTGCAGTAAGCTTAGCCTTATAAGCATTGCCACTCCAAGCCATGCTTTCCTGTTTGATATATTCACTATTGGCGATGCAGCATTTGATAATGGACTTCGTGACATACTGGAAGCAAAAGATATTGAGAAAGTTATCCACAATTGTCGTCTTGTTTCCGATTGCTTGCACCACCAACATCATGTTACAATTTGTAGTATCTTTGATACACAAGTAAGTAGAATGGAGATACACTTGAAGATCACATTTGGCAAGTGATATAAAGTCTAACTCAGGTATTAAGTGCAAACATCCAAAACAAAACAAGAGTGAAGTGTACTACAACCAAGAACGCACATATTATATTTTACAGATGCACTATTTGCAGTTTTGTATACCTCACTGTCACTGGTCTTCTTCATTTGTTACACGTGTGAATATAACATTGCAAAGCTAATAACAGGACTGATATTACCCTGCATTGTCAGACATTTTTCTTTAAAGTTAAATATTTATCATATAAAATGTTTTGAAAAACAGTTTATCTCATTGAGGTCTGTATTTTATATAATTTTTTTGTGTTATTCAGTTTTGAGAAAATTAATAGTCTAGTTTGTTTACATGTAAAGTAGGGATTTTATTGTACCAGTACGAACCAAATTAAATTCAATGTACAACTGTAATTTTGGAAGTGAAACATATACATGAGCACACAAAACTTTTCCAGTCTGGTAGGATTAGTTATGCAGAGAAGGCTTCCACAGACATGCCATTGAATTAAAAGATTTAAAATGAATGCTTGGGAGCTGAGAATTTCCCAAAGTGATTCAGTCTGACTAATTTAGGTTGCTGACCTGATGGTGACACAGCAGCAATATGGACAATTCCCACGTACAGTTTGCAGTTTGCCACAATGCCTGACACAATACCTGCATCTTCCTAACAACCTTCTTTATTACCCGAAGATCCGTGAAGGATATATTTTGGTAAGTTATTAATTTAACTTTATAAAATTTTATAAAGAAATCCCCACTCTGTTATCCAGTTTATATAGACTTCGGAGGTGGAAACTCTTCTTGATATCAAAGAAAGAAATTGGTTCTACCTTGTGCAGAAAATTGGAGAAAGTAGATGCCCTATAAAATTTTGTTTGTAGCAAAAAATGAGACAAAATGAAGACCGTGTTAAAGAGGAAAAGATAAATTCCTTATGTCCCTGGAAGTAAGAATAAACTGTTTTGACAAATCAAAGCTAATATAGTATGGATGGAAATGCTGTTGCAGGACTTCTGACTGAGCCTCCAAGAATTCATATATGAGTGGACTCTCATTTAATTATTATTATATTGTTGGCAAAGCCTCCTACTAGCAGACACTTTGCATCACCACATCCACATAGCATGATGTATTTATTGTACAGAGATTTATGGTGCATTCACACTAGGAAATTATATTACAGTTCCCATTAGCTTCCTTATGTGCCTATCAACTTGTAACAACTCAGTAACCGCTGAACGAATTTTCAAGAAACTTGGTTTTGGGAAATTTTACACAAATTTGTTTATACACTCCACTTTTGGTTAAAATCAGACAAAAATTACTGGTACTTTACATGATGATCTGCACATGTAACTTTCCAAGTATTATCAAGTAAAACATATTCCAAGCAAAAGTTGTAGAGAAAAATAAAATATGAATTTTATGATGCACATACTTTCCCTGTCTTCCAGTTTTCAATGAACAGTCAACTGTGATGCCAGTGGTGTTTTTCTGTTTCTTTTCTTCACAAAGTCTTTATTATAATGGCACTGGATATTCTCTGTTTCCTGTATTCATAAAGACTTCATTATAATGGCAGTGGATATTCTATTAATTTGTGTTTCAATTAATGACACTATAAGAACCTCCAGTCTATATGTTTCAAATGATGAATGAATTTTAAATTATATGGAAGGAAGTGGTTGTGGTCTAATTTAAGTTATGGTACAATCTTGGCATTTGCATGGAGGGATTGAAGAAAACCATAAGAAACTTCAGTCAAGATAACCAGTCTCTAAGCTTAGATTTTAACTCAGGACCTACTAAATACAAGTGTGATGACCACTTGGCCACAATGTTCACAAAGACTTCACTATAATGACACTGGATTTTGTTCTGTAGGCTGTGTTCGTGAAGACTTCATTATAATTTCAATGTAAATTCTTCTGTTTGCTATATTCACAAATGTTTAATTATGATGACATTGCATATTACTATGTTCTGTTTATAGCTGGATTCACTACAATGGAACAAACGACCTCTTCCTATTGAACTTATATCAGCTGCTGTGAAAAATTCTGTTTTCCTGGTTCAGCTCCGTAATAAAATGTGTGACGAGATGATGAAGCCATTCCGTCAATGTGTTAATGTGTTCCTTAGTGTAGTAAGGGATGCAGACCCGCAGGAAGCTAGTGAACACCAGGTACAAAACCCATTTAAACTTACAACTTTTATTTCTTAACCTTAACAGCTTCATTAAGCTCCATGCACACAGTATTGTGGAAACAGGAGGAGCAAAACTTATTTTTTCTTAGTAACAAAATATTCTTCTAGTTATTCTAAATTTAATACACGTTCTGTTCTGAAATGACGCAGCTGGTCACCCAAGAGGATTTTATCCTTTTTACATTTAATTATCACTATTGACTGAAGTGCATTCTGGTGATAATGGCAACTTAATCCATAAATATGAAGAAAAGTCTCGTTATTAGTCACAGCAAAATAATCTAAGTCTGTATAAAATGATAAGTAAATTTTGATACCCAAATCAGCTATTACTTCTGCAATATATGCATCACATCAGTTTCCATTAACAAACCATCTTGCCACAATATAGTTGTTTTGTAAACCAGCCATTATTTAGGGGCCATCTAGTCTTCTATCCAGTGAGTACAAAGGGCTTTTCCCCCTTTGGATGCAGCTTCCAGAGTGAAAAATCTGACCACTCACCTCCATCTAATGCTGTCCCCAGTCCTATGTACATTCACATTGTAGTGTTTGGACAGAGGGGCAGTGTTTTTTTTTAAATTCCTAACCATGATTTTATTCAAATTTAGTTTTTACATTATGTTTTAAATAAGTTACTTTGACATAATACAATTAAAGTTCATGCTTTTATCTTCAGGCCAGCGATGCACTGGTCCCCTTGGAGTTATTGGCCCTAAATGATCAACCAAGAAAGGCTGTTGAAGACCAAAAGACACCGCAAGACTCTGTGTCTGATCAAGCCGCTAGTTAAATGAAAAAATGTTTATACAATGAAGAATAATAAATTTGGGTGGAGGGAAGTGAACTGTAAATCACAGAAGTGAATAAATTAATGTGGCTTTGCATAACATGTCATACAGAAGTTTAAGTTTGTTTTCAGATTTTTTCCATAAGACAGTGATGCTCTGAACTTGGTCTTTGTCATTCATTAGGTGCATTGGTATCAGTAATTCCTAGCATTGCAATTATATAGATTTCTACTTCAAATAACTGCAATTGAGCAACAATTTTGATAAGTTCATAAGGGCTCCATAATCTTTACTGGCCATGTCACAGCAGTGTACTGCCAAACCATTAAACCCTAGATGTTAAGTCTAGCCAACAGCACAGGAGTTCAGAGGTTTAAATTCCATGTCCCTGTACAATAAAGGTCAGTGCTGATATTATGGTATGTGAAGAGGCTGAAAGTCTAGTTCACACAACTGAATTTGTATGAAAAAAGATATCCACAGATAATCTGGAGTTCACTATAGTTACATTGAAATTGTTTTTGTCAAAGTCATAAGACCATTTATATGAAACTGAATGATACAGTGAAATTAAGACTTCATTCATGTGAAACAAGAAGTGGTTTTGAGATCTGCTTGTGACAGCCATTAATTCTGTATCTATTCATTAATCAATTACAACTGATAAATTCCATTGGAGCAGTGGGACAAATGACCTTTTAATGTTTCCTCGTGTAACTACTTCTCTATATTCTGTTATATAAAACACATTTTTATGTTTAGCTGTGCTCACAAAGACTTGGAAGTTTTCAGTTCCAGATGGCAAAAATGTTCTATTTTACAAGTGCTGATACCATTAAGCAGCTTTTAAAAGTAGTTTCTAACCTGAGTGACAGAAATGTTGGTGTAATGTACATACCATGAATGATATTTTCAATTGTTCTAAGTTGATTGGGATGAGAGATAAATATAGAATGAGATAAAGGAGATGATATATGTATACAATGAGCAGTTTATCTGGTTTATAAACTACATGAGAAGTTACCAAATCCTTATTCAAAGTTCCTTCACAAAATGGCCCAGTAAACTGCTATATAATATGTCCCTCCATGGTCATACCTCTGTCAATTTTATTAATTTTGTTTTGCAATTTCATATGCACACTTGAGTAAAAATTGGATTACTATATTTATGTTAACACTACTATCATTTTATCTAATTTCTTTGTTATGTAAGCCTTCAAACAAGTCTCCATAGTTAATGTTCATAAGACGTAATTTTATATGTATGATTTGTGGGAAGCTGATGTTCCCCAATAAATTCCTAAAGATAATGTATTTGTTATTTAATTCTGTTTGTACCAATATCTTGCTGATAGACATATTCTATCACAATGGTGAAAAACACAAGGACTGATAAAGCGGTTCCTGTGTCTAAGCACATCACATGGAGTCATGGTATATTAGGCCTAGGCATATGATCAGGATCTTACTTTGATAACTTTACTCCTGGGGAAAAAGCCCTTGGCTCACTGGATAGAAAGCTGTGTGGAGCCCACAACCAGTTTAGACACAGTGGTGGCAAAGACAAAAGTTCCTGCCTCGACTGAGAATCAGACAATGGATATCCATCTCAGTGGGGCCTATTGTAATAAAACACAATCTTGAAATGTGTACAGTGACATCTTAGCAAAACACTAAATGTTTTTTAAATGGAAGACAACAGCATAGCACCTATTCTGTATATGATGGTAATAACTGAACTGTCATACGTGTATATATTTAAGTATTGGTTTCTTACCAAAACTGACATCTCCTGATTCTGTCACAATTGTACTGCATCCTAGATTCATGTCATCCATCAAACTTGATCATTTTCCCTTTCTTCTTCCTGGTGGCATCTGCTCCAACAGAAGGATGGAATACAGTATCAGAATAACATATAAAATGAGTGAAACTAATGTACAATGGTTGTACAAATTATGCAAAAATAAAATTAAGATCAGAATGGTTTGAAATAAGTAGTGAAGTGAGACAAGTGTCCTCTTACCAGTAGTGTTTAATGCCATGATGAATGAAACTGCTAATATAGCCAGAGGAGAACAGAAGACGCAAATACAGTACTTTCAGATGATATATTTGAGGGAAAGGTGAAAAGTACCAAATTAATAGAACCCTTTTTATAAAGGAATACAGACTGAGAATGAACAAAATGGTGATTATGAGTACAATCAAGACTATAAACTTACGTATTTTTGAGTGCAGAGTCCTACCACATGCATGAATTAGTTCTGCTGGAATTGAGACAATACCTGAAGATTTATAACGTTTTTATTTCCCAATGACAACTTCAAATTCATTAAGGCTTGGTTCTGAGATGAAGGGCCCTACTGTATGTACTTCAGGCTCATTAAATTGATCGGCTACGTGAACGTTTAGTAACTTACTAAAGTAATCTTTCCATCTGTCTACAATGCCATGTGAGTCCGCGACCAGATCCCCATTCTCGTCCTTGATCAAATGTGTACTAGATTTGTACACCTTCTAAAATTTACTTATGCCTCTATACAACTTATCTGATGTTTTTATTTTTGCTGTCAGTTTCCAGCCCTCCTATCTGATCTTTGAGATACCCCCTCTTCTTTTTCCTGAAAGTACTGCTGGTTTCATGCCTTACACTGACGTATCTTCCCTTGCAATCTAACCTGCTTCCTCTGTCTTGCCAAAATAGAGCATTCTTCAACAAACCATGCTTTATTTCGAAACATTTTATGATACTCTACATTCTCCTCAGCTGAAATTTTCATGTTATCCCATATATTTTCCCAAGCCCAACAGTAGCCTGACATCGACTGAAAGTAATTTGTACTTCCTAAATTTGCGCCCCATGCACTATAAAGAGGAATGAAACAAACGTGAATTATAGAACGATTACTGCTTCATGTAGTGTTGAACGAGCCCAATTATCGATTGCTACTAATCGAAATACAAAGAATATATCGAACATACATATAGACTTTCCCAGAATACAATCTCGATATGAAATGGAAAAGTACAGGTTGATTCAAGGGAATAGTCGGATGTGAATCAGTAAATAGTTACTTACTGTGAATTACATTTCATAGTATAAGTAAACAATTATATGTCAAAATGTCTCTGTAAAATTTATGTATATGAGCTATGAGCAGTTTACGTTAGAAGATAGTTTTCTACAAAATATAATCTTTCAACTCATTTCCAGATTTCTCCTTCGTACCGCATGTATTCGAAAATAATGCCACACTTCTTAAACTGGCAGTAAAACGAACAGTTTTGTCGCATTGCAATATTTAGTTTGCAATTCTCTATTTGTGTCGGAAATTGCGGTATTTGATGAGTTCGTAGTAAAATATTAATTTTCTTTAAACGCATCTTCTATGTATCTATATGTATTATAACAATAATAAAGACGATTAATTTAAATGTTAGTAAACATTAGATTGATACAAAATGTCAACGGCTTGCCGGTATGAAATTTGCACAAACGGGATAAGTGTACAGGATGTGGGAATTCAGTCTGAAGTATATCGATCGTGTCATAGCTCATCCAATGGTTATTATGGATATTTACCAGTAAAGCCATATGCAGAAGATTACGCAATGGATACAAGTGATGTGGGTGCAGAAAATAGCATTGGAAATGGAACAGATCCAAAGAATGGCCCTTGTATTAATTCACTCACAAATATCCAAAATGGAAATGTTCTATCTGTGGGAATATCAATAGGTAGACGGAAACGTATTAATGAAGAAGTTCATTTCACAGGGAAGCCTAAGAGGCAGCGACAGGAAGGTAATTCAATGCAGTTTCTGACAAATTGTGGATTACAAGTCAGTTTATATTAAGAATTTTACTTGCAGTGATGTGTTATCCTTAGGAGCCTGGAAAAAAGGAGCAAATCATTTTAGACATTGAATAAACTATAGTTTTATACGAAGGTGTTACTTTTCAGAATTTTGTGGCCTAACCCCATGCCAAGTAATGGTGCTTCCGACAACTCGCAGCTTTGATGCTCACTATCCACGGTGCATCATGGGTCACTACGTGTAAAACGCAATATATAGCTAACAGGGAATTATGGTTATAAATATTAAATATCATATGACCATTTTCAAGTACTTACTGTAAGAGCTTTTATTTATTCTCTAGAACAAGAGTCTCTGAATGAAAAAAACAGTGAAAGCAGCCTGCAGTTCATCATCGAAGGATGTGATTTGGATTTGGTGGAGAATTTGCTGAAAGAAACACATGGCTGTGATCTGTACCACTATGATGCATGTGATCTTTAGTATGAACTAAGGACTATAATTATGAAATATATACCCTTTGTCAGTGTGGAATGGTTTTTACTAATATTTAAAATATCACCTTTGTGCTAGAATTAAAAAAGCAGGCTTATACCTAAACATGTATGACTTTGAATTAACATAAAGTTACCACATTAAACAAAAAGGCATTTATATTATTCTGTTGTCTTGTATGGTTGTGAAACATGGTCTCTTGCCTTGAAGGATGAACGTAAATTACAAGTGTTTGAAAACAAGGTGCTCAGGAAGATATTTGGACCTAGGAAGGATGAAATAAGTGGGGAATGTAGAATATTGCATAACAAGGAGCTGCGTGAATTGTACAGGTCATCTAACATAGTGAGGGTAGTGAAGTCTAGGAGGCTCTGATGGGCTGGGCAAGGGATGCATACCAAATTTTGGTATGGGATCCTTCTGGAAAACTACCACTTGGCAGACCAAGAAGGAGATGGGAGGATAATATCAAGATGGATCTTAAGAAAGTGTGCTGTGAGGATGGTAAATGGATGGAGTTGGCTCAGGATTGTGGCTGGTGGTGGGCTTTGGTGTTGGTATTGGACCTGCAGGTTCTGCTACCAGGGAGTTGGGTAGTTAACTTGAACAGAATATAATTCTAAAATGCTCCAAATTAGGGCTAGGTGAACCCACCATGCAATTTTGGTTAGCAGTAAAGCACAAGACTCATTTACAAGGTATGTGGTTTGAGTCATTGCTATAGCTATGGTTATTTATATTTTTAAGCTTTTGCTGGGACAATATCTTAAAATACATGACCACTCTCAACATACAGAAATATTCTACAATCTCTCTCATGCTATATAAATCCAGTAGTTGATAGAGCATTGTATGGGGCTTGATAAATTGCGGGGGATACTTAGAAGAGCTCTGGATCTAAAAGTCAAGGGCAAAATACCCTAAGAATGACCCACATCAAGATGGCTTACACAAATATGGAAAAATGTAACATGACATATGTGAAGGCCTCTCATCCATTCACCCATTTCATAGCAGAAAACACCACCATAATAATAAGAGTTTCAGTTGGTCTTCCAGACCAGTTACACCTTGAAAATGGTAAAAAAACACAATTTAGAAACTTTGTAAAATTAAGATACCAAACCAAACCAAACATAATGGAAATTGCAGGACTGTATTTAAAAATAAATATTTTACCAAATGGCAATTATTTTATTGTCATGAAAAGTTTGAAAGAAAACACTGAACTGTTACATAGCTATTATTTCTAGTGGACACTGCTTAATATTGCACCTGTTTGCTGCATTTTTTAAATAATACATGTTTCTGATTTATATTTTCCACAATCAACCTCTTTCTTTGTTTAAAAGCAAGATAAAATTTATGAAACCTTACAGTACCAATCAGTGAATTACAATGTCATTTTCCATTTTAATTTCAAAAATGGAAAGAATCATTGTTCTAATCTGTAATAACATATCTGCCTCTAGTACGTGTTTACTTATCCAATAACAGAAGAAAGGACACTTCAGTAGAAACTATGTTATTCCATTTGAAGTCCTACTGGGGTCACATTAATTGTACAGCGCACTAGAGCCAGCAACATCTTCATAAGCATCATGGACTGGGAGCATCTGAAAAATGTAAAATATGTTTTTATGACCATATTTTTTAATATGGCTTGGATATCTTTGATGTGAAATCCATTCACAGAATGGACTTATGTCCAAGTTTCTTAATGATGTGTTATTTTGTGTCAGTATAGGCTCTGGTGGGCTGATCCCCATACAAGGAGCCATAAAGTCTAAAGAATTTTCAGAATCATTTCAGAGGTCAGAGGGTTTAAAGGGTGATAGATGAAAAATAATTTCTAATCCTACCATGTGATCATTGTTTTACAATTAAAATGATTCTTCGATTATTTAACATTTTGGTTACACATGGTTTAATGGTAAGCCGATTGTAGATGATGGTTTTAAAAGGCTAGAAAGAACCACAATCTTGACTTTTGCCTGAATAATGCAGGAAAACCACAGAAAATCTCATACTTGGAGGATAATATTAAAATTAATCTTATGGAAATGTGGTGTGAAGGCACTGAATTGGAACTACTCAAGCAAGATCCTGTATCATGGAGTTAAGTTATTTAACAGGCATATTGACATACCTGGCTGATTTGCTGGACGTGGCACCAAACTATGACTGTCCTGTTCTGGGGTACTGGTACCACTGCATGCTGCTGTTTGCTGCTGCTGATCAGTAGACAAGCGAGTTGGGACTCTGTCTAATCCTTGTTCCCTGTCCTGCTCCACTTCCCACTCTTCTTCCATCTGGTGGCAAAGCAACAAAATACAAGGAGACTAATTTGTTTATAACCAAGGTTTTGCTTTAGAATATGACAGACATAAGGGCCACAAATAAAGTGAATAGCTGATTGCAAGGCATGTTTATGACAGTCTCCATATAACATTTCACATGCCTAGCTTCAGTGGTATATTATTAATCACCATCAAACTGGAGGTAAATATACATTTTGGATAGCTATCATGAAGTTTTAAATTCTACAAAATAATTACTTTAACAACAGAAGCATGCTTTCAGAGTTCCATTACCTCACAAAAATATCAGGGTCCTGAATTAAGAGGCACTAATGCTGCTCCAACATCTGAGGTCCACATGTCCTCTGTGTTGACAATTTGAAGCCAAAAGTAATTTAAATTGCAATTAGAAATTCAGTCTGTCACAAAGACCATTACAAAGATCAACTGGTTAATGCTGTTTAAGGAAAAAATCCCTGTTTACAGTGACAATCATATTAACTCCATACATAGAAAATAAAGTTACTAATATCCGTACCAAGTGGGACGTTCAGTTATCACTGGATTTTAAAGAGTTAAGAAATATAAATATGAGATAACCAATAATGCATGATGTTCACTACCAGGTTTAAGAAAATCCATCAATCTGTTCAAAGTTACTGGGGAAAGGGAGGCAGATATGGATGGACAGACACATGGACATGACAACTGTAAGCCCATCTTTTTTCATTATAGGTTGTGTAGTAGATACAATGTCCATGCTTGGCCTTACCTCTTTCTTACTTAAATCTCCAGTTCCCTTATTAACAGTGACCAAGTCATCTGCTTGTAAGAAGTCATTCTGAAATCACACAGCATACAAAAAAATTAAACAAGTTATGGGATGCAGGAAAAATGGAGTTATAAATACACTATACATTCACAATATCTAACTGATTTTTGATCACACTGTTTCCAGTTATGGTCTTATCTAGTACTTTTCAATTGGTGGACCACCGAATGCTAGAATATATACACATATATTCTATTAAAGCAAAAAACTTGCTATTTTATAACCAGCAATTTTTATTACTTCCTCTTGGTGAGTACTCAGTGTCGAACATTATTTTCTGTCCATAGGTTTCACTATTAAAAATTACCCTTTTTCCATTATATATACAGATAAATTATTTCATATGCTGCCATGCATAATTTTTAATTGTGAATGTCCAACATGAGTGATTATAACATCTCTTTAATTTTAACACTGCAAAAAGGCATTAATTTTTATGAAAATATTTAGACACATTAGTAATCCAATCTGCTGATCATTATTTATACCATACAAACAGGTAGGGTACTGGTCCCCAAGAAAAGCGCTGCAGTTCTAACTGTTCATAATTCACAAAAGGTTGAGAACCACAAGTGGTTTTGAATTTTCTGACCTCTACTTGCTTCATAAATGGCGATGGAGTTCATTTCTGAGGCATAGGCACCTATGAGGCAGACACCACTATTCCTAAAGGTAAGATGACATATAGCTGGCTGGACCTAATACATATGTGGCTTTGAACCACAGTTGAGATCCAGTATTCCTTCTACTCATAGAGTTTTACCTCTGTCAGAGGTGAAGGCAGGGGAAAATATGCAAGTTACTCCTAAACTTAGCACCTCTGGCACAAAAGTCAAGACATTTATTTTTAGACGACCAGGTATCATCTAAATAATACTGGAATGCCACAATGCATCTCGAGTATTTCAGTTAATTCTTATAACAAATCTTACTCCAATTTGTAAGTTTTAGTTTTTAATAACAGTTTAGTCTTCCATGAAACCAACAATGATGCAAACTCTGGAACTGATTAGAAAAAAATGATGACATTGATAAAACAACACATCTTATTTCTGAACCATCAGATTATTTTGATAATCTTGTAACTACTTAAACAGTCAATAGATGCAAGAATCTACTGACATTCTTTATTAATTTCATAAAGTACTGCATAACAGAAATGTATAACATTTTTTTAAACATACAGAGGACAATGGCAAGGGTTGGATTCTGTACGGTTCTGACGACGGTATGATACAGTCGGGTTTATTAGGTTTTTGGACTTTGTCCATCGTCCAAGGTTAAAAAGTGTACGTTTTGAAAACAGGAGCCATACAGAGTAGGTGCCCCTGCCCCATATCCATGAAGACAAAAACAGACCCAGTTTTCAAAACGTCATACACATTTTAACCTCGGACATGGACAAGGTCCAAAAACTCAATCAACCCAAATGGCAACGGTGTTTCTCTTCACCACCATATCTCATTCTGTAGTACGTCTAATGCAAACAATTTCAGGCTCTTTCCTGAGGGGTAAAGGAATTTGAGCATGAAACTGACCACTCACCTCCACCTAGTACTGAAGTATATAATACAAAGTTTTAACTCCACATTCTCTATGTGCCTTCATGATGTGGTGTTTAGACACGGGCAAATTTTATATAACTACAGAGACTGCACTTTACCTCTGCTGCCTCTGCTGTGTTATTCACTATGCAGGAATCACTAGTAGCTGCCCCTTCAGGTTGGGTGCTCTGCCCCTCACTACAGACCCCTTCTGCAACAGACACAGCTGTAGCATTCTCCACTTCTAGTTCTGGTATGCCATCCACTGACTCTTCATGATGTGATTGGTCAGCCTCTGCAAGGTCACCATTATAAGATTTGGTAACCAATACAGCATCCTGAGTATCACGGTAACTCTGGAAAATGGTTAACAGAACATGAAAGTGGAAAAATATTAATATGTGTACAGAAATGTTAATAGTATAATATGGCACAAAATTCTGAGCAGAAAGTAACAAACAACTTTCACTTTTACAGTAATTTAAAATAAGATTAGTCACTCACCAACTCTATAAGTAGAACCTGAATGTTTACAACCACTAACACTGTCATTGGACACAATTCTGAACTAGTTCTATCCTAAAAATCTATTTCTCTGAGACCTAGCTTAATGCTATCTTCCCATTTCCTTCTTGATCTTATGAATAGCCACTTTACAACAGGTTTCCCCACAAGAATGCTATCACTATAGCAACCTGCTCAGTAATTATCAAATAACTTATTCCATGGTACATGAGCTTACTTGAGAAGCTAATAGCTGATCATTTGGTCAAGTAATGCCCTGGAGATTCATTATCTTGTTCATCAAAGTCTACCACTGGACTCTTATAACATGAATCAGATAAGCCCACTTCACACTCAGACCCAAGAATCTCAGATCCATTTTAATATCATCTACTTATGTACACCTGATTTTGTGTTCTCTTCCATTGATGATTTCAGACTAAAATTTTGTTTGCATTCATCATCTCTCCATGCATGTTTACTCACCCTAAGCAAATAGTACACATTATGAAGCTCTTAACTGTTTCTTGTTACTATCTGTGTATTAAGTACTTTAAAATAACATATCCTTTATATTACAAGCCGTAACCAACACACAGCATGGGAGTCCTTATCTTTAAAATCTGAAGCAATTGCCTTGTGGACTGTGTAACTACTGCTTTCCTACATGTGCATGTACAAGTATATGAAAGAAAATTAATATTGATGCAATCAAGTATTGTAAAAATAGTATTCATGCCTATTTAAATGGTGAATGTAGGCAGAGCAATATGTCATTTTAATACAAATGGGTTAAAATGGTAGCATATGGAGCTCAAAAATCTCCCTTTGCTGGGAACAGTCCACAAAAAACAATATGGAAAACATGTGATTAGAATAGGAAGAAACTTGGATGATTAATAGAAATTACTTCTGGCAAGAAAGTTCAGAAAAATCAAGGGAGAAAGAGTCTGGAACTTTACTTACATGACTGCCAATTTCTGAAGTCAAAAAATGTTGAGTGGATTCAGTTGGCTGGTGGATAGCTATGCTGCTTTCTGCATGTTCCCCTAGTTCGTGGTCTCTCATTACAGGATTCTTGCAGCATTCTTCATCCCCTTCCTGAGATCAGAACAGTGATGCCAACTTAAAAATAACAACCATATTCAACTGTTAGTACAGTTGACATAAAGATTTCTGAAGGAAGTGCAAGTACCTCTAGTATATGTAGCTACTTTTCTACTTACTACACTACACCTAGATAAATTGAAGTTTAGTCAAGACCACTCAAGCTTTGGTTTGGTGCAAGTCTTTTCATCTCCAGAACACCAAATAAAGTTTATGTTACAGCACCTGAATTAACTATTAATAATATTTTTATATCATTTGGTATACCTACACAATTCAAACAACATGAACAGCTAATAGAAGAATACCCCTTTACATCTTCCTTCAAAAGCCCAAACTAAAATATACAGTATGAACAATGTTTTTTTCTGTATGAATTGCATGTGGAATGTGGTTACAGTAGAAAGTGTCTGAGAAAATGTCATCATCCTAGGATCTCAGTTTCAAGCACAACAGGCATCCATAAACTAATTATGAAAGTCAGGTCTATTGGGTCACGTCTGGACAACAAACCTGCTAAAAATACCATGTGCTTAGTGAAGAAAATCCAGACAAAACAGGAGCTGTGTTAGAACACATGCCACGTATATCACTGTGATACCTTGCACAAGAGACCAGCATCTGAAAATTGTCAGCATCTAAAGTAACAAAGTGAATTTCAAGCTATTTAAATGATTTTGTGTGTGTACACGGACATATTTTCAGCACTTCTTAAGCTTATTTTACTGTTTTTATGAATGCAGTACTTGAGTCATACTGGGAATCTTGTAGCACTTGGTGGTGAGTGACGCAGTTCCTGCCAGGAGCCAGCAAGTAACAGCTGCATATAAGTATGTCAGCAAATGCAGTATGTAACAGAATGTTTGCTACTTGAATGGTGCATTTAAAGGATCTAAATAATCAAACTTTGTATGTTTTCATACAGAAAGATTGGCTTATGGTATCCTCTCCTCTGTCTGCTAGTTGCATGTTAATAACTTCACAACCATTAAACATGTGATGAAAATCATGACATTGTATCACTGAATGTTATATCTTTGTGAGACTTTAAATATGAAGAAGGGAAGTTAACCAATTCATTATAAACTGATGTTACATAACTTACATTGTTGTTGTCTCCTCTGCTGACAGTATCAACAAGACGAAGAAATGTCAGCTCACTCAGCAAGACTTCAGCAACCACAGTCAATAATTCTTCACTAATGTCACGGAGTCTGAAAACAATAAATCAATAAAAGTTTGTCTGTGTCTTCCACAGTAATACAGCCAAACATATCAGTGATGGAAACAAAGTCCTCAGGAAAAAACAAAGATAGGTAATTAAAGGAAATTTGATTGTAAGTTACACAAAATATTTAAAAAATACTTACATGTATATGACTTTTCTGCATAGTCAGTTTGTTTTTAAATGTATTTGGTTCAATATTGCACTAATTCCTGAACCCATCAGAATTAAATATTTTAGACCTAAAGACATTTTGGAACTGTTGTTCTCATTACTAAAACTCATTTCAGATACAAATTTCAGTATTCCTGCATATTGTCTGACCACAACAATTGGATTACAAATTATTTTCAATTTTAATCATCTTTCCTGCAATGCATCAGTAAATAACCATTTTAAATGTGCCACAGTAATGTCACTACTCAACAGACAATTAAAATAAAGGAGATTCATACTCTTCATTTCTGCAACATTGTTTAATGTTTTAATGTTGCACTGCAATCAAATATGAGGTAAACTCAAAATACCAATAATTTTTTACTTTCCTTTGTGTTTAGATCCAAGGTATATGGCATAAGTGGGGGTTTGGAAAGGACTTTATGATATTGCTTAAACTTAAATCACTGACTTTACATTGTGAGTTGAGAGGTCTTCGTTACAGACATGTAGGAAGTTCATACAGAAGCCATGAAACAAAAACATGACAGGATTCTAAGCCACTCGCACAAATACCTGCAGCCTTGGAACTTTAGAAGTGCATCTTCCAGCAGAGCATCAAGCTGTCCCTGGTAGCAGCACCCCAGATGGGAGGGCTGTGAGGAATACTGGGTAGGGCTAGAAATGAGGGACAGCTTCTGTGCTGGCACAAAATGCAGTGTAAGTCTTCGAACAGCTTCAAGGAGAGAGGAAGAACAAGTATCATCCAAGTGGGCCCTAAGGAAAGGCAGTAAGTTCACCAACACAGCCTGGACTTCTAGCTTGCTTGAACGGCCCTATGAAATAAATAAAAGTTTAATTTGTTATAATGTACTACCTGAAAACCCAAAAATCAAACTATAATTTTTAGGATTTGTGGTTTTCATGGCGGTGAGTCTGAAGATGACTGCCTTCTGGGTTGTTGTGCCATGTAGTCTGGTAAAAGTTTACTGATGTTTCAGAGGTCCTTGCTGTCTCAATCACTAGGGCACCCTGATAATGGAAGCAGCAAGGACCTCTGAAATGTCAATAAAATTCTACCAGCTACATACTGCAACAACCTAGAAGACAGCCAACTTCAAACTATAACTTTATCTAATGTTTTTAATAGGTTGAAATTTGGTCTGTCACCATTATGACAGAACATAAATACTGATAATAAAGTATTAGTGGGAACATTTTGACAGTTGCATGAAAAATACTTCAGTTACTTCATGCGTGACATAGACGCCACTTGTGTGAGTGTATATACATCCCTCTCTACACCATCTGCCTCGTTAGTGTTGGTTGGTCACTCTAATATTGTTAAAAAAGATCAAATCACAGAGGATGAGATAGTATGAGACATGTAGAATGCATGGAAGAAAAGGGAAAATGGAAACCTGAAGAGGAGAGACTACTTTTCTGACCTAGGAAAAAATGGAAGAACAATATTAATACAGAACTTAGACAAACAGGAAGTGCAGCTGATTGAAATGGGTACTGTGAATATGGAAAGACATAGTTGAGGCCCAAACTAAGACACTATACAGGAATAACCCAGAAAACCTGAAAATCTGTCATGGTACTGGGTATACTGGCTAAGATTCATTGGGGAACTTCCAAAATAAGAACCAGAAGTGCACCAACAATTAAAATATAAATTAATGTTAAATGAAAAGAGTTCCACTTACTGGAAGTTCAGTGGGAAGGGTGAATCCATCCTTAACATTCCAAGCAGCATTCCTTGGAAAAACCTGCGGTGGAGAGTGAACAGATGGCAATAAAGCTGCTGCTCCTTCCTGGAAAATGTGTTCCACACATTTGAATTCAAAGCACTTAGCAAAAACGCAGACACAGAAATGTAAAACGAGACACTTCAAAATGTGTCCTCTTCACCCATGTTGTTCAGAGTGACATAATTTTGGGCGAAACTCCTCAGGGGATGGGACTGACTGGGAGTCTCAACACAGATGGAAGGAAAATATTAAAATGTTCTGAAAGGAAAGCAGGACTTGAAGGTCCTGCCTTGATTCAACTGGTTTAAGATAGAATCTAATGACAGTTTTTTTATCACAGTGATGAAACTCTGGGCCTGACAGATGCAGCAAGTTCTATGATACGTAAGCTAAATATCTTACATTTGGAGTCAAATTTTCTGTGTTTACAAGGACAAATTTATACACTGACCACTCACCTCACTTTTTGCAATGCTGTGGGGTCTAGAAACAGACTCACACTTTGCCACTGCATTCAGTAAATAGTGTGCATCGTTACTTTCTCCCACTAGTGACGAAGTCAAAGATTCTGCCAAGTGGTAATGAGTGCCTTCTTCCTATAATCCACAAATAAAAGAATTACATCACACTTAATCTTTCTTGAATAGGGGTTTTCTATCATTTAGTGTTTAATTTCTGTCCATTTGAAGTTTTTCACAGTTCAGTGCTCAAACCCATTGTCCTTCAGAGAAATCACAAATGGGGATTTAATTATATTTTATTATGACTGTACATACAATATGCCTTTTCAGTACTGATAATACTGTGACATATTTAACATGACTGTTCCATTATAAAAACCCTTTTGTTTAGTTACCTTTAAAACTTACTTGAGGACTTACAGAAAAAGTGTACTGGACATAAAATATGTGCTTCAATCTTCTTTGCAACCTTTGTTTGAAATGTTTTGATTCAATATATTTTTGGTGAGTTACATTACAGATGCATGCAGGTCTTCATGTAGAGCATACATTATTGTTGTCCAGTTTTAACCAAAATAGAAATATGCTGGCAACGTTTAGTAAAATTCATCAGCTTCATTTCCACTATATATGTTCTTTAACTGTGTAACATATGACAAATCAAAATCTATACTCCATACTACAGATTTCAATAAACCACAGGTATTGTTCAGAAGCCTCAGAAAAAGAAATAATTTGTTGAGGCTTTCTGTATCACGAGTCCCCAAAGATTCCAGTGTGCATTAATTAGAACACTGCAATCACTACAGTCAATGTTACAAATCCTTTTAAACAAATAATTTGTCACACTTAGGCAGAGAACAAACTGTTAAAAGGACTTGTTTGTCTCAACATTTTCTGTTATAAATTTCCTGTTATACTTCACCTTCACAGTTTCTTCATCAGAGGATATAGCATTTCCATTCACAAAGTGTTCATTTCCATCAGCAACATTTTCATTCTGTAACAATACGGAGTCAGGACATGATATGATACACACTTTTATTTCCCTCAACCATTATATAAATGTATTATAAATGAAAATAATTGCCTTAATCTGATACTATGATAGAATAAACATAAGATTTTATATGAGCCTAAGCACCACAAAATAAAGGCATACAGTTCAATACCAGAATGGGGTGGGTAAAAAAATCACACCCGTGCTTTAAATCAGACATTGGGAGATCATCTCACAGTTTGTTGATTGAGCTACAATAGCTCCACTCACTTTACTGTCTTTGAGAATGAGCAATCATGAGATTCGGAGTGACATTTATCTCTTACTTGAATGGAGTGTTGGCTGACAGTTTGGGGTTTATGACGGCTCTGTACTGTTCCAGCAGCATGATACAGGCTGACAACTTCTTGGATCGACTGTAACGTCTTCTGGCGAAGAGGATCAGAACTTATCATCTGAAGATCACGGAAAAGTTGAATCAAGAAGTGGGGACGATTCTCATTGGCTGATATGAGTGCTGCAACTTCTGAGTACACAGACTCACTGAGGGCTTCAAACAAGGCATTCCCTATACTGAAAACACACATATAGTCTATATGTATCAAATATATGAACAACCTTAGAGGAAGAAATAAATAAATAAATCTTTACATAATTGAAGGAAAGAATGAAAGAAAGAATGGATAAAAATACGATGAACAACAAACAAATCATACTGTTGTGATTTTATGTAACATACATGTTATATGTTTTCTAAGTGAAATTAATACAAATGAAAAATTTATTTTATGAGGAAACATATGAAAGTTAGAAGCATATCAGAGCATGATAAATGCAAGAATATAAAATTTGAACCAAACACTGCAGATGGCAGGGTTACCGCCAGCCCTGTATATGAACAATTGCATGTAATATAGTTGCACAGGCAACACATTAATGACAGCATGAAATAAGAAGTTAAAGGGAATTTGTTGCAGTGTACTACCATGAAGAAAAATCAAACGATGGCAATCCAGCCTCCAGTAAGTCACTCCACTTAGTAAGCAATCTTGGCTCATAACCAGTATCTACTAGATGTACTTACTGTTCTGGTTTTTGGTCTGTGGTATTGGCAGTAGAATCACAGGTAGAAATACATTTCTGTTGTGACTCAGACACTGATGACAATGAAGGTTTGGGATTCTTCCTTTTGCTGACTGCAGGGAATGATACACCTTCGGTCTTAATGTGTGAGAACTCAGACAATTCATCATTTCTGGACCCTTGGTTCTCTTGGTAAGATGACAAACATTCTGATGACAAGGAAAAATTCTGATGCCTTTGAACATCCTGTCCTGCAAGTGATATATTCCTTACATCTGTTGTAATGTCAGATTCAAGATGAAGCTCAGGCACAGAACTAAAATTCTGTTGCCCTCCTGTACTTGGGATACATCTGACTAAACTTCTTATTCCAGAAACATTTGTCTGGAGATGTAAATCCTGTAAAATATTTTCATTTGGCAAAATTTGTCTCTGTGCCCTAGGTCTTGAAATATTTGGCTGATCACCAAAGTTATGCTGATCCCTTGATCTTGGATGACAGCTGGATAAACCTGGAGTTTCTAACAGCCTGTAATGTAGTCCAGTTGCATCTGACACATTGTTATGGGCTGGACCAGGGAGGCTGATATTGTCCTGGGTGCTCTGGTATTGCTCTGTATTCAGTTTTTCCTTCCGAGACCTGAAACATAATTAATTGCAAACAATTAACACTCTGGCAGTGCAACCTAAAAGTTCAACACAGTCAACCCCAAAGTCCATTAGTGCACAACACCTTCCAATCCCAAACCTTACTTCCTTAAGATGCATCTCAATATTATCCTTCCAACAACCTGGTGACTGAACATTGTCATTAAACACTTTGAAAGATCCTAGATTTGAATCTTGGCAAGGGGGCCATATATTTGATGATTTTTTTTTTAGTTCTTCTTAGCAAATGTCAGGGCAATAACTTAAAATAGGTCAATGTAAATTCCTTCTACAGTATTTCCACTTCATCATTCACAGTCATCCCACTATTTGATACTATATAACTTATGCAGAAGGAAAAGCCTCATACATAACTCAGGAATCAATCGATTGGTCATAATTTTTGATCATGCAAGCGGAAATTTTGTTACTCTCCTCAATTTGTATTAAATATCAACACAATCTGAACATCCATATTTATTATGAAACTTCAAGACCCCGCAATGAACAGTTCTAGCGCTGTTTCCACATCACACGTTCATACCAGTATTGTTGATGACAGAATTAAAAAGCAAGAAGAAGATATGGACTCCAGTGGCATGATGTTTATATAGTCACTCACACAAGAATCAGTCAAATACTGATATATATATATATATATATACATACATACACACACACACATACATACTGAAAACATGGAATGAATGAACACATGCAGCTTGCCAGTAGAGTTCTGAAGAAGGAAATGAGATCTTTTTCCTTATGAACCTGACAGTTATTTAGCTGGTGAAGAAGTTTCATGCATTTATGTAAAATGAAAGTTCTGTGTGTTCACATCAACCCACCAATGGACCCCATCTTGCATTCAATTGCCCAAAAATGTTTGGTGAACAACACAAATTATGAAGCTGCTCTTCATGCAAATTGTTTACAGTATTCTGTTACTACCTGTCTCGTAAGAACAAATATTGAAACACATTGATCTATGTTATTCAGGACAGTTGAGAGAACAGCTTCACATCTTTATACACAGAATGTCCTAAAAAGATGTATACACACATTCAATGAATAAAATAAAGCACTGGCACTTAATGAATTAGAAAATCTACTTGTGTCTTCAGAATGACAACCATTAGCTTTGTGGCACAGCTGACAGGGGTGAGCACCAACTGATAAGCAGTCACTAAGTTGCTGCTATGTATCCATCTTTTTTTGGGACACTGTGTGTATGTATGTATGTGTATGTATGTATGTGTGTATATATATATATATATAAACAAGTAAAAGTTTCTGAAGTGAATGGTAGCACACATTTTCCTACATTTAAGCTGCCCTTAATTTCATAATATCATTTTAATTTGTTATTTTATGAATGAATGAATTTATAAGTTTGATGTTTACACATTACAGATGTCTGGGCACAGCTTGTTGGTCTTATATCCCCACTTCCCAAATTACATACATTTATACATCTTTCACCTTCAATTCTATTTAATCTATTAAAGTATTTAAGGGCTTTGTACCCTTGTATACTAATGGATTTATTATTGGTACACTCACATGTTCTGCTCTGGACCAGAGAATATGGCTCCTCCTATGCCTTGTGACAGAATTGATGTACTTGATTGAGGATCTACAGCCACTAAGCTGCTGGACTGACTAAAAGAGCCTCGCAAAGTGTTGTGAGATCGATCCACGAGGGGGCTTGGGCTGTGTGATACGCCTTCGTTACTCTTCGTACTTGTTGACAACAGGTTCTGACGGGAGTAGCTGACAAGAAACAAGAAGAAACTTTCTTACTTCAACTTATGGGATAGGAATGGCATGTAGCATGTATGAGAAAACAAGAAATTTCATACAAAACTGTTAATGGAAAACCTGAGAGTATGAGACCACTTGAAAGACCAAGGAGTAGATGGAAAGATAATCTCAAAATGAGTCTTAAAGAAACAGGGTGTATGTGCTCAGGATAGGGTCCAGTCGTGATTCTTATGAACACAGTAAAGAACATGCAGTTTCCATAACAGAGAATTTCTGAATGTGGTGTGTAATTATCAACTGCCTGAGAAAGACCAGTACCATGGAGTTAGCATATTAATTTATCTTTTTGAAGAACTTCTTCTCTACTTGCAATACAGTTTGTCATATATTTTGATGGTGACAACAACAAAACATTTCCACCAAAATGGGTCATCCTAAGACAATATTCTTCTTTATCCTCCAATAAACACTCCTCTTGTATCAGTGCCCACACTTTCATTGCATGCTTTTCTACCTTCCCTGACTTGTTATCTCCATCTTGTCCTTGGTCTCCCCAGTGGTCATTTATATAACACCTTCAGTTTGATGTTCCCAAAGGAATCCTATTGTCACCCATGTATAACATATGACCATACCACTGTATTTTTAATTGCAGGAACTTTTATTGTAGTGTTTCTACTTTCAAATGTTGTTTAATGTCAAGGTATCAGATTCTGTCTGCTCATTTAATAAAACACCTTATATGGTTGTGGTAACTATGCTTTAACATTCAACTTAGCATGTTGGCCATTCAGTCCCTCTATGGGTTTCATTTGATTCCCACGGTGAACAGCAACACTTTTCTTACACATCATTAAAAGAATGCAGTTCTGAATGATCACTGTGAAAAGATACATCATCATGTATTATCCAGCAATGATGCTACTTGTAAACAGCCACATACATCATTCATCATGTAATCTAAGTGCAGACACACAGTGCAGAATTAGGTAGAGCTGAGACATAAAGGCCATTGAATACACATGCAACAAATACTGTGAGCTTCTTAAAGGTTCTCATTCCACATCAGCAGTTAGAACATCTTCAGTGGGTGGCTTCCATGGATGACCTGCACTGACAAGTGCAAGAAGTGTAAGACTTTCTGTCTCCCAAAGACACTGCTCTTATCATCTAAACATATTAATGTCTCAATGACATCCAGGATAATGTTGAGTAATACTTCCATGATGATGCTCCAATTCTGCTATCACATGTATCTAGGTTTAACAGCATTTTCACATGGTATCACAGCGGAACTGGTACTACCTCAAGCACTGGTCCTTAACGTACTTCATGATGATGAACTACATCCATTTCACTATTCACAGAACCAGAAAATTGTCTTCTATATTCTATAGACGCAGTTCTGCAATGGTTGCATCAACAACCATCTGTTGACATGCTCTATGAAAGTATGTTTTTGACCAACATGTGTTTTACGTGTGAGGGTATCTTTAATGTCCAAAATAATCACCTCTGGTCACACTGTTGTACAATTGGTAATGCCAGTATGCTATGGTGTGTACAGGAAAATATTATGTGATACACTGCCACCTGTCTCCAAATGCATGGCATTCCTTTTAACATGTATTACGAGCATAACAGGAACACTACTGCAGGGACTTTGAACTTCATTGTCCATGTTGTTTCTCCCATTATCTTATTTGGGTGCAATCCTTTACTGGCCCTTTTGACAGTGATGTACCTTAAAATCTAAACATCAGATAATGTGTATTACTTAACATCTGGTGCATATTTTTTGTACAATAATTACCACTATGGAAAACTTGTGAACATTTCTTTTTTTACCACATATAAGTAACCACTGTGATTTAAATAGTTAATCTGCTAAGGGTTGGATTTAGGAGAGAAGTGAAACTATTAATGACTGAAAAAACTACATTTCTCTTGTTAGCACTTGTAACCACATGCTTGTGAATAGTCAGCACAGATACATTTACATTAAACACACTAATCTCAAAGTATAGCTCCTACTCATTCTTGACCTTGGCACTAGATGGGGGTGAGTGGTCAGCATCACGCCCCGGCCACACTTTACCCCTGGAAAAGGACCCCGGTACCCACGGATAGGAGGCTGGGTGGGCCCCAGAATCACTGGATGCAGAAGCTAGAGGAAAAATCCCCTGCCCGTCAGGGATCGAAACCCAGTCGTCCAGTCTGTAGCCAGTCACTATACTGACATATAATCTGTAAGAGGTTTACCGATGTTCGACAGGTCCTTGCTATCTCCATAACTATCATTCTGATGATGGAGGCAGCAAGGACCTCTGAAACCTTGGTAAACTTCTACTAGTCCCCAGATAATGCACTGTTGATTTACTATCTGTGAGTCAGTAGTTTATACCACAGACATTGGCTGTAAAAGTCTATGATCAATATTATATATTACAGAATATTAGGACTGGTAACAGTCTTCACTTGAAGCCAATACATTCATGCTGCTGCATTATAACAAGAATATGAAAAGGGAAAACACTCAAATTAGTAAGTGATAAGCAGTTAATGTAACACAGACACACACACAAATTTCAGATTACATCACTTACCAATCTTGTCAGGTGTTTTCAAATACCGAAGAACTTTGGTCACAGCTATAATTTCTTCATCACCAATGAGGAAATGTATGTGAGGAGGTGCAAGTTTTGTGCACATGTACTAATAAGAATGGAATATGTAGAGGACAAGCAAGAGAATTTTTAAAGGGTTTATTAGAAGAGTACTGGATGAAGCTGTAAAAGTATGTACCATGGATATAATGCATCGTGTGATACAAAAAACTGTATCTTGCTAGTTGCAATGCCAACAGCACTACATCGAAAATACAGCAGTAAGACTAGGGTGGCATTATCTTAAGGGCCATTATTTCCAACTGTGCCACGTGTACAAAGTCAAAACTTCCATGCTTGTTTATTCATACTGAGCTATAATGTAATTACTTTTATTTTACAAGATGGTAATGGAAGTGAGTTGTAGCTTGCTCATTCACATGAAAGTTTTATGTCATTACAATAGAGCAGTTTTTCAGGCGTGTTTGCAATGCACCTGCAAAAATGCATATATCACCTTTGCTATGGATGTAATTACTCGAGAACCGTTGAGTGGATTTTCATAAAACTTTGTATTGAAGAGTTATACTAAAATCTGTCAGTACATTCAAATTTTGGTTGAAAAGGAACAATAATAACAGACAATACCTCAAGACCCAAATTCATTCATTTCTGTATGTGGAAGTGAATCTGCCATACACACTGCCCACAAAAAAGGTACTGACCCCAGACAACTTTGATATCACTGATGCCATTTTTGAAGGTCAAAGGTTATGTGTTGATGGAACAAACAGTTTCAAATACTTACTCTACTTGTATGACAGCGTTCATAAATTTAGAATTTGGAAAATATAAGAACAAACACACCAGGACTGTTATACTTTGCATACATTTCCTGTGCTTTATTGTGGTGATATAAACTGTTACAAAAGAATGGCCAACACTGATTTTGTATCACCAGTGACTGGTTGCTTTCTCTGCTTTTTGTTGTCTTGTACAGATTAAGTAATGTCTGTGCAGTAAATTGTGCATGCAGATTATCAGTATTTCCATTTCTTCATAACAGAAAATGTGTCACCTCAAGCTGCTCAAGATTAGAAGAAATATGTTTCAAAAATAGTTACACATGGCCACGTGTCTGACTTGTGGCAAGTACTATACTTGAGCAGAGTCAGTGTAGCTCGGTCAATATAGTGCCTGACTACAAATTTGATGGATGACTTTGCTTTGATCCCTGGCACGGGCAAGGAAATTTTCTTGTAGTCTATGCATCCAGACCAACTTTGAATGGTGCCAAAGCTAAGACTATAGCATCAAATAACTGGATTATTAATGAATAATGAACTGAAAAGTATGTGTAAGGAAGATACCATATTGTAAGTAGGATTTGAGGTTCTCATGGCAGGGAGTATAAAAATAGCTTCCTTCTCAGTTATATCACTGTGTAGTCAGGTAGATGTTTACCAACATTTCAGAGGTCCTTGTTGCTTCCATCATCAGGGTGATGAGTAACTCAGTGCCCTGATGATGGAGGCACCAAGGACCTCTGAAATGCTGGTAAACTTCTACCAGACTACACAGTGCTACAACCCAGAAGACAGCCATCTTAAATCATGTCCTATTTTAAGACAAAAAACTGGAAGAGTAATCAAGTATAGTTGCTGCAGATATTTTCATTGCTCATCATACCCCTTGGGAATCAATGGCAATGGGCATTTGCATTCCATGTTGTTTATTATGCCTTAATAAAATATGGATTTCCAGGATCAATAAAGATAACTAGTCTAAAGGCAAGAATTCAAATTAGGATTTTCTACATATGAACCAACAGTGATAACTATATACTCTCCACAAATATCAGGTGAATTTGTCAGTCACAAATTAACAGTGACTTCATGAACAACTACAACTATTAAATTTAATTGTTATTAAATATTTATTGTAGGATATTCTCTTCTGAAATACCACAATTTTGACATGGTAAAACTTATTTTAAGTTCCTTTCAATGTCATAAATTTTACAAGTGTGCAATACTCACAAGGTTCTACAGTGAATATAGGTCACTGCAAAAATCTGCTCTCTTATCCCTACATGTTAATAAGCAAGTAACTGATAACAATCAGAACCATTCAGAATGTACCTCACTTCTTCAAAGTCTGTGACATATAAACAAAAATCATCATGTGAAGGCTACAACGAACAAAATGTATACATTTAAGAAGCTGTAAATAAAGGTAAGCCATTTGTTTTATTATTTTTTATGTTTAAAATCTATTTTTAGCAAATAAATACACTTTCCAACTTCCCATTCAACTTGTAACTCTATGCATAATTAAAGCACAGTGTAAAAGTCATGTTCATCCATCCTATATTATCAAATACTGAGCAAATTCTGATGACACAACTACAGCAAATGTTGACCACAATTAATATTTATTAGTTTTCTTTAATTTTCAATATAACACCTCTTTTACGTGAAGTTTAAATCAAACTTCATAAATTATCTGAAGAACAGCTCTACAAAAAATTCAAACATGATATAAAATACAAATATCATTGATATCTGCAACTTTAAAATGAAACACTTTTTGATGAGGTGAAATATTTAAAGAAAAAGGAGAAAAGATAATTTCTGCTTTATGCGGCAAAGACTGCAAAGAAATAAGTAATAAAAAATAAAAACAACAACAAAAAGTGAGTTTTACAAGAATGAGCAGTTTTACCTTCTAAAATTATCCCAGTAGTTGTTTGCCCTGTTTCCTGGTGGGACCTGATTGTTGAGGGCTGGTACAGGTGAAGGAGTTGTGTGTCCCTGTAGGAGTCCTGGTGTCCCCCCTGGAGCCCCATGTTGCAGCCAAGGGGCACCTGAACCAGGCTGAGGGGCAGAGCACTGGATCAAAGAAGACAGAGGTTGCTGTTGGGACCGGTTGTTGAAATTCACATTGTTATTTACAGGAAATGGCAAGGTCATGGTACCAGCAAGAAAATTATGTGCTGGAGTTGGACTGAAGTTTGGAACAACATTATTCAAGGGTGTGTTTGAAGGGCCAGCATCAGGGTGATGCGGAGAGAAAACAGAGTTAGCAGAGGTTGTTGTCTGCGAGAGATTAGGCAGGGAATGGGCACTGGTTACTCCAGACGAAGCAGTCATTTCTTCAGGTGACTGGAACAGACCTCCACTGTAACTCAGCTTCAGATTCTGGTGGGGAGTAAAGGAGGTCAAGTTAGGGTTAGTTATGGTCTGTTGGAGCCTTGTAAGATTTGACTGGGATTGATGTGGTGTTGGATGTGCGCTATTCTGAGTGGATGCGATGAGTATAGCTTCTTCAGGCTGACCAATCACTGCAGGTGATGAATAACTTTCACCTCCATGACTGCCATTTCCACAAGATGTTTTCTCTTGAAGCTGCGAAGGTAATAATGTACATACATAAATATAAATAGTCTAGAATTCTCACAAAATTGGCAGTAAAGTCATTCACAAGACACATACATTTGTTATTTCACTAAACTATTACAGCACAACTGAGTAACTGATATCTTCAGTTATTTAACAAAGCTATTTTAATGTTACAGTTTACACACCATCAGTGAAATGTAAAAGATGATCACAGGTAAAGAGTAGGTGAGGATTTTGAAGGAGGCAGTACTTTTGAAAGAGACTGGGGGGGGGGGGGGGGGACTTTTTCACACCTCATTCAAGATGACTGGTAACATGCCTAAGATTTGAACCATATACCTCCTGAATACAAGTCTTAATTGTTACTGATACACCAATCTGGTTGGTAACTGTGACACAGTGTACAGTTACATGTCTAAAACAATGTCAAAACTTAGGCATAATACAATAGGAATGTGTAAGTTACAACCAAATTCAGAAAGGATATGCATGTTGGACAGAATATTCTAAATCTTGTAAGACCAGTTTTAAGTTGAAAGAAGTTAAATACCAGATGGGAAGACAAATGCCATTCTTCTAGCCATTGGATTCCAGTGTATTTATCTCCCAGAGTAAAGCAGCTGAACTGTGAAACTGATCATTCACCTCCACCTAATGCCAAATTCTAAACTGCAATGGGGTCTACTTCCATACACCCTACACCTAGTGCTGAGTTTAGGTATGAAGAAAATTTACCTTCAACTATGAATAAATCTTTATTGTAAATGACTGCCTGATGGGTTATTATGGTGATGCTGATAATAATAAGCAGCAGGAACAATGTATGATGCTTATTTTCCTTCAAAAGCTTCACTCTATGAGGCTATCAAGAATTTAAATTAATAATAATGCAATTATGTGATCATTTTCTGTGCAGTAAAAATTTTGACATTAAATTTGCAGATACCCTAAAAGATCGATTCACCTGTAATAATATTGTTTGAGACCCTATAAAAGCAGAACATGCATATTTATCAAATACTATTACCACAAAAAACTTAGGATCCTATCACTACATAGTACTGCAGTACAGTAGCTAGTATTGCTTCAAACTCACAAATTCAAAAAGTCCTGATGCTGGAAAATTGAAAAGAATAAAAACAGACTGACCCCTTGTGACATTATATTCATGCTAAGTTTCATAAAAATCTGGCTGAAAAGTTAATAATGCGGACTGATATGGACATAATACTATAAGCCTATTTTTTTTATAAAATATGGAAAGTGCACCAAGATACCGAACAATCATATCACAAATACCCACATAATAATTAAAGGAAATATAAAGCTAATCATACATATTATTCACACAGCTTTAACACACATAGTAACAGGTATACTCACAGCATGAACTGCTGACCTCAATGCCATAATTTCTCTTTGCTGCAACCATAGGAGTTGGCAACATTGATTCACTGTCGTTAACAACATCTGCTGCTGCTGTAGCTGACTTGCTGCAAGTAACTGCTGGTAGTAAGTATCAGGAAGTGAAGTAACATTTGCTGGAAGGAGGTGACTGCCAAGCCCACCTGAACAAGAATCAAGTAACATTTTGAATCCCTTAATATTCTCAGGACTGACTAACAAGTTGCCAAACTTATTTGTAGCTCACAGACACTTTTAAGACAGCAACTTTCCACAAACACAACATAATGCTTGATTCACACACACCTGAATGATTTAAGGCTAGTGTCAAGAAATGTCCAGAAAATGTTATCCAATGGGCCCAACAGATTAGATTCTATACTTTTACTGATGACACAAGCAGAGCCAGCATTCAAAACAGCGTGTTTTAACTAACACTGTATGTTTCTTTGCTTACAGAAGGAAAATGTCTAAGAAGATGCAACAGTTCATTGAGGATATTTGGGAATAGGTTCCTGAGGGGAATCAGTTATTTTACTAATCTGTCACATGGAAATTAGCAATGAGGTCTTCTTGGGCAATCAGCCATTAGGAAGTCACAAAAAACTGATATTTTGAGAACCGTCTAGGTCTTCATCATCACGGAACTGATATCTACAGAGCCCAGGATGTCCCACAACATCAGTTCCCTGATGATGAGAACTGAGATGGTTCTTGAAACAAACATTGGGTATTTGTGACTACCTGATGCAGATGATTGCTGGAGAAGTCTTCACTGATATTAGTCACAGTCCATACTGTGTACTGTGGGTCGTAGGTGACCGAAGACATGATGTAAATAAGACGCTGGTCTCCTGTCACACAGTATGGAATGCCACCAGCCCAAACTCAACCCCCTCAAACACCCCAATTCTTTATGAACTATTTTATGAAGCTGTACAGCATTCTCACTTGCACTTTCATCTTTCTAATAATCCAGGATCTTCATGATGTGTCACATACCTAAAATATCCTACGCCCTGTAAATAATATTTTATTACTGTTTCAACACATATCAATAATTGTATCTTTCTATTCACTTTAAAAAATGTATGAAATTTATGTTGATAATGGGTCTGTTTTCAAAATCCAACTGTGTTACCAATACTTGTAACACTGCATCAAAATAACTTCTTGCATGTCAGCCTGAATTCAG
Organism: Zootermopsis nevadensis; assembly: GCF_977971745.1. Taxonomy (NCBI): domain Eukaryota; kingdom Metazoa; phylum Arthropoda; class Insecta; order Blattodea; family Termopsidae; genus Zootermopsis; species Zootermopsis nevadensis. The sequence goes on along the minus strand of NW_028259149.1, from coordinate 13,477,345 downwards.
TGAAACATGTAGCCTCACAAGTTTGTCAGTTTATAGTTCTGTGTAATGGATTAATAAAATAACTGGTATGTCACAATGCACAACAGAATGCTTCAGTATAAAATAGCTGAGGGAATCATTTGGATCTAAGAGGAATGAAGTGATACAAGTTTCAAGAAAACAGTGTGATGAGAAACGTTATAATTTGTACCCTTAACCAAATATTGTTTGTAAAATCACTGGCCTATCACTATTATAAAACTTGTCTTTTCTTCTCAGCATATAATTTGCAGATGGTATTTCTCTAACAACTGAAACATCACTATTGCAAGTTACTGAATACAGTAAATGGATGCAGAGATGCAGAGATGCAGAGTTGGTGCTACTTGGATCTTACCTGCTATAACTGAATGGGCTTGAGGGTGGGGTGTAGAAGGGTATGGTGGAGGTGGGAAACCCCAGTGAGGCAATAAGTTGTTGCCAACTCCAACAGAAGTAAGCAGGTTGTTTCCATGTTGCTGCTGTTGTGATTGTTCCAGCAGCATGCTCTGGCACAAATTGCTGGTGACCTCCAGCTGATGCTGCAACTGTACAAGAAACACCATCCTAAATTGGTGTGTAGCAACATTCAGAATTTAAATATTCTTCACAAAAGTTTACCAGTGCGGTAATAGAAGTAGGACAATAATGGGAACTTTGTCAGTGCATGTCATCTTACTGACCTGTGCTGACATTTCTTTAATAAAATGTTGGTGTCTCAATATTTAAAAACATTTTTTATACTTATTACTTTTCACAACAACCATCCTGAATCTTAATATATATTATTTCTTTATCATGTTCATTTTGTATTATTTGTTCTTACAATTTTCTTATAATGTTAAGTTTCTCTATTAACTGCAATGCATAAAAATATATACACTGAAAAATTCAAAGAATTATAAATAAGAACATAACCACAGAATTCCACAACAGTAGACCAATATGTGGTCTGGCATGCTGCAACTGTACAATCTTACCACTATCCTCACTTCCTGTTTATGATCTTCCTAATCGTTGTTTTTCTAGAGGCATTTATACCGAAATGCTACATGCTTTCCTTGTCTCCCCAATCTTACATTTCAGCCATTCTTCTCTGATCCACAACCATTAACTACCATTTTCACCAAACTGGCAAACACTACAACTCAAAGGAACTGACTGCAAAACACTAATATTTTAAAAAGATCAAGCACATGTAGCATCTACTGTCTACCACCATGACCACTGAACAAACCTTCACAGAGTAAAGTACTGAAAAAAGGTATTGTTTGACCACATCACCTGCAGACCCTCCCAAAACCAACCACCACCACCTGCTGAAGTCATCTTGGAAAGATGTTGAAAGTCTAGTTTACAAGTGTTTGTGTTTATGTAAAAATATGTTGTACATGAGGTCGTGCATAGACAATCTGCATACCAGACAATCCACACATGGATAATTGTGAGTTTACTGTATATGTAATGAAATATAAGGAAAATCGACTCTGTACAGGATGATATTGAAATGTGATTTATTAGCTTTGCAGCAAACATATTAATATTATTCGGTATGCATATTAACAGAGAATGCATTTTGGAAATATGTGTACTGTACTAAACTTATTTTGTAATGGTTCTCACCTGAAGTGCTTGCTGCTGCCACCAGCTGGGGCTGGAATTTGAGCTCATGAGGCCTGTGTTATGCAGGGTTGCAGAACTACTGCTGTTGTTATTGTCTAGATTGTTGGATGATGAGACCAATTCATCAGCTGTACACAGATTTTCTTGTCTCATCTGGTGAGATGAAGGAGTCCAAATGGCTCGTGGACCAGATGTTCCACTGTCTATAAACCATAGTTGTACATACTGTAGTACAGATGGGAAAAAGAGAGAGAGAGCACAAATCTTTTCTTACCCATGTGCCAAACATTTACACAATGAAAAATCTAGGTTTGGAGATAAAACTCCATACATTCCAGAGCTTGGCATTTATAAATGAGTGGTTAACTTCATGCCCTGCATATTTTACCTGCCTTCTCCATTTTGAAGCTGTAAAACAATGTATAAAATGAAAAGCCTGATACAAATAACTACTGTGTTCACAGACACACACACACAAGAAAAACTTTTGTTGCATTGCAATATCATATTTAAAATATGACCAAATTAACAAAAGCTGGTACAGACACAAAACTAGAAACTGGAATTCATCTATCTGGCTGTAAGCACGACAATTAATAAACTGATCTACCACAGGACATGATCGTCAGCTAGTTCCATTCACCTCCCATCCTCAAAACCTATCAAAGATCCATCTCAACATTCTTCTCTCATAACTTTTCAGCCATTCAAGTGACATTTTTCCAAGAGGTTTCTCCACAAACACTCTGTATGAATTCCTAACTCCCAATCCTAATCACATGTCCATGTCATATTCTATGAGTTGTTTTTAACAGTTTATCTCAGTTCCTTAAGTAAATGCTGGAACAGTACCTTAAAACAGGCTACATTCTTCCACATCTTTCTGAATTTATCCTCCACTAATTTGATATGCATGACAGATTTATAAAAATGAAAATGTGTCACATAACAAAACCATTGATGGACACAGAAATATAAATTGGAAAAATGTAATACTAGAAATAAGTGTATATATTTCTACACCATATTCTTAATTATGAACAACCTTAATTTTGTATTAGCAACTTTCCTCACCTGCAGACAGTTTCCTCCAAACATTGTGAGAGGCAGGGCCTTGTCTCTGTGAACGAGAACAGCTTCCAGCAGAGGGAGGAACACGGCTGCTAGATCCAGCTATGCTTGCAGCATTACTGTGGCTTGTGTTCATATTTCCTGACAGCGATAAGCGGCTTGATTCCAAGGACATGCTTAACAGGTCCCTGACAAACACAAAACCAAATGATGCATATAAAATCACACAAAATATTACAAAACACACAATGTGCCTATTATGCCCTATTAAGAAGAAATGCGAATGGAAAATAAGAGAACTGAAAGCATACTACAAACAGGAGAAATGTAATTCCAATGGGCAGAAGGGGAAAGAGAAAAAGAGAGAAAGGATAAGAAAACAAAATCCAAAATTAAGATATTACAAAATATCTGGAAACAGAAATACTATATGAAACAAAGTATGGAAAGAGCTCGTGCAGAAATAAGTGAAGTGATTATGGGAGAACAGAGAATGGAGAAGACTGTCAGAAGACATACATAGCGGAAAGAGATCAGAAAAAGCACTCATAGGAGGAAACAAGGAGAAGACTACATCATAAGAGGAAAAACAGGGGACACACTGAAGAGAGTGCTTATGGATGACGTAGAACAATGCAAAAAAGCTTTGCTGTATGTTGGAAAGATGGGCACAGGTGGGTTATGGAACGTCGATAACTTTCTAATAAGTTAAAATACCTTGTCTTTCTACATGGTCTTTGGAAATATTGTCAAAGTTGCTTGTGCAACCAATTCTAATCCCCTGTCACATTCAATATAGAAGGATGTAGCAAACCTGAAAGTCCTACTGCCTCATTTAACATAGTATAACTTCTTACAATTTTAAATATTGAAAGGGCATAACTATAAATGTATCTTTGATTCTGTATGGACATACAACTTGGTCCCTCACATTAAGGGAAGAACTCAAACTAAGGATGTTTGAGAATGAAGTTCTAAGGAGAATATACAGACCTAAGAGAAAGTAACAGGAGGTTTGATGCATAATAAAGAGCTTCATAATTTTCACTCTCCACCAAATATATTATTAGGATGAACAAACTAAGGGTTATGCAATGGTTTAGGCATCCAGCACATATGGCAGACATAAGAAATGTGTACACAATTTTAGCAGGAAAAAGTGAATGTTAGAGACAACATAAAAGGATAATATTGAAATGGATATTCAAGAAATATGATACGAGAGTGTGGGTTGGATGACCTGTAGTGGAATAAAATTTCAATAACAACAAAAACCAACCAAGTGGCTCAAAAAGTCATGGGGGAAGGAACAGATATGTGGACATGATACCGTAAGCACATCTTTCATTATAAATCAAAAATGGTCTAAATTTTCTGGAAGAAGTTTATACCTTGTGGTTGTCATGGTCTGTGACAAAGGATCTTTGTTGTTGCTGCTATTGTTTAACTGAACCAGTGAACCGGCACGGAATGCTAGATCTTCCTCCTCCTCTTCATCTTGGGCTTCGTCACTGCCACATGAGAACGTTACACAATAATTACGACATTCAACAGTCTAGTGTAGCTGTAATGGCCTAAGAAGTTACTAGCTATCCTGCCTGAGAATTTTCATAGTTTTATCATTCTCTATAAAAAAATTCAGGGACAGGGTCTTCACAAATACCATAACTGCCTCCTTCCAAATGCTTATGTTCTCATTATTCACTACCCTTCTCATATCTTATATGATGCTGTATAACCTACAGAGCTGAAGCAGCACTGCTTAAAAAACAAGAATAGATGACATATTTTAAGCAGAAACTTTGCCTGAAGTGACAGAAAAAAAAATTCAGTTAAGACAGCCAACAGTATGGTCACATGTTCCTTCTACCCCAACCTGCTCAGTAAAACGTCAACTGTATCTGCAATAAACAAACATCAAGACCAATGAGTTATGTATGCCAACAGCATTTTAAAACATTCACTAACCTTGAGTAGCCAGCACTCTGCTCCTGAATATCATTATCCTGATCTGCTAGATCATCCAATGTTCCCTGTGTGGAGCCACCCCATGTAGCATTTGCTGTTCCTTCAGCCAAGAAACTGTATCCTGCAATAAACATGCTGTAGTCAAATACTGTCAAATGCATTTTATCATAATCTAGAAGTAAGTCATCCTCCAACTTATTCACACACTCAGTCCTAAGCTCGCTAGCGCACTCACTTTTCTATGAATATTGTCTTATACCAAGATGGCATATGTCACTTTTCAAATGCTACCCAGCACTCATGACTGTCTTTAAACCTTAACATAAAATCTCTACAATTGAAACAGTGTCATCAAATAGCTTTAGAATCAACATTCACTCACGCATGCACCCACCCACACACGTCAAAGTAGAGTGCTTTACGCTCCTGCTTCATACTCACAAGGTTTTGGGTTTTGATTCTTAATCTGGAGGCTGGTTATCTGGACTTAAAGTTTGTGGTTTTCCTCAGATCTGCCACAAAAGTGGGATAACGCCATAAAACAGGTCACAATCATTTCATTCTAAATACTTTCAAATCCATAATACTGCAACTTCATACTACAGTAGAGTCCTGATTATCCAACATAAACAGGATGAAAGATGGTTGGATAATAAAAAATGTAGGACAATATAGAATACTAATGAAAAATCCAAGGGTGACTATATTCTTCTGCCACCTTTTGCATAGTTTCACCTCTAGTCTTTGTAAGGTTTCAAATTTTGTTCTATTGAAACAACCACTTTTTTGGTGATATACGATTTGAAGATTTTGCAGCAACGTAAGTCAATAAAATCTTCTGATTAAAAGAAGAAACTGACATTTCAGGGACACAGATGGTCTCTGAAACATAGGTTTCTTCTTTTAACCAGTTGATGCGGCTGATCGCCTGAAAAGATGTAATTGAAATACTTCTTTTATCTTTTCACTTGACATGTTAATGAAAAATCACTACTTTAAGATAAACTGGCACATCACATAAAATAGAATGTCAGATGTCTGAAGGGTGGATAATCTGGACTCTACTGTATGCAATTAATAAATATGAGATAGTATTGTTAAATAAACAATGAATCATGCACTAACTTCAAAAAGCACCCACTAACCCACATACCTGTTCACTCACTAATGCACACATTAACCAACGCCATTACTGACTTCCTGAAACACTGTCTCGCTCAGACGTTACAGATCTAAAGCAGGATGGTGTACAACATCACAGTCTTACACACCTGGTGTCTCAGACTTGTCAGCAGATATCACACTGCACACATCCTGATTGATGGCTGATGTTTGACCTTGATCCTTCCGCATCAATTCCTCTAGTTCTCGTTTCTTGGCCTGCAACTCTGCCTGAAGAAGCAGCTGTTGATGTGTTTGAGCATCTACCTTTAGTAGAAATAAACAGATACAGCTAACAAGTTTCCCATCATTCACAAACCTTTGAGGATTCATGAAAACATCCCTCTAATTTTCTTAATGTGAGGGTTAATTTAACCCATTCATAGCATGGTGGCAGGAAACTGTTTTCCAAGCTGTGTCAGATTTCACAGGCTATATTTAATTCGTATCTAGATACATGCTAGTGGCTGATGACTCTACAAAAAGCTAACGTGTTACACAAAAAACAAAAACAAAAAACAGAAATTCATAAGCTGAAAAGTACCAGAGAGAAAGGAAACGAAAGTTATGTTATCTACCTCAGAATTACAGTGGCTAGGAGAGCTACTGTCCATATATAAAAAAGAGTTTCACAAGATATCACTACCTACACACTACTAAACTCAATTCAAGAAAAACAATTAAAATATGAACAAAAATCTACCAGACAGATTGAGCTGTGCATAATGCTGTACAGTGGTCAACAAGCTGATGTAAGTAGGCAGGATCATGCTAACCAGGTACCAGGTAATGTTACAACTGTTCTCCTCTTACCTGTGTGTTGGTTTTCTTTTCCCGAAATGGAAGTTCCTGCTGAATTTTACTCAGTTCTCTCTGTGCTGAAACTAATCTTTCTCGTTCCTCTTGAAGACTAAGTGTTTGCTGACGCAGATCATGAGTTATTGCCTGAACCATGTCTAGAGTGACTTCACAACCACCTGGCACTGCACTGGGACTATTTAAATTCACATGAATAATTAGATTACACTTTGGTGAGATAGTACAAATTAAGGACAGAAACTGTACCTCTTTGAATTTAAAAACAAAGAAAACAACAAGTTTTTTAATAACTTATGAAACACACTCATCTTCAGATGCTTAAATATATACACACAGGCCAGCAGAAATTATAAATTATGAATTATTTCTGTTTATATTTCCATGACAATACATTTACACTATCTTAAAGATATGAATCAACCAACAATGAGCAAAAGAAAAAAGAAAAAAGAAAGAAGAAGAAAGAAAGATACGAAGAAAATAATGTTTGTAATTCATACCTGTCATACACCTGCTGTTTGACTGGTGTTCTCTCTCTTTCCACACTATGTCTTTGCACCTGTGAGCCTGAAGACAGTTGCGTCTCTCCTCTTCCAGCATCTGAACCCTCGTCTCTGGCTACTTCTTGGCTCAGCAACTCAATGTACTGGTCTGGTACAGGTTGCCCATGACTATGGCATTCTGTTACTATAGCCAACAGATCCTGCAGATGCTGCAATCGCACTTTGGCTTCTTGAAGTTGTCTGAAATTGTCATTGAAATATTTTTGCCTCACAACTTCATGCATATGTGTGGGGCATGCAATTTACATGCAGAATACCATGAATAAGTACAAACATTTGGTTGAAAAACTTTATGAAAATACTTTAGGTTACTTAACAACGTTTCAAGATGAGAAACTGATAAAAATAATGAATATATATGGGTTTTAAAAAAGACACTTTCGTCTTTCGTGTTATTAGCCTAGAAGTAATCAAAAGAAACTACAAAATAAAAATATATAACAAGAGAGCTAGTAATCATGAAAAGAAAAAGTGTAGGTATGTGGAGAATATTAGAACAGATTTTAAAGAAATAAGTTGTGCAGATGTACAATGGTTTAAAATGACTTAAAGATTGATGAAACATGTATCAGAAACATACACAGTCTTTTGCTGGATGTCTTTTGTTCTCTCTACTTCTGAGCCACACTGTGCTATGTTGTCAGGTTTGCTGCTTCCACTGACACTGGTGTTACTGTTGCTGCGTGTGGCACATTTTACACTTGACCCCTTGCTCTTATCTCTCTTCTGTCGTCGAAGGTTTACTGCTTGCTCTTCATGCTCCAAGTCCTGACCTTGTCTTGCTCCTGGTCCCTCATCAGTCCCATTCTGAAGGTAATTAATTACGGATATTGTTTTTCACTGACATGTCTCAAATTTAACTCATCATTAAATAATACTGCAGGGGTGAGTAATCCTGTAACAAAGCTTACATTTCTTGCTATCCTCCCACAAGCACTCCTCTTGTATCTGCATCCACTCTTTCCTTACTCTGTTTTGTATATATTCCCCTCACTTACAAGGAAAGGTCATAAATTTCAACAAAAATGGGATCAACTGAAAACATATGGAAAATAAAGGCATCTGTCTTGCCCTTTTGTCCAATGGGCCTTAGTTTCTAAACATTCACTTATATATGGCAACAGAAATTATGGGTTGCCCAGCAGCTAAAGACAAGGTTATGGACTATTAATGTGGAAGTCCTGGATTTGAACCTCTATATTCCTGACCTTTTCTCAAGGTAGTAAACTTTTAAAAACTACTGAATCAAATGGATAAATCAATTGGGATCAAATGTGTGACTCCCACATTACAAGTCCACAACCTTATCCCTTCCACTACGGGGCCTTAATAGCCAGAAAGATAACTTCTACCACATCAATAACAAAGGGACAAATTTAAAGCATATATTTCAGGAACTATGGCCCACTTGGCTAAAAGTGAGATGTGTGTCTCTTTATTTTCCATTGATCACATTTTCATTTCCATTTTCCTTGTTAGACCCTCTGTCTTGTCCTTGGTCTCCCCAATGATAACTTGACATCGTCATTTTTAAGCTTTCAAGGGACCCTTCTTCAACAATGCCTACACCACCGTATCCTTCATTTCACCAGCTTTTCCTGGAGTTTGTCTATTTTCTACTAACCTGGTTTCATATTTTATACCTTCTTGTCCATTTCTTAATACTCCAGGAAAATGTCATCTGTACCCCCCAGTATCCTGCTCACATTTTCTATTCACACCCACCTGATAGATTTCATTAATGCCCTCCGTGTTCTGAACTTCTGACATAATGCCTTTTAGCTGGGCCAGCTGAGCCCTCATCATGTTCAGTTCTGCTACCTTATCCCGCACAACCTCATAGTCTGCCTCGCCATCTGAGCATTCTGCCTCACCATCTTCACTCCCATCCTTGCTGCTCCCAGCATCTACCTGAGAACCTACAATCACAAAAATGATCAAAAATTGAAATAGTTTTTTTTGCAATGATTTTCTTTAGTAAATTATAAATTATAGTAGATGACACAAAATTTTGCACAAATTCTCATGGTAGTTCTGGAGATTAAAATTTGCAGATGGATGGACATATAAAATTCTATATGTTTTTAAAGAATCATTCCCAGACCTATGTTCACAAGGCCTGTTTGAATCAGTGGGACACTGTAAAGTTCGACTACTGCATATGACGAAGTCTCTGAACTCAGTGTACTGTGTTTACCTGTAGTTACACCAGGAAGATTGTTGAGAGTCTGAAACTCTGCCAGCAGATGGTCCATATGCTGCTTCTTGTATTGCAGTTCTTGAAGCTTGTCTTGCAACACTAGATGTTCAGATACTAGTTCATCATCTCTCTCGCCAAGTATCTGTGCCAGCTTGTGAGATAAATCACATTAATGTAAATGGACATCATCATAATTAGCATATTTATCTGACTATTAGACAAGGTACCTTTACTTTTTTCTCATCCTAAAAAAGGGATCATGTAATATTCCCAAATGGAAAGATATGTAAAAAAATATTAGTTAATGATTTACAGGAAAACAGACATCTGGCAACTGTGGCATAGATCAAAAGTTGCATATATAATAAATACAGAAAGGTAACAAGAAAAAGTTTATTAAAGAATTACATGAGTGTAGAGGATGTATATACATACTAAAAATATTAATATCTTTGTAATAATAGCTCAAGTAAATGAAGTCAATTATATTAAAATGAGAAGAAAATATGTAAAAAATACATTGGACTAGATCAGAAAATTTATATATCTCATAATTAGAATTATAACACACAGTTAGTCAATGGTGAGTAGCAGGGGAAACAAATTACAGGGGGATATATATAAACACACACGTTTATATTGAATGTAATTAATATCTAATATCTGGATAGCAACACAGTTATTGTAGAATGTGATTAAGGGAAATAATTTTTGTCTAAAATATATTGAAGTAGCTGCAGGCAACATTAGCAGCTGATGCACAACTAGCAGAAGGACAGGCTCTAATCTAAGGGCTGTAACTGAACAGAGAAAAGTCTCTTAGATACCAAGCAGGAATTCAAAGACTGACAACTTCCAGAAGGGAAGGGCAGTATTTCAAACCACAGTAATAAACTTGGATAAGGAACAGTTATGGTGAACTATTTAATGTACAGTGTACATCAATGGTCCAAATATTGAAAATGTATTCAAAACTGAAGTTGTTTTAATGAGTTCTACTTTTAAGTATGTGTGGTAACTGTATTCATTAAACTAAAATCAAGTGACACAACATATTATACTGGTGGAATTAAACTTCCTGCTCCTGTGACTCTTGCAGTAGCCAGCAACAGTGCAGGGAAATTAATTTAAACACTGCAAAAGTTTACAGTTAACATATTTGTTAACAGATACCTAGTAGGATGACTCTGCAAACAAAAAACTGACTCAATAAGAAGGAACAACAAAATAAGAAATTTGAATAAGACAAAAGGTGATTCACCTTCTCTGCATTATGGTGGCTAGGACAGCTGTATATAAAGGAAAGTGTTTTATAGCATATAACTCCTGCAAAGTGACCATCTGATGCAAGCAGGAAAAAGAAGCACAGATACAGAAATGTTAAGTCAGGAATGTAAAATATAGTTGCCACTTGCTATTATGAATTGCAATCTACCTGGTTTCTATTCTCATATAATTGATGGAGGGTATGAAGCCGATCAGCAATGTGCTCCATATTGTCTTCGAGACCAGGTGAACTATTAATATTATGCTGAGTCAATGAGGCTTGCGAGTTTGAAGTTCCAGTTGCACATCCTGCAGAACGTTCTTCTCCTGCAGAAAGGGTAACAGATGGCGGGGAAGGGCCAGTACACTGAACACCAACAGCATGTGCCATTAAGATACCCTAAAATATAAAAAAATCAATATTATTTTGTTTATCTTAGTGTGGACCTTGGGCAGGAGACTGTCCAGTATATTGTTCTCCATGCCCTGCCTTACGGCCTCTATAATATGCTGGAACATTGCCTTAGAGAACTGAGGACTGCCACTGAACTACTACATCATACACATGTTGCTGTTTGTGCATGTCATAATAATGTATTCTAACATGTGTCAGAATTTTATGGATTTATTTCTTCTAGATACCATGGCCTCTTTGTAGTTCCAATGTTATCAGCCTAATTGGCATGTAAAAACATAAATTTAAAAATTAAACCAACATAAAAAAATGGCACCTGTATGTGATGAAGTTGATGAGGAAATGGTCGCTGATAATGATTTTATTATGGATTCAAATAACCAACAACAATGACAGTGATTCCGAACAGTGGAAATACTTCAGAAAGTAGCAAAAGACAGTCTGTTAAACCCCCACTTGTTAAACCTAATGCAAAGAAGAAATAGATTATATTTAGGAGTAACATACTGGTGATAGCACATGATAGCAAATGTTGGCCTTGGACATTACTCCACACTCCAACTTTAAATCATTAAATTTTATATTACTTAAAACTAATAATCACATATGAATGAATAACTATGCCTTAGCATAGGAAGAACATAAGTAATGCAGTTCGAGGGAGACAAAATGACTTATCACTTGCTGTCACAGTTATTTCTATGCTTGGAACATTGATATAAAAGCTACATACATAAAGAAGTTTGAGAATCACTGCTTTACACATTATAAACAGCATTATGGTTATAACTATACTGGCAATATGGCAACTAAAAGGTTGGAGGGTACTGCATCGTCACTTTATTTACCTGTTCTGCTCTGGCCTCGTTGAGCTGATCCTGTGCTTTCTGTTGAAGAGTTAGCAAAGCAGCTTGGTGTTCCTGCAGGGCCTGCAACTAACAAGCAATTGAAAGTTAACAAATGTCACTATTATGAATATTACAAACAACCAAAAGCAACCGTTATTTACCGAAATTCAAATAAACTACACTGAAATAATTAAACTGCTTGATGTTTGCCTACAGCCAAAACAGGGACAGAGAAAACTGGTTGACTTATAAAATTAAAGCAATGATTAGCTTTTGGGCTTTGTTTAGCATCTTCAAGGGTCCACGTGGTTGAATGGAGACACACATACTAAGAGAAATAATAATAATAATAATGCCTACTGTTCATTACATTTCCCTTCAAAAACATTTTGAGACATTCAGGTTGTCATGTTTTGTATTATCTTTGAGTGTTAAACATAAATTTTCTACCCGAGACAACCCCTTTAAGGAAGATTTCTTTTACTGAAAAGTGAAAATAGTCTTTACCATAATTATGATTTAACTGTTGTTGAAAATTTTCTGTTTTGGTATCTCAAATGCTGCTTTTCCTGTTTCTACTACTGAAGCAATGACTAGAAGTCAACATATAAAAAAACTAATAACAACATAAAAACAGAAGTAAAATATTGGCTGAAAGAACAGGACAATGACTTCTGTTGGCAGCAGGGGTTAAAAAGCTTACTACAGAATTATAAGTGCCTGTCTTTATGGGTATTAAAAAAAACTTTATGAGTAATACAATAACATTGTATTAAAAGTGTTAAGATTCAGTAAATGTGTACATTGTGAAATTACTTTCTAACTGCCCCTTGCAAGGAAGTAAATATATGAGTAAATATTTACCCTTCTTTGGGATTCCTCCACTTTCATTTTCAATTCATTTCGTCGTGCTGAATCCGATGACTTCAGAACAGCTCCGGTCTGGAAATAACATACAGAAAATTTTGTTAAACCAGAATAAACATGAATATGACAATTGGATTAAGTTTTCACCACCAACTGAGTGCAATTAAGTATTCTTGGGACATCAGTCATTTGAGACTAGAATTAGTTTACAATGTTTTGGAGACTGTCCCCGCCACCAGCATCATCCTTACACAGCTCATCAGCTGGGAAGACCTCATTGCATAATAAACAGATACTTCTCTGTTCAGTAATCCTTTTCACTACTGATGTTCATTTACTGCAGATATAAAACCACTGTTTCAATGCTAACCACATCATAGACATCACTGCATATCATATTTCTCCTTCCAACTTTTTACATATTTGCCATACTGCAAATATTTCAACCAGAAGTTCTAGATGAAGATTTCTGTCTTCTGGGTTGTTGCTCTGTGTAGTCTGGTCGATGTTTACCAATGTTTCAGAGGTGATGATGATGGAGGCAGTATGACCTCTGAAACATTGGTAAACATCGACCAGACTACACAGCGCAACAACCCAGAAGACAGAAATCTTCATACTCACCACTGTGAAAACATCAAATCTTACAGAAGTTGTAGATGTTAATGGGATCCATACATTATGCACTACTTTGTTATGAAGAAATGTTGTGGAGAATACTGGTAAAATCTTCATGTAAATTAAGGTTTATATTGGATCAATTCAAACCAAAATAAAGTTAGTTGAACAACTTTCACTACAGATGCCCCAGTACCAAATCCCAATCAAACCTGTGAAGTAGTTTCCATGATGAAATGGACAGACAGATACACACTCAACCTCACTCAATTCAGCTCAACTTAAGTCTTAATTTAATGCACTTTATGAAAAAACGCATATAAACTGGCAATAAAGTAACACATAAAACATTCTTAATGAAGCAGACATTCAGACATGATTCCACATTTACTATAAAATAATAACAAAACATTAAAATGTTTGCTCCACCCTACTTGTAGATACATACGAGTTCTTCAGAACGAGGTCTGCCACCAGAAGAGCCATGAGCTACTCCTCCACCCCCTCCAGGTGGAACTGGACTGGCATGTAAATTTATACCAACACTGTGAAGGTCTGGCACAGAGTTGGCAGCTTCAGAGCTGCACTGCAACCAGAACACATTCAGCACTCAGACACTGCCTTGACCCTCTCAATGTTAACACCCATACATACTCAGAATACATATTTTGTCTGCACTGCATTGGTCTCAGTAAGTAACTTGGGCTGAGATTTGTTCACATTCTATAAGCTTCTACTTCCAAAGGCACCACTCACAAAAAACAAAACAAAACATTTCTAGGTAGGATTTCACGTTCTCAAGGCAGCAAGTATGAAGATGGCTGTCTCCTGTGTTGCATTACTATTTAGTCTGGTTTACCCATGTTTCAGAAGTTCTTGCTGCCTCTATCACCCTCACTGCCATGAGAACCTCAAATCCTACTTAGTACAGACCAAATTTTTTAATATTACTTAGAGGAGCATTGGTTTCAAACAGTTAAGTAATATACTTCACTCTCACATAACATCATTCGCTTACGTTCAAAAATTTCTACAGTACTTTGTTATAAATGATAAATAAGCTTCTTTAATTATGAATAAATTTTGATACAAAACTGTAGTCCTAGGAAAAATGTCAGTATTCACACAGTACACTGGGCTACATGCAAGTGTTAATGTTACTAAAGCTTCACTTCATACAGCTTGAGAAGGGATTTTAAAATCTGACAAAATTAATCTGTTTAAACACCTAGAGTGACACACAAAAAGTACACAACAAAAAGTTTCTGTCACCTCAGATACATTTTTCCCTGATATAGTTTCTTGGGTCTTAGGTTCAGGGTCTATGGCCAAAGAAGGAAGGAATTCTTGAAGCTTCCCTTCACTCTCTTTCAGATCTGCCACCATCTTGGACAACTTGTGATACTGGGCTAGGTGGTGCTGTGTGATCAACAGCAACCAGTTACGACAAGGCTACGATTCTAATTGCATGATTTATAATGAATTTCAAATGAGGAAATAAATACATAAGAAAAGAAAACAATCACCTACTTAGCTGAGGAGAGCTGATATTACAAGGAAAAGAGAAAAAATGTACAGGCGTCACTTTCGTTAACGAACTTTGTTTCAATCTCAATAATTTCTTTAAATTAATATTAACATATTAGCAGTACCTTTAGAATTAATTCTCCCACATCAACCCTAGGGTGACCAAATGAAGGCATGTAAAAATTGGTGTAAATGTATATGTGGAGACTTAACCAACTTACGGTATTTTAAAAAAATGAATGTTAACACAAGTTTGATGTTGCACTTTTATTCATTATCTTTATGTGGACACCTAACTTCACAAGACTTTCAACATGTATAAAGAGCCTTATTTTCCTCATTGCTGAAAGGTTAAAAGTTAATAACAGACCATAATTATGATAATGATGGTTATGAAGTTGATGTTCTCAATTCCGAGATGGGAGAGGCCAAAGGCTCTAACCTGAGGCATTTTCTTGTTGTTGGTGATCATGTTAACAATAACAAGAATAACAGTAAAGGTTCTGGGATAGTGAATGAAATGTAGTTTGGTGGTTAAGATATGGCATAACTCTACAAACCCTGCCAGTGCTAAATATGAAAATCTGATGACAGATCAAATACAAAATGAAATCAGTCCTTGTAAGAGAATATTTTAAAACAGTTCTACAAAACAAACTGTAGACTAAGACTCCAGAAACAATTTTTATTGCATCATCATAAGCAAATTCAAATATTTCTATCAACTCAAAATTACTGTACTTAGTATAAAACTTACTGGATCACCTGAGTTCTTGAGTGTGTCCATTAGAGAAGATGTTTGTTTGATGTAATCACGGATTTGGTTCAAGCGACTGACAACTTGATTTCTATCCGGCTGGAACAATCAATACAAAGCAATCAATGCTGACTGATTTGAACTAATTATAGTACGGAATAGTTGATAGTTACTCTTCTAATCAAGGAACTTTCCCTCATGCAATCTGAAAGCTCACCATTATCATCACAAAAGTATGACAATGGACCATTATCCTAAGTCAGTTCAATCCACTTCATAACCTATATCCATTTACTATCATGCTTCCACTTTCATATTCCTGTCCCGAGCAATCTCTCTTCTTGTATTTTTAAAACTAAAGTTCTGTAAACTTCTTATTTCCTTCATGTCTGGTGACTATTCCTCTCTGATTTAATCTCCCGAACAATATCAAGAACAAGTACAAATTGTAAAGCTCTGTGTTATGTATGTTTCATATTCTTTCATTACTTTTACTTATAACCATAGATTCTCTTCAGAATTACTCAATAACTGCACTCTTTCTCTAATGCAGCAAGCACTAGAGGTTTCTACATGATGTGCAGTCCCTGGAGGCAGCCTAAACCTCTATTCAGCCAAGCCCCTTGGTGGCAGACCTGTGGGTAGCCAACTCCATGTGGTCTAACCCATAACAGTAGAAGTCCAATAGTGACCACAACCAGCAAGAGCTGAGCTACAGATTTTGAAAATCCCTAGGTGGGAAGAATACATGAGAGATGAAGCCTAAGGGGCGAAGCACCTGGAGCAGCAAGCATAAAGAGCTTGGACTCAGGGAGAAAAATGCTGGCGAAAGGCTAGGTTTATAAAGCTATAGGGATATGAACATCAGTTTGCAGCAACACTGAGGGGAAAATCCCTTGGGCTTTCTCAAGGGGGTGCACACCCTAGAGGTATTATAGCCTGTGTATGGTGAAGCCCATGGTGGACAGTCTACCTATCATGGTGGAAACCCTGCAACGTCTAAGCCCAACAAGGGCAAAGCAATACATTTTGAAAACCCAGGTAGGTTAAGCACAGTATTAGAAACCTGGGGGGGGGGGAACCCCCTGGAGCAACAAGCACAGGGGGCTAGGCCCCAGGGAGCAAGCAAACTGGTTAAAGGCCCAAGTGTTCAAAGCCCAGATGGAAGCTGACACAGGGACATTACCTGGTGATATCCCCAAAGGGGATATTCCCTGAGGATGGCCTCAACATGTGAGTATCCAAACCCCTTTGGGGCAGTCATGGTCTTCCCAAGGCCTGGGCAATCTAACCTGACATGATAATAACTCAACTTCTGGTTTCCAACCGTATAACTGGAAGGACTGGGGGCCACACAGAAAAACAGACAGACGGATATGAACAGACCAATAAGGTGTTCCCCACTCAAGCTAGAGCATGAGGAACAACACTAAAACGTGCAGTTCCTTGACCAGTAGAGTAACTATCAACTTTTCAAAGAAGTCTCCATAAAATTTATTTGTGTTGTTATCATTATTACCATCTTTGTGATATTGTTGCTCTTGCTCTCCCGATCTGGTAACACATTATGAGGTGTCCTGCTTCGCCTTGATGTAGATGCTGAACCCTCAGTGCGCCCATTCATTTCTTGGGGACTGCAATTCATTACACCCCTTGTGATTTGCTGCAGGAAAACACAAAGTTATTTCATCAGTCTATGTAATCATTGTTGCTGATAAAATTACAATTATTACATGTTAATCTAATCTGAGGGAAAAATGTAACAAATTATAATCAAAATTTAAATGTTTCCAACAATGGTGACACAATGTGTATAAATATTTTTCCTTTTTGACTTTATCTATTTCCAAGACATTGTTGATATAATACATAAAAGATGGTAGACAATGTCCAAAAGAAAAACAGCTTTACACATGAATTACAAGGATTTGAAAATGCTCAGAAAATTGTTTGAATGTATGAGGGATGAAGTAATTGGACAGTAGGACATTATTATATAATGAGAAACTTTGTGACTTATACATTCATATGGTAGGCCTTGTGGTGGGGAAATGTCTATGAAAGAAGGCCACTTGTAAGACTAAGAAAGAGACAGCAGGTCAGTATGAAAATTAACCTCACACATTTAATTTAAAATGTATGAAATAAATGCAAACAACAAACAGTTGAAAATGCAGAGCTAAGCACATATTTTTATACACATTAAAACATGGAAGTAGATTTCCTTGTACAATATAAACAAGCACACATAAACAAATGTTACCTGCTCTTGCCCATGAGAGAAATGAGGTGATGCAAATCTGCTATTTTCATGTACTGCACTTCCTCCTTGTCCTAAAAAATCAGAGGAAGAAATCACAAAAAAAAAACATAAATAACATTAAGCCTGCACCAATCACTTGCACTGTATATGAATTATAAAACTGTACTTAGAAGCAGGGCATTTCACTTGGTTAGCAAACTAATTTAACATACAGTATGACTGAGCAAAACACCTTATCAAATGAAACCTGGGACACTGTTCATGGTGATACCTAATCTGTTAAGTTTAAAGGCTTTCTAATTCTTTATTGTGTCATTAAATTTTTAAAATGCCAGCCTGGGAATTCTTGCATGATTATGGAAAACTTCTGTGGAGCAGCAATTATGTTATTACCAAGATCACAGTAGTCAAGTGATGCTGACTGAGTATTACTTGTCTTTCGTGATCGATTGTGTCCCATGTCTGGTGTTGGTTGCCAATCCAAGGTAACCTATGAAGAAATGAACACTTCACACTTTGATAGTAATAAAATGCAATGTAGACCAACAAACATGATCATGGTTTTCCAGTAAATGTAAAACATATAACAAGTATCTACAACAGGAAGATACAGTATGCAGACACTATGTGAAGAAAATTTATGTTCCTAGAAGTGCCAGCTAAACATCAAACTGTTCCCACACTTTAGCTTTCAATTCATCATCATAATGTATTCTGAGTTGTATTTTCACAAGGAAACATAGGTTTCCCACCAATCCTGTTGAGCATGGCTAATGCTAAATGCTATCAGACACAATTACAGTTACATACCTAGCCAATTGTCAGTCACTGATGTGACTATCTTGACAAAAATTAGGGTAGATCTATAATCAAAAATTCCTCATTATGTAATAATGAAATAGTTCCATCCACCTCCCATCCTCATGTATTTCCTTAAGACATAACTTCTTGTAGCACAATCCAAACACCCATCACTAATACCAAAGACCACCAACGTCCAAACATAATCCTGAACCACTTCCATAAACTGTCCACCCTCATAAAAAGAATTGGCAATAACCCTTAAGTTGCTTATGTATGAAATGTAGTCAAATCTGTCATTTTCATACAGAAGCTTGGGATTTTATATTCAAATTAAAACAGCAAAACAAAGAAGATCAGAACTACATTATTAAACTGGTTGTTACAAGACAACTACAATGTCAGAAATAAATTATGATTTTACAGTCATGTGTCTGAGAGCCAAAGAAAGTTGGTAAAACATCACAAGCAGTAATATATTCCCAATGGAGAACAGACACAATATATATTCATCTCATGCATTTCCTGCAAGGTTAATTTAAATTTACTGGGCTTTTTAAATACTGAGGACAACAAAATTAATTATAATGATTTTAAATTTTGAATATAATTCTGTACCAATACTAACACTAAAAATCATGCTCTTTCAAAAATAATGATGGGAATTCTGAAATTATAATGTTTTAACCCAAAATATAAATGTTGATTACTTATTAAATTCCAAGAAAACCATACAGATATTGGTTGGTCATATTGCAAGCATGAGCCTGTTTCTCCTTACCAGAAGCCATTTTAGTCTTCAATTGAACACAGAAACACACCAACAATCACTCCCAGTCTCAACAGAATTACTGTACAACCAGAAGTGACACAGTTCAGATCTTAGGCATCTTACCAAAGTTATTTCAGGTTGAACTCAAAAGTTATATTTTTAGCACTCTGTAATACTGATTTCTACCATGTACTATGCTGACTGAAAATACTGACTCAAGGCTACTATATTACGCCTCCCTGAATGGTCTGACATAAAATGTGTACACAGTTTATTATTAATGAGACCACAAATATTCTCTGACCATGAACTTGTAACAAAAATAAAGAGTTTAATACCAAAGTAATCTAAATCACAGCATGTAACAGAATTATTGAAACTAAATACAAGGATAGCTGAAAGAATCTCATGAAACCTACTACCCTTCAAATACTTCCAGCTTCAAAGAAGAGTCTCACATTCACCCCTCTTAATTTTCTACAATCAATTAGCACCATAACAATCATAAAACTTCTAAGGCAGGAATAACAAGAGCACAACTTAATGTACAGTTTTAAATCTGATGCAGATTAAGATATTTTTTAAATATGCAACTTTTATTGTTGTAATAGTTTTGCAGAATGTAAAACAATGTGGCAGAAGTGGAAAATTTATATTTAACTTTCTGTTTAATGGTGATAATTAATAACCATTCAAGCTAGACCTGTGACATTTTGTGTGGAGAAGCATCATAAGTATTTTTTTATGTATTAATAATAACAAACTTGTCAATGGTGAAACATCTGCAGTTATATCTAACATATTTAATTCAATGAGAATCTGTTCTCACCAAAAATAAGATCACTAAATGTTACAATCATTGATTCATAACACTGTTGTCACAGAACAAAAGAGAAGGGACTACTTGGAAGACCTAAGTGTAGATGGCGGATAATATTACACTGGAAAGTATAAAGTGATTCATCTAGAACAAGACACAGCCCAGTAGTGGGCTCTTGTGAACATGGTATGAACCTCAGAGTTTCATAAAAGGTAGTGAATCTCTTGAGTATCTGTGAAATTACTGGTTTCTCAATAAAACTCTGTTCCATGGAGTTACTTAATTTATAATGCAATGACAATTGAAGTATTTGTTTTCATGTGAATTTCACAGAAAATGACAACTGAGGGATAGTTTTCATCATAGAAAGACAGAGACATTGCCAGATTGCTTCCATTTGATCATATGCATCAGTAGGGTGTTCCTGCTATATGACAACAATGTGCACTGGTCTGCTGTTATCTATTTTATGCTTGAAATAATTAACAACCTTAAAAACTAATTAATAGCTTGCCTGTGGTAAATCTAATACTTGGGTTTTTGATCATCCAATTTAAAACACAGTAAACTGTCATTAAAACAAACAACTGTCTGAAACACGTTACTATCGCACAAAAAAATGATATTAAGTTGTAAGTAGACTGTAGTTAATGATGAAGACTGGCTTATTGCTATAAATCTCACCATGTGACAATCCTTGTTACTTCATGCTGTCATCTTCTGTGACACCCACTGTAGGATTTATATATTGAGCCACAAAAATGAACATCAAAATGTACAGCAATGTCATCTATACTTCCATTAATTTAATAACATCCACAATATAGGCACTTTTATTTTACTGAATTGGAAATACCTTAATATAAATATGTGACTACTTACAAGATTGTTAGGAATATTGTTAAAATTCTGGCCTCTCCTTGTCTGTGCAAAATCACGTGATGAATCATTGTGGGCCTTAGTCTTTGGCACTGTTCCAGTCTGTCGCCCATTTATGCCAGGAGCCATGGTTCACTTGACAAAGAATACTCAACAGTTATCTGTCTACAACTAAATTACTGATTTTGGTTATTTAGCAACACCATTTCAACTGCAGAGGTTACATGATATCAAGCAAAGAGCATAAGGGTACAGCGAATTTGAATGGAGCAGCAAAGGGTAAATGACACCATAACAAATCTTGAGGCTACATATAATCAAAAGAAGTGTATTCTAGTAATGTGATGGGAGGAAAAATTCATTAATATTATTCTCACATCCTATTTCACATTATTATAATCTAGAAACATTCAGTATATGATATACTAGTTCATTTCATGCTGGTCTGTAGTTTTTTATGCAGCCCTTTCTTGGAAAAATAATGCACCTTTCTCTGACATAAGAGCTGGCTGTTATTTAGCCTGAGGCCAGGTAAATTTGTCAAGGGAAGCAGTTATTAGTGCCCGCAAGCAAAAAATGTGAATATATGGCACTGACCACAATTAATGGTGGTTCAGATAAGGATCAAATATTTATCTGCCTGAAATAATGGCACCATATGAATTCTAACTTCTTACAGTAAAATAAGATAATTATGTAAAGAAATATAGTGTAGCCAATATAATTTTTATTCACATGATGGTTTATAAACATGGCTGATGTCAGTAGCAACAGTAGCAGGATGATACAGCAGTGAGGTTTCATGATTTCATCTGTCTGAAGGTCAAAACTTTAAATTAACAGACTGACATTAATGACAGTTACTGAACTGCCATCAGTGTCCTTTGTATTAAGGTGTGTATGTTGGGTCAGATTGAATTACGTTCGTGTAATTCATTACATACAAAAATACTATTGCAAGAACTGGTAACATGACATTTGGAACTACAAGCATAGGTACAGTGCTGAAGATACAGGTACTGATGGAATGAAGAAAGGGGAAGTGAGATGGATGAGAGGAAGCTTTCTAAAGTTAATTTAGTTTACAAAGTAATACAGGAAGGTGAATACAACATGAGTTTTCCAACAGCTTGGCTCAGGTGACATGAATAAGGTATGTTCTAAAACATATGCAAGTGCTATAGTGGAAAACTGTTCTACCCCAGCCTTTAGACAAAGCTCCCTTTGAGGCATCTAAATTACAATGCACAAAACTGCTCTAACTGCCCCTTATATAAAGACAGCCTGAAGACATCTGACCCCAAACTTATGTAACAGTTACCAAATTACAAGAAATTCGTAACAAAATGTTTGTTTTACAATTAACCGCTGATTATAGCAATACCATCATTACTTCTTCAAGATACATATTATTTTGTTATTTTCTAACATTTATGTGTGTTCCTATTGTTACAGTTTAGTATGGGTATCAATGACAATTCCATGACATTTGTGGTTATGTATGATACAATGACAATACAATGGCAAGACAGAAAAGGTTACAATTATAAGAATATCTTCTAATCAAACATACACTTTTGAATTTCAATAAGACGGCAAGACGGCCTTCCTTTCGTACCTGATAAACACTGATGAACTGAATTACAATAAGAAACCCGACATTCCAACATTTAAAAGTTGTTTACATTTCATGTTTCTTCAGCCATTTAAACATACAAATACAAGGACGCAAATGAATTTTCTTTTGAACGTCACACCACAGTTATGAGACACCACATTCCAAAAGTATAATATTGAACACTTCCATTTATTCGAAATTAGCCTACAACAGCGCCCCGTTGGCTAAACAGAACACTACCTTATTATGGCAACAGTTCGAAATAGTTTCCGTTTGACAACATAAACCCAAGCGCAGCGGAATTTTGCGATATTATAAACAATGGTATAACGTCTGAAAACTGGATTTAATAATCTGTGTACATTTATTAATCAAAATTTTGTAGCCGATTCTGAACTAGAAATTGTCTTGCACTTTTTTTGTGGTTTGGGCCTGTCACTACCAAATTTCTTCTCTGAGGAGTTCTTGCTTCATATTCGGGAGATCCTGGGTTCATATCTCAGCCAGGAAAACGGCTGTACTGACAGGTTTATCATGGTATTCCACAGCCGAGTAAAATACCGGAATCGTCAGCTGAATTAGGTCAACCACTTACTTTCAAAATCTTTCCAATTTGTTAATTATAAGAATCTATACAGTTTGAGATACTGACTACATCTTTAAATAAATCACAAATAATGTAGTAAATAAATAATGGGCTGCACACTGCTCATTTGCTTTACCTGGTCCTAAAAATGAGTATTTTTAATTCTATTGTGATGAATCACAAAGATGATCCGTGGTGACCGTCTCTATGTTCAAACACTGCTAGTACGCACATTTGTTTCAAAATTGTAATGCAATATTATTACTAGTACTGCGACCTTGTTTGTCAGTTATTACCTACTGCTTCCTGCAAAGGGCCATTCAACAATGTTTTTGCAGCAATGATATCTGAACTCAGTTAAAAATATATACCTAAAATTTTATCCAAAGAGAAATTAAATTATTAGGTGTTCTTCATGCGTAAGAATGAGTAAAGGCTCTTATGGGCCTATCCATGTCTGTCTACCATATTTTTCCCTATGCTGTAGACAAACTGCATGACCAGGGGCATTTTCCTGATGATGGAGGCAGCAAGGACCTCTGAAATGTGAATAAACTTCTACCAGACTACATGGCACAGCAACCCAGAAGACAAGTCATATTCATGATACATATTATTTGATGAGGTCAGTAATTTCTACTTGTGGATTATGTTTTCACTATTAAACCTCTTCTAAAAACTTGATGTATAGGTCTACATACTTCTAAGTTCACTTTCGTGAGTGTAGTCAACTGTAATGTGTTAGCTGGCTACATGAGTACAGACATGATGTACCACCATGTTTTGGTAGAGGGTTAATATTAATTCTTTCATCTTAACTAGAACCAAATTCTTTTGTGGTAGAATTTATGAAAGGTATTTTAAATAATATCTGGAACAAGGGCATTAAGAAACAATGTCTGTACACAATTTATTAATATATTTGTCATTGTTAACATGAAAATACATTTATTTACTTTATACACACATCTGATTTCATACATTCATTTACCATTATCTGTGTTAACAAAACTTCCAATCTTCACTCCTTTATATACTGAATGGATGGAAATGATTTATCCGTCAACCAGTGAAATGACACATTCAATCCTTGTGAAACCATGTTGTCTGTTAATAAACTAAATGCAATTCTAGTACAAAAGAAAGTACAATAATTTATATTAATCATAAGAACAACCACATAACTATCCTGGTGGTTATTCAACTAGCATACAAAATATGAGGGGGCTGAGAGTGTGTATGCTTTGTCATAAATCACAAACATATACTAAATAATTCAGAATAAATTTCATCTGTCTCTTTAAGAGAGACAATAAAATGCTGGAAAGCTGGAGCTAAAAGAAATTAAGTAACAGCAAAATAGATACAAATGCATAAGTAACAGCAGGATAGTTATAACTTACATAATGAGGAGTTTCACATTTTATGAGCTTCTGATAATATTGTGGTGATCAAATAAGAGATGAAGACATGGGGCAAGCAGTATGAATACAGTTATTGAAGAGTGTTATATTTCTCTGGTTGTAATATATGATAAAACATCAAGTCTCTGTTAATAGAACATTGTTTTCCTTTGCTTAAATTTGTTTACAACTGTATGAAATAAATACTTCAATTCTGTTATTTATGGACAGTAATGTACATAAGTTTGGTAGACAGCATAGCATATCACATACATCTTATGCAAACATTCAACAGATCACTTTAGTACAATCACACAATTTATACGAAATATCTCCAGTTATAATATTCTTGTTGATTGTGTTGAGTTCCACTACCCCTGATAAGAGAATGAAGGGACAAAATTGTCAGCATAGTAGACCTAAAGCTTAATGTGGGTTCCAATAAAAACTAGGAGCCTGTGTTCTCCACATTTCCAAAGTGCAAGCCTTACTTTGGTGTGCTCAACATTAAGAATAGATTTAATAGCCCATAAAACAACACAGTATGTTATTAATGTTAGATACACCATAAATGTAAAAGCTTTAATATGTTTGCAAGAAAAAAAGAGTACCCAGATTTGATCAGAAATTGAACTTTGTGATTTTGTCTCGTCTCCAAATTGCCAGGTTCTCAACATACTGAACGTAATATACTTGTTTATTAATTCTTATCCACTGCTATGTTTTTCAAACACTAACAAGTCATACCAGTCAAATTTGGTTTTTGTACACTGATTTCAACATTTCTTGTAATTCCTTCGATGGAGTTTTCATTTTAGGAAGAACATTTTGATATACTTTCAAGTAACGTCTTTTGAATTTAGTGATAAAATTTAAATGTTCAGAAAGCACACAGTACAATCTAAGAATTGTATGTACAACAAAACTGAGGGTTGGCACAACAGACACCAAACATAGGAAATGAGTTTGCTCAGGGCTGGCAGTGAAATGGTAAAAGATATAACTTTTATTGACCTTTTTCAATGTATCTAAAATGACATTAGGCCTTAGCATAAATTAAGGTCTCAACATAAACAAAGTCACATATGTCTGATGAATTTTGGTGAGGACTTCAAGTTAATAAGCAGAATTTGTTCCTCTTTGTCACAATATAGGATATTAGTCAGTTGTTATACAACAGAAATTACATCATTCAATTGTTAAGTTACATGAGAACAATGATACAGTTACAGTCATTTATAGGGGCATTGATCTTGAAGTTATTATGGCTTGCTTCATTAAAATTTATTCATCCATAGAAATATTATTACAGCTGCATATCCAATCAGATATGGTAAAGCCAACAGGAACTAAAGTATTCCTGTGTTACATGTCTTACAATTATAATGTACTATAAACTGCTCACAATACAACAAACTGATCATTACAATACAAACCTTCCTTGTAACACATACCTCTAATAACTTGTATATCTAAATTCAAAACTTAAACAGCAATAGTACAAATGTCCTTCGTGTGTACACATAATACTTAGAACATCTAGTAATATAACAATTACAAACTTTACATCAGTTAAATATGTGTAAATTATTTCTGTTTGACAGTGTTTAGTGCATAGTGTAAGATGTATCACTTGCAACCAGCATGCATTGAATCACTCGCAGATAATAATGACATGAAAAGTGCTATTGTTGATATGGTTAAAATTGCAATCCATGTTGAATACAGGATTGTGATTACAAGTCCCAAGGAATCTTATAATTAGATTCAATCATGATGGGTCTTATGACAGCCAACAATCCCTCTGAGAAAAATGTAGAAATTTATGTTAAAATAATTTGTATCTGTTTTATAATTACAACATGCTCAGAAACATCTTAAGTGCGAATTTTGGTATAGACCACTCCACACCATGTTCCAGGGCGGTTTCTTAAATTTTCACAAATTCTTGATTTAATTATGTTAAAATACCCACATCATATCATTTACCTTTACCTACAAAATGAAATTTTTAGAGGTAGGGTCAAATATAAAACTAAAGGCAAGAATTGTAGCTGTCTTTGGTAAAATCAATAGCAGTTAATGATATAAAAGAAGATCAAGAATTCCATTATATTTTCTGGTGTATCCTGTGGTTTTAACTGCAACATAGCTTAATACATTAATGATTATCATATTGGTCTTGTAACTCAGGGGACGGAATTTATTCTTTCTAGTTCTCACTACATTTCAGTTATCCCAAGTAGCCCCTGTACTATGAAGTTCATAATAAAAACACTATTTTCAACTAAAAATGCCTTGGATAATTGAGTAAAATTTTTTAAACAGTATATATCCAAAATTGGCTGAAAACATTTCAATATATTTCTCAGTAGTATCTGAGCTACTAGATTTGTGTTGCTAAGTTTTTGCAAAATAGCACATAACTAACACTAAAGTATTGGAAAATTTTCCCAGGTTTTGCAAAACCATACAACTTCTAGTAGGATTCTTGACAGTACTTCTCCAAATGGGTCTTTCATGACAGTATATTTTCATCCAGTTTAAATGGGAAACAAATGTACACCATGTGTTTGAAGGTAGGCAAACCTTAAAATACATATGTTGGCAGAATTGTGGGAAGTACCTATAAACATAATGCAAACTATCAATTGCAACATGTTGACCACAGTCAACAGCTGAATTTACAATTACTGTGTATACATTTCCATATCTCAACATGAATGCTGAGAGTACAGTATACCATTTTTAGAAGTTTAACAGGAAGTTCTGAAAGAAATCATGGTCAGTAAAAGTGAAATCTATGAAGGATGTGATGATACACTATATCATATGTACATGTGACTTCCAGATGTACCTGGAAAGGGTTGTGGACTACAAAACTTGACTGTCAATAGTACAGTGTAGGATTTAGTAATCCTCATGAATATACATGTACAACATGCAAAAACATTTCTTCTCAAAATAAAAATAAATGGATTTTGAAGACAAGGAGAAAGAATGGACTGTGTTGATATGTACACACAGTGGCAGTGGCCAGTAACAAATGTAATGCCACAACAGTAAAAATTACATGTGATACTGTTCAAAATATCTAATGGTAATTAATGGTTAAAAATTTTCTGCAAGTGTACGCTACACCATCACAACTTCTACTTCTGCTATTGGTGTTAAGAGCTCACTGTTTCACTTTCTCTTACTACTCTTTAACTCCCTTTCCAGGCAATAGTTTTGTAACTTTGAATTGTTGCTTGTTATGTTAACAGTTACAAATAACAAGTGCAGTTGAGCTAACTATAAATCCATTGACCTGTCAGTCAGCTTTTAGTATTACTAATATGCATATGTTCACAACACTCTGACCTGTCTGTGTCTACTTATGACTAATGCCAGCACACAGAAAGTCACTTTGATGTTACTTGCTTCATTCAATTTGACTGCTTCTTAATTAACGCAATGGCCATTTAATTGGCATTTAGCTTTTAGCGATTCATCGTAAAATGTTTATCTTAACTCAATACATTTCATGTATTATATCACCAGTGAATATGCATCACTGAATACAGTGCCACCTGTGTGCAATGAAAATAATAAATGATAACATTTTATGTTACAGAATAATACACTGGGAATTTTAAATTTTAGAGTGGGATAAATGTATGAAAATTCCCTGCAGTGTAAATAAGCGTCTTCTATAACGTGTGAGATTTTACAATTGGGTCCAGGATGTCTTTTAGAAAGACATTAATATTCTTAGATTATATTAAAATATAAGCATTTAAATATATGAAATACAAGCACTACAGTATGTCTAGAGACAGGTAATTTTTTAGGAATATGTTCATAAAATGAATTCTTCTCCAAAGTATAAGGAAGGAAAGAGCACATAGATGTCTGACTTTCTGTATCAATTTATGTTTCTTATAATACATTCTACATTATTAATGTCAGTGTCTGGTGTGTTACTACAGTTATGATGACTCAGCATATAGCTTAGATGAGGAGACAAAAAATCAGTACAGAATTCTTGTGAGGAAACTTGTTGTAAAGCAGCCATTTGCAATAATGAGGAGGATGGAAGTATGATTTGATGGATCTTAGATAACAGGTTATGAGGATAGGACATGGATGGAACTGGCTCAGGATTGTGTCCAATATAGAGGCTGAGTGAGAAGTGGGCACTTGCGCAAAGGACTGATTTTGGTCGTATGAGATGGACCCATCCAAAGCATGCGCTATAGGGGTATCAGCTTAAGTTGGTTTGTAGCACTAACTGTGTTTAGATCGGTGCATCACCGCAGCTGAGGCTGAGTGACCCCCACTATTACTGAACTCCCCTCTCGACTTACACATCACGTATTTAGGTGCCACGACTACTCACGTGTCCTCTAGGCTTTGTTATTACCAAGTTTAACCTTCAGGTTCTAATTTCAGGGAATTAGTTGATTTTATCTAATGTATTAGCTGGTACATTGAATTTATATTTTCCACATCAAACAGAAAAGAAATAGTGAGACCATTTTATATAGGCAGAGCATTTATACTGCACATTGCCTATATGCAAGAAATGAAATACGTATTAACTAACCTGCTGTGTACTAATAATTAGCCTGACAACTGATTGGAATGGCTAAGCAGTAATTACTCCTACCTTGTATTCATAATCAATCACTTTGCAGATTTGAGCTAACCTGGATAATATATTGTGTGTAATTTACGCTAGAAGATCCAAGCAGTGACTATGCAGTTAGACAGTTCTTTGTTCCTTTATAAGTTTCTATGTACTTTATATAATTTTTGTAAAATAATTTGGCTCCATGTTTTCTATTTTTACATAATACATTGTTTCAGTTAATTAAGACATTATCATGGGATACCTATTAACGTTCATATGCATCTTTACATGCCAACCATTCATGTCTTTCATCTCACAATGTACTTAACTGATTTTGATTAAATCTGACAGAGCTGAATAGCAACAATTTTAAATTTAATTTTGATGCGTATTGGCACATTATAACATGTACTTTATACAAAAGCAGTTTCTGTATTTACTACATTTATAAGCAAATGTATAGCCAGCTGCAGTGGCCACGCGGTCTGAGGCATGGACCTCATGCGCCTGGCCGCTGGGACCGTGGGTTCGAGTCCCACTCAAGGCATGGATGTTTGTCCGCGTCTTTCTGTGTTTGTATAGGTAGAGGCCTTGTGTCAGGCTGATCACTTATCCAAGGAGTCCTACCATTGTCCAAACAGATCAATCGAATAAATAGAAACCTCGACACCTACGGGTAAAAGAGGCTGAGAGAAAGAAAGAATAAACAAATGCATAATTCAAAAAAGGCAAATTATATACTTCAGTAAGTTCTATAACATATTTGAAATATTCTTATTGGTGAATATTTAACTAAACAAATGGAATAGGATATACCAAGAAATGTGTGTGTTTTAAAGTGAAGTACATATTTTCAGTCTCATTTCCCCTAAAATAAACATTCCTGTCATTATAATGTACACTAAAACATACAAAGACAACAATTTGCATGTACATATCAAATTCAAATTATTGAGGAAGCAATATGGCTTTCATTGACTTTATTACTGATACAGAAAGGCATTCATCTTATCTACATACTAGTTTATTTATTGCATCACCTGCTGGGTATATCACCATATCAAGAAATACTTCCTTCTCCAGAGTTATATTTTTATTCCTTTAGACCATGATATACACAGAAGAGGACACAATGAACAGTGATAACTATGAAAATCTTAAATATTATACCAATTAATTTTTATGTATATGCCCTTTACTCTTAATAACTGCAACAGTATTTGACATTATACATTACAAATATTCCATTGAACCTAACATGTCTACAACACTTGGAATAACACTTAAAACTTCCTCACAATACTGCATCTGTATTTGTATCTGTTCACCACCTAACACAACATTTCTCTTGATGTGTAACAAGTCAAATTACATGTAAAATGTTCATGAAGTATATATAAATTTCCTACATTCTGTGATTGGGGTTATAAATAGTTTTATACGTGCATGATATATATATATATGACAATTCATTTTTGTCAAGTATGATGGTATATTTTAAGACTAACATTAAAGCGGTGATTGTCTACTAGAAGCTTCATAAAAATCTGAGTTTATAAACAGCTGGGATAAGTCTATATGGTACATGCTTTTGATGCAGCAAAAACAGTACACTACTTATATAAGTCATATTTCTTTTTACACCACAAGAACATGATATTCTTTGCTGTAATGGAGTTACAGTCTATAGGAATAGGCATTGATAAATACTGCATTATTTTGTACATTTAACTCTTCACTTACAAAATAATAATTGATATAATCCAAACTTCTAAGCGTATCATTTGTCAGTTGCCTATTTCCATTATTTTTAACTGTTACATTAGAGGCAATTCAATTTTTTTTTAACTTGATGGTTTTGTGTGTCAAAATTGTTATCTGGACCCTGTATGGACTGAACTTCCATAAGTAAAATAAACATAGTTCAGAGACACATTTACTTAACTACAAAAAATATATATTAAATTTATTTTGAGCACATACATAATTTTCAATAACTTGTCATTTCAGAACTATAAAGCTCTGTGCTTGAAGTAAAATTCAAAATGAATGGGATGGATGGGTAAAAAGACCATGTGAATCCAAAGTATGGATCACAGGCATTAAATTAGTGTTGTAATGTATTTTCTGTGGAAACTGTCCACTGTGTAAGATCAAAAAGAGGTTTCAATTTTCTATCTGCAGGTGAACAGAAAGAGTATTCATTGTAATAGTAAAGTCTGTCTAGCAGGAACCCACAAAGAATGTATCCTTTCATCTTATATGAAGACAGGACACTGTCAGCCTCTCAAATAGCATGTATACTTTATCCAGACACTGGACAGTAATAAAAAGAACAGTAATACTATTGTCATATACCTTTAGAAGCATGTTAAATTAGTGCATTGAAGTTAGGTTCATTTCACATTTAACTGCCACATGACATAGTGATATAATGTTCTCTCATACTTGAGTTGTAAATGCCATATGCTAAAGCAGTGTTTCTCATCCTTCCCAATGCAATGACATTAAAATATATTTCAATATCTTACATCTTGGCCTGCACATGCAAGCATAAACTATATACATATTATTCTTTATATTTATTCATCCTTTTCATTTTTTACCCTTTTATACTGTGCAACAGAGTTCATAGCTACACTTAATGGATTAACAGCATTCTTATAAATATGCAGGCCTATTAAATGATGAGCATTACAAGAAAAAATATTAAAATTAAATATCACTATTCTTGAAAAGTGCAGCATGTTACAAGAAATATCAAGGCAGCAATATTTTTAACAAAGAAAAAGCATTATGGGCTAATGAGATGACAAACCAGAGTTTAACAAGTTCTTAATTCTTGAACTGCTGTTAAATGTGTAGAAACCAATTTTAATCGCAAGTTATGGCAGTCCTGGACTCACATTGTAGCACATTGGTTTCAAATTTCTGAGGAATCTCCCGAATTTTAATATAAACCAGATTCTCAGGTCACTAAACTGTATCTCTGAAATATAAGCTCAAGCTATAAACAAAGCCATATGATCGCTGAAAATCTCAGAATACAAACATTAAATGTCTCTGCCAATTACATAACTTTTTACTAAGCATGACTGATTATCTTTCTTCAGTTTTGGTAACATTAAATCACATGACATTTTTACTTCATGCAATGTCTTACACATTCAGAAAACTGTTGACTAGTGAGTTATAAATGGCAGTTTACCTGGCTTTGGATAGGGATGACATTAAATATCCCACCTGCTATTTTTTGGTTTTCCAAGGTCCATCCATATGAACACATTGCTAGAATCTTCAAACAAACCATAACTGTTCCCTGTGACCCTTTCTTCTACCCCCTCCTATGGGCTAATAACTACAGACATTCACCCTGACAAACAGAGGTAACAGAAGTGCAAAAAAGAAAATTATAAAACAAACAGGGTAACATGGCAATGTTTCATGTGTGGTTTATTTAACAATGCTGTCAATAACTAGAAACACATAGTGATGAATGGTAGGATAATTAAAAAAGTGGATCTAGCCTAATTCAGGGTACTATCTCAGTATTTGCCTAGAGACTGAGGAGAACAACAATAAATTTCAGTCAGGATAGCCTGCCTCTGCAGAGATTTGAACCCAGGACCTCCTGACTATGAAGCAGGAGAGCTGACCACTTTTTAAATAATGATTTGTCTGGGAAATGTTCAGAGACAATATCTTTAACACCAAAGTGGTCTAGTCCATAACTGTAGTTGTACATTTGCCCTGCTTAGTCTTAACCCAAAACATAACTCCAACCAGTTGTCATTTATGTAACTTTCATTCCTCCGCTTCAAACCATGAAGTGTGTAATATGAAATACAGAGACTAATGCAACTAATGACTTTCAAAGACTCTGAATTGTAAATAAATTAATTACTGCATTTGCCATTGTGTAAGGTACAGAATGTCTACTAAAAACATCATTCATCTTTTACACCAAAGGTGTTATTTAAATAAAGGTTACATTAAAATCCTAAAATGTGCTCAATCAGAAGAGGTCTAACTTTTTCAGTTTAATAATTATTTTATTTTTGAAATGCTTCAAAATCTGTCATAAATGGTGGTGCACATGTGAGACAGTAACATGTTCCTTTAAAATGTTGTAATCACTATAAAACTACATGACTTTACAACCCAAAGGACACACAAACTGCATTTTAACTGCTTTAAAAACCTCAACTCTCATAAAATTAAATAAAATTATGAAGTAAATGCCAATATTACTAGCAGTTATCATACATTAGTATTCTTAAATATTTCTCCTCCTTTATTTCACTGGTGTGAGTGCCATTACACTCAACTTGAGACCATTATAATAAAAATAAAAACTAATATGAGATTTATGGACATACATACCAGCAATTATAGTTCCATATCTCATTTTAACAGAAATTAAGAATCTGATCTGTCATAATTCAGCCCAGTTTGTTCATTCTCCCTGCAAGCAATTTACTACTTTAATCTATTAAACAGCTAATAACAATATCAAAATGGAATATCATTTTCTTGTTAATAACAGTGCACTGGGTTGCACATATATCTTGTATGTGGAAAAAAATTTATACTGCAACAAGGTGTGAAAACCTATTAAAAAGCAGAACTTGGAAGAGTGGAAAGGAAATCAGAGGATAACAGAAATGGGTTGTGAGATACAAGTTGGACTGAACAAATTCAAAGTCAGCTCCAGTGGCATTAGTGGTGTTCAAGCATTTGAAGGCAAAACATTCTTGAAAAGTAGTTAATTTTTTTCACAACTAGGGCATTTTTTGTCTGCAAGTCCACAAAATTCATGTAAGATACTGCTACATGCTTAACTCATAAAAATTCATGCACAACCTACTATAATCTGTCAGAATGTTTCATAATTTGACATACTTTTTTGTGCAAGACTGCAGCAGAAAGGGTATATCATATTCTGAACATGAAATGTCAAAAATATAATTCTGTCAGGTACACTGACTACAGTGACTAGACAATCAAAGAATTTTGTACAGTGTAATTAAAATATAAATGTGCTAACATGTAACTCGTTCTAAGTAGATTATTTATGAAGAATCTGACTCCATTAATATATGTCTCAGTGCATTCAAAGTCAATTTATATAATAGGCCATTCTACAATTGGTACTAGTTTGTATCTTGCATAATTCTGTTGTTAGTATTAACTACATAGAGTGATCAGCGAATCTTTAATGTGCATAAACTGTGTTTGCATCTCAGTAGTTAGAGATTAGAATATTTCTAAAGTAGAAATAAAGCCAGCAGTATTAAGTTGAACTGAATGAATGTTTCTTTGGAATAAGCTCCAGCAATGTGATCATTATAGTCCATCATGAAGTTCAGGGATTCAAGAGTGGCCTGTTTCAGCCTCAGTGTTCATTTTGTCCATTAATCTTTAAAGAGATGTCCAAGTCTTTATCTAAAAATGGTATTACAACCATGTAGTCTGGTAGGAATTAACTAACGTTTCAGAGATCCTTGCTGCCTCCTTCTTCAGGGCAATCACCCTGATGATGGAGGTAGCTAAATCCCAGAAGACAGTTACCTTTTTTTTGCCACTATGAGAACCTTAAATCCTATTAAATTGTTATCTTCTTGTAAAAATACTGCACGGAAACGGATGTAGGCACACAAATAAATCCATCTCTTTAGTGTAGATGTGTACTTAAACTTCAGAAACAAATATGCATATTGTATACACAACTATGTATAAGTATTCCTTGTCACACGATAACACTGTATAAATGACAATTATAATTTTAATACATGCTGTTCATCAGAACCTGCTTAGGGATTTTACAAAAGTCTCAGCACTAAACATTTGCCAGGTTGGTTTGTGGATTCAACTGCTGAAATTGTTATATCATATAGAATAAGAGATGATTATGGATGCTGAAATGAAAAGAGAATGGGAAGAAACAGCTGAAGCCTGCTGCAAACTACTACCCCAGATACCAGATTCAACAAGAGGACAGCTTAAATAAGCAACAAGGTTAACCCTTTCATAGCTAGTTTCTTCACATAAAGTGCATTAAATTGCATAATGTTGCTATTGTGTCTGTCCATCCACCCACATGCTTCACCCCTCAAACTACAGAACAAATTTTTATGAAATTTAGTGTTTAAAATCTCTACTAAAAGTTGTTCATGTATTTGATTTTGGTTCATATTGGTCCAGTAAAACTCCTATTGTGTATAAAATTCAAATATAGCTTTAGTGATTTTCTCAATATTGGTTCATTGTATAAAAATAATTAATACATGATATAAAATACAGATCTCATCAAGATCAAGTTTTATTTGAAACATTTGATATGTGAATATTTATTGAAAGACAAGAAAAAGCATAATTGTATTACTGTGTACACTGTGATATCCAGTGTGGATGATTTTTCAATAATAGATTTCTATCTATAATAAATTAATACAAGGACAAGTGTGATATGAGATTTGTAACACTTCAGAAAATATTTGTACCATACTCTATTGTAGTAGGTTTTTCCACACTTCTCTAGATCCACATGAAAACAGACCAGTGCAGAGTTTTTTCACTGTTTTATCATAAAGAGACGTGTGTCGAAAATAAGATATATTATGAGTAGCACTGAAAGGGTTAAGCACAAGTTGTCCTTCAAACTGCATGAAAAATTTGTCAGCAGAGAGAAGAGTGCAAGTATGAATTAGTTATAGCTAGATTTGTCCATCCTGGAAATTGAGCAAATGTGATACTAGTAATATACTCATCTTTTTGTGTTTAAATATTTATTCATTGTCTCATTGTAAAATTACTGACACTGGGGCAGTTTTTAATTCATACACCTACTGGACCAAATAGAGATTAACACATTCACTGACAGTGACAACAGCCAAACATCTTTTCCCACCATATCATCATATCAGATCAGTTATTAAAGTATTTACTTTCATCTCCAAATGACATCATTCCTTGCTACATAATCCTGACAGGTCATAGTACACACTTTGAGAACTGGAATATAAATTTTGATTTTCAGCATACATTTTAATGGGGTACGAAATTCTTGAATTGGAAAAGCACAACAATTGTTTAGCTGGCTGTTTTGCCCACGGAATTCATCTAATAAAGAGGATGTATCTAACACCCTTTTTGTATTTATTTACTGGTAATACATTTTATTACATAAATAAAAAAATTAATGCAAATACACAGTGCACATCTGACCAGCAAACACCAATAATAAAGGAAGGGTGAATTGAACCACTAAATCAAAGCAGGCACATATTAGTGTACTAGTAAACTATATAAACTCTTCTAGAATTTTCTGCTTCTGTGAGACCCAAAATTATACAAGAAAATTACTAACTAAAGTGTGTAACTGCATAATTGAATCCCTAAATGAAGCACACACATATGGAACTACTCTGTAAAAATAATGTTATAATTAAATCTACACAAATAAAAAATTAATACAGAAATGATTCTGGATCATTTATCAGTGTGTAATCAGCATTTTAATTGTGCCCTTTCACATCAAGATTTTTAACTTTGCTGCGTTTACAGCCTGGTGCTCAATGTTTATTTGAAAGTTACAGAGTACAGCTGAAAATCAGAAGGTAATTCCCACTTACATTTCTTAGCTGTTAGTTGTTAAGGGAGGCAGTGCAAAAATATTTATAAAAGAAAGAAAAGAGACCCTTTGGACAAGAAAATTATGAAGGTTATATGGACTGTCCTCCTCGAGTACACTGACATGGTTTTCATCAATCAGAATGAAGTACAACAATCACAAAGCCATGTTATATGATGCAATATCCTGAAGTCTATAGTGGGCCAACTAGGGATACCACATAAAAGATATGCTGGGCCTTTAAAGGTTAACATGGGCATATACAACTGGAAACACATTTTTATGTGAGTATATCATTCATTAGTCTTTTAATGTAAATGTGTTAACTGGGTGAAGATGTGGCCTTACTCATCTGAACTGCTAAGTGATCAATATGATACAGATTTATAATGGTTAATATCACCATTATATAAATTTAAAATACTTTCTGATATCAGTATCTTCGCTTTTCTTATATTAAACATCTTTGGTTTAACATGCTGTAACATTGTTGCCACAATGTGCACATCCAGAAACAACAAATAACAGGCTTGTACCTACCAGATGCATGGAGTATACAGTGTTACCTATGAACCTCATCCATTTCAGAATATTTCTCCTCTCAAGCATAAATGGGGTGTTACCTATAAATATTGTGACAGCCAACTCTGTAGTGGTTCTCTTTATCGAAGTGTGTGCCACATGGCAACTGCTTTACGAGGACTCTGTGTCATGTCACACCAGTGGTCTCGTTCAGGTCCCTCTTCTTCTGGTCCAATGACAAAAGAGCCTAGAAGTGGGTTGTTGCCAATCAGATCATTTCCTTGGTCTATCAAACATACCTGCAAGGATACAATGCTCAGGGTATTTTCATATGATTAAATAGCTGACCAAACATGTAAAATATGTATAACAATAAAATGCAATTAAATCTTCTCAGGCAATCAAACCGATCAATATGGAACAAAATTATGTTTTGGGGACATGTGATTAGAGAACCATGAAAGCCGATCTAATACAGCTCAACCCGCAAGAGCCAAAAATGTGAGAGATAGGTGAGTTAGCAGTCACAAGGTCACCCATGACATGGTTGACCCAACTCAATGTTGCTTTGTCTACATCTGTCAGTGAATGAAATCAAGTGGTTATCCACCTTGCAGTTAACCTAACCACATGGTGCAGGATCTACTTTCAACAGTTGATAGTTATGCATAGTCAGATGCTTATGCAATTGCCTGCTTTGATGGAACTCACTACCATGTTCTAAAAATCTGCCAGTTGATCGTTTCCTTAGCCAGCTCAACCCAGCTCACATCCTGACAACCCATTCTGAAAATATGTAATATTTTCTAACCAATGGGTAGATTGCACTAGCAATGCTTTTTACTGTTGTTTGTTGGAGGTACCCAACTAGAATCTAGCTCTGGTATACTGGTTATCCTGGTGGATGAAGTCTTCTCAGGTGACCAACTGTGTGAAAATGGCATTGTAATCCAGCACTTCTGAGATTGTCTCTGCCTCCTGATAATGAAGACCTGACTGCATTCAGTCACCATATAGATTTAAATCTTCCATCTTGATGGATGTTTTTCATGGTTTTCCTCAGTCTCACCATGTAACTGCAGGGTAGGAACTTTAAAAAGGGCACAACCCCTCATCTTCTAAATCTTTACCTGTTCACCATACATGATCGCCTTTACATCTCATTTGATGCCATGTAACTTATGCAGTTGAATCAGCATCATAAATTTTCATCCTTTAGTTTCTATACTCAGAGTCTAATGCATAAGATCAATTTTCAGGTCTGAGCCACATATGTTGAAATAAATCTAATGTTTCAGCAAATATTGCAGCTACTATCTCCAAGATGAATGTCACATATCACATATAGGAAACAACCAAAGATTAATATATATACAGTGTATCTCATAAAGATGTATACACACATTCAATGGAAGAAATAAAGATATTTTAATAAACTAAACCATGACACATGTCAGCATTTGACTTCCCTAAATATACTTTTGTCATTGAACTTCAAAGAGCAGAGCTCTTACCTCAACAGCAGCATTAGATAGACTTGAAGAAGCCACATTAAAAGTAAGGGCTTCATTCCAGACTGGGTTGCAGGTGCCTTTCCGTGCAGCTGTTTTCTTTTTCTTCACCCTCTTCCCTCCACTCAGTAAGTACACCTTGACAAATGGATCTAAGAGAAATGCATATAAATTCTATATATTAATAGCCATTCAGTGTAAAAATGAACACCAGCATTTAAAATATATGCAGTTATAGTTTTCACAAAACTGTCATGTTCTCATGTCTCAAGCATTTCTCACTCTTATAGCTTCTTAACAAAATAATGTTTTTAAGAATGTGCACTAAACATATTGCAACGTATTTTTAAGATTTCATAAGCCTATCAATATTAGGTGAGGCATACAAATTTTGACGCCTCATCATGTAACTGCCTACATTTTTCTACTGTCTCATATTTATTGTATCTACTCACCTATATTGTCTTTATCCTTTGGTAAGAATAGGTTCCGTGCCTTGAGCAACACAACTGTAAGCCTTTCAGCAGAAGGCAGGTAGCTCAGTGAGAGGAGCACTTCCTGCATCTCTTCTGGAGGCTAAAGTAAATGAAGTGAAGTTAAGGTGATTTAATTGCTTTACCACAATGTGAAAAAACTTGTTGCTATGTGTTAATGTTAAAACTCGCTGCTATACATAATTAACTCATAGACCTACAAACATTCTGAAACACAGTACATTTAAATGAATGCACAAATACCTTCTCTCTCTGATTATGATTCTACAGTACCAAATGTAATCATATTAACACCAAAAGTAATACCTTCTTGTTTTTGGTTATCTCACCCCACACTTCCACATTTGATGCAACATCAAATTCATCCATGCTCATACACACTTCACCCACAACATCATTGCGTGAGAAACGGTCATAATCGAACACCTGAAACCAGAAAAGACATATCAGATACAAGTTTACTATTCAAAGGCTTACAGCTTACCTTGAAAATAATAAAGATAATAAAAATAATTTAGTACACTAAATAATTAGTCACCTAAGATGGTTCTTAATTACCAAATATGTGTGTATATTATGCTTCAGATAAATGACAGTATCCAATAGAATTACAGTATAATGCATCAAACATTGTCACAAATCTTTAAAAAAATCGTTAGTTTTGACGATCTGTAGATAAAATAAACATTTTTCAACTCATTAAACTTAAAAATTAACAAACCAGTAACTAATACACTATTTTTATGGGGCTAGAAAGTCAGTCACAATCATTAGAAGCTGCCATTAAATCCTACTCTGAACCTTCTAATTCATGTTCACATCTCCGTAACCTAATTCACAAAAATCAACTTTGCCTTTATCATACTATCTATCCATAAGTCTGCCAAGTGGCCTGTTTCCTCCATCCTCCTTTGTTTAATCCCCTACAAAATCAGGAACTGAATATCATGGTCAAGTGGTTAGCACTCTTGCTTCATAGTCAGGAGGTCCCAGGTTCACCTGACTGAGGTCCTTCATGGTTTTCCTTGGTCCCTCCAGGCAAATGACAGGATACTACTGAGAATTAGGCCATGACCACTTCCTTCCACGTCCATTTCATTATTCACAATTATCCTCTTACTTGACACTATACAGTCTCAGATACTGAAAGTGTCCTGACATAAACTATAAATAAATAAATTAACAAAATTATTCAATGAATACAAATCTGAAGCTTGTCATTATAGGTAAAAGGAATGTGGCCACTTTGCCTCAGCACCACATCAAGACAGCATAAAGGGGATGTGGAAACAAAGCTTCACAAGTTCTAAGATGTCAGCTCTAGATGAAGGAAAGTGGTTATCTAGTTCTGTCCCCCTTTCATTATCATGTTACTTTATTATAAATTATTTGATTAATTTTATTTAATTATTAATATACAAATTTAAAAGCAAGCAAAATCCCTCGTCCCACTGCACAAAAGGCTGAATGGGCCCCCTGACCTGGTTTGGATGTGATGGCAAAGGGAGAAATCCTGCCCTACCAGGAATCAAATTTGGTCTTCCGGCCCACAACCAGTCATTTCATTTCCTGAGCTGTTTCAGATCATTTTTCATCAACAAATAAAGGTTAACTGGATTTAAATTTGTATCGGTTAAAGTTTATAAATCTAACTGATGTTATTAACCTAAACAAATTAGAAAGGGAAATGGGCTCTAATAATCCATTTCTCCTTACCTGTAGCACCAATGTTTTTTCCTGCAAGTCTTCGTGAGATACTGGAAACTTAAAATGCTGATCAAAAAATGGGTTTGGATCATTCCGGTGAATTGTTGTCTGCCTTTTGCGATTGTCTACTGCAGGAACAAGACTCAAACGCACATAAGGGTCATTGAATCCACCCTGGTCACTTCCTGCAAGGTCATGTGCTGTGGATAAAAACACATTTGTAACTATGGAATGGGTTTATTTAAAGATTTTACTGGGCTTAATTACTGAATAGTGAAGAAGTAGAGTAGCTGGGATTAAACTTAATTTTCCCAGTTTCACTTCCATTATATAAATGAAAAAAATTATTCAAAATAAACATTTTTGTTCTCTTCCTCTACCTCCAAATTTAGATTTAACAGATTAGTTTCTTGTGATCACAATTTTGAGATACTTGTGACCAATTCTGCTTGATGTGTCATCCAAAAAGATTTCTTGTTGACAAAGACAAGTCATAAAAGTGTGAACACACTATGTATATTTTCCTTCGAGGCAAAGTGTAGCTTCTAACCATCTAACTATCTAGATGGCTTACAGAACCCGAAGGTTCATCACCGAATTCACTATTGCCCTCCACCAGACCCTGTCCTGCGCCAAAGAAATCCAGTCTCCTTCAACTCCTATTGCCCATAGATCCCACCTGAGATTATCTTCCCATCTATGTCTAGGTAACCCCAGCGGTCTCTTCCCCTCAGGCTTCCCAACCAATACCCGGTGTACACCTCTTGTCCCATCCATGCACGCTACATGCCTAGCCCATCTCATTCTTCTCGACTTAATCACCCTGACAATACTGGGGGAGGAGTACAGATTTTTATAAGTTCATCAATACGTAGTTTTCTCCAGACCCCATCGTCTTCTTTCCTAAACCCAAATATCCTCCTCAACACCCTATTCTCAAACACCTGCAGTCTATGTTCCTCCCTCAGAGTGAGAGACCATGTTTCACACTCATACAAAACAACA
This sequence comes from Zootermopsis nevadensis, assembly GCF_977971745.1. Taxonomy (NCBI): domain Eukaryota; kingdom Metazoa; phylum Arthropoda; class Insecta; order Blattodea; family Termopsidae; genus Zootermopsis; species Zootermopsis nevadensis. The sequence continues at coordinate 13,434,995 of NW_028259149.1, read as the reverse complement.
GGCAACATTAGTGTTTTGTATACTTTAATTTTCAGGTTCTTAGAAATCAGACAAAATATTTTGAACTGAGAAGTATAAAGCATTTCCACAATTTAGTCTCCTCCTAACTTCCTCATGAGTATCATTTTGATTTGTTATTGTCGTTCCCAAATATTTGAACTTTATTAGCCACCCTAATATGCCTTTCTACTAGCTTCTAGTAATACTTCAGAGTACCTCTTTATTGGATTTACATCGTCATCCAATAAATTAACATCATCAGCATAAGCCAATAGCTAATGTGTCCCATTCAATTGCAAATCCTCCTGCTTGTCTTGGACTTTCCTGATGGCATATTCTAGCGCAAAGTTAAAGAGCAATGGAGACAAAGCATCTCCTTGTTTCAGACTGTTCTTGATGGAAAATGACTCACATAAATATTTACCTATACAAATTTTGCTACAGATTTCATTTAAGCACATTTTTATTAGACTCACTAGCTTCTATTAGTGATTTTATCACCTCACAGATATATGCCAAACACACAGATTTTGCAGTGTGTTTGCTTAATGTATTAAAGTTGGCATGGTTGCCTAGCAACTGAAAAGCAGCTACCAACACCATTTACATTTCTACTATAAAGTGTGATGGACATTAGTAATTACAGATACTAATCTTCATATCTTACCTTCAATGAGATGAACGTGAAGGTCAGATCTATCAAAGTCATATTTAAGCCTGAGGTGAAGTCTCCCTAAACTTGGTCCTGATCTTCGGCTTCCTAGAAACAGCGGACCATCCTGACGTTGGTATAAGTCTGGTTGCAGGGCTCCTAGTGGTGATGCAGGTGGTGCTGGAGGATCAGATACAAGCGACCTAGAAGGGACTGGAGGAATCAGCAAGGGAGACAAACATCTGGAAATGGCTGCACCTCTTGGTGATTGCGGTGGTACTGGTGAATTACACACTGAAGAGGCTGACCCGCGGTCAGTGAGTGATGCGAGGGATGACTGCGATGGGGATGGGGTTCGAAGATCCCCTGTAGAGCCACAGAAAGCAGAAGAGGCTCCACCAGGGGATGAACACCTCATGTCCAGGGATGCAGCTCTATGACATGATCCAGGAGATGGAGAGCGACTTTGATTATTAGTGGATGCAGAACCGGGGTCTGTAGATTGTGCTGCATGGAGGTGATGTAATGCTGATGAACTGGTGGTTCGGCCATCTGGTGCAAATGTCCTTATTTGTGGAGAAGAGCCTCGATGACCCTGCTGAAGAAATAAAGGTATTTTCTAAACCTAATTACATAATAGAAGCACTGTACTGAGTCCAAATATATTTTCCTTGTATTCTTCCAAATATTTTTCAAGTCAGAAAGTGTTTAAAAGAATAATAATAATATTGTGTCATTTACATATTTTTATTACAAGCTGTGTTTTTTAAAGAATCAAAGATCAATCTGAGGTAAATTTAAAGTCAGGGGTATCGATAACCCTGAACAAAGTTAAATTTATCTGACAACTTAAGAAAAGAACCCCCATACCAAATTACAGCCCACCATGTGACCACATCCTAAGCCACTTAAATCCTATCCACATTCTCACATACCATTTTTATAAGTTATACTTTAATATTGGCCTTTTACCTATGCTTTGACATGTCTAGAACCCTCTTCAAATGTGGATTTCTGACATCTTATATAATTTGTTTCCATGCATGCTACATACCTGTTAAGCTACCATAATGTTACGTACCTGTCTGGAAACGCTGCTGTCGAGGCTGCTCTGAGAGGACACCGATGGCGTTCTGGCCAGTCGGGGCTGTCCTCCTGGATAAGACTTGGACTGATGAGTCAGAATGGGGGAGGAGTCCAGTGGTGACCTCATCAGTTCAGGGTTCACAGAATGTGGAGCTACGGTCGGTACTGGCTGCACAGCATGTTGCTCCTTGGCCACATTGAATTCCTTCAGGAAAGGGAAAACGGCATGTGTTATTAAGGAAATGGCAACCCTTTTCAGCTTACAGTACACGCCCAAATATGATGCACATTTTCCTCCCTTCACATACCCGCTCCTCTGATAACTAGCTTACTCATCAAATTCCACCACCTTAAATTCACCAAAGCCTAGGAAAAGGGTGTATGTATATAACTAAATACTGCAAAGGAAGTAAAGTTGCTGCTTTAAGTCGATATTTCATATTACCTGAAAAAGGCAAACAAGAATTTCACCACTGAGTTCATGGCTAAATTACATAACAATTTTTGTTGAAAATTTTTAATCAATAAACCTGATAACTGGGAATAATCCGATAAATTATTTTTTTGTTTTGAACTTTTGGGTCTTAACCATGGTGATAGCGTTTCGTCACCAGCAGCAATGTTTGTGCGTTGGCCAGAATACACCTTCTTCATTAGCAACAGTATCTAGTGATTGCTGTATGAAGTAAAAGAAATTTTGGCATCACAACAAATAACTTGCAGCAGAGTTTAATTTGTCATATAGGTATAAAACTTCAAAGTTTCTCACCGCCATTATGTTCATAATGTTTAATATCTAAAAACTGTTTCAATGGGGGCTTGTAGGCATGTTTATGATTCATCATCAATTACTACAGTCAAACCGATAGCAAAGTTTAGATTCGCGCGTCCGCCATGTTACTTTTTTACATTTTTCAAAAGAATAAAGAATACGTTTACAAATGTTTATTAATTTTCGAAGATCAACACCCACATACAATTCCAAGATTTGCTAACGTTAATGATGCTCCCACGTACAGAAGCTCGCTTGCCGTCACTTTGTCGACACGAAATGAAAACGTACAAATGGGTGGTATTGTTTCCAGCGGCATGCTTTTCACATATATTTTAATGAAAATCTGTCAACTGGTCCAAAAGTTTCTTTGGACGCATATAGAGATACGGAAAGCCTGCATCTGTGTATCGTGTATGAAAGCGAACAAGATAAAAATGTTAGGAATATATCGGCTCAATCACGCGGCAACTTCTCTGCCGGCTGTGCATCGTGTGTAGCCTAATAGCAATCTAGTAGGCGCTCCATGCAGATTTTTAGGTTGTAAAAGAGTAATGGTTATATATAATGCATCTTTTGATTTTACAAAACGTTAGTTCCCCAGTTATAGAGAGTCAGCGTGCTGAAATAGTGTTGAGAAAATCCCAAGTTCGATTTCAACTGACGCCACTAATTAAAAGAGTGATATGGAGGCAGTATGACCTCTGAAACGTTGGCTAACATCGACCAGACTACACAGCGCAACAACCCAGAAGACAGAAATCTTCATTCTCATCGCCCTGATGACGGAGGCAGTATGACCTCCGAAACGTTGGTAAACATCGACCAGACTACACAGCGCAACAACCCAGAAGACAGAAATATTCATACTACATTCATCATCAAGAACATCACCCTGAGGCAGTATGACCTCTGAAACGTTCTTTAACATCGACCAGACACCATACTTCACGGCGCAAAATCCCAAAATACAGTCATCTTAAAAGTTTTCTTGTTTTGATCGTTAATGTTCTCATACTGGACACTGGAAGGTATAAGTTTGGCAGACATTCGCCAAATATAATTAGTTCTTAACCTGTCATCACTGTAATATAAATTTGTTACTGTCATCTGAACTGAGCCATAAATTTCGAAGGCTTTATTAGGTATTCTTATACAATGTTTTTTGTACATGTATTCGTGTGACAAGACAAACTATTATTTTTTATGAATTCATTTCCCTTCCTAGCGTCTAATAGATTTTGTGATTAAATGTTTCTTTTACGATACCGGCAGTTACGTTACCCCCTTCGTCTATCGAACGCCCTTATTGTTTCCACTGCCAGACCACGAGTGGCATTTTAATGACGTCACGCGGTCGATATGGAAGAGACAGCGAGATGTACACAGCAGGCCGATCCGTTGTACCCTTTGACATTTAGAACACCGTCCTTATCCCTGACCCCAAGTACACGCATATTTCACAAAATTAAACCAAATTTATAAGTCTCTTATGGTATACCGAGACTGTATATCCGACAGGAAATTATAATTCGATGTTTCAGTAGACTGGATGTGCGATTGTTGTAAATTCTACGAAGCGATAACTCGCCAAAGCCAAGGTTGCATCTCGATAGGGTCCTTGTCGAATTATCGTTACCTTGCTGTGTTCTCAGCATGAAGAATACCATCTACAGGGTGGGTGGGAAGTAAGTAGGCATTAAATAATCGCTTTGCATTGGAAATATAGAGGTTATATGCCTACTTACTTCCCACCCATCCTATATAAACGTCCGTATGTTGCATCTTAGAGATTATGAGAACGGATTTAGATTAAATGTTATTGGCAGTCTATATCAAATGCAAAGGATGTATTTAAATTTTGATTCGTATCCGTACTACAATATGAACCATACTTTACGTGAAGTTCAAATCTATCTTTATTTTTCTGAATAAAGAAAAGTTCATTGTAAAAAAAACCTGAAAAATGACATTAAATGGTCTCATTAAGGTCTTAAACATCTATTTAAAATTCTTTTCCGATTTGTTAAATATTTAACTAGTAGCAGTAGTGATACCACTGTGCTTTATAGAGTTAATTAGGTCCCACGCCATGAAGATGTATGGGGGAGTGGAGGTACAGATCTAGATATTCTTAATCTCAGCACTAGATAGGGGCGAGTAGTATGTTTAAACACCCCCACCGCCCGTACACACTGTAGAGTGGCTGAATCAGCCGTAACCTACATACGACGTTGGTATTCCGCGTAGTAACACCAAGTGGACTCCGACACTTCTAGCTAAGACGCCATAAGGCGTCACAACGTCACCGTCAACGTTGTGAGGACCTCAGATTTCAATTGCCTTAAATTATTTGGAACTGTAAGGCTGATTTATTACTACCTTCCCCCAGCTATTAAGACAACCATATCAAAGTTGTCTTATTGATTCCTTTTATGAAATGTGATGTTTCATGAGATTTACTGCCCCGGAATTTGCTTAAGTTGTGTTCGTCCAACCTGTGATCATGAATACAGATGGTAAAAAAATGTGCTGTAGGTGGCCACAGTGCGAGTTTCAGTCTTTCATTGTTCTCGATACTCGTTTACTGCAAGATATTATCGAATGCTACATACGTCGCAGAGAGGTATGATACTCGGCCATGAGGCTACGTATCCTGACAGTTTGATGTGATTTACCTCAGTCTCTACAGTTAAGGGCGGTAACAGCACATTAAAATAGGTCACGACAACTTCTTTCCACATGATTTCAAACTCATTATTCAATAATCCTTTTCTTCGATTCTGTAGAACGTATGAATATAACGTTGAAAGGCGCCGTTAAATTAACTAAAAACCAAGAATGCATCCGGCATAGGTCATAAACTCTTGATAAAAGTTAGAATATTTTCAGATAAATTATTTTACTTTTTGTATTTCGTTAAATAAATATCCAAAAATGATATTAAAGAGACATTACCGAAGCCTGTAATTTATATGGCGAGAAAGGTTTCTTTTGTTCACAAATTTCGTATTAACAGTTATGATTCAGACTCATCTTCTGGGGGAGGGGGGGGGGGGTCATTGGACAGATACAGACCCCCACCATGCCAAATTTAATATAAAATCAGTTAAATAATTTGTGATATCAAACAGAAGTTACATCATGTTCAATTTTGGCATTTCATGCAAAATACTCGTAATTTTTAATTACACCTATGAATTCATCGGCTTTATATGAGGGACGGACTGTCAGTCTCAAAATGGTAGACTGCGAATTGCACCCACCTGTGTTTTGTGAGTATTTCGTTCCTTGGCCATCCGTGCCCAAGTCTCCAGCCCTTTGTGGGTTATCCAGCACCCAGCAGGCCCCAATCCGCCACCACTCATGTTTATTCACAAGGCCTCAGGCGTCTTAACAGAATGACCCCACCATTTTCACGCAAGACTGGACTATGTTCACGTTCCTTCGCCTTAAACTGTAGCCAAGGAATATTGATTGTTGCGATCGACGTTGCTTTATATACAGAAAGAAGTTCCTTCTACTTTCGGATTATTAGGCCAAGTCGTCGTTGAAATTCTAACACTTCATCACAACGTATTCAGTTCGCTGAAATGCATATCGTGTTTTCTTAAAGTTACATATTAAAATAAATATCGTTCAACAGTTGGATATATTCACTGATATTTAAACATCACAACAAGGATGATTGTCATGTTATTGTGAAGCAATGCCTCTTGGAACTCCATTAAAAATGACGTGATAGTCGAAGAACATGTTTACGTACATTGCAAACACAACTGCACAAGTCAAACACAGCCTATAATCAATTATCTCCGTAAAACAAATATGATCTAATATTGCAAAGTACACGTGTATATGGCGTTAAAAGTAGAGCCGTTAGTGATGAATAGTCTAGTCTAGGGTTTCCAGGAAATCTTCCTGGTATTACAGTACCATCAAAAGTCTTGTATGAATATGTACATATAATGAAGCACCCTGTCGCGTAATACGGCGCAACACGGTTTATCGGCTGCTGACATGTTTACGGTCTAGGAATGTTCCCCACATTTGCGTAGTCGTCACTCGACCCCACCCGGAGTGTTCCGTCAGTCCCGACGACTAGAACGCTCGCTTGCTCCTGCTTCCGCCAGGTCGCGGGGGGCGGATGCAACAGGTTGCGACGTATTCGGGCTGGGTCTGCCTCGTTGCAGGAGAGGAAAAGATCGCCTCTCTTACGCAATGTGACGTTCTCTCCTCTCTCGGCGGCCCTCTCCATCCACAAACCCAATTTTTTTAATTCAGCCTGCAGAAGTAGGTGCAATATATGATTTGAGGTTTTCACAGCGGTGAGTATGAAGATTTCTGTCTTCTGGGTTGTCCGGATAATCGCCCTGATGACGGAGGCAGCATGACATCTGAAACGTTGGCAATCTACCACACTACACGGCGCAACAACCCAGAAGACAGAAATCTTCATACTCATCGCCCTGATGATGGAGGCAGTATGACCTCCGAAACGTTGGTTAACATCGACCAGACTACACATCGCAACAACTCAGAAGACAGAAATCTTCATACTCATCACCCTGATGATGGAGGCAGTATGACCTCAGAAACGTTGGTTAACATCGACCAGACTACACAGCGCAACAACCCAGAAGACGGAAATCTTCATACTAAGTCAGTATGACTATGCTACGGGCTGGACGACAGGGATTCGATTCCTGGCAGGGACTTCTCTCTTATTCACCGCATCTTTTTTGGTAAATGATTCTCCGAAACGTTGGAATATACCGACAAGTCTATACGGCGCCAGGAGCCAGAAAAATATCATCAGACTCGTAGACTAGTGGTAGCAGATCGAAAATGTAGAGGAAACAAGCGAATTTTTATAAAGAGTCATATATTCAATATGTGATGTTCTGAACCCCAATAATGTGGATTGTCTGAGTTCCCTGTGCAGTCACATTGAACCCATTTCTTGCACTAGACCGACTTCCCCCACAACTGTCTTTTCCCATTTAATTTGCATGTTCTTCCCATCTATTTCCACCTGTAGGAACCTATTCAACTATACAATGTACCTCGGTTCTTATATACTTACGTTATTTCTTTCTTTTGTGCATCTGCAACTGAGGGGTCTTATATTGATAATTTCTGTCATTTATATTATTTTCTACCTGTATCCTCACGCTCATGTCTCGTTATTAATGTATTTTAACGCTGTTTCAACAAACATTATATAAATTTTTATACGTACTCCCGGGCATAATTGTATCAAATCACTGCGTCGCGAAGTTTGGTTGAAATAAATGTAATGTACGCCATATCAGGTACTGTAAGCAGAGTAGCACAAGGCTTGATACTGATCGCTGAACTGTCAGAACAAGCCAGTACTTGGAAAGGCGTAATGAAAATGGAGTATACATATTTCGAATGTGTTCTTAGTGATTCTGAGTACTTCAATAGCCTTTTATTGCAAGCACAGAGCCCCTGCTATAAAGCAAAATACGTTGTTTTCTCTCAAATTAATACTTTTGCTTACATCTCCCTTCCTACTTACTACTTCAAGAAATATTTTAAATAAAAAGTGATAGGGGAACCACGGTTTCGGAGAATTTGACGTAAATACGTCTATACGGAAAGGAATTTTATATATTGGCTTTATTCTAAATATTTCCTTTATATATGCTTTACAATTGCGTAAAGTTTGATTAAGACATTGCTTATTTAACTTGAATTAGTTACGCTTAAGATGGGTCTGTGGTAGCTGAATGTAATGTAATGTAATGAAACGCAATGTAATGTAAGGTAAGGTAATGTAATGAAATGTTTTATAGGTAACAATAATGCCGAGTAAACAGATGACGTTTCCTTGGTAACATAACAATGAAGTTACACTTTTTCGTTACACTTTTTCGTAACACATTTTTGCCGAATGACACTGACCCTAAAATATAGACGTATTTACGTCAAAAAATATGTCTTAAAAAGTTACTATTTATGTAGTGTACCAATCATTTTTGTACTGTTTGTGGATTTTGTGAAAAATCATAAAATTTGGAAATTAAAGTAAAGGTTATATTTGACCAATATAAACCTATATTAAATGTAAACGACAGTTTTTGTCAAAACTGTCAATACCAAATTTAATATAATTCTGATGAATACTTCTGGAGACTACTAATTGACAGACGCGACCTCCGTCCTTAGTGCAAAAACTCTAATGCTTCAATCCCTGCGTTAACTAACTTGCTGCTGTACTTTGGGGGTAATACATCCCAGCCTCCTTGTACAGTAAAGGCAAATGTGGGGCTTCCAGACAGAAGCCTGTACAGTGTTATCTGTGCCGTCCTTATGTTGAGAAGTAAGCACAAAGTTTAGCCGAGAGATTTCCAATGGATCATAAGTAAGCTAAGGCCAGCCCCTGCAGCGAAACGGTTACAAACCGCACATGGTTAATAAATGTTCGAGTATTTGTGTAGCTTTGCCTTAGATCGGTTTATGGTAGGTGGGATTCTTCCATGTATGTAGACGACAATGTCTTTTCTTTTCCCCAGATTAATTTTTTAAACAAAATTTCTGTTTACACGAAACTATATAACCACTTCGCTCAGGCTATAGAAATACCAACCGCCATACTTGTTAAGTTCTCTCTCATCAGCATTATATAACGTATATATAAAATTCTGAGGTGTAAGAGTATTGACAATGTGGGATCATGACATTTTCTCTGGTAACAGTTTAAAAAAAATGTATGTTTTAACGTTATTTAAATATGGATGGTAACCAAATAAATTTATACATCCTCTTCTGTTTGGTTAGAGATAAGTAATGGACCACTGGAGCTAGACAAGTTAAATCTGGTGTTAATACATCGTCAGCGTCTATAAAATATTTTTAATTATTAATCACTACGCACGAAGAAAGGTTGGAGTTACACGTGACACATTTGAGATAATGAGAACTGGGAATCTGCAGTAACGGAAATTAGCATGCAGATAAATATTCTATTTGTATAATTTGCAATTTATAACCACTGCTTCCTTCTAAATACTGTAAGAAACATTTTCGTGTTCTGCCGTTAAGTTCTTCCAAGAAATTCTTCTATGTTGTTTTGGGGATCTGCCATCTTCGTACACTCACCAACTCAGCTGCTACCTTGTACACTCATAAGTTCCTTCACTGCCTTGTGCACGCTCAAATTACTGCCTTGGGAACTCATTAGCTCAGTTATTAGCTCATTCACACACTCAATAACTCACGCACTGACTTACTTGGACACCCATATTTTTCCTGTACGGCATTTCTTCGTTTGTTGCTTATTTAACAAAAGTGCCAGTCGATTAGAATATGCAGCGTCGAATAATAGGATGATTAATAAATAATGAATAGAAAAGCATGTGAAAGGAAGCAGTTGTGGCCAGATTTAAGGTATTATACTAGAATTTACCTAGAGGAACGGGGGGGAAACCACAAATAAATCAAAACAGCCGGTATCGGGGCCGAGATTTGAACCAGAGACCATCTGAGTACAAAACTGGAATACTGACCGCGATGTTAAGTCTCGAAGACATGTGATACGTCATACTTTGTTAAACTTGTTCTTATGATTTCTCCACCCATTTGAACCACACCCATCTCCTCTCTCCCTTCCGCCCACACTAATTCCTCTTGTTCGCCTCACACCCTTTTCCACTCGCTATCCAATTCCCTTTCTTGACGACAGACAGGGCAGAAGGAAGCCTTTAAGGCTTGCAGGTAATAACCAGCAGAAGACACACGCTTGGCTGAACTACGAATTCTCTAGGAGAGATTCAACGTATTTTCACGAGCTTCATTGGAAGGCAGAAGTTGGAAGTTGGTAGATATTAATTTTTGGTGTAACACATTGTAAGGTTCTGAAATTTAAAACAAGTTTCACGATCATTCTTCACTCGCGGCACACCCTAATTTATCAAAAACATGACGAAACCCGACGAAAAGGGGTAAAAAATACATATGACCATAAATATGTATCTACATATAAATCCTTCCCGCATAAGCGTACAGGCATATAAGAACAAAACTTAACACGTATCGAATAAAATTGTCGGCGATGAACCAGTTTGTATGTATTTATTGTGAATTGTAATTACGAAAGATAATATAATGCCTTTTTTCTTAATATAATGCGCGAATATACAAATATACAAAACTTATTCAAGAGTTCAGGTACGACTATTAGATGCGTCAGAATGAAGGTCTGCTGTCTCGAATCTTTACTGCCAGATGCTTACGTGAGTGTGAAAAACGTTTTTTTGTATTACACTTATGTATACACAGAGATAGTAACGTATGTATCACAGCATACAACAATTTCACTGAGTTAAATGCAATTTTAACTGCTTTTAGACTAAATACACGTCTTCACAAGCCTATAAATACCTGATCTGTTCATATTTAGTGATCCGTAGTTTCATTTATTTACTTTTTACAAATGAAACTAAGCAATAATATATAAAAAAAGAATATCATGCAGAAAATTTGAAGTCAGAATAATTCTAATTAAAACGACTGTCTTGAAATGAGGTTATGTCATTTTTACGTGACCTGATTTGTTTAGCTTAAAACTGAACACGCACATCAAATTAAAACGAATAGCGACTTTACTTCTAGGATAACATGGATTCGGTTTAACAAACCTTCTGATTTTTCACATGCGTCGTTAAATGTGAGAATTATGTTGGAAACATATGGAAAGTGACAATAGTTCTAGGGCTCCATCTCAGAATTTTATTGAAGATACTGAGAGAAACACGAAGACCACCTCAGAACAGTCAGCCTTCGGGACAACAGTCGACCTCTCAGGATCTCTCAAATAAGAAACAGGAGTTGCATCAGTGTTAGTAACGGTACTGAGTCTGTAACAATTAAACGAACAATGGGAGGAATACATTGGAGTCTGTGAACCCGGTACATCTTCCGGCACTTGTGCCTGGTTTCCGGTCCATTATTCAGCAGAAGTTGTCACCTCACCCACTGAAATAAATCATTCATCAGTGATTCAGTCCCCATGTCAAGTATTTGGACAGTTAGTCAGTTAGCAATCTGGAGTGCTGGTAGCCTAGCTTGTTGGGGCTCGATCGATCATAGCAAGGGCTGGGCAGGCCTCTGCACAGGGTCATCGAGAAAAAGAGAGCTACGGCGAAAATGAGATCGCCTTGAACAGCGTAGGTTCACGCACTGTCGGCAAAGGATCTTCATTAAACTCTTCTAAATTACTGCCATGTGGTGCATTCAGTTTCCACAAACAAAACTCATTACCGAATATGGCCGTATAAACATTACATCTGGTATGGTACAAATGCCACTACATAATTCAAGACATAAGCATAAAGATAAGTATCATATACTCATGTGGTATATGCACGTTATGACTAACCTTCGAATAACCATTTAATTTGATCATCTGTAGGGTTCCGGGCGAATCCACACAACCTCCCACCCCTTATGTATGTCAGTTGGCCCTCCCGCCCGGAAAGGTAGAAGTATATTTTGATGTGGAGGGGGTGTACAGTTCAGAGGTACCCCCCCCCCCCCCCAAAGCAATTGTCTGCTTCATACGCTAAGCAAACCAGAAGTGGGAAACGGTGCAGAAGCCATTTTCCAACTTTGAAATTTTATAACTTTCAAAGTATATAACGTAACGAACACAAAATTTGCTTTGATGAAACGATTACTTTGCGATTAAGTCAAAGTTTCCTGTATCGGCATCTTTGTTTCCATGTCAAGGGACACGTAACGTCACTCAGAACTACGTCACATGTATCCTAGCTCATGTTTCATAATGCGGTGTTCAGACCACTCCAGCCTCTGGCAGCCTGGCAGGGAACTTCGTCATACGTGGGGATAACCACAAAGGAGGAAATGACGTGCCCTTTAAACAGTAAATAGAAGGAAAATGGTACAGCCGTACTTCAATTTATTTCATTTACACTGAAAAAGAATGAAAACTCAATCTACGTAACAATTAAGAAGTACTGCAATAAGTTTCGATCAGTACTCAAAAGTTTTGCTTCAGCGATAAAATTGGCAGAAAGACGGGATTTTATGCGCTTTAGGTCTGCCCTGTACTTTTAAAGGCGATATGAGAAAATATTATTGACAGGTTTTAAAGGAGTGTACTGTAAAGGTGGGAGATCGATGGAACTGGCACAAGACCGCATCCAATGGAGAATTTTGATGTTGACGCTGTTGGATTTTCGTGTTCTGTTGCCACAGTTATCTGTGTCTCTGTTTCTCTCCTTCGTCTGTTAAAACAATGGCTCTATGTTTGGAGTAGCGTCTTCTTTCGTTTTGGAGCAAAGAGCCATCAGATGTAATGGAATTAAGATTTCTGTCTTCTGGGTTGTTGCGCTGTGTGAATCGTCCTGATGAAGGAGGCAGTATGACCTCTGAAACGTTGGTAAACATCGACCAGACTACATGGCGCAACAACCCAGAAGACAGAAATCTTCATACTCATCGCCCTTATGGTGGAGGAAGTATGACCTCCGAAACGTTGGTAAACATCGACCAGACTACACGGCGCAACAACCCAGAAGACAGAAATCTTCATACTCTGATGACGGAGGCAGCATGACCTCTGAAGCATTGGTAAACATCGACCAGACTACACAGCGCAACAACCCAGAAGACAGAAATCTTCATACTCATCGCCCTGATGATGGAGGCAGTATGACCTCCGAAACGTTGGTAAACATCGACCAGACTACACAGCGCAACAACCCAGAAGACAGAAATCTTCATACTCATCGCCCTGATGATGGAGGAAGTATGACCTCCGAAACGTTGGTAAACATCGACCAGACTACACGGCGCAACAACCCAGAAGACAGAAATCTTCATACTCTGATGACGGAGGCAGTATGACCTCTGAAGCATTGGTAAACATCGACCAGACTACACAGCGCAACAACCCAGAAGACAGAAATCTTAATTCCATTCCGCTTTGAAAACCTCAAATCATACATTACGTAATGGAATTATTTTTCCTCTTACATAAAATGACTATCCTTTCTCCTGGAGCAAAGCCCCCGTTTAATGGGTGGAGTTACACCTACACCACTTATTCAGAAGTCCAAACTTTTCCTGATCTTTTTACCTCCATTGTGAAAGGAAGACACTTGACCTTATGAAACGCCTGTAACGATCTCATTTATACTGCGTTCAACACAATGGAGATGGAGAAGTTGCCTAGGCACCCGGCGAACTCATTCACTTGTGAATATCCCCTACAGCTCGCTCTTAAGCTGCATTCAACGAACCAGACATCGAGGCATCTAGGGGCAATGCGGAACACTACACTAAAAAACAAACAAATACCCAACGAAGTTAAATGTGTGAGTGCAGTGTACGAACTTGGGCAGTTGATGGTTATTCAACGGGTCTGAAAAATTCCTTGTTTATTCGGACCCAAAAGTTTGCCACCGTGTTAAAAGGAAATTAATATCTTTGGACAATGTTTCCGTTCTTCTAAGATTCGTTTTAATTCTATCCTCCCATCTATTACCAAGCGTCAACTGGTCTGTGCCCATGTGGATTTTTACTCGACACATTTGTTTATAGATCCTTATTCCCCCTTGATTTAACCAACCAAACAATATTTGGCAAAGTATGAAGCTCCTCATTTTGTAATTCTATCCTCTTTCTTACTAATTCCTCTCTCTCTCTTAGATGTAAATATTTTCCTCGTCACTCTGTTCTAAATAACTCAGTCTGTGTCCTTTTTTTTGGAAACAGAGACCAGATTTCACGTACATATAAAACAGTGGTAAAATGATACTTTTACGTACTCTAATATGTATTAAATTCTAAAAAAAAATTGACTATGACTTATTACAATTACATTTACCATTAATTAGATTTCTTTATCTTGTCCTTCAGCTGGTATTCTAAAAATAATACAACGTTTCCAAAACTGGATCTGTTTGTTTTGTATTCTGTGATAAGACATGAACACACACATTTTAATCTACGTCTGATTACAAACCAAGTACCTTTACAATCATCTAATATAATACATTTCTGTATTTTGCCATATTTATCTTATGGCTTTGCTAACAACACCAAAATACTATTGATCCAACTATGATCAACGTCACAGCTATGTTGTATTTTAATTTCGTGTAAACCCGTAAACAATTTATAATGTTGCCCTCAGAGAGATAATAGTTTTATTTCTAGAACAAATATATATAAAAAAATATTAGGCTAAAATAAATTAATACATAAACGATTGTGATTTAAGTACAACGTTTATCATGGTAGCAAATGTAGCCACGGTGGTCTAGCGGTTAGAACGTTGGCCTTGTAGTTCTGGGGTCTCGGGTTCGATTCCCGGCGGTGCCCGAATTTATAACTTGTGTTGGGCAAGGCCGTGGTCTAGGCAACACGGAGTTTTCCTCCGGGGGCTTCTTCCCCGGTTTCTCCGTGGCATCCCAACAATTACTCCATTCACACACAGAAGAAGGGAATGGCAAACCACTTCTGGATCATCTGCCAAGAACGTATATGAACAGGTCCCAGTCCGAGAAAAGGATGGAAGGATCCTGTTCATATGGACCTGTCGTCAGACAGAACACTAAATAAATAAATAAAATGCTTAAAATGTGGACTTCGTGTACAACTAAGCCACCTACCGATTCTGAGATATGTTGGTTCTTCAGTCTAAACAATGTACAACGTATTTCCTTTTGACCGTTATTAGGAATTAAGCTAGAAATTTACCTTGTAAAACGCGTGTTGTTATTACAGTGCACAGAACAAC
Organism: Zootermopsis nevadensis; assembly: GCF_977971745.1. Classification (NCBI taxonomy): domain Eukaryota; kingdom Metazoa; phylum Arthropoda; class Insecta; order Blattodea; family Termopsidae; genus Zootermopsis; species Zootermopsis nevadensis. Next base: position 13,419,692 of record NW_028259149.1, on the reverse strand, counting down.
GTAATTTTAGATGCCATTATAACACAACACCTCAGAAATCTACATTAAATCTGGTGATGTTCCTCAAGCTACTATTTTGGCAATTAAAAAATACGTGTGTGGGGAGGTCTCAAATGATTTGGTATTCTTACGTACTTTTATAAAATTCCGTCTCTTGGTTAATGCCAGTGTGGGAGAACGGGGTAAAGTATACTGATTCCATACTACAGTAACATATCTTTACCTATAGATTGACCACAGAGAAGAATAAAAACGAAAATGTAATTTAGACAAGTATAAGAAAATGACGATGGAACTTACACGTATAAAACAGTAAATATTGAGTTGGGCAAGATAAATGAGGAAAGAAGCTGTACTACGAAACGATTAAGTATAAGGTAACAGAATATAGAGTTTATCTTTGCGTAGCCCAATCTCCAATCCCTTATTCAGAAAGTGTCACTCCGCTTTTTCCTGATGAGTTGGCTGTAGAATAAATATTGGCATGAATGTTAAGCCTCAGAATAATGGCATGTGACGTATCATTCGTTCATACAATCCATGTTTCTAAAATAACCCGAGAATCTTTCATCACATTCCAAAATAACGCACTCAACAATTATTTCACGCCCCGGCCGCTAGGCGCCACTACCATGCAGTAGTTACCCCCAACTTCCGTCTGCTATCCTTAAGATGGCTCTGGCTGCATTATATGGCAAAATTTTATACGTATACATTCTTTCCATTACATGTATATAAAATAGAGAGTCTGTGTCTTTATATCCGTCCAAATATTTCATCTCCAGAACCATGAAACGGATTTTGTTTCATGTTCGGTAGTCTAAATGTGGTAATCTGTCTGGGTCCAACATATGAACTGGCATAGTTCAGTCGGTAAAGTGACTGGCTTTATTTATCTTTGTTTATTCAACGACGCTTGAAGGAACTCGTATTATTTTGAGACAAATGACAGGATGAAAGGTGAGTAATTAATTCGGAAGATAATGAAAGAAAACGGCTGTTGCCAAATTTAAGATGTTATTCCGAAATTTGCATGTGAAAACTGATGAAAACCACAAAAACCTCAATCAGGATAAATTGTTTCCTATCAACCACACAACAGGAATGCTAACCACTAGACAGCAGCGCAATTTTACAGTGCGCTAAAATAAAAGTTCATAATTTTTCTCGGCTCAGAACGACAATTCTTTAAACATTTTCTGGCAGACTACTTCGTACAATTAACTAAATCTATTCGCACTGACAGACTGTTCTGATAGTCAATAAATTCCTCGCTTTTGTGAAACTCGACGGTTCATTATCGTGGTTAGGAGTATTCGATAGTGGTCCCTATTTCGAGTCAAAGGAATCCAATTTATACTTCAAACCCTAATGTTTTAAGGCCTATTTTAATATAGTATTATCCTCCCATTTACGCCCAGGCCTTTGAAGCAATCCTGTGGGTTTTACTTCTAAAACTTTGTATACCTTTTTCATACCCTGCACACGTTACATGTCCCGCCCATTGTCACTGATTTAATCACCCTAACGACACTTAGTGAACAGCACAAATTATAGAAATTCTCACGTCTTCTCCTCGGCATATTGTCTCCAAACACTCTCATCCCTTATTTAATCTTCTGACAGACTAAATGTTATTCCCCTACCAGCGGATGTCACACAATACAGAATGTCCCATAACGATGTATACACGCATTCAATGAATTAAATAAAGACATTTTAATAAACTAAAATATTACATACGTCAGCGTCGTAACTTAGTGAATTAGCGAGTCTACAGTTTTTATTATTATTATTAGTGTTCTGTCTGACGACAGGTCCATATGAACAGATTCCTTCCATCCTTTTCTCGGACTGGGACCTGTTCATATACGTTCTTGGTAGATGATCCAGAAGTGGTTTGCCATTGCCTTCTTCTGTGTGTGAGTGGAGTAATTGTTGGGATGCCACGGAGAAACCGGGGAAGCCCCCGGAGGAAAACTCCGTGATGCCTAGACCACGGCCTTGCTCAACACAATTATAAATTCGGGCACTGCCGGGAATCGAACCCGAGACCCCAGGATTACAAGGCCAGCGTTCTAACCGCTAGACCACCGTGGCGGTGAATCTACAGTAGGTGTTCAAAATGACCACAATAGTTTACCCTAGGTAAAATAATGAACTAGGTTACACAACACACGGAGATCGACAACAAGGTTAATATTCCGTATTATAATGTGTGTGTATATCTTTTCGAAACATTTCGTATATTTAATAATTCTTCGAATTTGCACTATCATCGAAAGTTGTTTTGTAAATGATTTAATGTTTTACTTAACAAAACGTCTGCTTCTTTATTTAATGACGCTTTCAATAAAATTATTGTAAATGATGATGACAGAAGACGGAGAAGGTGTTCCCTGCTATCACAGAATTTGCCAGAACGAGAAAAACACGGACGTCAGTCAATAAATCGACTTCCGGGTTCATAAGAGGACGCAGCTCTCCAGATTACGAAGCTGTTGTGGTGGTCACTATGCCTAGAGATCGATCCCTGTGTTAAGTGATTAAAAAGGCATGATGGGCAGGGCATGTGGAATGAAGCGATGAAGGAAGAAATACATCCTGCTATTTAGGAAAATAAAGCGTGCAGGAGAAGGTAATATTAGATTATATCTTTCAGAAATATGTTGTTAATTCTATAAGAACTTGTCTTAGGACATGTACCCAGTGGCTGACTTTACAGAAGAAATTCATGAAACTTCGAAATCCATAAAATCAAGAATTTTTCCGATAAATTCAGTAAGGGTTTAGTGATCACCTTACATTGTAATTAATTTTATATTATGATTTATATTCTACTAATTCTTTATCTTTCTTTATATTAATTTACATTTTACTCTATCTTCTGTCTTCGTATTCGGTCACGTTTTTCTTTATGTATGTACGATTCTAGCTACTAGTCTTACATACAAAGTAATTCTCCTTTTGATATGAAAGCAATTCTTTTTTGTATTCAAAACAAACAACAGAATGCCTGTAACCATAACAAACATTTCTTACATCTCAAGTACGTGCCATGGAACACGTGACTATCCAATAAATTTCTGTAACATATACAGACCCTTTCAGAAGAATAATAGCGAAAGCACACAGTTTCGAGCTAACCTGAAGCAATTTTAATACTAGAAGAGAAATTTCAGGGATTTTCATTAAAAGGATACCAGAAGTTCCTTTTGTTCCGAGTAAAAAAATAATAATTTTGTGGTTTAATGTAAAAAAAGGAGAAAATATGCTAAGTCACCCCCCCCCCCCTACACACAGAGACAGTGGATAAAGTACATATCAGTCATATACTCAAACTTAATTTAGTTTCAATCCACGCCAGAAGACAGCCTGCCACGAATGAATGAAATGAAAATTATATCCCAATCTAAGGTTATTTAACAACGATCTTTCAGTGCAGAAAGTGGTTAATGTATGATTGAGACTTCCGATTCTCAAGGTGGTAAGTATGGCGCTGTCTTCTGGGAAGTTGCGCCCTCTAGTCTGGTACAAATTTACCGACGTCTCAGAGGTGCTTACCGCCTCCATTATCAGGGTGGTCCTAATGATGGAGACAGCAAGAAACTTAATTAATATTATTTTCTGTTTTTTTTAAGAAATCTTTTCTGCTGCATAGTTTAAAGAGTGTAAATGTTCGATGTCTTCGAATTTTGTTAGGTCACAACCTTGTAATCCTGGGGGGTCTCGGGTTCGATTCCTGGCGGTGCCCGAATTTATAACTTGTGTTGGGCAAGGCCGTGGTCTAGGCAACACGTAGTTTTCCTCCGGGGGCTTCCCCGGTTTCTCCGTGGCATCCCAACAATTACTCCATTCACACACAGAAGAAGGCAATGGCAAACCACTTCTGAATCATCTGCCAAGAACGTATATGAACAGATCCCAGTCCGAGAAAAGGATGGAAGGATCCTGTTCATATGGACCTGTCGTCAGACAGAACACTAAATAATAATAACTAACTACAGCACGTGTTCGAAATGGTGACCTTCTTGGGCTGAACATGCCAACAAACATCCTCGCTGTCTTTCTCCCCCCCCCCCCCCAACACACCATCATGTTATGAGTTATTCGACACATTCATTTCTGAACGTAACTGTATTCCATTAGGCCTACAATATTTGTCAAAAGTCCGTATACAATCAAACCAGCAAGTGGCTCTTAGTCGGTTAATGCACAGCATATATTATGGTAGTGCTATATTTCCATACAATGAGCTTGAAATGACCAACTTACGAGACTTTAATAGGGTTTCGAGGGACTGTGTAACATAAATGCCAAGGCCTTTAAATTGGGGAGAATTTTGAAAGGATCGGTCATGAAGCAGGTTCAATTAATGTATTAACTGAATAAAAATTTTCTTGGATATTATCCATCGTCTAGTAAATATAAAACGTAAAACGACGTTTCGGAGATGGAACTCTATCTCCGTCTTCAGGTTCCTACACAGTTGGGCCCACTAGATAGAGCTATCTCCGGAGATAGGGATAGAGTCCCATCTCCGAAACGTCGTTTTACGTTTTATATTTACTAGACGATGGATAATATCCAAGAAAATTTTTATTCACCATCGTCAAGAAGTTTTAGATTTGATATAATGTATTAACGTTGACTGGATGGAATAAAGAAAAATTCGACGAACCCCTGACAGGTTAGCATGTCACCGAGCGGAGATTCGAACCCAGGCAATTCGGAACATGAAGCTTTACTAGAATAGTTGCTGAAATAAGATGTTATATTCTTCGTTTTTCAAAGTGTTAGCTTGGCTAACGCAGTTAACACAATTAACATGAACGCTCCACCACTGGCGTACTGCAAGCCATCAGTGTACTTCTGCAGTAAACCCGATTCCATTTTCAGGCAGTTTGTACGTACATTTTGACGTTTGTCTTCTAAATAATTGGATACAGTGTACGGGAGGTAACAGAGTCTAGTAAAAAGAGGTATTACCTCAGTTGGGATTCACGTGAGGCTGTTTATATAGGGCATCTGTCAGCAAACATTCTCCAGTAAGAAGAGAACTGGGTGCATGTTCGTTTACATCCTACGAAAAAAAGTGCCCGAACAAGAGTTTGATTGTTTTTCCAACTACACGATTTCAAGAAATACAAAAGTGTTGTGACATCTAGCGGCATCATATTTACACAAAGCTTCACGAAAATACGTCAATTGCTTCCAAAGTTATTGAGGACACGGCCACATATCTTTTCTTAGAAAATACTGACGATGGTGAGTGAATGAGCTAGCACTTACCTTCTTCGTCACAGTGTAGATGGTCTGGTGCTGTTTTCTCTTCTTGAAGCTCGGCCACTCGGCACCCAGCAGGCCCGTGTCTCCAAATCGCTCCAGCTGACTCCAGTCTTTGCCGCGTCTCCGCAGCGCGTAGTATCGATACACGACAATCGTCATGGCCACGACAAGTGCCAGCCCAGTACCAGCAGCAGCTCCCAGCACCGCCGAGGTCACCATCCTGTGTGAAAGTTTCGTTAACCATTTGAGATTTGACTTCGAGATATCTCGCAGATGAACTTCGATACGTTATTGACAGAGTCGATATCCCTGTTGGTGGAGGCAGCAAGCACCAATTAAATGTCCGTAAACTTCTACCAGACTAATCGCTAATAAACTCACTTTAAATTTAACAAATTACAATTTGTAATCAATAACAAACTAGTAACTGATATGAGAATAATTGTCCTATTTTTATGAATATGAAGTTCAAACTACCAAGTTCTTTCATGATACTTACCGTCATGAAAGAAACCAAGTTCCTTGGTCTTAGAAATGACAGTCAATTAAACCGAAAAATTTACGTGGATCAAACATAAAATTAATGTGATTTGCGATGAGATTTCCTCAATTTCCCGAATACTTTGCACACTTTCAATCATTAATAGTAATGACGCCACATGCAGCGTTCCAGTCTCAACAGGACTCCCAAGACGGTGACCCTGTGTTTTGATGAGCGTCGACACGCCGCCCCGGCACCTGCGATGTCAACCACAAACGGCGTAGCTTAAGGGCAATGTGCATGTGAATACCCTCCCCATATATAATACAGGACGCCCTCGATATCCGACGTTATCTGGTTCCTTAAAAATGTGAGGGATCAGGAAGTAACGGAATCTTGTCTTAAAATGATCTTTCGTGCCAGGTAAATCATGGTCCTTAACAAGAAATTCGGTTTTTTGGCAAACACGAGCAAAAAATTTGATCAGATAATCAAATGTATTCACGATATATATATATATATATATATATATATATATATATGTACACATATATACCCATGGAAAGTAACACTGTCCCACTATACGCCATGTAAGCACTTGGGGGGGAGTTATAGCTCCTACTCATTCTTAACCTTGGCAAGAGACGAGGGTGAGTGGTCAGCGTCACGCTCCGGCCGCACTTTACCCACTGGAAAGGACGCCGATACCCATTGGATAGGAGGCTGGGTGAGCCACAGATCCGGTCTGGGAGCAGAGACTAGAGTAAAAGTCCTCTGCCCCCGTCGGGGATCGAACCCCGGTCGTCATGTACAGAATTTAATTTTAATAAAATGTCTAATTTTAATCGGTTTCATTGAAGAAGCTTCCAGCGCAGAGGCAGAGTTCTGTGAATCGTTCGTCTTCTTGAAAAAATAATCCACAGATGGTTGGGTTCTAGCCTTCTTCATTTCAGTGAGGACTTCCTTGTGGCAGCGAAGATCAGCTTCCACATTGATTTTATCCCAAAGACAAGTAAATACGGGGGGAAATCGTCAATGTACTAAGAGATCGTGAAACAAAATGAGTGCTGTCGATAGACTGAATCGTGAGACGTCTTTTCTCCGTGAGTCATATTTACGAATGCCGCGTGGGTACAAGATCGACGGATGAAAGAAACCGACGAAGGATAACGAGGGAGTATTCCGCTCTGGAGATTTAGAACATTATCTGAGCTCAGTATAAAAATCAAACAGATTGTGACATTCTTTGTTTCTGTTACAAATTCCCTACTTATACAAACTGGTCGAAAAGTCGCGCGTCCCATTTTAAATTATGTATTAATGCTTGAAATTTAATGTAATTGGACTGTATTAATAAACACATAGTATCGTTGCGAGTTTACAAGAGTCCACGCAGGGCACATCATGTCGTAACCTGCTCGCGCCAGTTTGTCTACAAACAACCGAGGTGTAAGATCTTTTTCACAAGCGCATCGAGTGTTCACTGTCGAACATTATGTGGCTTCTCGTTCTTATTTAACTTGACAGAATGAGTGTAGGGATACATTTCCTGATTCACCTCTACCCATCAAATCGATATTATCTCATCTGATGTACCGTTTCCGTGTCACAGAAAGCTTGCAAAACAGAAACCGTTACGGTAAACCTTTGATATTAACTGATAATAGTTTGGATGATATCCGTCAGACATTGTTAATGGGCTCCTTAAAAGTCACTGAGAAAAAACTGTCTTGAGAGTGGATTATCCTACAAAAGCGTACTTAAAACTACAAAGATTTTAAAACTCATCCATAAACTCAAGGAACCTGATAAGGAAAAAATGACATCAGCAATGCACACGGTTTATACACTTCATTCGAAAATGTACAGACATTTTTGATAAAGTTTGCTACGCTGATGACGCATGGTTCCACGTAAGTGGATAAGGTGATAATAAAATAGCCGAATATGGGGTGCTAAAAATCCGCGTACCTTCCAAGAAAATTCAAAGTGCTGTGTGCAATCTTTCGACGGAGGAAAATTGGACCCATTTTCTTCGTGAAAGGAAAATAGCTAAACGTTACCAAGAATTTATTATGAATTCCATGCCCCTTTTGGAAGTCGATTAAGAAGACTGCTGATTTTAGCAAGATGGAGCTGAAGTCGTATTATTTTTCGAAATTTGTGTCCCCCTCAGTCCCCTGATCCATCGCCAGTGGCTTTCTGAAGCAAAACGTGTAAAAAATAACCCGTTAACTTAAGAATTTAAACAAAATACTGAGCTGTACGTTTAAAATGTTAATGTAGAGACGCTTCACTGTATAAAATATGAGGAAAATGGTGAATGCATGTATCGCTCAACGCGATAAAATTACGTTTTGTGATTTAACTATAATTCATTTTTTTTACAAACAGAATAAGTGTCACGAATGTGTTACGTGGTTTTACGATCACTCTGTATTAATTGTTAAGATTTAAATTAAAATTTAAGCCCACTAAACCAACGTATAAACTCAGGAATCGAGCCTGCTTGTTAAATAAAAAACCATCACTTGTAAATTGTACAATAATTAATATTAAAGTAGACTTTAGTCGACAAAAAGCAACATTTTATACGAGAAATGTTCCGAAGAGTGGGCCTACAATTTCACAAAACTTGGGTCTGATGTAAGATGTGCGTATCTGAAGACTTGTCAAGGCATTCAGACATTATTACAACGTCCTTTATTTCATTAAGCAACATGGTAGACGCTTCATCGTCATTGAGCCTTTGATACATGTGTTACGGTGATAGTCATTAACTGGTAATTATGAATGATAACCGGCGATTATGTGTAATTCCGGGCTGGTGATTTTGTACCAGTACATGGCATCTGCGCTTGTCCGGACGCTCTGTCATACCACACAGCAGCAACGACTGTATTCGCCCCACACTTGTCCTAGCAGATCTTGTTGGTTCGATTATGTTAAAGGCATTACCACAACTGATTTTTATGTTTCGCTAAGTTGATTTACATTTTGTTACTTTACGTTACCTTGTATCATGCACTATGAGTTTATTTTAATTTTCATAAGATAGTGTAGTTGCGTCATATTGTGATTTATTAAATTAAAATTAATTATTTGGTTATTCCGTCAAATCACAATGTATTTAAAATAAGATAATTAAAATAATTAAAATATCATTCTGTTTTAAATTTAATATAATTTTATACCTGATGATGGTTTAATAAAACCGAAACATGTTGTAACTGTTCCAATTGTAAATCGATTATTCGATATGGAACACAGAATGATATTTTAATTATTTTAATTATCTTATTTTAAATACATTGTGATTTGACGGAATAACCAAATAATTAATTTTAATTTAATTTTCATGACAATAGGTGTTTGCGAACATAAAAGTACAAAATTATGCGACAGACGTGTCAATAAATTTCATTATTTAAATTAGCGCCAAACACACTGAAATATATTATCACCAAATCTTTAAGATTTTCCGACATGGAAGTCAAATCCTTGAGACTTAAAACTGCCTCACATTACTGAATTCTGGAAAAACTGAAAATATGATTTTATAACTTGAATTTGTAACTTGTGTTGGGCAAGGCCGTGGTCTAGGCAACACGGAGTTTTCCTCCGGGGGCTTCCCCGGTTTCTCCGTGACATCCCAACAATGACTCCATTCACACACAGAAGAAGGCAATGGCAAACCACTTCTGGATCATCTGCCAAGAACGTATATGAACAGGTCCCAGTCCGAGAAAAGGATGGAAGGATCCTGTTCATATGGACCTGTCGTCAGACAGAACACTAAATAATAATAATAATAAATGAGAAGCATAAATATTCCATCCGCGGCCAAATTTTAAATATTATTACCTGCTTCGAAACTTCTCCCGGTTTATCAGGGAATGTGATGCGTATGATAAACTTAGCATCAAATAATTCTGGCGCTAGTTTGTCAAAATTATGAATGTTATACGTTTTCCGTTTTACGGATCGTCGTTCTATACGGTGATTCGTAGGAACTCAACCCCCCGAGTATAACAAGTGTCACCTGCCCTTAGATAATTAGCATTATTTAATGAAGGCGGGAAAAGTTCACTCACTGCACAGCGTATGTCGTCGTCCCTTCAACAAAAGAACGCATGACATCCGCAGAACAATAGATACATTAATATTAAGGCATTAGAACACACACACCGCATTAGAGACCGCATTACCTGCCGTATAATAGAACGGATATGTCGATATTTGCTGCACAATTGTAAGCTGACCCCATTTAATAATTCACATGGTGTCAAGACGAACAGAGCACAGTGAATCATCTAAAGCAGCCATTTGCAATCTTCCATCGAGACACACACGTAAACTGCACGTAACTTATGATTTAATATTATTTGACTGTAATGTTCCAAATAATAATTCTGAAAGGTTTATATTTTTAACCTTTCAGGATTACAATACGTACGTAGTGGTACTATCTTCTCGTCTTACAAGAGTTGTTATCGCACATTTAAATAACGCAACAACCTAGAGGACAGCCATCTTCGTAGATCTTTTCCAAAGTGTTTCACAGAAAAGAAAATTTACACGGGACATAAAATGTGGGGTTTATTAAGAACTGTGCTGTAATTTATAATATCTTCCGTCTACAAAATACTTAATAAAAACTAAAAATAATTATACCTCTGCAAAGCGGTATCGGCAGTGCTATTAGTGTTATAATAGTACATCTATCTACAACAAATAAACATCAGGACCAATCAGGAATGCAAAATCTCAAGATCGCATTTGGAAACTCCCTGTACTCCACCTTTCCATACTTGTTTGGTGACTGAAGGAATGACACTGAAGTGTAAGGACCTTACTTGGTTCCTTGTTATGCATTAAGTAGCCTTATCATCGTATCTAGAGAGCGGTACTTGTTCAAAAGTGCAGGGCTGGCTATCCATAAAGAGCGCTCGGCCACGAATATCACGCATACAAATACGGTTCTGCGAACCTCATTACGCAAACTTTTATGCGACGTCTGACCTGAAGATGAGGTTTGCTTCTATACTGAGGCTCCACGATGTCTGGGTTGAGTAGAAAGTTCCTCCCTCGTTTGATTCTAGGAGATTTTATAGGGTCCTTGAACAATACGTGAGCAGAGACGGAGTTGTCTGTAAGTGTTAACTCAGGAACTGCTCAATGTATTTCAATTTAATTTGGCTCCGGAAAGTTTCAACACCAAACATTTCTTGGCAAATTTAATTTTAGTGTCTACCGGTAGATTATAACCCCTACATTATATGGAATCCAACTTTAAATCTATAAAAGACGTTCATCGTACAAGAAAACAAGCAAATGACGTAACATATACACGTAGTTTAGATCTACAGCTTTTATTTAACAAAATTAACAAATCAATTAACAAAATAAGGTAAAAAAAATAATTTCGGATGTTGTGCAGTGTGATATGCTTTGAAACAATATATATATATATATATATATATATATATATATATATATATATGTATGTATGTATGTGTGTGTGTGTATTAGATTATTACCAGAACCTAAATTCTGCATAGATTTCTTCAAGCTCTCATACTTTTTCCACTGCAGACTGCTAGATTTATTTAACCTGTAAATAAAAGTCATATGACCTACGAAATTTGATGTTTCATATGATGATGATGGTTGTGGTGGTAGTGGCGATGTTCTTCTGGGTTTTGGTGCCACGTGGACTCGTATGTGGATGTTAAAGTTTCGAATAAACATACCTACAAATCTACATGACGCCAAACCTCAGAACATCATCATCATCATCATCATCATATGACCTGTGAAAATCACAAAGTTTCTTCTTTTTTTTATAGGTAATGCTCTTGATGTTCGATTAGGTCGCTGTAGATATAAATCGATTGTTTCAAAGCATAACTCACTACAGATATCGTATTTCGTAGTAATGAATTAGTTTTTCTTGTATTGCAAATAAAGTCGCGGAAAATCATGAGATACATATTTGGTATTTTGTAGTAACATGGCCATTTGTGAGAAAGTTGATAATGCTCTATTTGGGCTTCACGCAGGGAATAATAAGCCCAATAGTCCAGTATGCATGAATTAGTGTAGAGTATTTTCAAAATTTACTCGAAATAAAAAAAAGAACTTTGGAGACCAAACACACAGATTGATGGGAGGAACGTGAAAGATTCCTACAAGAAGCAAACACCAAACGGATCACAAATTACATTACTGCCATCAGATTCATTTTTATGTGAAATATCTCATATCACGACAAGTATAAATCGCCGTAATAAATTCGCCTGATCGGTTATGTAGCCGTAACATATCCAGATGACAAAGCAATCATAAAAACGACGTTAACATTCGATAAAAGCCATAAGTTTCGATTTATGAGTAAATATCTCATTCCGACGTGAAATATCAGTTGATGTGCAAGCACAAGATAAACGCATACAGAGAAATTGCAATATGACATAAAATTAGACTTTGCGCTACGCGTGAAATAGATCTAGGGTTTGGGACTACACCGAATTCACGGTCAAGTTACCCTACGCCAAAATCACCAGCCTTTTGAAGTGTTTGAGGTGGGTGGAGGTAATTATCCACTCATCTTCAACTTCGAACTGCATATATGGATTAGCGTCGTTCAAGCTTTCGTTGATTTGTCCTTGATTACCACTGGATACAAGGCCGCGGGGGAGGGGGGATCCTTAGTCGGTCTAGACGTGCCTTTACCAGGGATACAAACCAGGTTTTCCAGTCTGTAACCAGTGACTTTACTGAGGTATCATCGACTTGATAATGTCATTACATTGAAATAGGTCACGACCCTAATTTTCTTTATTTTATGATCTAAATAATAAAAATAATAATAATAAATGAAGATTTCTGTCTTCTGGGTTGTTGCGCTGTGTAGTCTGGTCGATGATAACCAACGTTTCAGAGGTCATACTGCCTTCGTCATCAGGGCAGTATGACCTATGAAACGTTGGTTAACCCAGAAGACAGAAATCTTCATACTCATCGCCCTAATGATGGAGGCAGTATGACCTCTGAAACGTTGGTTAACATCGACCAGACTACACAGCGCAACAACCCAGAAGACAGAAATCTTCATACTCATCGTCCTGATGATGGAGGCAGTATGACCTCTGAAACGTTGGTTAACATCGACCAGACTACACAGCGCAACAACCCAGAAGACAGAAATCTTCATACTCATCGCCCTGATGATGGAGGCAGTATGACCTCTGAAACGTTGGTTAACATCGACCAGACTACACAGCGCAACAACCCAGAAGACAGAAATCTTCATACTCATCGTCCTGATGATGGAGGCAGTATGACCTCTGAAACGTTGGTTAACATCGACCAGACTACACAGCGCAACAACCCAGAAGACAGAAATCTTCATACTCATCGCCCTGATGATGGAGGCAGTATGGCCTCTGAAACGTTGGTTAACATCGACCAGACTACACGGCGCAACAACCCAGAAGACAGAAATCTTCATACTCACCGCTGTGAAAACCTCAAATCATACATAAAAATAAATGTTATAATAAATCGACATTAGGTGGCCTCTAGTTGATATTCATATAGCATAAACCACAACACACTTCGTCTTGTAACTTTACCAATAGGAACAGTCACCTACAAAGAGACGTTAAACAACCGGAAGCTGTAGTCGACGGTGGATTGATCTTGCTACTTTGGATCTATTTACCTGATTTAACATCAATACAGTAGCAAAATTGTTGTTATTTAAACAGGCAGTGCTTCGAAATAATGATTGCGAATTTCGATGAAACTGTCTCAGTTGTGTTCACTTTAAAATTTCTCTAATGGCTGTTTGAATTAAGAATTTCAGCCTCGATGTGGCTGCTCCTTCCGGGCCCCATACACGAACAGTTAAAATACGCAAATTAACTGAGACGTCACAAACGGAAGAGGTAATACAAATAAGAGAGAAGCTTTGAAGAAGTTCCCTCAATGTTATCAAAGCTTGCCTATATAATGGAATACCAACCGAGTGGCAAAGGAAGAAGGATGAACGTAGTGAGCTGCTCAGGAAGTTTAATCAAATGGAACCAAATGCTACGAGGGACTCCGCGATTAGAAAATTCAACTTTTTGCTCACAGCATTTCGCAAAGGGTTGAAAAAAGAAATAAAAAATGATTTTGAGGCCCCGCCCCCGCATATGATGTTTACAAACCATCGTGGTATTTCAACGAGCGTTTCATCTTTCACTTTCTTCTTTCAAGCAGAGTCAAGCCAAAGGTTAATTAAATAAGGTCCTTTGCTTTTCCCATTTTCAATTACCAGCTACCTTCAGCACATTACTCAGGTCACTCAGAGGCTGTGACTGAAGAATGCCCAGTTTATTTATTATGTGTGAGCAACACAGATTCATTTTCCAGTTCAGGAATTATTTTGTACTTCTCTTTAGAACGGTCTAACAGCGTATTTTAACTGATATTCTATGCGGCACTTTATAAGCCAATCCACCCTTTCTGTTCTATCAGAAAACGTTCTGTTATCCTGACAATACAGAGCGAAATCAATGTCGAATTACCTTGAATAAAAAGAATTCGTTTGACGCGGAAATGGGAAAAAAATAATTTAATAGGAAATTGTCTGCTTGAATTGTTGCCAAAGCTTTCGCTCTGTGCTCGTGAGATTTTGTTAGGAACCGTTTCCCAAGCTTGGCGAAACGGAAATATGTCCTGGTCCCTTGACACTCCGAAACATGCAAGCACTGCCGTGTGTGTGTCTTGGCATTCATTTCCTCTACGTCATAATGCCGACTCATCCACTTCGCCCACTCACAGGTCGATATGAACGCCCACTCGCGCCCCGGGAGAGAGCGTCACTTTCAACTCGCAATTTCAAGCCCATCCTTGTCTCGAGGGACACTCGCAATTTGTTTGTTCAAATAAACTACCAAACATGAACAAGGCAAGGATCAAGTATCGAAACACCTTGAAAGGCATGAAGGCGCAGTAGTACAGCGAAGGACCAGACTGCGAGCTGACTATCGACATCGCGTCCAGACCATATCTGAGGTACGCCCAGCCTCTTATACATGTAAAGGGACCTTTCGTCCTGGAGACGAACTGAACGGTGCATGAAGTTCAATTAACTCCATCTAATGCCGAGATTTAGACTGTGTACAGACAAACCATCACTCCACTTCACGTCTTCAAGACGTTCTGCTAAAACGACGCAAAATATCCAAGGGTCTAAGCTACGTCACAGTAAGGGAAGCTGGTAAAGGCACCTGTGAGAGGGGAGGGGGCCCTATCGCTTTCCTTCCTTCACCGTACCACGGCTGGCTGGACGACAACGCATTTGTTTCGGTCAACGAAGGTGGGACATTCTTGCGACAAGTATAACGAAGTTATTAGGCTGAAGGCATGTAAGCATGATGTATAAATGCCACAGTAAAACCGCGTTAGTTTTCATGACATGTTAACCAGTAGATTCACTGCCTGCCGTTCACTTATTTACTGGCAGCAACGACCTTTCAGTTTAGTTCATTTGAAACGCAGACACGAATTCGACAAAACTCGATAAATGCTGCATTTACATTTTATGAGAACCGTCACGTGTTAGTAGCATTCACTTTAATTCAAGTCTCACAATAACTAGAAGCCTAAATACATTCTGAGCACATTTGGCTGAGCATTCAACTCTGACGTGGTAACTAATATCACTGAATAACATTCGGTGTGAACGATTGAAATCGTGGTCAAAGCTTATCCGATCGACGTGTCATCTATGAACGTCTGTTTAATTTAAAACGAATTTCATGGGCGTCAAACTTGGTCTCTCACAATGAAGCTGTTCATACACAGAGTAAACTACTAGTTACATCAAATCGGTTTCATAAAACTGCAAACTATAGTTTAATTGAAATGTCATAACTTACAATGGAAGTCACACGCAGTCACATGAGGCGATTGCTACGCCACTGTCGTAACACGAAACTGAGCCGAATGGCTTCCTGTAACTTCGGTTTCGTTAGAGACGCTGCCATCTTTGGCCCTGAAGATGGAGACAGTACGTTTCCCCGAAACGTTCGTCACTACCTACACGGCTTCAAAGCCAGAAGAACAAACATAATCTTCTCCACCATGAGAACCTGGCACTAATTACATAAAACCTGTTTCTTACAATTGGTTTCCTCAGTGACCAGCCTAAAGGAACTCATAGAAGGCAAGAGATTTCTTCACCAACTAAGCGACAATTTACTAGCTTCTTAAGAACTGGGCTTCTCCATGGAGTTATTCAGCTACGGTCCTTGTAGGACCTCATCTGCCTTATATACGGAAGGTTTCAAACCTATTTAGACATTTGACAGGACTCCTTAAACGACTAATCAGACCGTCGCAGGACCTCTGACTGCAGAACACAAAATGGCGAGGACGAATACCGGTGCCTTGAGCGGGATTCGAGCCCGCAGTGACCGAGCGATGCAAAATGAAACGCGCCTTTTTCTATCGACCTCTATGGGTGCATTTGCCCTTTCTCGTTTGTCTGTGTTCTGTTGTCCAGTGTAGACATTTAAAGTAGAGTCTCCGGGCTGATTACGATTCACGATAATCTGCGGTGTAAACATGTTAGACGGAGACACACAGTCCCCTAACTCTCATTAAACGCCACGATCGATGGACCAAGGACTGTTTGTTTTGAACTCGAATTAGTCCGCAGTCGTGTTTATCGACCGATATCTGCAGAGCAGACCCTTGTATCGCCTCTTCTGTGTTACACACTTTGATGTCAACTAATCCCGATCTGATCTAAAGACGGCAAAAAGCAAATTACCTGTTTATATGGTACAAAAGAGATTTCTCTGTCAGAAATAGAGCCACCTCAATTTTCAAGATTTTGGTGTTCAACGCTGTTAATAAACCAAGTCTCACTGTAAATCTCAGTGCTTCAGCACTGAAATAAGGAACTGAATTAACTCAGCATGGAAAGGAATAAATACGTTAACAATTCTGACTGGCTGCATACTAACTTATTAACCTACAGACTTACTAATCAACCGAGTAAACTGTTGACTAACCAACTAACAAGCATTTACCTAATTAAGTATTGCAACTGATTAAGGGTTATTCAGGGTTTACCTTGAGGCAGCTCGCCGAAAAGACTCCTTTCTGTTAAGACACAAGTTTCAGCACCGTGCTCATAAAATCCCGCCATTGGACGCTACTCTGAACCAGTTCTACTTGCTTAAGATCTTCACAAACAGTTCCTATTCATTTTAAGACACCATCTTTTCTACGAACTGGCATCCGAAGCGATGTTTTTCTCCGAGTTTCCCGCCCAAAACGTTATACATCCCTTTCTTCCTCACGTCCTTTCTACATGTCCAACTTATCCGGATTCTTTTAGTTAACAACCTTAAAAATATTAGATTATCAGTAGTGTACTGAGGCCTCTCATTATGTACGGCTACTGTACTCTGTTCGTCCGTTACTTCATGTCCCTTTTTTCAGTACCTCATTTGAAAGAGGTCTACGTGTTTAACGTGAGGTAAAGCTCAAGATAAGGCAGCCCCTGCGCATAGGCATCAAGCCATGGAGGCGTGGAAGTCATTCACCAAGTATCATGACCTCGCCATTTGCTTCCATTACCCCGTCGGTGAGAGGCATTATGTGGCGTAGAGAGGAAAATCCTGCCCCTGCCAGAAGCCAAACTCCATCACAAGTCCGTATTAAACCACTTCCGTGGCTCACGTTTAAGGAAAACCAAGGGCAATAAATGTCGTGTTTGTACCGCCCATATGTAACTGTCAGCACAACGATATATAAAGTACGCAAAGCCGCAGTTTCGAAGCTGTTTGTTCTGAACTAAACACTGGTTGTTTGAATGGCTTCCTCTACAGTGGAACAGTCTCTGAAACCTACAGTGGCAAATTTCTGGTAAGGTCTTTTTTCCATTTTTCTCTGAATAGGAGTTGAATAACGTTGAAAGGAGAATCACCGTCATCCGTGTTTCCTTAAGGCGGTGGTAAGCAGCTTGGGATACACAGAATTCTGGCAGGTAACAATGCACAAGGCCGGTCTGTTAGAGACAAATTCAAATTAAATATGTATGATTTGAAATTTTTACAGCGGTGAGTATGAAGATTTATGTCTTCTGAGTTGTTGCGCTGTGTAGTCTGGTCGATGTTTACCAACGTTTCAGAGGTCATACTGCCTCCATCATCAGGGCGGTGAGTATGAAGATTTCTGTCTTCTGGGTTGTTGCGCTGTGTAGTCTGGTCGATGTTTACCAACGTTTCAGAGGTCCTTGCTGCCTCCATCATCAGGGCGATGATCGCCAACAACCCAGAAGACAGAAATCTTCAGACTCACCGCCGTAAAAACCTCAAATCCTACAAGAACAGTATTGTTCCAATCGGATTGATTTGTACAAATTAGGCACTGTAGTCACTCAGTTAAACCGTCTTCACGAAAATTCCAGAACAACAAAGTTTCTGGAAATATAACGCCTACTTACCTCAAATCAACTTTGCCAATAATCTGGCTTTACCTTTGTAACGGTGGACTCTTATTATGGGTTTTACGAATTAGGCCTTGTGGCCTCTTAAAATTCAGAAATACTTCTGAAATTATTAATTCCTTTGGATATTTAGTACGACTCCTTCGATGGATGATCAGCCCGTCGTCAGGCCTCTATTTATACAGGACATAACAACGAAGAATAACGAGAATACACACTAATGCCTCCAGTAGGATCCGAACCAAAGATCCTAGTGTTAGTGCGGTCACAACAACAGCCTTAAGATAGCGCGACAAGACAGTAGATTGCTATCTAAAATTAGCAACAATGTCAACAGAGTAATGATAACGCATTTGAAATATTCGTACACATGAGCTTATTCTAAAATGACGCATCCTCCACGTGCCTCAGTGGGATCGTGACCCATCGGTTGAGAAGCTGGCTGCATAACCTTCTCATGTTTTCTTTACGGTTCTGTCAGTCACTGGAATTCCTTCAGCGTCTCTTCTGACCCCATTCGTCTTATTTCTCCTGCCAGAGGTTTATATTTCTAAACTTTTAATCGAACTTGTGCTCTCTGTCTTCAGACATTGAAACAGAGACGTCAGCCAGCGAAGTTCTTCGTGCTGTATTCTCTTCAGGAATGATGGCGATGCATTTCTGCGTTCCTCTTTAACTCTCTGGTACGGAACTACACCGGCCCTTTAAGAAGCCAGGGTAGACTACTGCCTCGACGGCCGAGGTTCGTTTGCCAGTAAGTATTTCTTATCAGCAGTTCAAGTCGTGAATCACAGTCAAATGCGTTTTCAGTTACTAGTAGAATCGCTACAAATTTATAATTGTGCCGTCATCCACACGCCAAGTTCTTTGCCAATACCTATCATCCTTTTTCAGTTAACGTACTTCAAACCAAACAAAAACTCCTTTTTAATTATGAAATCACAGTGGTTCAGTGTATTATCAACATCACGAAATTTAAATCTATACTGAGTCAGTCTAGTCCACTTTACATTTTCAATTTACCTAGCTTAGACATGATTTAACATTTTACACTTAATATGTGCAGAGTGCCTCCAAAAACGGTAGAGAATTATAGATACAAAAATGAGATGATAAAGTTGCGTCATATTGTGATAAATATATATTTGTTTAAATCTTGTCAGTCTAATCACAATAATTCCTATTAAAAATATTAAAATATTACCATAATTAACATTTAAATATATAAAACATCATATGGAATCTGATAAACATCTGACTAAAAAAAGTTGCATTTAAGAAAATATATTTAAGTTTATATAATTTTATACACCTGAAGATGGTTCTTATAGAACTGAAACATGTCATGTAAAAAGTGATGTTCTAATGTAAATCGAACATTTCGATAGAGAATATCATTTAATATATTTTAAATATTTAAATGTTAATTATGGTAATATTTTAATATTTTTAATAGGAATTATTGTGATTAGACTTACAAGATTTAAACAAATAGATACAAAAATATTAACGAAGGTGTCTCGAGAAATATACAGGATACACAATTCCTACTAAGAGTCTAAGGAAAAGTACATAAAATACACGTATAAATTTCTACTTAGATTGTCTCATGCGCAAACACCGTGTTCTAAGCAAGAAGCTTAATTAGCACACACCATCTCATTCCTAATAAGAGTGTCTCGCTCATTACACGTATTTCATAATATTCTTTGTTTGAATACCATGAGAAATACATAGACGAAATATGCTACTTGTGACATGGGGTCAGTTTTATATGCTCTGAGACGGTTTATTCACTAACTAAATTCATTTTAACACTCTTAGTGGCAGTTTGGTGCGGAATCTGATCACACTTAATAATAATAAATGTATATTATTATGGGCAGTTTGGCATAAAATATGATTGAACCATTGATGGTTAGGTACTCATACTGGGGGACTACAACTACAAAAATGGTTGAGGGTGATGAGTAAGCCGCGAGACTGTCAGCCTCCTATAACTCAAACCACTTCGACTCGCGGAGCTTACACATCGCCCTGATGATGGAGGCGGAAAAGGCCTCTGAAAAGTTTGTAAACTTCTACCACACTACACGGCACTACAACCCAGAAGACGGCTATATTATTCTCGCAACTTCATTCCCTTTACGTCAGAATATTCTCCTATGCACAGTTTTCAAATAACCCATTTTGTGTTACTCCCTTAAAATAAACAAAATTAAAGTCTCGTATATTTTAATATTTATGTTTTAGATAGCTGACTCGGATACAAAAGGATTCCGAACAGCATGACAGAAAGCAGGTCTTTCAAGCTCTGTTACTTTCTAAGCCGTCACCCGTACCAAGTCATTTCCCCTGTCTCTTTTTATCACAGTGGGGTGGAATGTATTTACGTTCGTTGTGCAAGATGTTGGTGGAGTCAGTTCACAGTGTACTGGTTTATATAAAAGTATTAAATTTTGCTTCAACAACAATTTTTTTGACTTGTAAAAAATTCTTTCTACTAAAACAAATTGAGTAGGATATGAGGTTCTCCTGGCGATGAGTACGAAGATGGCTGTCTTCTGGGTTGTAGCGCCGTACAGACTGGTAAATTTGCAAATAAGAAAAATCACAATGAACGACAAAAATGTGTTACTTATTTTGTGTTTACATCTACTAGAAAAAAGAAACATAATGTGCGTGGCGTTTACGACGCATTTGATATCCAGGGTTTGTTTTGTTCAACGACTTATTAGCAAAACATATATGCACATAGATATGTATGTATCCGAGCACGGAACATTTATTAATTCGAGACAATTTTTAGAACACTAAGGAAATTCTTAAAAACAAAATCAAATTTCTATTAAACGAAAAATGTTCAAATACAATTTTGTGTGTCCCACGACAAAACTCGGTCCAAATAAGTGAGATATTGACTTCATAAAATCCTCTCGGGCTATCAGCCGTGTAAAATGGTTAAAACTCGCGAGTTTAACAATTTGACACGGCTGGTAGCCCGAGAGGATTTTATTAATTCAGTTCAAAGTTTTAGATCCTTCACAAGATATAGACTTCTTTACGTTACATTAAGCAAATGTTTTATTCATTCCACATTCAGCCTTCAGGAGGGTATATAACGAAAAACAGTTAACTTAATGTCACCTCTCAGTCAAAGTAAAATATGATCATCTAACAAACTTTCATGATCAAATTCTAAGATGAGACTTCTTCCTTCTAAACTTTTCAACTTATTGTACAATATTCACAATACATTACCGACAGAGCACAGTAATCACAGTAACTAGTCTCATCTTTCTTCCTTCTCTATATATTAGAAAAATCATCCATTTTTATTTCGTTATCAATATAAAATTATGTCTCAATAATATTTTACACGGACAGAATCAGACAAAGACGCTATTTGTTTCTTATATGATTTTACAATCAAAATTCTGTTTAAGTTTCATACTGCCGACGTATGTCTTACATGTCCTAACCATTTCATTCTTGATTTAATTAGCTTGATATCTTGTTTCTGCTTCAGATTCCGAACAAACAGATGAAACACGTCTATCTGCAGACCCAATTACAGCTGCGTTCAAGGAAAAGCGGAAATGTTTTGCTTACATCGTTGGCAATTTTTAAATTAGTGATGCAAAGACGAATCGGGTGAAAAGAAAACAAACGACACGACAAAGGAAGAGAGTAAAACAACTTTAATTTCCGTTCTGGTTTATTTAAACACGTCAGAACAGGGTTCGACATTTTTTAGTTGCACAGGCCACATTCAACAACGGATTTTGCACAGAATTTGAAGGATTAAAATTTTATTTATGTTTTTGTAAGTTTTGTAGTAATATAAAAGAAAACTGACATATTTAAATTACGAGGCGCGTCCCAAAAGTAAGTTTCCCACTCGTCCCACAGCTAGAAAACCTTATATTGCGCGAAGCGACTGTGCGTACGTGATAGAGCAATGACGTAGCATGGCGCATGCACTAACGGCACTACCCGCGTTATCACAGTAGCATCGTTGCAGCTGTTGAAAATGGAGGTTCTTATTCCAGCTCCCGCCGACTGTGAAGTGCGGTCAGTGATAACGCTAGGCCGCACACGGCTCGACGGACAGCAAGTCTCCTGCAGGAGTTCAGCTTGGAGGTGTTTAATCATTCACCCTACAGCCCGGACCTCGCTCCCAGTGATTTCCATCTTTTCCTACACCTCAAGAAATTCCTGTCCGGTCAGCGTCAGCGTTTTGAGAATGACAGAGAGGCGGAGATGGTTGTTACACAGTGGTTCCAATCCCAGGCGGCAGACTTCTACGACACAGGTATTCAAAAGTTGGTCCCACGGTATGACAAATGTCTCAATTCCGGTGGCGAATATGTTGAAAAATAGCTGGACACTTGCTGTATCTGTTGCAATAAATATTTCCATGAAATTGTGTTTTATTTCTGTAAACGGCCCCAGGGAAACTTACTTTGTGGACGAGCCTCGTATTATATGTTTCTGACGGACTCACATTTTACATACAAAACCTCAAAAGAAAACTGGTGTTTAACAATACGTCGAGTCATTTTCAGACACACACACGAACAATAACAAGTTTGTAGCACGATGTCAGACAGTTGCACCGCTGTGTTATAATGTCAGCTAAAGTTTCTGTTAGCGCCTGTCGGTGGGTCATGCAGTTCCTGCCGGGAGCCGGAACGTGGCATTTGGATTCTGGTTTTTCAGTTAACGCAATGTACTGAAACACCCAAAAGCTACTCGAACACGTAATTGAATTTTCGGGTTGTATTTGAGGAACATACGTATACTATTGAAATAAAAGTACCACATCCCGGCCAAGAATTAATTATAAGTAATCATCGCTTTTCGTTATAAAATAACACAAACGGAGAGACGAAATACCTTTGTTGACCTCTAAAAGCGGTGCAAAAGAGGGAAATAATATTCTTACTGGGAATCGGACCGTGCTTAGGAGTCCAGCCGCTTTAACGAATCACAGTCGAGAATATGATACACTGAGAAGTTATTTAGACACCACGGCCATCAAGATTAACTTTCCTTCCTTTTCGAATCGATATATTGGACACTCTATTGACTCGAGCAATCACTACCAATACGAGAAGTAAACCAGCCATTCGATATATTAATGCGAGAATGGGGCCAAGAGCTCTTTCTTCTCTCGAGAGACCCTTGCCAGGGCAAAATGAGTCAGGCAACCACATGTCTTGCAGATAAAACAGAATGAATATTGACTCTCCACTCAGCCCTAAAACTCTCTTTCTTCCATGCCATTGCTTAAAAATTTATTTATTTTTATTCCTATAATTCTATTTTTCCTTACTTTATTTCTGCTCGTCATTCTTTCTTTATTCACGAATAAAAGAACAAAATCTTAGATATAAAAAAAGGAAAGAAGCAGGGGTTAGAGATGCAATTTATCTGATCGGTTCTTCTGTGTTCTAGTGTATGGAGTATCACTGAACAACGAATGCAAAACAAGAATATTTGAAGATTTATGTCTTCTGGGTTGTTACGCCGTGTAGTCGCACTGATGACGGAGGCAGTATGACCTCTGAAAGGTTGGTAAACATCGACCAGACTACACGGCGCAACAACCCAGAAGACAGAAATCTTCATACTCATCGCCCTGATGACGGAGGCAGTATGACCTCCGAAACGTTGGTTAACATCGACCAGACTACACAGCGCAACAACCCAGAAGACAGAAATCTTCATACTCTGATGACGGAGGCAGTATGACCTCTGAAAGGTTGGTTAACATCGACCAGACTACACGGCGCAACAACCCAGAAGACAGAAATCTTCATACTAAGAATCGCCCTGATGATGGAGGCAGTATGACCTCTGAAACGTTGGTTAACATCGACCAGACTACACAGCGCAACAAACCAGAAGACAGATATCTTCATAATCACCGCTGTGAAAAAATCAAATCATACAGAAGAATATTTATTCTTCGATTTTAAAGTGTTAGCCGGGCTAACACGGTTAACATAAACGCTCCGCCACGAAAGACGCAGGAACAAACAGACGAAAAATAGGAAGATGAAAGAAAGAACAAAGAGAGAGGGACGCAAGGAATAAAACTAAAATAAAGTAATGGCATTTTTGTTACAATAAATTCTTCTCGGGCTACCAGCCGTATAAGGTGGTTTAATGGAGAAAGCATCTTCTGGTTATCATATTTGTTCAAAGTTTATTTACATTCTTTGAGTTCAGTTTTTTCATATTCTGACGTAACGAAACTGTAAGACAATAGAAGCAGCTCTTAAAACATCCGCTATTACATCTCTGTTACAACTTGGCTAACAAGATTTAAAATTCTACAAAAGTTTACATTCCTTTTCTTCACGAAGCTTGCAAATTAGTTCCATTACTTTGGCTACCCTGCTCCTACATCCGCAAGTAAGTTTAATTTTCTCGCTTCTGAACACAAGAAGTAAAATCAAACTTCTTGATTAACTGATAAAGCAGCTAATATGAGTTTTTATTTACTGCTGTTCTCTTTCCTCTGAGGTCCATTACACGGCACATCGCCCAGTAAGCACTCCTTCCCGTTTCATGGTTGTCTGTCGTGTCTCCAGCGCCTAAGCTCCGTGCTGATACGAATGCGACAATAGAAGCAAATATAAGCTGCTATAAAACTGACATCAGCACAGGTTTGATGAAGGTTAGTGGTCAGTTTCACGCTCCTGTCGCTTTAACCATGAAGAAAGGGCCCCAGACAGGAGGCCGCTTGGATCTCAGAGAATGTCTGCACACGGTTGTAGCGAAAAGAAAAATTCTTACCCCTGCCAGGATATAAACCTGGCCTCTTTACTGACTGAAATCTATAGAATGATATTACAAATTTTTTTTTTTTTTACGCCGGAGATGAGATCATAATGACAATTTTCAGTGAATTAAATTACGATCAGAAATAGTTCAATAGGTCAAATTTTTCCTCGCACGACGTGCATGACATGAACGCTAGTCATGTCTGTTCGTACATCTGTCTATCCGCACGATTCAACACGAGAACTGCAGGATGAATTTTAATCACATTTGGGCCACAAGAAACTACCCCAAACTCTTTACTTTTTATTAATTTTCTATAACAGGTAATACGCCACGGTGGTCTAGTGGTTAGAAATCTGGCCTTGTAATCCTGGGGTCTCGGATTCGATTCCCGGCGGTGCCCGAATTTATAACTTGTGTTGGGCAAGGCCGTGGTCTAGGCAACACGGAGTTTTCCTCCGGGGGCTTCCCCGGTTTCTCCGTGGCATCCCAATAATTACTCCATTCACACACAGAAGAAGGCAATGGCAAACCACTTCTGGATCATCTGCCAAGAACGTATATGAACAGGTCCCAGTCCGAGATAAGGATGGAAGGATCCTGTTCATATGGACCTGTCGTCAGACAGAACACTACAAAAAAAATAAATAATTAACTGTAAGTTCTAGCAAGCAAGAACGTTTTATTCGTCATAAATGCCATTATCTGGTACTGCAGTACTTCCCATCACTCTATAAGCACCCACAAGGCGCTTTGCAGATGTTCGTTAAGTCCATACCCTCCCCCTTCCTGTCCCGTCCTGCTAATCGGACGCGCAAATGCATTAGGAAAATCCCTAACTATATTATCACTCATTAAGCGACAGTGTTAACCCAGAGGTTTAGAGATTATTTTACTAAACCAATGAGGAACAAAATTCCAATTTAAAAATAAGCATGGTTGTAAAATTATACTAATTATATGAAGTATTCAGTGCAAACTTAATTTGAATGTTCAGCAGAAGGAATTATAAATGATAAGCATAAACAAAGCTAAACTGATATAACATCTTAAGGTTAAGATGATGATGCAGTGGGAATGCTTAAACGGGAAATTTATTTCACACTGACAAACGACGAGAAAGTAAATTTTGCTACTGCTGAAATATAAAATGAAAATTGAGTGGTAAGTATACTTCAAACTAACCAATAAATTAAAATTCCAGAAAGGGGTATGGATTTATCTTTTCTCCAGTTTATCCAGCGCTACTCCAGGGAACGTCCATTTTCCTGTGCAAGAGACACCAGGGGATATATTTATCCAGAGAAAAGGTGGCTGTAGCGTGAAGCTGACGACTCAATTGTATTTAACATTAGGCTTAATTACAGACATTTCCTCTTTTTGTCTACAGCCTACTGCACCTAGGATAAGAAAATATTTTATGTAAAGACAAGCACAGAAAGTGTCACATAATCTATTAACCATTATGGACGAGGGCACGTTCGTTGATTCCCATATGCACTCAAATTTAAATTTCATTGGCTTACGTTGTGATAATTCAAAGAATGGATCAATCCCCCTTCCTTATCCACAAGTTAACAGCGCTGGGAATTGCCAGGAACTGAACAAGCTAATCGAATTAGCAAACTATACGTACGCGATGCACAAGCTCATATTGAGTGAAACATCGTGTTTCTGTTGGAAACAGGATGAGAATCACCACTAAATCATATCCGTCTGTAGCGATGCTTAAACAAACACGTTTCATCTATAATAAGAATATAACAACAATAATTTTGTAGATTAACGATATTCAGCGACTGAAATTCATAATCAACAGCAGTTTATTGATCTCTGAATAAATAGCAGACAGCTATTTCGCTCTAAAAGAGATTCCAAACTTCGAAGCTTCATATTTTCAGAGAGCCCACCATCGCTACATCGAGCGTATCCTGAGCCACCTAAATCCATCCAGAAATCCTATAACCTACTCTGTTAAGATCTACCAAGTCATCAGCTTCACGCTGCGGCCACTTTCGCTCTGGGAAAATAGTCCCTAATATATATATAAGGAGAAGTGGAGTTTGGATGCTGTGGTAAAGAAATAACTGCGGTAACTGAACCCAGTCGCCCAGCCCAAGGCTACAGAGCTACTTAGGCTCACTTTGGCGAACAACGTAAAACATTAACGTTATTACGAGAAATAACACAGGCTATATTCAAAATATTTGTTCTGTACAGAAATACACAAAAGACAAACAAGAAGATGGCTGTAGTCTGGGTTGTAGCACCGTGTAATCTGGTAGAGGTTTACTGACGTTTCAGAGGTACTTGCTTCCCCCAATCATCAACCTGAAGATGGAAGCACCAAGGACAAAGACCTCTGAAACTTCGGCAAACTTCTGCCAGACTATAAGGCGCTACAACCTAGACGAAGACCATCTTCATATTCGCCGCCTTAAGAACCTCAGATCCTATTATTATTATTATTTAGTGTTCTGTCTGACGACAGGTCCATATGAACAGGATCCTTCCATCCTTTTCTCGGACTGGGACCTGTTCATATACGTTCTTGGCAGATGATCCAGAAGTGGTTTGCCATTGCCTTCTTCTGTGTGTGAATGGAGTAATTGTTGGGATGCCACGGAGAAACCGGGGAAGCCCCCGGAGGAAAACTCCGTGTTGCCTAGACCACGGCCTTGCCCAACACAAGTTATAAATTCGGGCACCGCCGGGAATCGAACCCGAGACCCCAGGATTACAAGGCCAGCGTTCTAACCGCTAGACCACCGTGGCGGTCCTCAGATCCTACCAAGAATAAATAATTTCTGAAACGATACAGTGTGATATCAGTAGAAATGATTATATTTGTAATGGCGGAGTTCGTAACAATAATGTCAAAACAGGAAATTACACATTTAATATATGTGTGCATTGCATTACATTGCTAAATGACCCTTGAATGAAGAGAACTGAAACGCAGCCATCAGCAGACGGCACAATGACGGGCTGATGCATTATGGGAACCAGTCCACTCACACTTCACACTACAGATTACGTGTACAGCAGCTTTGTGTTTCATCTCTTGCCATTGTAACAGCATTACTCACCACAAAACACAAACAGGAATTATTGTACAGCGTCACTATCTATCCGTTTAAATGTCTCTCCTGATAAAGGGGTGAGAAGGATTTTGAACTTCAAAGACGGTTATCAAAGTATTAATTTCACAGCTTGAATCACATAACTAATATCAAATTGCACTCAAATAATTACCCCTTTCACTGTCATCCTAAATAAACTCTACACACCCCACATAGAGACAAATAAACAAATAGCCCTTTGATTATTAACTATTTCAACGCCAGATCCGAGAATATTCAGTGAAATGTTTGATGCATGGCCAAACATCATCACATTCGTGATTAAGTTTGTGCTACGAGCATTGTGACCTGAAGACAGATCAGTCAGTGGTTATAAATTCCTCCCATACAATCGTTGATGTGTAGGAATATTTCAAAATACTCAGTAATTTATTAAGAAGAAATAAAGTTATAAAGTTATAAAGTTGTTATTCTCTTAGAGTGCATACAGTACATGGAAGGCCGTGTCCATCCGAAAATTTCTTACCTGAAGCCACTGAAGTTCAAACCGAAAGATTTGGATTTACAGAACAGCTCACTATTAGAATCCTTATCACACATGAGAACCAATACTTTTATTCTAAAAAAACATTTTAATAGGGCAAATAATTTCACAATTCTGTGCAGTCTACAATTTTAGTGTGATTATGTCTTCAATGGTAGACATGTACTTCTGCAATAACTGCAGTAAATAAATATCGATAAATTACAACAAATGCGTCTATCGAATATATATTTTACCCAATGTGGTATTTGACCTCAGACATAGCTTTAAAGAAACTGCTACAGTTGCCTAGCAAAAACCATAACACAGCTGTCCCTTTCGGTTAACGTCCTAATATTACACTGAAAAGTTGTCGATTATATCATGTCCGTGTGTCTGGCACCTAATATCTTTTTATCAAATGACGGATTTCCATTAAACTCTATACAAGCGTCGTACTTTTAGAGGCCTGGCCAATGTTGTGCTGTGTAATTCCATATTACAGACACCAAATTGGCGGCTGTATGAATTCTATCCTATTTAACTTTTGGTTTGATTGAGCTAGACATGTAAAATTTCGAACGGAGATAGATCATAAGAGTATTTACAAAATATACATAAAGTATACGTTTATTATTAACAATTATAAACATGGAGAAAAAATAGAGAATGGAATAATATTTCATTAACTTTTCGCAATCATGATGTCTACTGCTGTCAATTATGCACAGAATTGTTGTTCTTGCTAGCCTCAACAGAAGAAAAGTAGGAGTTTTAAGATCGATTGTACCTTCTGGCGAGAGAGTTAGGAAACAATTACTTCATCGCAGTCTCAGTCTCTCAGGCCCTAACACGTAGGACTTCAAGATGGCGCTGCTGGAGCCTTAGAAGCCCAAACTGATTTGAGATTTAGAACAGGTGACAGACCTGCTACGCCCCACATTCACGGCTTTCGCGATGAATAAGGCATCAGCTGCCAGAAGTGCAAAGCCTAACCCACAATAAGCGGGCGTGCATAACAAAACAGTTACTGCATTCTGAAGTAGCGGATAAGGCCCGTTGAAATTCAACCAGGTATTATTTCTTTCTTTCCTTCCTCCATTTAGTACATTTCTCTCATTTAGAAGCAGTTGTAAAGGCAACCTAATGATAGCAGCACTTGAAAACAACATTCTCTCATGTAGAAACGATACTGAAAAGCCATAAACCGTAACCTATCGTATTAAAAAGGTCTAGTTACAGCTACTGAATATTACTAAGTACCTAATTAAGTATCTAACAGCCCCGAAACTTCTTCCTAGAAGCACCAAGCAGAATAAAACTTCTGTGGATTAGACGAAAGTCAAGTTCTTTGAGCTAAAATATCTCAACACGGCGATGGATGATGAAACTCCTAATCGGATTGAAGTTGCGTAGAGTGCCGCAGGAGTTAGCAACTTCCCAGTTATTCGTTTTATTGATAATGGATATACAGATAATGTTGCGGTAATATCCACTGATCTGCATGAAACGGGATAAACAAATCTATCTTATCAAATCTAAAACTTCTTGACGATGGTGAAGAGTCAATTGAATAAAAATTTCCTTGGATATTATCCATCGTCTAGTAAATATAAAACGTAAAAACGACGTTTCGGAGATGGGGCTCTATCTCCGTCTTCAGGTTCCTACTCAGTTGGGCCCACTAGATAGAGCTAATCCCTGGTCCGGAGATAGGGATTAGCTCTATCTAGTGGGCCCAACTGTGTAGGAACCTGAAGACGGAGATAGAGTCCCATCTCCGAAACGTCGTTTTACGTGTTATATTTACTAGACGATGGATAATATCCAAGGAAATTTTTATTCAATTAAATCTATCTTATCTTATTATCTTCTCCCTTTTATTATTCCCTCTTCCTACTTCTCTCAACGCCTCTCCCTTCATTTCCATCGTCTCCTCCTTTTAATTATTTCCTTATTATTCTCTTTTCGTACTTCTTCCCTCCCTCTACTTGCTTTTTCTTCATTCTGTCTAGTGAAACTATACAATTTATTTTATTTATTTATTTATTTATAGTTTATTTAACGATGCTTTTCAATATATCAAACTATATAGCATCGAAAGAAAGATAATAAATAACGAATTGGAATAATGTGCAAGGAAGTGGTCGTGGACTAATTTGGAGTACTATCCCGTAATTTACCTGAAAAGACTGAGAAAAAACCTTTAAAAACCTCAGTCCGGATAACCGAGATTTTACCCGAGACCTGTCGAATGCAGAGCAGGAATGCTAACCACTCGACCAGAACGTTCGGTACTAGACGATCACATGCATAAACGTTAATCGATAATTACACGGGAAATCAGTTGAATTGTGATGCCCTGGCGTAGACGACGCGGTTACAGTAACACGTGTCGCACCCACTCACGTACCAGGACGCGACACCCACAGTCTATCCCCCCCCCCCCCACACACAAATTGAATGACGAGCAGAAATAATTGAATCGTTCGAATATGAATTACCTGGATGCATATTTAAAACAGAAGACCAGGGGGCACAGTAACCGGGGGGACAACTGATTGACATGGCGTGGATCAGTGAGAAACGTGGTCCACCCCTGACAGAACAATATCAATTACAAATGTTTGTGAACAAAGCGCCGAGGGAAATGTTTGGAAAATGAAGTGAAAACTGCAAATGAGAAACCTCATAATTTCTGTATTCATTAAATATTGTTGGGGTTATCAAAATAAAAAGGTAGTCAGTTTATGCAGCACACGTGGGAGAGAGATGAGAAATATGTACAATGGTTTTGGTAGGAAAACCCACTTAGCAGACCTAAGTTTAGATGGATCGATAATGAATTATCATCAAGACCCACAAAAGAATTAGACGTGAACTGAACTGAATTCAACTGGCTCAGGACATGGTCCAGTTGCGAGCTCGAATGAATACGTTAATGCACTTTTGGATTTAGCAAAGGCGAAAAATTTCTTTACCATGTGAGTGACTACTAGGCTCTTAATGACTCTGTTCCATGGCGTTTTAAGATGCAGTTCCACATTAAATCCGCTAAAAGGAAGAAATTGGTTCGTATCCTGTGTGAAGAACATAAACACGTATATGCCT
This sequence comes from Zootermopsis nevadensis, assembly GCF_977971745.1. Lineage (NCBI taxonomy): Eukaryota > Metazoa > Arthropoda > Insecta > Blattodea > Termopsidae > Zootermopsis > Zootermopsis nevadensis. Next base: position 13,387,896 of record NW_028259149.1, on the reverse strand, counting down.
CTCCCCGATGTACCGCCAGGGTAAGAACCTCGGCAGAAGGTTAGACGGGCCCCAGACCTAATCTGAAGACAATGGTGACAAACAGAAACGTCTCTGCATTTCCCGGGAATCGAACACCGGTAGTCGAGCCTATAGCTACTCGATGTATTCAATAAGCCACCACGATTCATGGCCGGCCAACTTTTGCAGTTAATACCTCGTATCTGCAATAAATGAACATCCAAAGTGTAACACCGGAGCGAACAAGCAATTTTCACCTACACCGTAGGGGAGAAGGGGGCTAGTTGTTATATTTTAGTTTAAAAATCACTCATTTGCAGCAGCATCTCACGAGTCTCGTATCTGTTCTCAGTTCTACCCAAGGTACTTTGTGTATTACGTGAGCTAGGTTGATTTAAGTGTTTTACCAGTAAGATAGTGTAATTGCGTCATATTGTGAATATTCTAACAATTATTTATTTTAATCCGTCTTATCACAATATTTAAAATTTCTTATAATTAAGATAATAAAATATCATTGATGTTCTATATCGATTGATCGATTTACATTTTGGAACATCTTTTACACAACATGTTTCAGTTTTTATAAAACTATCATCAGGTGTAAAATATTTACGAACTTAAAACTCAAATATGATTCCATTTGGTGATGTTTCATGCCATTTGTTTTTCAATTTTGGGCGAGGTGTTGTCTTTTCTTAAATTTTATCAGATGTACATATCGGTCTGTAAGTAGAAGATTGAAAGAAACACTAAAGAATTTGAAAGAATTTATAAAAGAATTTAGAGAATAAAATGTAAAATATATAAATTATAGTTAGAAAGTTTACTTTTTACTAAAAAGTAAACTTTTTCTTCTGACTCTGAACTCACTTCCACGACCGTGAGATAAAGGCAAGTTCTTTAAAATTTCCTCATCTAAAGCTCTTTACATAAGAGTATTTCGTGTACTTCGTTCTTCACTTCAGTCGAATATTGACACTGCTTTGACAGCTAAATCAAAATGGCGCACCGTGGGGCCAGTTGTTACACTGGACAAGCGTGACCCATATCTTTTGCAATAACTTGCGTTGGCAAATGATTACATTTTATTTTTTTAACATGAAAGATGGTACGAAAGTACAAAAGGAAAACTAATAGAGGTAATACAAGTTTGGAAACGTTTAAGATAGCAGCTGATGAAGTCTCTTCTGGCAGAATCTCGTTAAGGCAAACTGCTAATACATGGTGAAAATGTTTGAAGTTAATTTCTGCAATTAATTTTTAATTGGTATAGTGCCTGTAATTAATTGCTTAATAAAGGTCTGAATTATTCCTTCTGTTTAATAATACAGTGTGTTGTAACAAATTTCCCCTTCACTGTAACAAATAACACCATAACACTGTTACAAACCGCCTTCTCTTAAATATACAAATTTTATAATGAAACAGAAATGAATAAGGCTTTGAAATTTTTTTATAAATATAGCCAAATAGTAGTAGTACCTGACGCCATAATTGCTAACTTTGTAAATTTTAAGAGTAAATGTACAAAAAATCGTAATTGAAAATTGTAAGAACTAGCCCCCTTCTCCCCTACAGCATGTCCCAAAAAGATATATACACAGAACCATTACACACGTCAGTAAAATATATGTATATATCTTTCGGGACACTCTGTATGTTGCTTGTAATTATATCTTCAATTCAAATGCAATGTGCAAAGTAATTCTAGAACAACGAATAATTCAATCTCTGTGGAGGCCAATTAGATACTAAAGCGTTTATTCTACTGAAGTCTGCTCTAATCAGAACAGAAGTTGTCTGGGTGCTTAGAAAACTAGACTACGTATTACGACATGAATTACATATTGAACAGAATTAGAATTTGTTCTTATTACCTTGCAGTCTTTGAGGCGTTACAGCAAGCTTCGATTGTTTTTCTCATGTAAAGAAATTATAATAGATGGTAAGGTGGGCTTTAAGTAGAGAATAACAGATTTACAAACTTTATCCTGATAAATAAAATATTATTTAGCATGTTCGCCACCGTAGTTTCAACACGTAAGAAAAACGTGTTAAGCCTTTTGAAACAAATATTAATTTCTATGAAAACGTTCGAATAATAACATACCATTCGGTTAAATTAATATGTAATTGGTAGAACATTTGGAGAATAAATAAATAATCATAACATTTTGGATGTAAAAATTGCAAAGAAGGACCACTCAGAAGACCTAGTTGTAGACACATTAACCATTCAGCATAATTATATTAGTTTTACTGAAACTCTTAATAAACATATATACAGTTCATTCTTAATTGTTATTTTGTTCTCTTTACGTCTCGGTTCGTCTCTAGTATCGTTACCGGAGTCATTTCCACACTAATTCGTTGTCTGGCAAACACTTAATGCATAACGCGATCACTGTTAGACACCAAGGCAGTAAACAGACCTAACCTTCACCAATGAGAACAAATACTCAATTTCAATAACAAGATCTTGGTTAATGTATAATTATAATATTGTCACGATACACAATTTTATTATTTTAGTGCAGTTTCCTGAAAAACCCAGTCGAAGAAATGGCTCTTTCGCTAGTATCTGTATTATGTCAATCGATATGTAACAAACTTGTGCCTAAAATGAATCTGTACAGGTATGTTACATTCACTGATGAAAATTAAGTCATTTCGACTTTCTCCCAGTGAATTTCAATGGCAAAACATGCAAATGGGTTAAAATAAATCTTACTGAAATATTAACTTCACTAAGCCGAGTAGCCTCAGGATGCGATTCTATCTTGGTCATTTGTGACTATGGCGACAAAAGGCCCGGGTTCCATAATTAAGTCAGACACCATTTGTCCCTCAAGCACGCGAGTCCCTTGAGACATCTCCAATCGCTGGAAGCTGGGTCGAGTTTATAAAGCGGTTTATCGGATCAGCTTATGGGACACATGAGAGCGGATTATCACGGGATTAACACAGAGCACGCTGCTTGCTTCCACATAAAGATATTCCGCACATTTATTTATTCCTGCCTTTTTTAAATTCTTCCCGACTTCCCTCGTTTTTTATTTCCTCTGCTCCTTTTCTCTCCGTCTTCCTTTGTTTCTTAGTCTCCAATTCCTTTCCCTCTTCATCCTTCATCCTAATTACTTACTAATTTGGCAACAAATCAACTAAGTAAATAAATATATATCAACGGAATGACAACGTTTACCGCTCTGCTCAAAGACAATTGTCAGTGGATAAAATCTATATAGGATATGAGGTTTTCACAGCGGTGAGTATGAAGATTTCTCCGTCATCACCCTGATGACGGAGGCAGTATGACCTCCGAAACGTTGGTAAACATCTACCAGACTACACGGCGCAACAACCCAGAAGACAGAAATCTTCATACTCATCGCCCTGATGATGGAGGCAGTATGACCTCTGAAACGTTGGTAAACATCTACCAGACTACACGGCGCAACAACCCAGAAGACAGAAATCTTCATACTCATCGCCCTGATGATGGAGGCAGTATGACCTCTGAAACGTTGGTAAACATCGACCAGACTACACAGCGCAACAACCCAGAGGACAGAAATCTTCATACTAAGAATCGCCCTGATGATGGAGGCAGTATGACCTCTGAAACGTTGGTTAACACCGACCAGACTACACAGCGCAACAACCAGAAGACAGAAATCTTCATACTCTGATGACGGAGGCAGTATGACCTCCGAAACGTTGATAAACATCTACCAGACTACACAGCGCAACAACCCAGAAGACAGAAATCTTCAGCTATAAATTTGACTGAATAATTTGTTCATGTTTACTTTGATATTCACATGCATATCTTAAATAAATTAACATAATCGTCTACACTGTGCCGAAAACCAAAATAACATCACCATCATCATCCTCACAGCCGTAAGAACTTGAAAATCTCACATAATGGTAAAGTGTTCTCTATAAACGAGGCTCGGTTTGCCTCAGACCCGCTCTGGCTGTGGTGACGAACATGGGATCGAGTCCCAGCCAACCAGTCCGCAATTAATCACTTTGTTAAGAATGTGTTAGCAATTTCGAACAGTAATTAATTCTTATGACACTGATATGTGATATCTGCAATCAGCGACAACTCTGGACCATGAAACTGTCCCCTCATCTCAGCATACTGACACAGCAGATTATGAAGATGACGACAATAAATCTTGTGCGCTGGGTGAATATAACGACATAATTACACAAATTCAGCTCGGGGGTTTAGAGACAGGGAAATTGCCAAGAAATATAGCATACATGGATTCAACTTGCTCAGGAGAGGGTCCTGTGGCCCACTCGTGAATACGGCAATGATCACCACGATTCCAAAAAGGGGGGGGGGATTTCTTGACCAGCTAAACAATCGCCAGCTTAAGATTATGCGTGTTGTAGTTACATGCGGCAAACAAAGAGTCTCTTTTCTTTCAACGTTTCCATTTAGACAGAAAGCCCAACAGATAAGAAGACTTCGTTATTTGTTTTGGAATTGATTTAGCATATGTTTTTTAAAAGTCTTAAATCTTTAAAAGCTTAAAAGTCACTGCGTGCCGAAAAACTGATCTTTCACTGTGTTGAAAAAAAAGAGTAATAATCTGTGGTCCAAAAATTGGAAATAGCCCGATCTACCGGATCCAACAAAACAGACTTTAAAAAAAAGGGTCGATGGATAAAGTCCACACAACGACAATAGTAATATAAGATCATCGCCAGAAACATTCAGAGAATAAAAGATATCAGAAGCCAATAATTAGGAATGTGTTTGATCTGTTTTTGTACACGCCACCTAATGCAGGTTCATCTTCTTGAATGTTCTCAGCTGGACTCTCATCATTGGCATCGTCGCCTTATATGCACAATTTAAGATTAACAACAACAGATTTTCAAACATAAATTTTGGTATGTTGCAAAATAATCGCTGGGTCGTATGGTTCGTCAGCTGTATCAGTCAAGTGGGATACAGGATTCGCATTTCTGCCACAATGTCATTTTAAATCCTCAACAAGTTTTATTTCTTAAAATAACATTCCACACAGAATTTAAAAATGTTTACACTAAAAAAATGTTACATAACTATCAGTTATTCTTACTGACTAAACATACTTAATAAATATGCACTAAATGCATTAAGATAACTTTAATAATAATCATTTATCCATGATTTTGATTGGTATACTCAATATGTTAACCACGCACTAACCGTATCTGAATTGTTCGTTATTTATTGTCTCCTATTAAATTGTAAATAAAAATAACAAATTCGTGTATCACGTACCAAAATAATTTGAAATAACGTTACAATCTTGGTCTATATTATTTTCTAATTACAATTCTTTCTCCATATTATGTATGACCAATTAAAAGCCGATACTCGGACTGGACCTAGGGCCGTATGCCGGCCGACGTTGCCACCCCTGGCGTACTCTGACGTTCAGGTTAGGAATTTGATCTTCAGAACCAGTTTGCCGTTTAACTCCGGAAATTAGACATCGCGCAGTGTTACAAGTATCAGCGTCGTCGAGGCGTGCTTGCACTGGCCCCAACATCTCGTTCCAAACAAAGAAAATATCCCTCTTTAAAACGGAATTAATTCCCAGAGGTTTTCGTGATTTTCTTCAGCCCCTCCAGACAAATGCCGGGATAGTATAACTTAAATTGTGTAGCGACCACTTCCTCCCACATCCCTTCCCATTCATGCTGCACTAAACCTTCTATTATTCGACGCCACTAAAAGTTGAGAAAATGTAATTCTGGTTCGAATTGGTCCAATATAACAGGTACTTTTAGGTGCATGTCAGACTGGACTATACCATTTTTATCAAAAACAGCTCTCCGACAAGTAATTTATAATACACATCCGATTATCCGGGAGTGGATTGACCGGTGTCTGTCAGGTTTAATAGAAAATTAAAAATTAATTTAAAAAATGTTGTAAAAGAACGTTTAAAACAAAAGGAGTAAATACAGTAAGATTATTCAACGTATTAACATAAATCAATTGTTGCTAAAACCTGAAGTTTGCAAAAACAGAATGTTATTACTGCCCCTTGGAATTTCTTCTAAAAAAACGATTTGGTATGTATTGTATTAAATTTTATACAAAACCCTTTCTGTTGTTAGTAAATCTTTAAAAATTCAAACTGTATATGTCTTTAAATAAACTTACGCATATTACATTTGCGTGTTATTCATTCGTTTTTGCGGATTATCCGGGGTTTCGGTTACCGGAAAAATATATTTCCCAACCAATCCGAATAATCGGGATTCTACTGTATATTATAAATTATTTGTACGGAGACTAACACTGTTATCAAAAACAGCATATTGTACAAAACAAATGCAGCAGATAACACAGATCCCATTACAATTCACATATTTAATTTTAAAAATGTTTCGATGTGGTGAATATTTAACGAAATACAAGAACATTTATTTCTGACGACTCATCCTCATACATGCAATGTCATTGGATTTGTCATAAAACGATTTGTGTCTGAAATATATAAAAGTAAGACAGTTCGATTTCCACCCACTGGCAGACCGACCCTTTGAAGACCGACCACATGCGTCTCACGAAGACGAGGCGGCTGGAACTGACCACCAGTCACGTGCCGTAGATAAGTTCTGATCGAACATCAGAAACACCAAAAGATAAATAACTCGTGCCTGTGCACCCCTACCGGTCTCTGACAAACCAAATGACGTCATAAAAAGTGAAGTCCTCCAGCGTTTCCCCAGCAACCTGAAATCTCCCTGCCTCTTTGTAGTATCATTAAGTTTTATCTTGAGAATCATGTCGCCGTAGTAATGCTGGGGACAAAGACGTCACCAACAGCAATCAAGATGATGTGATCACGTGAGAAAGAACTCTTCACAAACGTGACCGACCGTCTGACACACAAACAAATAAAAATGAATGGTCTGCAATATATTTCATATGCGCATATCCGAGATACGAAATGCCACGTATTCACATCGTATTTTTGCTTGAGTTCAGAGTGCAACCTTCATGTTTTTATTCATTAACTGGCTTCTTCATTTTATTTTCACAAACCTTATTCGTGTACCTGACTGACTAGTTGACTGGTTATTTCGCTGGTTGTTTGAATGGCTTCCTGGTTGATTATTTGGAAGCCTGTCTGGGAGATTTGCTGGTTGACTGTTTAATTGGTTACGTGCCTGACTAATTGGCTGGTTAACTAGTTAATATAGGCCATTCGGCTGGTTGGCTGGATTGGCTGACCAGCCAACCCGCAAACGCGCCATAGACAGGCGTACACAGCGTGGGTAAAGATAGTTTTCTGTTCCTCAGTAATTATTAGCGTTATAGTGTTTCCATAGGAACTTCTCGTTGTTGAAGGGAGTACGAGCTTAAATGTGAAATATATTCTGTTTATCGCAAATCTGTTGACATTTTTATATAGAAAAGGAATACTAACAAAGCGCTCGTTATTTTCTTTAAATAAACTGTAGTGAAATACAAAATATTTATTTTGACAATCTTATGGATACTGGCAAACAAACGTTACCCCGTGGAGTTGGAAACGGTAAAATTACTTATCTTGTAGGTTGTGTGTGACACTTATCAGAAATTGGCAGATTCCACTAGCAACTGAAAACGCATACAACTATGGACAAGAATACACGAATTGAATCTCTATTCTGAACTCGAACCGGAGACAAATGCTTTCAGCAAGGCGTGGCCAAGACCTGAACCTTGAGCGTTACGAGCCACCAATAACGGTCGCTCACACGTCATCTTCGTACTTGCCGCCGTCAGAACCTCAAACCCTACATGACAGAAGAGGATTGTTGATATTTCAGTCTTCAGACAATTTCGTCTAGCAAAGACTGCCTTATCGTTGTGGCCAGTTTTATGAACTTCTTGTAGCGAGCAGCGGAGAGGCGGGAACTTATCTGGGGTCACTAATTGGAAAGATATGTCAATTACTTCTCCTCAACAGATAAAATTAGTTGCATGCGGCAAAGCTCCTCGGTAGGCACCACGCCACACACGCCTGACTCTTACAAAGGAGTTGCGGTGTTTCAGCACACGCTTCCAAAGCTGCTAGTCAGTTGTTCATTCCGTCACTTTTAGCAGCCATTACCAAATTGCTTCGTGTTTCAAAGCAACGGAATGGCGTCCCCTTGTCGCGTAGCTCAGTCACGAGTACAGCGTTGCTGGATTTGCTACACTGCTAGTTCTGAGCTGTCTTCACTCGCCTGGGCTCCGTTGATCGTTGTGCAACGTTGCACGATTCAGCTGTGACCTTGAAGCATACAATTTGGTGACGGATACTTTAATTCATTCCTATAACACTTGCCCACAACAGAGAAACAAAATATCTTACTACGTGCTGCATCTGTGTATTTACTGAAATCATTCCGATAAAATTTCATATTGGAAATCTAAACCAAAACTGGAAGAGCGTGGGAATCGGTTCATCATAAAGTCGAAATCAAACTGAAATCTATCAAAGTAAAGACAAGACAAGACAAGACAAGAAAATATATATACCATCAAGACCTACGCGTTTGAAACGTTTCTGGTATGTTCCACCCTTTACAGCTGAATCTCCTCTAAATAATATTTAATAAATCAGTCCGTACCGCAAAGAAAACATAGGACTTTACCATTACAAAGATAAGTTTATTTAGTTTAAGGAAACAATCGCTGAAGTTGGCTGTCTTCTGGGTTGTTGCGCCTTGTAGTTCGATAGTAGTTTACCGACGTTTCAGAGGTCCTTGCTGCCTCCATTATAAGGGCGATGAGTGAGAAGACATCCAGCCATCTTCAAACTCACCACCACGAAAACCTCAAATCCTACTTTTAAACAATCGGTGTTTACACTAATAATCCACCAAAAACACAAATAAAAAATAAGACTCACGATTGATAAAGGTTTTAGAGGGTTATAATTACAAAGAATATCACTTCTGTATGCAATAGAATATCTGCGCCGGTTTTTATCTTTGCAACAAGATTCCCATCGGCAATAAATGAACATCAAGACGAATGAGGTATGACATACAATGTTATAAGAAAATGTATCTGGGAATTATTGGAAAAGAACTGTACTTTACCACCCTTGTTTATATTTGCTGATGAATGCAGAGTAAACAGAAACTGCTGTTCTGCTGACGGGCGTTTCCTCAACTAAATCATTCATATCCCGACAGTGAGGGTGAAGTATCTTAGGTCTCTTTCCAACTCAACTCAACTCAAGTACAGCCTCTTCGTCAACTTTACGCTCAAGAATTAATTCAATTAAACTCCTTGCATAAACAGTACACAATTGGACACCTCTAAGGATGCGGCGAAAATTCTATAGAGCTTAACTGTGTACTTTAGAATAATGGTGAGTAAACACTTCACATGAGGGCCGATTTAAAAAAAATCCTGTTTATCTGAATGACAAGGTAGAGATGGAACATCTTATCTCGTAAATCTATCAGAAATTATTTAAGAAACAATCAACAAACCAACAAACCAACCAGCAACCATCCTTCACAAGTTGATAGTCGTTCAGCTGGTCAAACCCGATGGTTTATTACCGTGAAGATGGCTGTTTCCTGGGTTGTAGCGCAGTGTAGCCTGCCAGAAGTTTACTGACGTTTCAGAGGTCCGTTCTGCCTCTTATCAGGGTGATGACAGATGGAGCAAGGACCTCTGAAACGTCGGTAAACTTATACAAGACTACACGACGCAACAACCCAGAAGACAGCCATCGTCAGACTGTCTGCCATGAAAATCTCAAATCCTACATAGTAGAAGTTTTCCGACGTTTCAGAAGTGCTTGGTGCCTCCATTAACATCGTCCTGATGATGGAGGCAACAACCTCTGAAACCAGAAAACAGCCATCTACGTACTCAACGCCGTAAGAACCTGAAATACTACTTACTTAACTATCGTGTTCACAAGAATCCGCAATTAAAACCTGTCCTGAGCCAGATGAATCCAATGCACAGCTGTAGGCACGATATTCTTAAGATTCAATTTAATATTATCCTCCCATCTACGGTGATGAAGACGACTAAGTGTTCTGGGGTGAGTCATTTTGTAGGCACCATCTAGCCTTGTGTGTCACGTGTTCCACATACCTCATTCTCAGTAATTTAATCACCCTGAACAAAATTGTAATTAAAACGATTCCTCCAAAGACGGTGTCAAATGACGTCATATTTAGTGAAATTAGCGGGAAAAGGAAAAGAGAGGATGTGAGGGAACAAACGTTAAGGCCAAATAAAGATTAATGAAGAAGTAGCGACGCGGCATTGGGAACACTAACGCGTATGAGAGTCGAGGCAATCAGAGGATGTTTGTACGGTGCAGAGGGCTAATTTTCCGTCCTATTTAAAATAGGACGGAAAATTTGCTACAGTCATTGAGTTAACGGAAGACAGAATCCCATCAGTCTTCACCTGCAAAACCTTACTTCGACAGTCAGATAAGTATGCTTAAATAAGTCAGCAGCTAAAGCAAAAGTAATGGCCTTTAAAACAAATTTTGCCATCAGATATAAAAACAGGTTCATTTTTTGAATTCTATTACACACGATTCAACTTGTGGTTTAATGTTCGTGTTTTTGTTCAGTCTTAGAAAGGCAGAGAGAGACATTGCGATGGGCCGATCTACACAAATTCATAATTTCAGAAGCAATTCTCAATACAAACAGGTAAAAAGGCTTAACATGTAAAACTTTGACATGATTCAAATTAATATTTTGATTTACATGAGGCCAATATATAAAGGTGAATACAGAGTAATCAGTATAAAACGTAAGACTTGTTCTCCAGTTTAATAAACATTCTACAAAAAGTCGGTGGAACTTGTTTCCGGAGCCCTACATTGTCACGAACACAAGACGAGCATAACTAAAAACCGCTTGAATGGCTCGAAAACGCCCGAAATGTTCAAAAACGTTTGAGTGTTATCGGCCGAGGCCTGAGGACCAGTGCAGACCTGTACCTTCAACGCCGTCAGAACTTGAAATCGCAAAGGATTTACTTTCATAAACGTTTGTAACGACCACCCGCCGCCTTCTTCGAATTTCAGATCGGAAATAGAGTACAGAATAATGCGACCAGGAACTAAAAATTGGTTTAAACTATGTACATCATCATGTCACAAGAGGGTAAGCTTACAAAGCAGACGTAAGACTACAGAGGGCACGAATGAAATCTGGCTCCAGACTGACCACAATGAAGTCGGTTACTTGCTTTTAGGGTTATAAATTATTGTTTCTTAAGTTCTGGTTTGAGGAGTACAGCTTCAACTACTGGGAGCTTAATATGTAAGAACTTTCATTGTTTAAGTTCAGTATCTGGTCTCGGGTTTCATGTGAAATTCGTACCTTGTATCCGCAATCTACGAAATTTAGTTAACACCGAACGCTTCAAAATTATTCTATATCTCCGGAGGAAGAACTATTTTCTTTGACATTCTGTACCTTACCCTTTCCCTGGTGTTAGTATTAGAGAATCATTAGCTTCGTCTAAGCAGAATAAAATCGAAACTGTCAAGGCTTCAACGGTGACTGGAAACTTAGATAATTTCTGTGAAGAGACTTCGAGAAGGATGTCAAAACACACTACTTATCTACTGAAACACGATCTCAGAATGTTAGCATGATTCAATGTTGCTTCCTCGATCAAAAACATGGATGAGAAATTCAGCCTCTCCTCCTAAAGGTAGAACGTAATTTGAAGGTGCTTCAGAACAAAGTTCTGAGAAGACAGAGAGGAAGTAACGGGAGGCTGTAGAAACTTACATAATGAGAAGTTTCACAATTTCTACTTTTAACCAGATATTATTACGGTGACCAAACAAGGAGGATGATAATGTGGAGACATACGTTACACCCAAGGGAAATAAGAAAAGCACATAAAATTATATTTTAAATATTTGAAGCGTAGAGATCGCTTGGGAGACAATATAAAATATGGTAGGATATCATTGAAACAATTCCTGAAGAACAAGATTCTAAAGGTTCATTTTTGTGCACAGATAATTCCAACATAGGCACAGTGTCCATTGGTAATGATGAATAAATAATAAATTGGAAGGATGTGTACGAAACTGGTCCTAACCAAATTAATGTCCTGTCACTTCACCAGAGGACAATGTAAAACCATAGAAAACCTGAAGATTTCTGTCTTCTGGGTTGTTGCGCTGCGTAGTCTGGTCGATGTTTACCAACGTTTCAGAGGTCATACTGCCTCCATCATCAGGGCGATGAGTATGAAGATTCCTGTCTTCTGGGTTGTTGCGCTGTGTAGTCTGGTTGATGTTTACCAACGTTTCTGAGGTCATACTGCCTCCGTCATCAGGGCGATGAGTATGAAGATTCCTGTCTTCTGGGTTGTTGCGCTGTGTAGTCTGGTAGATGTTTACCAACGTTTCAGAGGTCATACTGCCTCCATCATCAAGGCGATGAGTATGAAGATTCCTGTCTTCTGGGTTGTTGCGCTGTGTAGTCTGGTCGATGTTTACCAACGTTTCAGAGGTCATACTGCCTCCATCATCAGGGCGATGAGTATGAAGATTTATGTCTTCTGGGTTGTTGCGCTGTGTAGTCTGGTCGATGTTTACCAACGTCTCAGAGGTCATACTGCCTCCGTCATCAGGGCGATGAGTATGAAGATTTATGTCTTCTGGGTTGTTGCGCTGTGTAGTCTGGTCGATGTTTACCAACGTTTCAGAGGTCATATTGCCTCCGTCATCAGGGCGATTCACTATATAAGGAACTGTGTGGGCCCCAGATCCAGTATGAAGACATGGGTAGCGAAGAGAAAAACTCTGCTCCTGTCAGAAACCGAACCCAGGTCGCTCAGCCCGAAGCCTGCCATTTTATTAAACTACTTCAGCAAATTGCGTCGGTATGGAAGAAATTGTGCTTTCTGAAATCAGTTGGGCATGTTTGGTTTTTGTAATCTAAATTAAAATAAGTTTGTATTTCAACAAATAAATATAAAGAACACAAGAAATATAGAACCAGAGAACACAGACAAATGTTAGGCTAGATGTGAATAATTAATCGTAAAGGATATTTTAAAAATACGATTTCCACATTTGAAACATTTTTCAGTTGTACAGTCTCCGGTATTATAAATACTTAACGAAATACACACGAAACATCCGCTGACTCTTCAGTGCTGTATATGGATTATGATTACCTCTGTACGAACGGATCTGTATTTACATTAAAATGACATCAAGGTCAATGAGGTACGCACAGCAGCACTGAAGCCCTCATGGCTAAACTGTGGCCTCGAGAAGTTCCTACGCTAGTTACTGTTATTGCCGCTACGATTTTAAAACTTTCCTTCTGAAATGTCAGAAAGTTAAACGGGCTGTCTATTATGACGACATTTGACACGCTCCTCTTGCTTTTATGTAAGAGGTCTAAATTCGAAACCCTGTTTTTCCGTGGCCTGGAATTTAACCAAGTGTAACATTTCACAGGTCTCTAATGTACCACCGTGCCAGTGATGCTTTGAGGCAGGGTATTAAGCCAGGCACTCGCCGTCCGACACTGGATCTGCTAGCTGCTCCCTACTCGTCTCTGCATGCCTTCCAGCCCTTCGACCGCCTACACCGACCAGTTCCTATCAAATACGTATTTCCAATTGGGTCGCTTTGATAGACTTCAAAACTCCCACATTAGCTCTTTCAACAGACCAGCCCCTTCCACTACATAAATCCTAATTAACTTTAAAAAATATCAACAGACTCTTCAGTAAACATACACCACACTTCTTCGAAGTCCACATGGATACAATCGTACATCTACGGAATAGTAGCGGAGCCGAGGTTGTATCCCCGAGAGGTGCAAAGCTTTATTCCTCTAGCCTCGGCGTCCAACCAGCCTCGTGCCCAGTGGGCACCGGAGTCCTTTCCCCTGGGGAAAAGCGCGGCCCGGTCGTGACACTGACCACTCACCCCCATCTAGTGCCGAGCTTACGAATAAACAGAAGCTATGTATACTTTATCTCCCTCCAAGCGGCTATATGGCGTACAGCGGGAGAGGTTTACTGTTTTTTTACGAAGCAGAATCCTTGTTGAAAAGGGAACAGTAACTCAAGAAATGTTGGGTCTTTCATGGAACTAGTAGATACATCACAATTTTCGTAACAACCCTCCACTATTTCCTTTTCTCGAGTCAGATGAATCCAATCCGCAACTTTCAGTCATATTCTTAAACATTCGTTTTAACACTGTTCTCCCATTTACGTCCAAGGCTTCCAAGTGGTATTTTCCCTTCAGTTTTCGGACAAAAAACTTAGCATGAGTTTCTCACGACGTCAAGAAATTTGTACAGAAACTAACTCTTGCAGAACCCAATGGTTTGGTACATTAGTATCAAATGCTCTCAATGGACACTATATTCAATCAATTCCGCCCAACCTCACATGCTGAAAACGTAATTCCGTTAACATCAATCCCAATTTTATGCTCTTATCTTCGTGGATTTCGATGTTGCTGAATTCCTAGATTTCAAATATGCAATCATAAATTGTCTGCCCGCCATTACAAATACAGGCAAAGCCCACTGACGCCCACTGTATGCCACAATCCTGACTCTGTAAACAGGTTCTTCGTGATAACTCTCCTTTCGTGCTTACTTCACTAGTAATAGGTTCAAACATCTCATCTCAACATTTTATATACTATCATAATATCTCTAATTTCTGCTCTTAAGAAAATATGTTTGTTTTCCAGACTATTATGTTTGCAAATCATATTTTCGTAATGTATCCACTGAACCATTTTAACATAATAGCCTTGTACTTCCTTCACAAAAGAGACTCGTGGGTTCAGTGTCCATTGCATCAGATAAAACAACAAAGTTCGAGTAACATTTTAAAAGTACTTTCTAAAGTAAATTGTAGATGGTTCGTCTGACGGTCGCGTAAAACCAGAGGAGCTGGTTCGACTATAAACCCACGGTTACTGACGAAATGTTAAAAGTCGTGGGCCAGGTAACAATCAGCCCACACTTCCACGAACTATGGGAGAGTCGATGCTACGAAAGTGTTCACCGTGGCTTAGGGCTAGGTCGATTGACAGAACGTACGAAACTCGATAGGAAGAGAGGAAAACAAGAACAATCTGGAACGGAATGAGTGGGCTTGTTGGAAACCGATCAGATTCACAACCTAACAGCGAATAACAACTAGAAAAAACAAACAAACAAAGCGTGAGGATGAGGACTGAAAAAAGAGAGAATATTAAACAGGTAAAGAAAAGGAACTACTGTAGTTTGTCAACAAATTAAATTTCATAATACTGCTGAAGAGACTGTTACACGTAGGAAGACAAAATTGAATTGGTGAAGACAGGTAACCCAGGATGGCATGAAAATATTTACAAAACATGCAGGGAGAACAGTACGAGAAATACGAATACACATGAAAAATAAATGAGGTCAGTACAGGCAATGAACTGCCTAATCCGAAAAGACTATACAAACAAAGTAAGACAACACACATTAATGTTTCATGATATGACATTACGACACAAATAGCCCGTATTCATATAATACTGTCAACTTACCCTGTAGAAGTTCAGGTGGCACCGAAAAAAGACAGTAAGAATGAAATGGAACTCTCCGGGTTAACAGCTGTTTTGGTGCGATGTGGACGGAACACGAAGCGCGGCCTACGAAGAGGAGTGCGTTGGGACCCGAACACAAACCGAGTGAAAGACACGACAGGCTGCGCCCACCCCGGCTACGTTCACCGTATCAGCACACGAGATGCGCGCGTACCCCTACGTAGCGGTACACGTGACTGCTGAGTGACAGTCTACCCCCGACCCTTCTCAGTTTCATTGTGAACAAAAATTGTATTTTCCTTGCTATGACACTGGAACAGACATGTGTCGAACAGGTAATCAACAATTCTCTTTTGTGGAACCCGAATTTTCATTTCCGTACTCTTCTGAGGCACCTGAATCCAGTCCATTACCCGGAAGCCCAAATTTATAAGACTCGTTTTAATATTATCTTCCCATCTAGGTTTTGAGTCTCCAAAATATATTTTTTCTCAGGTTTCCCGCATTCCCCTTTTCTTCCTTTTCTGCTCCTTTTTCTACTCGGTCCTTTTCCTCCTCCAATGTCCTGAGTCACAAACTGCCAGCACCAAGCATCCCTCACATCAACAGTCCCCACGGGACCACGCTATCATTTCGCAGAACACGCCCACAGCAAGCAAAATCTGCAGCAACTGCTCACAGAGTTTCAGGTTGAATACGACGCCGCCGCCTAAGTACTGGGATCGCCGGCTCGAATCCCGCTCTGGTCATGTTTGCATGTAAACCTTCTCTTGTCTCGTGCAGTGGTGATACAAGTCTGATCAGCTGATTACCAGTCCAAGGAGTCCTAACTATTTTCTTAATAGGGATACAGAAAACTATAAAACAAGAGAGAATGGTAATGTACAGTCAGGAAGATGGTTATTGCTACATTCAGATGCCATAAAAGCATCACATCGAGGTAACGCAAGTTAATAATAATAAAAAATATATTTTAGTAAAAATGGATTAAGAGCTGAGAATTGAGATTCTGGCGGTGAAGAAAATGTCGATTGTGGACTTCGACGATCTACACAGATTGAGTGCGCTTTAGAAATGGAAAATGTTGATAATTGGAGGCTGTAATAAGACGGGAGAAACTCGCATAATGAGGAGCTTTATAATTTGTACTGCCACTACCACCAACAAATGATACCATTTTAGATATAAGGCAGGAATCCATGAACGTTGTGTCAACCCTCGAAAGGCCTATAATGGGAGAGATGAGAAATGTATACAACATTTTAGTCGAAATTTTTTAATAAAGATGACCATTTGGGAAAACTACGCGTTGATAGAAACATGATATTAAAATGTATCTTAAAGATGTAGGGTGAGTGAGTGTAGAATTAATTTATGTGACTCAGAATTGGATCCACTGTCGGAATCTTGCGAACACGGTAATGAACTTTCGGTTTAGTACCCCGCTTCGTGGAGTTTATTATTTTAGTGAGTACGTGACGGTTCGTCAAAGTATCGATTTCATACAAAAAGTAGATTCTCCATCTAAAGGAACGTGAGACAATCGATAAGGGAGTGCAGCTACGCCTTAACTCTTTATCATAAGATACACTTTAATATTATTCTCCCAAATGTTTTTATTTCAAGCCTTGTGGCTAAAATGTTATATGCATTTCACATCTCTTCAATATGTGCTGCATGTCTCGTCAATCTCGCAGTCCTTGATCTGTTAACTAGTAACGTCTAGTGGAATGCAAATTACGAAGTTCCTTGTCAAGCATTTCCTTCGCCTTCGTGCGACATCCACTTTCCTATGCCCATATGTTCTCTTTGGTACTCTGGGCTTAAACACCTTCAACTTCAAAGGCAGAAAGAGACGGGGAGATAAACACTAATGGCGGAAGCGGTCGTGGGCTATTTGCATTCGCTTTCAGGGATTAAAGACACGTATTACGAACCTCAGAACATTAGCAAATGTGGCTTAGGTTCTAACTAGGTGGTTCCTGAATTACAAATATATTGTGGAGAGCCATAATCCAGTACATAAAATTTCTGGTTAAAAATTACATGTACAAATGAAAACATTATAGACATACTATCAGTAAAAATTGTAATTTGATAGTTGGAAAATGTGATCTTATATTAGCTGCATAACTTTCAAAATGGTTTCCATTCTTGCATATACCAGATTATGGTTTTCTACCACGTCGTTGCAGTGCACTAACCTAACTGGAGAATCAGTTGGAATGTGGGCCGAAGTGATAGTGAAGTGTCTTAAGGTTTTATCCAGGAGTGACTGAGGAAAGTATAAAAACAGTCGGAATATCCGTTTGGGATCAAACATGGTTTATCGTGCGCCTTCAAACATCTCGTACACATACAAGTCACATGAATATTCATTATCATAATATTTCTTTCTCTGCATTAATACTGATATTTAATTTCAACTAAAAACATTGACAGGGCATGTAGCATGAATGTGAAATATGAGAAATGCACACAGAATTTTAGCAATAAAACTTGAAGAAAAGAGACCACTTGGAATACCTAGGAATAGATAAGCGATTGATTTAAACGGATTTTAAAGAAACAGGAAACAAGGATGTGATTTCAATTCAACTGCTTCAGGACAGATACTAATGGAGCACTCTTGTGAACACTATTATGAACTTCGGGTTAAATAAAAGATGGAGAATTTCTTTTCTAACTAAGCAACCGTCAGCTTCTCAGAAAGAGGACTTGTAAATTGATATATAGGTCTAATAGGTTTAATAACTTAGTTTTCAGTTGTATAGAGAATAAGATTTCCACTCCGAAGAAAAATACATCAGGTTCCGCCGAGATCACATGGTGTCACAACCTGGAAGACCACAATCTAAAAGTGCTAATTTGCTCACTAGTACTTCATACCGCCTTTTAACCTTTCCTTCATTCCATTTAAATCACTAATACATGTTGAAAATAAAATACAAGTGTGAAAGAATAAATAATAATGGTTATTTTTATTGAAGAGGGTTGCCGTGGTAAAGAAGACGCCTCTGGTATATAATGCCTTCAAGATTCTGTGCCTGCAAGAAATCAATGAGGAGAAAGCTAAAGAGAAAACCTCTCACATTTGAGACGAGCGCCATTTTATTGGATTTACATTTCGGCAAGAAGAATCTTGTTTGTGGTGATGGAAGTGGCATTAAAATTAGGATAAGCCTCGTATCTTTTCGGTGTGAGAGACGTGTTCTCCATTTCATTACGGTGCAATGTAAACTTTAGGCAAAAATTTAAAACATCAAGGACACACTTTGATTACTCATGTCCAAATGAGGTCAGGTAAATGAAAACGTCATATGGTAGTCACAACAAGATCAGACAAATAGTTTGCCAAATACGGGTCTTTAAAATTCTCAAGGTCAAATATCTTCACGCTTATTTCTGCTTAACCGTAAATACGTGGTTGACCATACTCATGTCAAAATGAGGTCAGGTAAGTGAAAACGTCATATGGTAGTCACAACAAGATCGGACCAATAGTTTGCCAAATATGGGTCTTTAAAATTCTCAAGGTCAAATATCTTCACGCTTATTTCTGCTTAACCGTAAATACGTGGTTGACCATACTCATGTCAAAATGAGGTCAGGTAAGTGAAAACGTCATATGGTAGTCACAACAAGATCGGACCAATAGTTTGCCGAATACGGGTCTTTAAAATTCTCAAGGTCAAATATACTCACGCTTATTTCTGCTTAACCGTAAATACTTGGTTGACCATACTCATGTCAAAATGAGGTCACGTAAATGAAAACGTCATATGGTAGTCACAACAAGATCGGACCAATAGTTTGCCAAAAACGGGTCTTTAAAATTCTCAAGGTCAAATATCCTCACGCTTATTTCTGCTTAACCGTAAATACGTGGTTGACCATACTCATGTCAAAATGAAGTCAGGTAAATGAAAAGGTCATATAGTAGTCACAACAAGATCGGACCAATAGTTTGCCAAATACGGGTCTTTAAAATTCTCAAGGTCAAATATCCTCACGCTTATTTATGCTTAACCGTAAATACGTGGTTGACCTTATTCATGTCAAAATGAGGTCAGGTAAATGAAAAGGTCATATGGTAGTCACAACAAGATCGGACCAATAGTTTGCCAAATACGGGTCATTAAACTTCTCAAGGTCAAATATCTTCACGCTTATTTATGCTTAACCGTAAATACGTGGTTGACCATACTCATGTCAAAATGAGGTCACGTAAATGAAAACGTCATATGGTAGTCACAACAAGATCGGACCAATAGTTTGCCAAATACGGGTCTTTAAAATTCTCAAGGTCAAATATCCTCACGCTTATTTCTGCTTAACCGTACATACGTGGTTGACCATACTCATGTCAAAATGAGGTCACGTAAATGAAAACGTCATATGGTAGTCACAACAAGATCGGACCAATAGTTTGCCAAATACGGGTCTTTAAAATTCTCAAGGTCAAATATCCTCACGCTTATTTCTGCTAAACCGTAAATACGTGGTTGACCATACTCATGTCAAAATGAGGTCAGGTAAGTGAAAACGTCATATGGTAGTCACAACAAGATCGGACCAATAGTTTGCCAAATACGGGTCTTTAAAATTCTCAAGGTCAAATATCCTCACGCTTATTTCTGCTAAACCGTAAATACGTGGTTCACCATACTCATGTCAAAATGAGGTCAGGTAAAAGAAAACGTCATATGGTAGTCACAAGATCGGACCAATAGTTTGCCAAATACGGGTCTTTAAAATTCTCAAGGTCAAATATCCTCACGCTTATTTCTGCTTAACCGTACATACGTGGTTGACCATACTCATGTCAAAATGAGGTCACGTAAATGAAAACGTCATATGGTAGTCACAACAAGATCGGACCAATAGTTTGCCAAATACGGGTCTTTAAAATCCTCAAGGTCAAATATCCTCACGCTTATTTCTGCTTAACCGTAAATAAGTGGTTGACCATACTCATGTCAAAATGAGGTCAGGTAAGTGAAAACGTCATATGGTAGTCACAACAAGATCGGACCAATAGTTTGCCAAATACGGGTCTTCAAAATTCTCAAGGTCAAATATCTTAACGCTTATTTCTGCTAAACCGTAAATACGTGGTTGACCATACTCATGTCAAAATGAGGTCAGGTAAGTGAAAACGTCATATGGTAGTCACAACAAGATCGGACCAATAGTTTGCCAAATACGGGTCTTTAAAATTCTCAAGGTCAAATATCCTCACGCTTATTTCTGCTTAACCGTAAATACGTGGTTGACCATACTCATGTCAAATTGAGGTCACGTAAATGAAAACGTCATATGGTAGTCACAACAAGATCGGACCAATAGTTTGCCAAATACGGGACATTAAAATTCTCAAGGTCAAATATCCTCACGCTTATTTCTGCTAAACCGTAAATACGTGGTTGACCATACTCATGTCAAAATGAGGTCACGTAAATGAAAACGTCATATGGAAGTCACAACAAGATCGGACCAATAGTTTGCCAAATACGGGTCTTTAAAATTCTCAAGGTCAAATATCCTCACGCTTATTTCTGCTAAACCGTAAATACGTGGTTGACCATATTCATGTCAAAATGAGGTCAGGTAAGTGAAAACGTCATATGGTAGTCACAACAAGATCGGACCAATAGTTTGCCAAATACGGGTCTTTAAAATTCTCAAGGTCAAATATCCTCACGCTTATTTCTGCTTAACCGTACATACGTGGTTGACCATACTCATGTCAAAATGAGGTCACGTAAATGAAAACGTCATATGGTAGTCACAACAAGATCGGACCAATAGTTTGCCAAATACGGGTCTTTAAAATTCTCAAGGTCAAATATCCTCACGCTTATTTCTGCTTAACCGTAAATACGTGGTTGACCATACTCATGTCAAAATGAGGTCACGTAAATGAAAACGTCATATGGTAGTCACAACAATATCGGACCAATAGTTTGCCAAATACGGGTCTTTAAAATTCTTAAGGTCAAATATCTTCACGCTTATTTCTGCTAAACCGTAAATACGTGGTTCACCATACTCATGTCAAAATGAGGTCAGGTAAAAGAAAACGTCATATGGTAGTCACAACAAGATCGGACCAATAGTTTGCCAAATACGGGTCTTTAAAATTCTCAAGGTCAAATATCCTCACGCTTATTTCTGCTTAACCGTACATACGTGGTTGACCATAATCAAGTCAAAATGAGGTCACGTAAATGAAAACGTCATATGGTAGTCACAACAAGATCGGACCAATAGTTTGCCAAATACGGGTCTATAAAATTCTCAAGGTCAAATATCCTCACGCTTATTTCTGCTTAACCGTACATACGTGGTTGACCATACTCATGTCAAAATGAGGTCACGTAAATGAAAACGTCATATGGTAGTCACAACAAGATCGGACCAATAGTTTGCCAAATACGGGTCTTTAAAATTCTCAAGGTCAAATATCCTCACGCTTATTTCTGCTAAACCGTAAATACGTGGTTGACCATACTCATGTCAAAATGAGGTCAGGTAAGTGAAAACGTCATATGGTAGTCACAACAAGATCGGACCAATAGTTTGCCAAATACGGGTCTTTAAAATTCTCAAGGTCAAATATCTTCACGCTTATTTCTGCTAAACCGTAAATACGTGGTTCACCATACTCATGTCAAAATGAGGTCAGGTAAAAGAAAACGTCATATGGTAGTCACAACAAGATCGGACCAATAGTTTGCCAAATACGGGTCTTTAAAATTCTCAAGGTCAAATATCCTCACGCTTATTTCTGCTTAACCGTACATACGTGGTTGACCATATCCATGTCAAAATGAGGTCACGTAAATGAAAACGTCATATGGTAGTCACAACAAGATCGGACCAATAGTTTGCCAAATACGGGTCTTTAAAATTCTCAAGGTCAAATATCTTCACGCTTATTTCTGCTAAACCGTAAATACGTGGTTGACCATACTCATGTCAAAATGAGGTCAGGTAAGTGAAAACGTCATATGGTAGTCACAACAAGATCGGACCAATAGTTTGCCAAATACGGGTCTTTAAAATTCTCAAGGTCAAATATCCTCACGCTTATTTCTGCTAAACCGTAAATACGTGGTTGACCATACTCATGTCAAAATGAGGTCACGTAAATGAAAACGTCATATGGAAGTCACAACAAGATCGGACCAATAGTTTGCCAAATACGGGTCTTTAAAATTCTCAAGGTCAAATATCCTCACGCTTATTTCTGCTAAACCGTAAATACGTGGTTGACCATATTCATGTCAAAATGAGGTCAGGTAAGTGAAAACGTCATATGGTAGTCACAACAAGATCGGACCAATAGTTTGCCAAATACGGGTCTTTAAAATTCTCAAGGTCAAATATCCTCACGCTTATTTCTGCTTAACCGTACATACGTGGTTGACCATACTCATGTCAAAATGAGGTCACGTAAATGAAAACGTCATATGGTAGTCACAACAAGATCGGACCAATAGTTTGCCAAATACGGGTCTTTAAAATTCTCAAGGTCAAATATCCTCACGCTTATTTCTGCTTAACCGTAAATACGTGGTTGACCATACTCATGTCAAAATGAGGTCACGTAAATGAAAACGTCATATGGTAGTCACAACAATATCGGACCAATAGTTTGCCAAATACGGGTCTTTAAAATTCTTAAGGTCAAATATCTTCACGCTTATTTCTGCTAAACCGTAAATACGTGGTTCACCATACTCATGTCAAAATGAGGTCAGGTAAAAGAAAACGTCATATGGTAGTCACAACAAGATCGGACCAATAGTTTGCCAAATACGGGTCTTTAAAATTCTCAAGGTCAAATATCCTCACGCTTATTTCTGCTTAACCGTACATACGTGGTTGACCATAATCATGTCAAAATGAGGTCACGTAAATGAAAACGTCATATGGTAGTCACAACAAGATCGGACCAATAGTTTGCCAAATACGGGTCTTTAAAATTCTCAAGGTCAAATATCCTCACGCTTATTTCTGCTTAACCGTACATACGTGGTTGACCATACTCATGTCAAAATGAGGTCACGTAAATGAAAACGTCATATGGTAGTCACAACAAGATCGGACCAATAGTTTGCCAAATACGGGTCTTTAAAATTCTCAAGGTCAAATATCCTCACGCTTATTTCTGCTAAACCGTAAATACGTGGTTGACCATACTCATGTCAAAATGAGGTCAGGTAAGTGAAAACGTCATATGGTAGTCACAACAAGATCGGACCAATAGTTTGCCAAATACGGGTCTTTAAAATTCTCAAGGTCAAATATCCTCACGCTTATTTCTGCTTAACCGTAAATACGTGGTTGACCATACTCATGTCAAAATGAGGTCACGTAAATGAAAACGTCATATGGTAGTCACAACAAGATCGGACCAATAGTTTGCCAAATACGGGTCTTTAAAATTCTCAAGGTCAAATATCCTCACGCTTATTTCTGCTAAACCGTAAATACGTGGTTGACCATATTCATGTCAAAATGAGGTCAGGTAAGTGAAAACGTCATATGGTAGTCACAACAAGATCGGACCAATAGTTTGCCAAATACGGGTCTTTAAAATTCTCAAGGTCAAATATCCTCACGCTTATTTCTGCTTAACCGTACATACGTGGTTGACCATACTCATGTCAAAATGAGGTCACGTAAATGAAAACGTCATATGGTAGTCACAACAAGATCGGACCAATAGTTTGCCAAATACGGGTCTTTAAAATTCTCAAGGTCAAATATCCTCACGCTTATTTCTGCTTAACCGTAAATACGTGGTTGACCATACTCATGTCAAAATGAGGTCACGTAAATGAAAACGTCATATGGTAGTCACAACAAGATCGGACCAACAGTTTGCCAAATACGGGTCTTTAAAATTCTCAAGGTCAAATATCTTCACGCTTATTTCTGCTAAACCGTAAATACGTGGTTCACCATACTCATGTCAAAATGAGGTCAGGTAAAAGAAAACGTCATATGGTAGTCACAACAAGATCGGACCAATAGTTTGCCAAATACGGGTCTTTAAAATTCTCAAGGTCAAATATCCTCACGCTTATTTCTGCTTAACCGTACATACGTGGTTGACCATATTCATGTCAAAATGAGGTCACGTAAATGAAAACGTCATATGGTAGTCACAACAAGATCGGACCAATAGTTTGCCAAATACGGGTCTTTAAAATTCTCAAGGTCAAATATCTTCACGCTTATTTCTGCTAAACCGTAAATACGTGGTTGACCATACTCATGTCAAAATGAGGTCAGGTAAGTGAAAACGTCATATGGTAGTCACAACAAGATCGGACCAATAGTTTGCCAAATACGGGTCTTTAAAATTCTCAAGGTCAAATATCCTCACGCTTATTTCTGCTTAACCGTACATACGTGGTTGACCATACTCATGTCAAAATGAGGTCACGTAAATGAAAACGTCATATGGTAGTCACAACAAGATCGGACCAATAGTTTGAAAAATACGGGTCTTTAAAATCCTCAAGGTCAAATATCCTCACGCTTATTTCTGCTAAACCGTAAATACGTGGTTGACCATACTCATGTCAAAATGAGGTCACGTAAATGAAAGCGTCATATGGTAGTCACAACAAGATCGGACCAATAGTTTGCCAAATACGGGTCTTTAAAATTCTCAAGGTCAAATATCTTCACGCTTATTTCTGCTAAACCGTAAATACGTGGTTGACCATACTCATGTCGAAATGAGGTCAGGTAAAAGAAAACGTCATATGGTAGTCACAACAAGTTCGGACCAATAGTTTGCCAAATACGGGTCTTTAAAATTCTCAAGGTCAAATATCCTCACGCTTATTTCTGCTTAACCGTACATACGTGGTTGACCATACTCATGTCAAAATGAGGTCACGTAAATGAAAACGTCATATGGTAGTCACAACAAGATCGGACTAATAGTTTGCCAAATAAGGGTCTTTAAAATCCTCAAGGTCAAATATCCTCACGCTTATTTCTGCTTAACCGTAAATAAGTGGTTGACCATACTCATGTCAAAATGAGGTCAGGTAAGTGAAAACGTCATATGGTAGTCACAACAAGATCGGACCAATAGTTTGCCAAATACGGGTCTTTAAAATTCTCAAGGTCAAATATCTTCACGCTTATTTCTGCTAAACCGTAAATACGTGGTTCACCATACTCATGTCAAAATGAGGTCAGGTAAAAGAAAACGTCATATGGTAGTCACAACTAGATCGGACCAATAGTTTGCCAAATACGGGTCTTTAAAATTCTCAAGGTCAAATATCTTCACGCTTATTTCTGCTAAACCGTAAATACGTGGTTCACCATACTCATGTCAAAATGAGGTCACGTAAATGAAAACGTCATATGGTAGTCACAACAAGATCGGACCAATAGTTTGCCAAATACGGGTCTTTAAAATTCTCAAGGTCAAATATCTTCACGCTTATTTCTGCTAAACCGTAAATACGTGGTTGACCATACTCATGTCAAAATGAGGTCAGGTAAGTGAAAACGTCATATGGTAGTCACAACAAGATCGGACCAATAGTTTGCCAAATACGGGTCTTTAAAATTCTCAAGGTCAAATATCCTCACGCTTATTTCTGCTTAACCGTACATACGTGGTTGACCATACTCATGTCAAAATGAGGTCACGTAAATGAAAACGTCATATGGTAGTCACAACAAGATCGGACCAATAGTTTGCCAAATACGGGTCTTTAAAATTCTCAAGGTCAAATATCCTCACGCTTATTTCTGCTAAACCGTAAATACGTGGTTGACCATACTCATGTCAAAATGAGGTCAGGTAAGTGAAAACGTCATATGGTAGTCACAACAAGATCGGACCAATAGTTTGCCAAATACAGGTCTTTAAAATTCTCAAGGTCAAATATCTTCACGCTTATTTCTGCTAAACCGTAAATACGTGGTTCACCATACTCATGTCGAAATGAGGTCAGGTAAAAGAAAACGTCATATGGTAGTCACAACAAGTTCGGACCAATAGTTTGCCAAATACGGGTCTTTAAAATTCTCAAGGTCAAATATCCTCACGCTTATTTCTGCTTAACCGTACATACGTGGTTGACCATACTCATGTCAAAATGAGGTCACGTAAATGAAAACGTCATATGGTAGTCACAACAAGATCGGACCAATAGTTTGCCAAATACGGGTCTTTAAAATCCTCAAGGTCAAATATCCTCACGCTTATTTCTGCTTAACCGTAAATAAGTGGTTGACCATACTCATGTCAAAATGAGGTCAGGTAAGTGAAAACGTCATATGGTAGTCACAACAAGATCGGACCAATAGTTTGCCAAATACGGGTCTTTAAAATTCTCAAGGTCAAATATCTTCACGCTTATTTCTGCTAAACCGTAAATACGTGGTTCACCATACTCATGTCAAAATGAGGTCAGGTAAAAGAAAACGTCATATGGTAGTCACAACAAGATCGGACCAATAGTTTGCCAAATACGGGTCTTTAAAATTCTCAAGGTCAAATATCCTCACGCTTATTTCTGCTTAACCGTACATACGTGGTTGACCATACTCATGTCAAAATGAGGTCACGTAAATGAAAACGTCATATGGTAGTCACAACAAGATAGGACCAATAGTTTGCCAAATACGGGTCTTTAAAATTCTCAAGGTCAAATATCCTCACGCTTATTTCTGCTTAACCGTACATACGTGGTTGACCATACTCATGTCAAAATGAGGTCACGTAAATGAAAACGTCATATGGTAGTCACAACAAGATCGGACCAATAGTTTGCCAAATACGGGTCTTTAAAATTCTCAAGGTCAAATATCCTCACGCTTATTTCTGCTAAACCGTAAATACGTGGTTGACCATACTCATGTCAAAATGAGGTCAGGTAAGTGAAAACGTCATATGGTAGTCACAACAAGATCGGACCAATAGTTTGCCAAATACGGGTCTTTAAAATTCTCAAGGTCAAATATCCTCACGCTTATTTCTGCTAAACCGTAAATACGTGGTTGACCATATTCATGTCAAAATGAGGTCAGGTAAGTGAAAACGTCATATGGTAGTCACAACAAGATCGGACCAATAGTTTGCCAAATACGGGTCTTTAAAATTCTCAAGGTCAAATATCCTCACGCTTATTTCTGCTTAACCGTACATACGTGGTTGACCATACTCATGTCAAAATGAGGTCACGTAAATGAAGACGTCATATGGTAGTCACAACAAGATCGGACCAATAGTTTGCCAAATACGGGTCTTTAAAATTCTCAAGGTCAAATATCCTCACGCTTATTTCTGCTTAACCGTAAATACGTGGTTGACCATACTCATGTCAAAATGAGGTCACGTAAATGAAAACGTCATATGGTAGTCACAACAAGATCGGACCAATAGTTTCCCAAATACGGGTCTTCAAAATTCTCAAGGTCAAATATCTTCACGCTTATTTCTGCTTAACCGTAAATACGTGGTTGACCATACTCATGTCAAAATGAGGTCAGGTAAGTGAAAACGTCATATGGTAGTCACAACAAGATCGGACCAATAGTTTGCCAAATACGGGTCTTTAAAATTCTCAAGGTCAAATATCCTCACGCTTATTTCTGTTTAACCGTAAATACGTGGTTGACCATACTCATGTCAAAATGAGGTCACGTAAATGAAAACGTCATATGGTAGTCACAACAAGATCGGACCAATAGTTTGCCAAATACGGGTCTTTAAAATTCTCAAGGTCAAATATCCTAACGCTTATTTCTGCTTAACCGTACATACGTGGTTGACCATACTCATGTCAAAATGAGGTCACGTAAATGAAAACGTCATATGGTAGTCACAACAAGATCGGACCAATAGTTTGCCAAATACGGGTCTTTAAAATTCTCAAGGTCAAATATCCTCACGCTTATTTCTGCTTAACCGTACATACGTGGTTGACCATACTCATGTCAAAATGAGGTCAGGTAAGTGAAAACGTCATATGGTAGTCACAACAAGATCGGACCAATAGTTTGCCAAATACGGGTCTTTAAAATTCTCAAGGTCAAATATCCTCACGCTTATTTCTGCTTAACCGTAAATACGTGGTTGACCATACTCATGTCAAAATGAGGTCACGTAAATGAAAACGTCATATGGTAGTCACAACAAGATCGGACCAATAGTTTGCCAAATACGGGTCTTTAAAATTCTCAAGGTCAAATATCCTCACGCTTATTTCTGCTAAACCGTAAATACGTGGTTGACCATACTCATGTCAATATGAGGTCAGGTAAGTGAAAACGTCATATGGTAGTCACAACAAGATCGGACCAATAGTTTGCCAAATACGGGTCTTCAAAATTCTCAAGGTCAAATATCCTCACGCTTATTTCTGGTAAACCGTAAATACGTGGTTTACCATACTCATGTCAAAATGAGGTCAGGTAAGTGAAAACGTCATATGGTAGTCACAACAAGATCGAACCAATAGTTTGCCAAATACGGGTCTTTAAAATTCTCAAGGTCAAATATCCTCACGCTTATTTCTGCTTAACCGTAAATACGTGGTTGACCATACTCATGTCAAAATGAGGTCACGTAAATGAAAACGTTATATGGTAGTCACAACAAGATCGGACCAATAGTTTGCCAAATACGGGTCTTTAAAATTCTCAAGGTCAAATATCCTCACGATTATTTCTGGTAAACCGTAAATACGTGGTTGACCATACTCATGTCAAAATGAGGTCAGGTAAGTGAAAACGTCATATGGTAGTCACAACAAGATCGGACCAATAGTTTGCCAAATACGGGTCTTTAAAATTCTCAAGGTCAAATATCCTCACGCTTATTTCTGCTTAACCGTACATACGTGGTTGACCATACTCATGTCAAAATGAGGTCACGTAAATGAAAACGTCATATGGTAGTCACAACAAGATCGGACCAATAGTTTGCCAAATACGGGTCTTTAAAATTCTCAAGGTCAAATATCCTCATGCTTATTTCTGCTAAACCGTAAATACGTGGTTGACCATACTCATGTCAAAATGAGGTCAGGTAAGTGAAAACGTCATATGGTAGTCACAAGATCGGACCAATAGTTTGTCAAATACGGGTCTTTAAAATTCTCAAGGTCAAATATCCTCACGCTTATTTCAGCTTAACCGTAAATACGTGGTTGACCTTACTCATGTCAAAATGAGGTCACGTAAATGAAAACGTCATATGGTAGTCACAACAAGATCGGACCAATAGTTTGCCAAATACGGGTCTTTAAAATTCTCAAGGTCAAATATCCTCACGCTTATTTCTCCTAAACCGTAAATACGTGGTTGACCATACTCATGTCAAAATGAGGTCAGGTAAGTGAAAACGTCATATGGTAGTCACAACAAGATCGGACCAATAGTTTGCCAAATACGGGACTTCAAAATTCTCAAGGTCAAATATCCTCACGCTTATTTCTGCTAAACCGTAAATACTTGGTTGACCATACTCATGTCAAAATGAGGTCAGGTAAGTGAAAACGTCATATGGTAGTCACAACAAGATCGGACCAATAGTTTGCCAAATACGGGTCTTTAAAATCCTCAAGGTCAAATATCCTCACGCTTATTTCTGCTTAACCGTAAATACGTGGTTGACCATACTCATGTCAAAATGAGGTCACGTAAATGAAAACGTCATATGATAGTCACAACAAGATCGGACCAATAGTTTGCCAAATACGGGTCTTTAAAATTCTCAAGGTCAAATATCTTCACGCTTATTTCTGCTAAACCGTAAATACGTGGTTGACCATACTCATGCCAAAATGAGGTCAGGTAAGTGAAAACGTCATATGGTAGTCACAACAAGATCGGACCAATAGTTTGCCAAATACGGGTCTTTAAAATTCTCAAGGTCAAATATCCTCACGCTTATTTCTGCTTAACCGTAAATACGTAGTTGACCTTACTCATGTCAAAATGAGGTCACGTAAATGAAAACGTCATATGGTGGTCACAACAAGATCGGACCAATAGTTTGCCAAATACGGGTCTTTAAAATTCTCAAGGTCAAATATCCTCACGCTTATTTCTGCTAAACCGTAAATACGTGGTTGACCATACTCATGTCAAAATGAGGTCAGGTAAGTGAAAACGTCATATGGTAGTCACAACAAGATCGGACCAATAGTTTGCCAAATACGGGTCTTCAAAATTCTCAAGGTCAAATATCTTAACGCTTATTTCTGCTAAACCGTAAATACGTGGTTGACCATACTCATGTCAAAATGAGGTCAGGTAAGTGAAAACGTCATATGGTAGTCACAACAAGATCGGACCAATAGTTTGCCAAATACGGGTCTTTAAAATCCTCAAGGTCAAATATCCTCACGCTTATTTCTGCTTAACCGTAAATACGTGGTTGACCATACTCATGTCAAAATGAGGTCACGTAAATGAAAACGTCATATGGTAGTCACAACAAGATCGGACCAATAGTTTGCCAAATACGGGTCTTTAAAATTCTCAAGGTCAAATATCCTCACGCTTATTTCTGCTAAACCGTAAATACGTGGTTGACCATACTCATGTCAAAATGAGGTCAGGTAAGTGAAAACGTCATATGGTAGTCACAACAAGATCGGACCAATAGTTTGCCAAATACGGGTCTTTAAAATTCTCAAGGTCAAATATCCTCACGCTTATTTCTGCTTAACCGTAAATACGTGGTTGACCATACTCATGTCAAATTGAGGTCACGTAAATGAAAACGTCATATGGTAGTCACAACAAGATCGGACCAATAGTTTGCCAAATACGGGACATTAAAATTCTCAAGGTCAAATATCCTCACGCTTATTTCTGCTAAACCGTAAATACGTGGTTGACCATACTCATGTCAAAATGAGGTCACGTAAATGAAAACGTCATATGGAAGTCACAACAAGATCGGACCAATAGTTTGCCAAATACGGGTCTTTAAAATTCTCAAGGTCAAATATCCTCACGCTTATTTCTGCTAAACCGTAAATACGTGGTTGACCATATTCATGTCAAAATGAGGTCAGGTAAGTGAAAACGTCATATGGTAGTCACAACAAGATCGGACCAATAGTTTGCCAAATACGGGTCTTTAAAATTCTCAAGGTCAAATATCCTCACGCTTATTTCTGCTTAACCGTACATACGTGGTTGACCATACTCATGTCAAAATGAGGTCACGTAAATGAAAACGTCATATGGTAGTCACAACAAGATCGGACCAATAGTTTGCCAAATACGGGTCTTTAAAATCCTCAAGGTCAAATATCCTCACGCTTATTTCTGCTTAACCGTAAATAAGTGGTTGACCATACTCATGTCAAAATGAGGTCAGGTAAGTGAAAACGTCATATGGTAGTCACAACAAGATCGGACCAATAGTTTGCCAAATACGGGTCTTCAAAATTCTCAAGGTCAAATATCTTAACGCTTATTTCTGCTAAACCGTAAATACGTGGTTGACCATACTCATGTCAAAATGAGGTCAGGTAAGTGAAAACGTCATATGGTAGTCACAACAAGATCGGACCAATAGTTTGCCAAATACGGGTCTTTAAAATTCTCAAGGTCAAATATCCTCACGCTTATTTCTGCTTAACCGTAAATACGTGGTTGACCATACTCATGTCAAATTGAGGTCACGTAAATGAAAACGTCATATGGTAGTCACAACAAGATCGGACCAATAGTTTGCCAAATACGGGACATTAAAATTCTCAAGGTCAAATATCCTCACGCTTATTTCTGCTAAACCGTAAATACGTGGTTGACCATACTCATGTCAAAATGAGGTCACGTAAATGAAAACGTCATATGGAAGTCACAACAAGATCGGACCAATAGTTTGCCAAATACGGGTCTTTAAAATTCTCAAGGTCAAATATCCTCACGCTTATTTCTGCTAAACCGTAAATACGTGGTTGACCATATTCATGTCAAAATGAGGTCAGGTAAGTGAAAACGTCATATGGTAGTCACAACAAGATCGGACCAATAGTTTGCCAAATACGGGTCTTTAAAATTCTCAAGGTCAAATATCTTCACGCTTATTTCTGCTAAACCGTAAATACGTGGTTGACCATACTCATGTCAAAATGAGGTCAGGTAAGTGAAAACGTCATATGGTAGTCACAACAAGATCGGACCAATAGTTTGCCAAATACGGGTCTTTAAAATTCTCAAGGTCAAATATCCTCACGCTTATTTCTGCTTAACCGTACATACGTGGTTGACCATACTCATGTCAAAATGAGGTCACGTAAATGAAAACGTCATATGGTAGTCACAACAAGATCGGACCAATAGTTTGAAAAATACGGGTCTTTAAAATCCTCAAGGTCAAATATCCTCACGCTTATTTCTGCTAAACCGTAAATACGTGGTTGACCATACTCATGTCAAAATGAGGTCACGTAAATGAAAGCGTCATATGGTAGTCACAACAAGATCGGACCAATAGTTTGCCAAATACGGGTCTTTAAAATTCTCAAGGTCAAATATCTTCACGCTTATTTCTGCTAAACCGTAAATACGTGGTTGACCATACTCATGTCGAAATGAGGTCAGGTAAAAGAAAACGTCATATGGTAGTCACAACAAGTTCGGACCAATAGTTTGCCAAATACGGGTCTTTAAAATTCTCAAGGTCAAATATCCTCACGCTTATTTCTGCTTAACCGTACATACGTGGTTGACCATACTCATGTCAAAATGAGGTCACGTAAATGAAAACGTCATATGGTAGTCACAACAAGATCGGACCAATAGTTTGCCAAATACGGGTCTTTAAAATCCTCAAGGTCAAATATCCTCACGCTTATTTCTGCTTAACCGTAAATAAGTGGTTGACCATACTCATGTCAAAATGAGGTCAGGTAAGTGAAAACGTCATATGGTAGTCACAACAAGATCGGACCAATAGTTTGCCAAATACGGGTCTTTAAAATTCTCAAGGTCAAATATCTTCACGCTTATTTCTGCTAAACCGTAAATACGTGGTTCACCATACTCATGTCAAAATGAGGTCAGGTAAAAGAAAACGTCATATGGTAGTCACAACTAGATCGGACCAATAGTTTGCCAAATACGGGTCTTTAAAATTCTCAAGGTCAAATATCTTCACGCTTATTTCTGCTAAACCGTAAATACGTGGTTCACCATACTCATGTCAAAATGAGGTCACGTAAATGAAAACGTCATATGGTAGTCACAACAAGATCGGACCAATAGTTTGCCAAATACGGGTCTTTAAAATTCTCAAGGTCAAATATCTTCACGCTTATTTCTGCTAAACCGTAAATACGTGGTTGACCATACTCATGTCAAAATGAGGTCAGGTAAGTGAAAACGTCATATGGTAGTCACAACAAGATCGGACCAATAGTTTGCCAAATACGGGTCTTTAAAATTCTCAAGGTCAAATATCCTCACGCTTATTTCTGCTTAACCGTACATACGTGGTTGACCATACTCATGTCAAAATGAGGTCACGTAAATGAAAACGTCATATGGTAGTCACAACAAGATCGGACCAATAGTTTGCCAAATACGGGTCTTTAAAATTCTCAAGGTCAAATATCCTCACGCTTATTTCTGCTAAACCGTAAATACGTGGTTGACCATACTCATGTCAAAATGAGGTCAGGTAAGTGAAAACGTCATATGGTAGTCACAACAAGATCGGACCAATAGTTTGCCAAATACAGGTCTTTAAAATTCTCAAGGTCAAATATCTTCACGCTTATTTCTGCTAAACCGTAAATACGTGGTTCACCATACTCATGTCGAAATGAGGTCAGGTAAAAGAAAACGTCATATGGTAGTCACAACAAGTTCGGACCAATAGTTTGCCAAATACGGGTCTTTAAAATTCTCAAGGTCAAATATCCTCACGCTTATTTCTGCTTAACCGTACATACGTGGTTGACCATACTCATGTCAAAATGAGGTCACGTAAATGAAAACGTCATATGGTAGTCACAACAAGATCGGACCAATAGTTTGCCAAATACGGGTCTTTAAAATCCTCAAGGTCAAATATCCTCACGCTTATTTCTGCTTAACCGTAAATAAGTGGTTGACCATACTCATGTCAAAATGAGGTCAGGTAAGTGAAAACGTCATATGGTAGTCACAACAAGATCGGACCAATAGTTTGCCAAATACGGGTCTTTAAAATTCTCAAGGTCAAATATCTTCACGCTTATTTCTGCTAAACCGTAAATACGTGGTTCACCATACTCATGTCAAAATGAGGTCAGGTAAAAGAAAACGTCATATGGTAGTCACAACAAGATCGGACCAATAGTTTGCCAAATACGGGTCTTTAAAATTCTCAAGGTC
Source organism: Zootermopsis nevadensis (assembly GCF_977971745.1). Taxonomy (NCBI): domain Eukaryota; kingdom Metazoa; phylum Arthropoda; class Insecta; order Blattodea; family Termopsidae; genus Zootermopsis; species Zootermopsis nevadensis. The sequence continues at coordinate 13,352,926 of NW_028259149.1, read as the reverse complement.
AAATATCCTCACGCTTATTTCTGCTTAACCGTACATACGTGGTTGACCATACTCATGTCAAAATGAGGTCACGTAAATGAAAACGTCATATGGTAGTCACAACAAGATCGGACCAATAGTTTGCCAAATACGGGTCTTTAAAATTCTCAAGGTCAAATATCCTCACGCTTATTTCTGCTTAACCGTACATACGTGGTTGACCATACTCATGTCAAAATGAGGTCACGTAAATGAAAACGTCATATGGTAGTCACAACAAGATCGGACCAATAGTTTGCCAAATACGGGTCTTTAAAATTCTCAAGGTCAAATATCCTCACGCTTATTTCTGCTAAACCGTAAATACGTGGTTGACCATACTCATGTCAAAATGAGGTCAGGTAAGTGAAAACGTCATATGGTAGTCACAACAAGATCGGACCAATAGTTTGCCAAATACGGGTCTTTAAAATTCTCAAGGTCAAATATCCTCACGCTTATTTCTGCTAAACCGTAAATACGTGGTTGACCATATTCATGTCAAAATGAGGTCAGGTAAGTGAAAACGTCATATGGTAGTCACAACAAGATCGGACCAATAGTTTGCCAAATACGGGTCTTTAAAATTCTCAAGGTCAAATATCCTCACGCTTATTTCTGCTTAACCGTACATACGTGGTTGACCATACTCATGTCAAAATGAGGTCACGTAAATGAAGACGTCATATGGTAGTCACAACAAGATCGGACCAATAGTTTGCCAAATACGGGTCTTTAAAATTCTCAAGGTCAAATATCCTCACGCTTATTTCTGCTTAACCGTAAATAAGTGGTTGACCATACTCATGTCAAAATGAGGTCAGGTAAGTGAAAACGTCATATGGTAGTCACAACAAGATCGGACCAATAGTTTGCCAAATACGGGTCTTTAAAATTCTCAAGGTCAAATATCTTCACGCTTATTTCTGCTAAACCGTAAATACGTGGTTCACCATACTCATGTCAAAATGAGGTCAGGTAAAAGAAAACGTCATATGGTAGTCACAACTAGATCGGACCAATAGTTTGCCAAATACGGGTCTTTAAAATTCTCAAGGTCAAATATCTTCACGCTTATTTCTGCTAAACCGTAAATACGTGGTTCACCATACTCATGTCAAAATGAGGTCACGTAAATGAAAACGTCATATGGTAGTCACAACAAGATCGGACCAATAGTTTGCCAAATACGGGTCTTTAAAATTCTCAAGGTCAAATATCTTCACGCTTATTTCTGCTAAACCGTAAATACGTGGTTGACCATACTCATGTCAAAATGAGGTCAGGTAAGTGAAAACGTCATATGGTAGTCACAACAAGATCGGACCAATAGTTTGCCAAATACGGGTCTTTAAAATTCTCAAGGTCAAATATCCTCACGCTTATTTCTGCTTAACCGTACATACGTGGTTGACCATACTCATGTCAAAATGAGGTCACGTAAATGAAAACGTCATATGGTAGTCACAACAAGATCGGACCAATAGTTTGCCAAATACGGGTCTTTAAAATTCTCAAGGTCAAATATCCTCACGCTTATTTCTGCTAAACCGTAAATACGTGGTTGACCATACTCATGTCAAAATGAGGTCAGGTAAGTGAAAACGTCATATGGTAGTCACAACAAGATCGGACCAATAGTTTGCCAAATACAGGTCTTTAAAATTCTCAAGGTCAAATATCTTCACGCTTATTTCTGCTAAACCGTAAATACGTGGTTCACCATACTCATGTCGAAATGAGGTCAGGTAAAAGAAAACGTCATATGGTAGTCACAACAAGTTCGGACCAATAGTTTGCCAAATACGGGTCTTTAAAATTCTCAAGGTCAAATATCCTCACGCTTATTTCTGCTTAACCGTACATACGTGGTTGACCATACTCATGTCAAAATGAGGTCACGTAAATGAAAACGTCATATGGTAGTCACAACAAGATCGGACCAATAGTTTGCCAAATACGGGTCTTTAAAATCCTCAAGGTCAAATATCCTCACGCTTATTTCTGCTTAACCGTAAATAAGTGGTTGACCATACTCATGTCAAAATGAGGTCAGGTAAGTGAAAACGTCATATGGTAGTCACAACAAGATCGGACCAATAGTTTGCCAAATACGGGTCTTTAAAATTCTCAAGGTCAAATATCTTCACGCTTATTTCTGCTAAACCGTAAATACGTGGTTCACCATACTCATGTCAAAATGAGGTCAGGTAAAAGAAAACGTCATATGGTAGTCACAACAAGATCGGATCAATAGTTTGCCAAATACGGGTCTTTAAAATTCTCAAGGTCAAATATCCTCACGCTTATTTCTGCTTAACCGTACATACGTGGTTGACCATACTCATGTCAAAATGAGGTCACGTAAATGAAAACGTCATATGGTAGTCACAACAAGATCGGACCAATAGTTTGCCAAATACGGGTCTTTAAAATTCTCAAGGTCAAATATCCTCACGCTTATTTCTGCTTAACCGTACATACGTGGTTGACCATACTCATGTCAAAATGAGGTCACGTAAATGAAAACGTCATATGGTAGTCACAACAAGATCGGACCAATAGTTTGCCAAATACGGGTCTTTAAAATTCTCAAGGTCAAATATCCTCACGCTTATTTCTGCTAAACCGTAAATACGTGGTTGACCATACTCATGTCAAAATGAGGTCAGGTAAGTGAAAACGTCATATGGTAGTCACAACAAGATCGGACCAATAGTTTGCCAAATACGGGTCTTTAAAATTCTCAAGGTCAAATATCTTCACGCTTATTTCTGCTAAACCGTAAATACGTGGTTGACCATACTCATGCCAAAATGAGGTCAGGTAAGTGAAAACGTCATATGGTAGTCACAACAAGATCGGACCAATAGTTTGCCAAATACGGGTCTTTAAAATTCTCAAGGTCAAATATCCTCACGCTTATTTCTGCTTAACCGTAAATACGTAGTTGACCTTACTCATGTCAAAATGAGGTCACGTAAATGAAAACGTCATATGGTGGTCACAACAAGATCGGACCAATAGTTTGCCAAATACGGGTCTTTAAAATTCTCAAGGTCAAATATCCTCACGCTTATTTCTGCTAAACCGTAAATACGTGGTTGACCATACTCATGTCAAAATGAGGTCAGGTAAGTGAAAACGTCATATGGTAGTCACAACAAGATCGGACCAATAGTTTGCCAAATACGGGTCTTCAAAATTCTCAAGGTCAAATATCTTAACGCTTATTTCTGCTAAACCGTAAATACGTGGTTGACCATACTCATGTCAAAATGAGGTCAGGTAAGTGAAAACGTCATATGGTAGTCACAACAAGATCGGACCAATAGTTTGCCAAATACGGGTCTTTAAAATCCTCAAGGTCAAATATCCTCACGCTTATTTCTGCTTAACCGTAAATACGTGGTTGACCATACTCATGTCAAAATGAGGTCACGTAAATGAAAACGTCATATGGTAGTCACAACAAGATCGGACCAATAGTTTGCCAAATACGGGTCTTTAAAATTCTCAAGGTCAAATATCCTCACGCTTATTTCTGCTAAACCGTAAATACGTGGTTGACCATACTCATGTCAAAATGAGGTCAGGTAAGTGAAAACGTCATATGGTAGTCACAACAAGATCGGACCAATAGTTTGCCAAATACGGGTCTTTAAAATTCTCAAGGTCAAATATCCTCACGCTTATTTCTGCTTAACCGTAAATACGTGGTTGACCATACTCATGTCAAATTGAGGTCACGTAAATGAAAACGTCATATGGTAGTCACAACAAGATCGGACCAATAGTTTGCCAAATACGGGACATTAAAATTCTCAAGGTCAAATATCCTCACGCTTATTTCTGCTAAACCGTAAATACGTGGTTGACCATACTCATGTCAAAATGAGGTCACGTAAATGAAAACGTCATATGGAAGTCACAACAAGATCGGACCAATAGTTTGCCAAATACGGGTCTTTAAAATTCTCAAGGTCAAATATCCTCACGCTTATTTCTGCTAAACCGTAAATACGTGGTTGACCATATTCATGTCAAAATGAGGTCAGGTAAGTGAAAACGTCATATGGTAGTCACAACAAGATCGGACCAATAGTTTGCCAAATACGGGTCTTTAAAATTCTCAAGGTCAAATATCCTCACGCTTATTTCTGCTTAACCGTACATACGTGGTTGACCATACTCATGTCAAAATGAGGTCACGTAAATGAAAACGTCATATGGTAGTCACAACAAGATCGGACCAATAGTTTGCCAAATACGGGTCTTTAAAATCCTCAAGGTCAAATATCCTCACGCTTATTTCTGCTTAACCGTAAATAAGTGGTTGACCATACTCATGTCAAAATGAGGTCAGGTAAGTGAAAACGTCATATGGTAGTCACAACAAGATCGGACCAATAGTTTGCCAAATACGGGTCTTCAAAATTCTCAAGGTCAAATATCTTAACGCTTATTTCTGCTAAACCGTAAATACGTGGTTGACCATACTCATGTCAAAATGAGGTCAGGTAAGTGAAAACGTCATATGGTAGTCACAACAAGATCGGACCAATAGTTTGCCAAATACGGGTCTTTAAAATTCTCAAGGTCAAATATCCTCACGCTTATTTCTGCTTAACCGTAAATACGTGGTTGACCATACTCATGTCAAATTGAGGTCACGTAAATGAAAACGTCATATGGTAGTCACAACAAGATCGGACCAATAGTTTGCCAAATACGGGACATTAAAATTCTCAAGGTCAAATATCCTCACGCTTATTTCTGCTAAACCGTAAATACGTGGTTGACCATACTCATGTCAAAATGAGGTCACGTAAATGAAAACGTCATATGGAAGTCACAACAAGATCGGACCAATAGTTTGCCAAATACGGGTCTTTAAAATTCTCAAGGTCAAATATCCTCACGCTTATTTCTGCTAAACCGTAAATACGTGGTTGACCATATTCATGTCAAAATGAGGTCAGGTAAGTGAAAACGTCATATGGTAGTCACAACAAGATCGGACCAATAGTTTGCCAAATACGGGTCTTTAAAATTCTCAAGGTCAAATATCTTCACGCTTATTTCTGCTAAACCGTAAATACGTGGTTGACCATACTCATGTCAAAATGAGGTCAGGTAAGTGAAAACGTCATATGGTAGTCACAACAAGATCGGACCAATAGTTTGCCAAATACGGGTCTTTAAAATTCTCAAGGTCAAATATCCTCACGCTTATTTCTGCTTAACCGTACATACGTGGTTGACCATACTCATGTCAAAATGAGGTCACGTAAATGAAAACGTCATATGGTAGTCACAACAAGATCGGACCAATAGTTTGAAAAATACGGGTCTTTAAAATCCTCAAGGTCAAATATCCTCACGCTTATTTCTGCTAAACCGTAAATACGTGGTTGACCATACTCATGTCAAAATGAGGTCACGTAAATGAAAGCGTCATATGGTAGTCACAACAAGATCGGACCAATAGTTTGCCAAATACGGGTCTTTAAAATTCTCAAGGTCAAATATCTTCACGCTTATTTCTGCTAAACCGTAAATACGTGGTTGACCATACTCATGTCGAAATGAGGTCAGGTAAAAGAAAACGTCATATGGTAGTCACAACAAGTTCGGACCAATAGTTTGCCAAATACGGGTCTTTAAAATTCTCAAGGTCAAATATCCTCACGCTTATTTCTGCTTAACCGTACATACGTGGTTGACCATACTCATGTCAAAATGAGGTCACGTAAATGAAAACGTCATATGGTAGTCACAACAAGATCGGACCAATAGTTTGCCAAATACGGGTCTTTAAAATCCTCAAGGTCAAATATCCTCACGCTTATTTCTGCTTAACCGTAAATAAGTGGTTGACCATACTCATGTCAAAATGAGGTCAGGTAAGTGAAAACGTCATATGGTAGTCACAACAAGATCGGACCAATAGTTTGCCAAATACGGGTCTTTAAAATTCTCAAGGTCAAATATCTTCACGCTTATTTCTGCTAAACCGTAAATACGTGGTTCACCATACTCATGTCAAAATGAGGTCAGGTAAAAGAAAACGTCATATGGTAGTCACAACTAGATCGGACCAATAGTTTGCCAAATACGGGTCTTTAAAATTCTCAAGGTCAAATATCTTCACGCTTATTTCTGCTAAACCGTAAATACGTGGTTCACCATACTCATGTCAAAATGAGGTCACGTAAATGAAAACGTCATATGGTAGTCACAACAAGATCGGACCAATAGTTTGCCAAATACGGGTCTTTAAAATTCTCAAGGTCAAATATCTTCACGCTTATTTCTGCTAAACCGTAAATACGTGGTTGGCCATACTCATGTCAAAATGAGGTCAGGTAAGTGAAAACGTCATATGGTAGTCACAACAAGATCGGACCAATAGTTTGCCAAATACGGGTCTTTAAAATTCTCAAGGTCAAATATCCTCACGCTTATTTCTGCTTAACCGTACATACGTGGTTGACCATACTCATGTCAAAATGAGGTCACGTAAATGAAAACGTCATATGGTAGTCACAACAAGATCGGACCAATAGTTTGCCAAATACGGGTCTTTAAAATTCTCAAGGTCAAATATCCTCACGCTTATTTCTGCTAAACCGTAAATACGTGGTTGACCATACTCATGTCAAAATGAGGTCAGGTAAGTGAAAACGTCATATGGTAGTCACAACAAGATCGGACCAATAGTTTGCCAAATACAGGTCTTTAAAATTCTCAAGGTCAAATATCTTCACGCTTATTTCTGCTAAACCGTAAATACGTGGTTCACCATACTCATGTCGAAATGAGGTCAGGTAAAAGAAAACGTCATATGGTAGTCACAACAAGTTCGGACCAATAGTTTGCCAAATACGGGTCTTTAAAATTCTCAAGGTCAAATATCCTCACGCTTATTTCTGCTTAACCGTACATACGTGGTTGACCATACTCATGTCAAAATGAGGTCACGTAAATGAAAACGTCATATGGTAGTCACAACAAGATCGGACCAATAGTTTGCCAAATACGGGTCTTTAAAATCCTCAAGGTCAAATATCCTCACGCTTATTTCTGCTTAACCGTAAATAAGTGGTTGACCATACTCATGTCAAAATGAGGTCAGGTAAGTGAAAACGTCATATGGTAGTCACAACAAGATCGGACCAATAGTTTGCCAAATACGGGTCTTTAAAATTCTCAAGGTCAAATATCTTCACGCTTATTTCTGCTAAACCGTAAATACGTGGTTCACCATACTCATGTCAAAATGAGGTCAGGTAAAAGAAAACGTCATATGGTAGTCACAACAAGATCGGACCAATAGTTTGCCAAATACGGGTCTTTAAAATTCTCAAGGTCAAATATCCTCACGCTTATTTCTGCTTAACCGTACATACGTGGTTGACCATACTCATGTCAAAATGAGGTCACGTAAATGAAAACGTCATATGGTAGTCACAACAAGATCGGACCAATAGTTTGCCAAATACGGGTCTTTAAAATTCTCAAGGTCAAATATCCTCACGCTTATTTCTGCTTAACCGTACATACGTGGTTGACCATACTCATGTCAAAATGAGGTCACGTAAATGAAAACGTCATATGGTAGTCACAACAAGATCGGACCAATAGTTTGCCAAATACGGGTCTTTAAAATTCTCAAGGTCAAATATCCTCACGCTTATTTCTGCTAAACCGTAAATACGTGGTTGACCATACTCATGTCAAAATGAGGTCAGGTAAGTGAAAACGTCATATGGTAGTCACAACAAGATCGGACCAATAGTTTGCCAAATACGGGTCTTTAAAATTCTCAAGGTCAAATATCCTCACGCTTATTTCTGCTAAACCGTAAATACGTGGTTGACCATATTCATGTCAAAATGAGGTCAGGTAAGTGAAAACGTCATATGGTAGTCACAACAAGATCGGACCAATAGTTTGCCAAATACGGGTCTTTAAAATTCTCAAGGTCAAATATCCTCACGCTTATTTCTGCTTAACCGTACATACGTGGTTGACCATACTCATGTCAAAATGAGGTCACGTAAATGAAGACGTCATATGGTAGTCACAACAAGATCGGACCAATAGTTTGCCAAATACGGGTCTTTAAAATTCTCAAGGTCAAATATCCTCACGCTTATTTCTGCTTAACCGTACATACGTGGTTGACCATACTCATGTCAAAATGAGGTCACGTAAATGAAAACGTCATATGGTAGTCACAACAAGATCGGACCAATAGTTTGCCAAATACGGGTCTTTAAAATTCTCAAGGTCAAATATCCTCACGCTTATTTCTGCTAAACCGTAAATACGTGGTTGACCATACTCATGTCAAAATGAGGTCAGGTAAGTGAAAACGTCATATGGTAGTCACAACAAGATCGGACCAATAGTTTGCCAAATACAGGTCTTTAAAATTCTCAAGGTCAAATATCTTCACGCTTATTTCTGCTAAACCGTAAATACGTGGTTCACCATACTCATGTCGAAATGAGGTCAGGTAAAAGAAAACGTCATATGGTAGTCACAACAAGTTCGGACCAATAGTTTGCCAAATACGGGTCTTTAAAATTCTCAAGGTCAAATATCCTCACGCTTATTTCTGCTTAACCGTACATACGTGGTTGACCATACTCATGTCAAAATGAGGTCACGTAAATGAAAACGTCATATGGTAGTCACAACAAGATCGGACCAATAGTTTGCCAAATACGGGTCTTTAAAATCCTCAAGGTCAAATATCCTCACGCTTATTTCTGCTTAACCGTAAATAAGTGGTTGACCATACTCATGTCAAAATGAGGTCAGGTAAGTGAAAACGTCATATGGTAGTCACAACAAGATCGGACCAATAGTTTGCCAAATACGGGTCTTTAAAATTCTCAAGGTCAAATATCTTCACGCTTATTTCTGCTAAACCGTAAATACGTGGTTCACCATACTCATGTCAAAATGAGGTCAGGTAAAAGAAAACGTCATATGGTAGTCACAACAAGATCGGACCAATAGTTTGCCAAATACGGGTCTTTAAAATTCTCAAGGTCAAATATCCTCACGCTTATTTCTGCTTAACCGTACATACGTGGTTGACCATACTCATGTCAAAATGAGGTCACGTAAATGAAAACGTCATATGGTAGTCACAACAAGATCGGACCAATAGTTTGCCAAATACGGGTCTTTAAAATTCTCAAGGTCAAATATCCTCACGCTTATTTCTGCTTAACCGTACATACGTGGTTGACCATACTCATGTCAAAATGAGGTCACGTAAATGAAAACGTCATATGGTAGTCACAACAAGATCGGACCAATAGTTTGCCAAATACGGGTCTTTAAAATTCTCAAGGTCAAATATCCTCACGCTTATTTCTGCTAAACCGTAAATACGTGGTTGACCATACTCATGTCAAAATGAGGTCAGGTAAGTGAAAACGTCATATGGTAGTCACAACAAGATCGGACCAATAGTTTGCCAAATACGGGTCTTTAAAATTCTCAAGGTCAAATATCCTCACGCTTATTTCTGCTAAACCGTAAATACGTGGTTGACCATATTCATGTCAAAATGAGGTCAGGTAAGTGAAAACGTCATATGGTAGTCACAACAAGATCGGACCAATAGTTTGCCAAATACGGGTCTTTAAAATTCTCAAGGTCAAATATCCTCACGCTTATTTCTGCTTAACCGTACATACGTGGTTGACCATACTCATGTCAAAATGAGGTCACGTAAATGAAGACGTCATATGGTAGTCACAACAAGATCGGACCAATAGTTTGCCAAATACGGGTCTTTAAAATTCTCAAGGTCAAATATCCTCACGCTTATTTCTGCTTAACCGTAAATAAGTGGTTGACCATACTCATGTCAAAATGAGGTCAGGTAAGTGAAAACGTCATATGGTAGTCACAACAAGATCGGACCAATAGTTTGCCAAATACGGGTCTTTAAAATTCTCAAGGTCAAATATCTTCACGCTTATTTCTGCTAAACCGTAAATACGTGGTTCACCATACTCATGTCAAAATGAGGTCAGGTAAAAGAAAACGTCATATGGTAGTCACAACTAGATCGGACCAATAGTTTGCCAAATACGGGTCTTTAAAATTCTCAAGGTCAAATATCTTCACGCTTATTTCTGCTAAACCGTAAATACGTGGTTCACCATACTCATGTCAAAATGAGGTCACGTAAATGAAAACGTCATATGGTAGTCACAACAAGATCGGACCAATAGTTTGCCAAATACGGGTCTTTAAAATTCTCAAGGTCAAATATCTTCACGCTTATTTCTGCTAAACCGTAAATACGTGGTTGACCATACTCATGTCAAAATGAGGTCAGGTAAGTGAAAACGTCATATGGTAGTCACAACAAGATCGGACCAATAGTTTGCCAAATACGGGTCTTTAAAATTCTCAAGGTCAAATATCCTCACGCTTATTTCTGCTTAACCGTACATACGTGGTTGACCATACTCATGTCAAAATGAGGTCACGTAAATGAAAACGTCATATGGTAGTCACAACAAGATCGGACCAATAGTTTGCCAAATACGGGTCTTTAAAATTCTCAAGGTCAAATATCCTCACGCTTATTTCTGCTAAACCGTAAATACGTGGTTGACCATACTCATGTCAAAATGAGGTCAGGTAAGTGAAAACGTCATATGGTAGTCACAACAAGATCGGACCAATAGTTTGCCAAATACAGGTCTTTAAAATTCTCAAGGTCAAATATCTTCACGCTTATTTCTGCTAAACCGTAAATACGTGGTTCACCATACTCATGTCGAAATGAGGTCAGGTAAAAGAAAACGTCATATGGTAGTCACAACAAGTTCGGACCAATAGTTTGCCAAATACGGGTCTTTAAAATTCTCAAGGTCAAATATCCTCACGCTTATTTCTGCTTAACCGTACATACGTGGTTGACCATACTCATGTCAAAATGAGGTCACGTAAATGAAAACGTCATATGGTAGTCACAACAAGATCGGACCAATAGTTTGCCAAATACGGGTCTTTAAAATCCTCAAGGTCAAATATCCTCACGCTTATTTCTGCTTAACCGTAAATAAGTGGTTGACCATACTCATGTCAAAATGAGGTCAGGTAAGTGAAAACGTCATATGGTAGTCACAACAAGATCGGACCAATAGTTTGCCAAATACGGGTCTTTAAAATTCTCAAGGTCAAATATCTTCACGCTTATTTCTGCTAAACCGTAAATACGTGGCTCACCATACTCATGTCAAAATGAGGTCAGGTAAAAGAAAACGTCATATGGTAGTCACAACAAGATCGGATCAATAGTTTGCCAAATACGGGTCTTTAAAATTCTCAAGGTCAAATATCCTCACGCTTATTTCTGCTTAACCGTACATACGTGGTTGACCATACTCATGTCAAAATGAGGTCACGTAAATGAAAACGTCATATGGTAGTCACAACAAGATCGGACCAATAGTTTGCCAAATACGGGTCTTTAAAATTCTCAAGGTCAAATATCCTCACGCTTATTTCTGCTTAACCGTACATACGTGGTTGACCATACTCATGTCAAAATGAGGTCACGTAAATGAAAACGTCATATGGTAGTCACAACAAGATCGGACCAATAGTTTGCCAAATACGGGTCTTTAAAATTCTCAAGGTCAAATATCCTCACGCTTATTTCTGCTTAACCGTAAATACGTGGTTGACCATACTCATGTCAAAATGAGGTCACGTAAATGAAAACGTCATATGGTAGTCACAACAAGATCGGACCAATAGTTTGCCAAATACGGGTCTTCAAAATTCTCAAGGTCAAATATCTTCACGCTTATTTCTGCTTAACCGTAAATACGTGGTTGACCATACTCATGTCAAAATGAGGTCAGGTAAGTGAAAACGTCATATGGTAGTCACAACAAGATCGGACCAATAGTTTGCCAAATACGGGTCTTTAAAATTCTCAAGGTCAAATATCCTCACGCTTATTTCTGTTTAACCGTAAATACGTGGTTGACCATACTCATGTCAAAATGAGGTCACGTAAATGAAAACGTCATATGGTAGTCACAACAAGATCGGACCAATAGTTTGCCAAATACGGGTCTTTAAAATTCTCAAGGTCAAATATCCTCACGCTTATTTCTGCTTAACCGTACATACGTGGTTGACCATACTCATGTCAAAATGAGGTCACGTAAATGAAAACGTCATATGGTAGTCACAACAAGATCGGACCAATAGTTTGCCAAATACGGGTCTTTAAAATTCTCAAGGTCAAATATCCTCACGCTTATTTCTGCTTAACCGTACATACGTGGTTGACCATACTCATGTCAAAATGAGGTCAGGTAAGTGAAAACGTCATATGGTAGTCACAACAAGATCGGACCAATAGTTTGCCAAATACGGGTCTTTAAAATTCTCAAGGTCAAATATCTTCACGCTTATTTCTGCTAAACCGTAAATACGTGGTTCACCATACTCATGTCAAAATGAGGTCAGGTAAAAGAAAACGTCATATGGTAGTCACAACAAGATCGGACCAATAGTTTGCCAAATACGGGTCTTTAAAATTCTCAAGGTCAAATATCCTCACGCTTATTTCTGCTTAACCGTACATACGTGGTTGACCATACTCATGTCAAAATGAGGTCACGTAAATGAAAACGTCATATGGTAGTCACAACAAGATCGGACCAATAGTTTGCCAAATACGGGTCTTTAAAATTCTCAAGGTCAAATATCCTCACGCTTATTTCTGCTTAACCGTACATACGTGGTTGACCATACTCATGTCAAAATGAGGTCACGTAAATGAAAACGTCATATGGTAGTCACAACAAGATCGGACCAATAGTTTGCCAAATACGGGTCTTTAAAATTCTCAAGGTCAAATATCCTCACGCTTATTTCTGCTAAACCGTAAATACGTGGTTGACCATACTCATGTCAAAATGAGGTCAGGTAAGTGAAAACGTCATATGGTAGTCACAACAAGATCGGACCAATAGTTTGCCAAATACGGGTCTTTAAAATTCTCAAGGTCAAATATCCTCACGCTTATTTCTGCTAAACCGTAAATACGTGGTTGACCATATTCATGTCAAAATGAGGTCAGGTAAGTGAAAACGTCATATGGTAGTCACAACAAGATCGGACCAATAGTTTGCCAAATACGGGTCTTTAAAATTCTCAAGGTCAAATATCCTCACGCTTATTTCTGCTTAACCGTACATACGTGGTTGACCATACTCATGTCAAAATGAGGTCACGTAAATGAAGACGTCATATGGTAGTCACAACAAGATCGGACCAATAGTTTGCCAAATACGGGTCTTTAAAATTCTCAAGGTCAAATATCCTCACGCTTATTTCTGCTTAACCGTAAATAAGTGGTTGACCATACTCATGTCAAAATGAGGTCAGGTAAGTGAAAACGTCATATGGTAGTCACAACAAGATCGGACCAATAGTTTGCCAAATACGGGTCTTTAAAATTCTCAAGGTCAAATATCTTCACGCTTATTTCTGCTAAACCGTAAATACGTGGTTCACCATACTCATGTCAAAATGAGGTCAGGTAAAAGAAAACGTCATATGGTAGTCACAACTAGATCGGACCAATAGTTTGCCAAATACGGGTCTTTAAAATTCTCAAGGTCAAATATCTTCACGCTTATTTCTGCTAAACCGTAAATACGTGGTTCACCATACTCATGTCAAAATGAGGTCACGTAAATGAAAACGTCATATGGTAGTCACAACAAGATCGGACCAATAGTTTGCCAAATACGGGTCTTTAAAATTCTCAAGGTCAAATATCTTCACGCTTATTTCTGCTAAACCGTAAATACGTGGTTGACCATACTCATGTCAAAATGAGGTCAGGTAAGTGAAAACGTCATATGGTAGTCACAACAAGATCGGACCAATAGTTTGCCAAATACGGGTCTTTAAAATTCTCAAGGTCAAATATCCTCACGCTTATTTCTGCTTAACCGTACATACGTGGTTGACCATACTCATGTCAAAATGAGGTCACGTAAATGAAAACGTCATATGGTAGTCACAACAAGATCGGACCAATAGTTTGCCAAATACGGGTCTTTAAAATTCTCAAGGTCAAATATCCTCACGCTTATTTCTGCTAAACCGTAAATACGTGGTTGACCATACTCATGTCAAAATGAGGTCAGGTAAGTGAAAACGTCATATGGTAGTCACAACAAGATCGGACCAATAGTTTGCCAAATACAGGTCTTTAAAATTCTCAAGGTCAAATATCTTCACGCTTATTTCTGCTAAACCGTAAATACGTGGTTCACCATACTCATGTCGAAATGAGGTCAGGTAAAAGAAAACGTCATATGGTAGTCACAACAAGTTCGGACCAATAGTTTGCCAAATACGGGTCTTTAAAATTCTCAAGGTCAAATATCCTCACGCTTATTTCTGCTTAACCGTACATACGTGGTTGACCATACTCATGTCAAAATGAGGTCACGTAAATGAAAACGTCATATGGTAGTCACAACAAGATCGGACCAATAGTTTGCCAAATACGGGTCTTTAAAATCCTCAAGGTCAAATATCCTCACGCTTATTTCTGCTTAACCGTAAATAAGTGGTTGACCATACTCATGTCAAAATGAGGTCAGGTAAGTGAAAACGTCATATGGTAGTCACAACAAGATCGGACCAATAGTTTGCCAAATACGGGTCTTTAAAATTCTCAAGGTCAAATATCTTCACGCTTATTTCTGCTAAACCGTAAATACGTGGTTCACCATACTCATGTCAAAATGAGGTCAGGTAAAAGAAAACGTCATATGGTAGTCACAACAAGATCGGATCAATAGTTTGCCAAATACGGGTCTTTAAAATTCTCAAGGTCAAATATCCTCACGCTTATTTCTGCTTAACCGTACATACGTGGTTGACCATACTCATGTCAAAATGAGGTCACGTAAATGAAAACGTCATATGGTAGTCACAACAAGATCGGACCAATAGTTTGCCAAATACGGGTCTTTAAAATTCTCAAGGTCAAATATCCTCACGCTTATTTCTGCTTAACCGTACATACGTGGTTGACCATACTCATGTCAAAATGAGGTCACGTAAATGAAAACGTCATATGGTAGTCACAACAAGATCGGACCAATAGTTTGCCAAATACGGGTCTTTAAAATTCTCAAGGTCAAATATCCTCACGCTTATTTCTGCTAAACCGTAAATACGTGGTTGACCATACTCATGTCAAAATGAGGTCAGGTAAGTGAAAACGTCATATGGTAGTCACAACAAGATCGGACCAATAGTTTGCCAAATACGGGTCTTTAAAATTCTCAAGGTCAAATATCTTCACGCTTATTTCTGCTAAACCGTAAATACGTGGTTGACCATACTCATGCCAAAATGAGGTCAGGTAAGTGAAAACGTCATATGGTAGTCACAACAAGATCGGACCAATAGTTTGCCAAATACGGGTCTTTAAAATTCTCAAGGTCAAATATCCTCACGCTTATTTCTGCTTAACCGTAAATACGTAGTTGACCTTACTCATGTCAAAATGAGGTCACGTAAATGAAAACGTCATATGGTGGTCACAACAAGATCGGACCAATAGTTTGCCAAATACGGGTCTTTAAAATTCTCAAGGTCAAATATCCTCACGCTTATTTCTGCTAAACCGTAAATACGTGGTTGACCATACTCATGTCAAAATGAGGTCAGGTAAGTGAAAACGTCATATGGTAGTCACAACAAGATCGGACCAATAGTTTGCCAAATACGGGTCTTCAAAATTCTCAAGGTCAAATATCTTAACGCTTATTTCTGCTAAACCGTAAATACGTGGTTGACCATACTCATGTCAAAATGAGGTCAGGTAAGTGAAAACGTCATATGGTAGTCACAACAAGATCGGACCAATAGTTTGCCAAATACGGGTCTTTAAAATCCTCAAGGTCAAATATCCTCACGCTTATTTCTGCTTAACCGTAAATACGTGGTTGACCATACTCATGTCAAAATGAGGTCACGTAAATGAAAACGTCATATGGTAGTCACAACAAGATCGGACCAATAGTTTGCCAAATACGGGTCTTTAAAATTCTCAAGGTCAAATATCCTCACGCTTATTTCTGCTAAACCGTAAATACGTGGTTGACCATACTCATGTCAAAATGAGGTCAGGTAAGTGAAAACGTCATATGGTAGTCACAACAAGATCGGACCAATAGTTTGCCAAATACGGGTCTTTAAAATTCTCAAGGTCAAATATCCTCACGCTTATTTCTGCTTAACCGTAAATACGTGGTTGACCATACTCATGTCAAATTGAGGTCACGTAAATGAAAACGTCATATGGTAGTCACAACAAGATCGGACCAATAGTTTGCCAAATACGGGACATTAAAATTCTCAAGGTCAAATATCCTCACGCTTATTTCTGCTAAACCGTAAATACGTGGTTGACCATACTCATGTCAAAATGAGGTCACGTAAATGAAAACGTCATATGGAAGTCACAACAAGATCGGACCAATAGTTTGCCAAATACGGGTCTTTAAAATTCTCAAGGTCAAATATCCTCACGCTTATTTCTGCTAAACCGTAAATACGTGGTTGACCATATTCATGTCAAAATGAGGTCAGGTAAGTGAAAACGTCATATGGTAGTCACAACAAGATCGGACCAATAGTTTGCCAAATACGGGTCTTTAAAATTCTCAAGGTCAAATATCCTCACGCTTATTTCTGCTTAACCGTACATACGTGGTTGACCATACTCATGTCAAAATGAGGTCACGTAAATGAAAACGTCATATGGTAGTCACAACAAGATCGGACCAATAGTTTGCCAAATACGGGTCTTTAAAATCCTCAAGGTCAAATATCCTCACGCTTATTTCTGCTTAACCGTAAATAAGTGGTTGACCATACTCATGTCAAAATGAGGTCAGGTAAGTGAAAACGTCATATGGTAGTCACAACAAGATCGGACCAATAGTTTGCCAAATACGGGTCTTCAAAATTCTCAAGGTCAAATATCTTAACGCTTATTTCTGCTAAACCGTAAATACGTGGTTGACCATACTCATGTCAAAATGAGGTCAGGTAAGTGAAAACGTCATATGGTAGTCACAACAAGATCGGACCAATAGTTTGCCAAATACGGGTCTTTAAAATTCTCAAGGTCAAATATCCTCACGCTTATTTCTGCTTAACCGTAAATACGTGGTTGACCATACTCATGTCAAATTGAGGTCACGTAAATGAAAACGTCATATGGTAGTCACAACAAGATCGGACCAATAGTTTGCCAAATACGGGACATTAAAATTCTCAAGGTCAAATATCCTCACGCTTATTTCTGCTAAACCGTAAATACGTGGTTGACCATACTCATGTCAAAATGAGGTCACGTAAATGAAAACGTCATATGGAAGTCACAACAAGATCGGACCAATAGTTTGCCAAATACGGGTCTTTAAAATTCTCAAGGTCAAATATCCTCACGCTTATTTCTGCTAAACCGTAAATACGTGGTTGCCCATATTCATGTCAAAATGAGGTCAGGTAAGTGAAAACGTCATATGGTAGTCACAACAAGATCGGACCAATAGTTTGCCAAATACGGGTCTTTAAAATTCTCAAGGTCAAATATCTTCACGCTTATTTCTGCTAAACCGTAAATACGTGGTTGACCATACTCATGTCAAAATGAGGTCAGGTAAGTGAAAACGTCATATGGTAGTCACAACAAGATCGGACCAATAGTTTGCCAAATACGGGTCTTTAAAATTCTCAAGGTCAAATATCCTCACGCTTATTTCTGCTTAACCGTACATACGTGGTTGACCATACTCATGTCAAAATGAGGTCACGTAAATGAAAACGTCATATGGTAGTCACAACAAGATCGGACCAATAGTTTGAAAAATACGGGTCTTTAAAATCCTCAAGGTCAAATATCCTCACGCTTATTTCTGCTAAACCGTAAATACGTGGTTGACCATACTCATGTCAAAATGAGGTCACGTAAATGAAAGCGTCATATGGTAGTCACAACAAGATCGGACCAATAGTTTGCCAAATACGGGTCTTTAAAATTCTCAAGGTCAAATATCTTCACGCTTATTTCTGCTAAACCGTAAATACGTGGTTGACCATACTCATGTCGAAATGAGGTCAGGTAAAAGAAAACGTCATATGGTAGTCACAACAAGTTCGGACCAATAGTTTGCCAAATACGGGTCTTTAAAATTCTCAAGGTCAAATATCCTCACGCTTATTTCTGCTTAACCGTACATACGTGGTTGACCATACTCATGTCAAAATGAGGTCACGTAAATGAAAACGTCATATGGTAGTCACAACAAGATCGGACCAATAGTTTGCCAAATACGGGTCTTTAAAATCCTCAAGGTCAAATATCCTCACGCTTATTTCTGCTTAACCGTAAATAAGTGGTTGACCATACTCATGTCAAAATGAGGTCAGGTAAGTGAAAACGTCATATGGTAGTCACAACAAGATCGGACCAATAGTTTGCCAAATACGGGTCTTTAAAATTCTCAAGGTCAAATATCTTCACGCTTATTTCTGCTAAACCGTAAATACGTGGTTCACCATACTCATGTCAAAATGAGGTCAGGTAAAAGAAAACGTCATATGGTAGTCACAACTAGATCGGACCAATAGTTTGCCAAATACGGGTCTTTAAAATTCTCAAGGTCAAATATCTTCACGCTTATTTCTGCTAAACCGTAAATACGTGGTTCACCATACTCATGTCAAAATGAGGTCACGTAAATGAAAACGTCATATGGTAGTCACAACAAGATCGGACCAATAGTTTGCCAAATACGGGTCTTTAAAATTCTCAAGGTCAAATATCTTCACGCTTATTTCTGCTAAACCGTAAATACGTGGTTGGCCATACTCATGTCAAAATGAGGTCAGGTAAGTGAAAACGTCATATGGTAGTCACAACAAGATCGGACCAATAGTTTGCCAAATACGGGTCTTTAAAATTCTCAAGGTCAAATATCCTCACGCTTATTTCTGCTTAACCGTACATACGTGGTTGACCATACTCATGTCAAAATGAGGTCACGTAAATGAAAACGTCATATGGTAGTCACAACAAGATCGGACCAATAGTTTGCCAAATACGGGTCTTTAAAATTCTCAAGGTCAAATATCCTCACGCTTATTTCTGCTAAACCGTAAATACGTGGTTGACCATACTCATGTCAAAATGAGGTCAGGTAAGTGAAAACGTCATATGGTAGTCACAACAAGATCGGACCAATAGTTTGCCAAATACAGGTCTTTAAAATTCTCAAGGTCAAATATCTTCACGCTTATTTCTGCTAAACCGTAAATACGTGGTTCACCATACTCATGTCGAAATGAGGTCAGGTAAAAGAAAACGTCATATGGTAGTCACAACAAGTTCGGACCAATAGTTTGCCAAATACGGGTCTTTAAAATTCTCAAGGTCAAATATCCTCACGCTTATTTCTGCTTAACCGTACATACGTGGTTGACCATACTCATGTCAAAATGAGGTCACGTAAATGAAAACGTCATATGGTAGTCACAACAAGATCGGACCAATAGTTTGCCAAATACGGGTCTTTAAAATCCTCAAGGTCAAATATCCTCACGCTTATTTCTGCTTAACCGTAAATAAGTGGTTGACCATACTCATGTCAAAATGAGGTCAGGTAAGTGAAAACGTCATATGGTAGTCACAACAAGATCGGACCAATAGTTTGCCAAATACGGGTCTTTAAAATTCTCAAGGTCAAATATCTTCACGCTTATTTCTGCTAAACCGTAAATACGTGGTTCACCATACTCATGTCAAAATGAGGTCAGGTAAAAGAAAACGTCATATGGTAGTCACAACAAGATCGGACCAATAGTTTGCCAAATACGGGTCTTTAAAATTCTCAAGGTCAAATATCCTCACGCTTATTTCTGCTTAACCGTACATACGTGGTTGACCATACTCATGTCAAAATGAGGTCACGTAAATGAAAACGTCATATGGTAGTCACAACAAGATCGGACCAATAGTTTGCCAAATACGGGTCTTTAAAATTCTCAAGGTCAAATATCCTCACGCTTATTTCTGCTTAACCGTACATACGTGGTTGACCATACTCATGTCAAAATGAGGTCACGTAAATGAAAACGTCATATGGTAGTCACAACAAGATCGGACCAATAGTTTGCCAAATACGGGTCTTTAAAATTCTCAAGGTCAAATATCCTCACGCTTATTTCTGCTAAACCGTAAATACGTGGTTGACCATACTCATGTCAAAATGAGGTCAGGTAAGTGAAAACGTCATATGGTAGTCACAACAAGATCGGACCAATAGTTTGCCAAATACGGGTCTTTAAAATTCTCAAGGTCAAATATCCTCACGCTTATTTCTGCTAAACCGTAAATACGTGGTTGACCATATTCATGTCAAAATGAGGTCAGGTAAGTGAAAACGTCATATGGTAGTCACAACAAGATCGGACCAATAGTTTGCCAAATACGGGTCTTTAAAATTCTCAAGGTCAAATATCCTCACGCTTATTTCTGCTTAACCGTACATACGTGGTTGACCATACTCATGTCAAAATGAGGTCACGTAAATGAAGACGTCATATGGTAGTCACAACAAGATCGGACCAATAGTTTGCCAAATACGGGTCTTTAAAATTCTCAAGGTCAAATATCCTCACGCTTATTTCTGCTTAACCGTACATACGTGGTTGACCATACTCATGTCAAAATGAGGTCACGTAAATGAAAACGTCATATGGTAGTCACAACAAGATCGGACCAATAGTTTGCCAAATACGGGTCTTTAAAATTCTCAAGGTCAAATATCCTCACGCTTATTTCTGCTAAACCGTAAATACGTGGTTGACCATACTCATGTCAAAATGAGGTCAGGTAAGTGAAAACGTCATATGGTAGTCACAACAAGATCGGACCAATAGTTTGCCAAATACAGGTCTTTAAAATTCTCAAGGTCAAATATCTTCACGCTTATTTCTGCTAAACCGTAAATACGTGGTTCACCATACTCATGTCGAAATGAGGTCAGGTAAAAGAAAACGTCATATGGTAGTCACAACAAGTTCGGACCAATAGTTTGCCAAATACGGGTCTTTAAAATTCTCAAGGTCAAATATCCTCACGCTTATTTCTGCTTAACCGTACATACGTGGTTGACCATACTCATGTCAAAATGAGGTCACGTAAATGAAAACGTCATATGGTAGTCACAACAAGATCGGACCAATAGTTTGCCAAATACGGGTCTTTAAAATCCTCAAGGTCAAATATCCTCACGCTTATTTCTGCTTAACCGTAAATAAGTGGTTGACCATACTCATGTCAAAATGAGGTCAGGTAAGTGAAAACGTCATATGGTAGTCACAACAAGATCGGACCAATAGTTTGCCAAATACGGGTCTTTAAAATTCTCAAGGTCAAATATCTTCACGCTTATTTCTGCTAAACCGTAAATACGTGGTTCACCATACTCATGTCAAAATGAGGTCAGGTAAAAGAAAACGTCATATGGTAGTCACAACAAGATCGGACCAATAGTTTGCCAAATACGGGTCTTTAAAATTCTCAAGGTCAAATATCCTCACGCTTATTTCTGCTTAACCGTACATACGTGGTTGACCATACTCATGTCAAAATGAGGTCACGTAAATGAAAACGTCATATGGTAGTCACAACAAGATCGGACCAATAGTTTGCCAAATACGGGTCTTTAAAATTCTCAAGGTCAAATATCCTCACGCTTATTTCTGCTTAACCGTACATACGTGGTTGACCATACTCATGTCAAAATGAGGTCACGTAAATGAAAACGTCATATGGTAGTCACAACAAGATCGGACCAATAGTTTGCCAAATACGGGTCTTTAAAATTCTCAAGGTCAAATATCCTCACGCTTATTTCTGCTAAACCGTAAATACGTGGTTGACCATACTCATGTCAAAATGAGGTCAGGTAAGTGAAAACGTCATATGGTAGTCACAACAAGATCGGACCAATAGTTTGCCAAATACGGGTCTTTAAAATTCTCAAGGTCAAATATCCTCACGCTTATTTCTGCTAAACCGTAAATACGTGGTTGACCATATTCATGTCAAAATGAGGTCAGGTAAGTGAAAACGTCATATGGTAGTCACAACAAGATCGGACCAATAGTTTGCCAAATACGGGTCTTTAAAATTCTCAAGGTCAAATATCCTCACGCTTATTTCTGCTTAACCGTACATACGTGGTTGACCATACTCATGTCAAAATGAGGTCACGTAAATGAAGACGTCATATGGTAGTCACAACAAGATCGGACCAATAGTTTGCCAAATACGGGTCTTTAAAATTCTCAAGGTCAAATATCCTCACGCTTATTTCTGCTTAACCGTAAATAAGTGGTTGACCATACTCATGTCAAAATGAGGTCAGGTAAGTGAAAACGTCATATGGTAGTCACAACAAGATCGGACCAATAGTTTGCCAAATACGGGTCTTTAAAATTCTCAAGGTCAAATATCTTCACGCTTATTTCTGCTAAACCGTAAATACGTGGTTCACCATACTCATGTCAAAATGAGGTCAGGTAAAAGAAAACGTCATATGGTAGTCACAACTAGATCGGACCAATAGTTTGCCAAATACGGGTCTTTAAAATTCTCAAGGTCAAATATCTTCACGCTTATTTCTGCTAAACCGTAAATACGTGGTTCACCATACTCATGTCAAAATGAGGTCACGTAAATGAAAACGTCATATGGTAGTCACAACAAGATCGGACCAATAGTTTGCCAAATACGGGTCTTTAAAATTCTCAAGGTCAAATATCTTCACGCTTATTTCTGCTAAACCGTAAATACGTGGTTGACCATACTCATGTCAAAATGAGGTCAGGTAAGTGAAAACGTCATATGGTAGTCACAACAAGATCGGACCAATAGTTTGCCAAATACGGGTCTTTAAAATTCTCAAGGTCAAATATCCTCACGCTTATTTCTGCTTAACCGTACATACGTGGTTGACCATACTCATGTCAAAATGAGGTCACGTAAATGAAAACGTCATATGGTAGTCACAACAAGATCGGACCAATAGTTTGCCAAATACGGGTCTTTAAAATTCTCAAGGTCAAATATCCTCACGCTTATTTCTGCTAAACCGTAAATACGTGGTTGACCATACTCATGTCAAAATGAGGTCAGGTAAGTGAAAACGTCATATGGTAGTCACAACAAGATCGGACCAATAGTTTGCCAAATACAGGTCTTTAAAATTCTCAAGGTCAAATATCTTCACGCTTATTTCTGCTAAACCGTAAATACGTGGTTCACCATACTCATGTCGAAATGAGGTCAGGTAAAAGAAAACGTCATATGGTAGTCACAACAAGTTCGGACCAATAGTTTGCCAAATACGGGTCTTTAAAATTCTCAAGGTCAAATATCCTCACGCTTATTTCTGCTTAACCGTACATACGTGGTTGACCATACTCATGTCAAAATGAGGTCACGTAAATGAAAACGTCATATGGTAGTCACAACAAGATCGGACCAATAGTTTGCCAAATACGGGTCTTTAAAATCCTCAAGGTCAAATATCCTCACGCTTATTTCTGCTTAACCGTAAATAAGTGGTTGACCATACTCATGTCAAAATGAGGTCAGGTAAGTGAAAACGTCATATGGTAGTCACAACAAGATCGGACCAATAGTTTGCCAAATACGGGTCTTTAAAATTCTCAAGGTCAAATATCTTCACGCTTATTTCTGCTAAACCGTAAATACGTGGTTCACCATACTCATGTCAAAATGAGGTCAGGTAAAAGAAAACGTCATATGGTAGTCACAACAAGATCGGATCAATAGTTTGCCAAATACGGGTCTTTAAAATTCTCAAGGTCAAATATCCTCACGCTTATTTCTGCTTAACCGTACATACGTGGTTGACCATACTCATGTCAAAATGAGGTCACGTAAATGAAAACGTCATATGGTAGTCACAACAAGATCGGACCAATAGTTTGCCAAATACGGGTCTTTAAAATTCTCAAGGTCAAATATCCTCACGCTTATTTCTGCTTAACCGTACATACGTGGTTGACCATACTCATGTCAAAATGAGGTCACGTAAATGAAAACGTCATATGGTAGTCACAACAAGATCGGACCAATAGTTTGCCAAATACGGGTCTTTAAAATTCTCAAGGTCAAATATCCTCACGCTTATTTCTGCTTAACCGTAAATACGTGGTTGACCATACTCATGTCAAAATGAGGTCACGTAAATGAAAACGTCATATGGTAGTCACAACAAGATCGGACCAATAGTTTGCCAAATACGGGTCTTCAAAATTCTCAAGGTCAAATATCTTCACGCTTATTTCTGCTTAACCGTAAATACGTGGTTGACCATACTCATGTCAAAATGAGGTCAGGTAAGTGAAAACGTCATATGGTAGTCACAACAAGATCGGACCAATAGTTTGCCAAATACGGGTCTTTAAAATTCTCAAGGTCAAATATCCTCACGCTTATTTCTGTTTAACCGTAAATACGTGGTTGACCATACTCATGTCAAAATGAGGTCACGTAAATGAAAACGTCATATGGTAGTCACAACAAGATCGGACCAATAGTTTGCCAAATACGGGTCTTTAAAATTCTCAAGGTCAAATATCCTCACGCTTATTTCTGCTTAACCGTACATACGTGGTTGACCATACTCATGTCAAAATGAGGTCACGTAAATGAAAACGTCATATGGTAGTCACAACAAGATCGGACCAATAGTTTGCCAAATACGGGTCTTTAAAATTCTCAAGGTCAAATATCCTCACGCTTATTTCTGCTTAACCGTACATACGTGGTTGACCATACTCATGTCAAAATGAGGTCAGGTAAGTGAAAACGTCATATGGTAGTCACAACAAGATCGGACCAATAGTTTGCCAAATACGGGTCTTTAAAATTCTCAAGGTCAAATATCCTCACGCTTATTTCTGCTTAACCGTAAATACGTGGTTGACCATACTCATGTCAAAATGAGGTCACGTAAATGAAAACGTCATATGGTAGTCACAACAAGATCGGACCAATAGTTTGCCAAATACGGGTCTTTAAAATTCTCAAGGTCAAATATCCTCACGCTTATTTCTGCTAAACCGTAAATACGTGGTTGACCATACTCATGTCAAAATGAGGTCAGGTAAGTGAAAACGTCATATGGTAGTCACAACAAGATCGGACCAATAGTTTGCCAAATACGGGTCTTCAAAATTCTCAAGGTCAAATATCCTCACGCTTATTTCTGCTAAACCGTAAATACGTGGTTTACCATACTCATGTCAAAATGAGGTCAGGTAAGTGAAAACGTCATATGGTAGTCACAACAAGATCGGACCAATAGTTTGCCAAATACGGGTCTTTAAAATCCTCAAGGTCAAATATCCTCACGCTTATTTCTGCTTAACCGTAAATACGTGGTTGACCATACTCATGTCAAAATGAGGTCACGTAAATGAAAACGTTATATGGTAGTCACAACAAGATCGGACCAATAGTTTGCCAAATACGGGTCTTTAAAATTCTCAAGGTCAAATATCCTCACGATTATTTCTGGTAAACCGTAAATACGTGGTTGACCATACTCATGTCAAAATGAGGTCAGGTAAGTGAAAACGTCATATGGTAGTCACAACAAGATCGGACCAATAGTTTGCCAAATACGGGTCTTTAAAATTCTCAAGGTCAAATATCCTCACGCTTATTTCTGCTTAACCGTACATACGTGGTTGACCATACTCATGTCAAAATGAGGTCACGTAAATGAAAACGTCATATGGTAGTCACAACAAGATCGGACCAATAGTTTGCCAAATACGGGTCTTTAAAATTCTCAAGGTCAAATATCCTCATGCTTATTTCTGCTAAACCGTAAATACGTGGTTGACCATACTCATGTCAAAATGAGGTCAGGTAAGTGAAAACGTCATATGGTAGTCACAAGATCGGACCAATAGTTTGTCAAATACGGGTCTTTAAAATTCTCAAGGTCAAATATCCTCACGCTTATTTCAGCTTAACCGTAAATACGTGGTTGACCTTACTCATGTCAAAATGAGGTCACGTAAATGAAAACGTCATATGGTAGTCACAACAAGATCGGACCAATAGTTTGCCAAATACGGGTCTTTAAAATTCTCAAGGTCAAATATCCTCACGCTTATTTCTCCTAAACCGTAAATACGTGGTTGACCATACTCATGTCAAAATGAGGTCAGGTAAGTGAAAACGTCATATGGTAGTCACAACAAGATCGGACCAATAGTTTGCCAAATACGGGACTTCAAAATTCTCAAGGTCAAATATCCTCACGCTTATTTCTGCTAAACCGTAAATACGTGGTTGACCATACTCATGTCAAAATGAGGTCAGGTAAGTGAAAACGTCATATGGTAGTCACAACAAGATCGGACCAATAGTTTGCCAAATACGGGTCTTTAAAATCCTCAAGGTCAAATATCCTCACGCTTATTTCTGCTTAACCGTAAATACGTGGTTGACCATACTCATGTCAAAATGAGGTCACGTAAATGAAAACGTCATATGGTAGTCACAACAAGATCGGACCAATAGTTTGCCAAATACGGGTCTTTAAAATTCTCAAGGTCAAATATCTTCACGCTTATTTCTGCTAAACCGTAAATACGTGGTTGACCATACTCATGCCAAAATGAGGTCAGGTAAGTGAAAACGTCATATGGTAGTCACAACAAGATCGGACCAATAGTTTGCCAAATACGGGTCTTTAAAATTCTCAAGGTCAAATATCCTCACGCTTATTTCTGCTTAACCGTAAATACGTAGTTGACCTTACTCATGTCAAAATGAGGTCACGTAAATGAAAACGTCATATGGTGGTCACAACAAGATCGGACCAATAGTTTGCCAAATACGGGTCTTTAAAATTCTCAAGGTCAAATATCCTCACGCTTATTTCTGCTTAACCGTACATACGTGGTTGACCATACTCATTTCAAAATGAGGTCACGTAAATGAAAACGTCATATGGTAGTCACAACAAGATCGGACCAATAGTTTGCCAAATACGGGTCTTTAAAATCCTCAAGGTCAAATATCCTCACGCTTATTTCTGCTTAACCGTAAATAAGTGGTTGACCATACTCACGTCAAATTGAGGTCACGTAAATGAAAACGTCATATGGTAGTCACAACAAGATCGGACCAATAGTTTGCCAAATACGGGTCTTCAAAATTCTCAAGGTCAAATATCTTAACGCTTATTTCTGCTAAACCGTAAATACGTGGTTGACCATACTCATGTCAAAATGAGGTCAGGTAAGTGAAAACGTCATATGGTAGTCACAACAAGATCGGACCAATAGTTTGCCAAATACGGGTCTTTAAAATCCTCAAGGTCAAATATCCTCACGCTTATTTCTGCTTAACCGTAAATACGTGGTTGACCATACTCATGTCAAAATGAGGTCACGTAAATGTAAACTTCATATGGTAGTCACAACAAGATCGGACCAATAGTTTGCCAAATACGGGTCTTTAAAATTCTCAAGGTCAAATATACTCACGCTTATTTCTGCTAAACCGTAAATACGTGGTTGACCATACTCATGTCAAAATGAGGTCAGGTAAGTGAAAACGTCATATGGTAGTCACAACAAGATCGGACCAATAGTTTGCCAAATACGGGTCTTTAAAATTCTCAAGGTCAAATATCCTCACGCTTATTTCTGTTTAACCGTAAATACGTGGTTGACCATACTCATGTCAAAATGAGGTCACGTAAATGAAAACGTCATATGGTAGTCACAACAAGATCGGACCAATAGTTTGCCAAATACGGGTCTTTAAAATTCTCAAGGTCAAATATCCTCACGCTTATTTCTGCTTAACCGTACATACGTGGTTGACCATACTCATGTCAAAATGAGGTCACGTAAATGAAAACGTCATATGGTAGTCACAACAAGATCGGACCAATAGTTTGCCAAATACGGGTCTTTAAAATTCTCAAGGTCAAATATCCTCACGCTTATTTCTGCTTAACCGTAAATACGTGGTTGACCATACTCATGTCAAAATGAGGTCACGTAAATGAAAACGTCATATGGTAGTCACAACAAGATCGGACCAATAGTTTGCCAAATACGGGTCTTTAAAATTCTCAAGGTCAAATATCTTCACGCTTATTTCTGCTAAACCGTAAATACGTGGTTGACCATACTCATGTCAAAATGAGGTCAGGTAAGTGAAAACGTCATATGGTAGTCACAACAAGATCGGACCAATAGTTTGCCAAATACGGGTCTTTAAAATTCTCAAGGTCAAATATCCTCACGCTTATTTCTGCTTAACCGTACATACGTGGTTGACCATACTCATGTCAAAATGAGGTCACGTAAATGAAAACGTCATATGGTAGTCACAACAAGATCGGACCAATAGTTTGCCAAATACGGGTCTTTAAAATTCTCAAGGTCAAATATCCTCACGCTTATTTCTGCTAAACCGTAAATACGTGGTTGACCATACTCATGTCAAAATGAGGTCAGGTAAGTGAAAACGTCATATGGTAGTCACAACAAGATCGGACCAATAGTTTGCCAAATACGGGTCTTTAAAATTCTCAAGGTCAAATATCCTCACGCTTATTTCTGCTTAACCGTAAATACGTGGTTGACCATACTCATGTCGAAATGAGGTCAGGTAAAAGAAAACGTCATATGGTAGTCACAACAAGTTCGGACCAATAGTTTGCCAAATACGGGTCTTTAAAATCCTCAAGGTCAAATATCCTCACGCTTATTTCTTCTTAACCGTACATACGTGGTTGACCATACTCATGTCAAAATGAGGTCACGTAAATGAAATCGTCATATGGTAGTCACAACAAGATCGGACCAATAGTTTGCCAAATACGGGTCTTTAAAATCCTCAAGGTCAAATATCCTCACGCTTATTTCTGCTTAACCGTAAATACGTGGTTGACCATACTCATGTCAAAATGAGGTCAGGTAAATGAAAACGTCATATGGTAGTCACAACAAGATCGGACCAATAGTTTGCCAAATACGGGTCTTTAAAATTCTCAAGGTCAAATATCTTCACGCTTATTTCTGCTAAAACGTAAATACGTGTTTGACCATACTCATGTCAAAATGAGGTCACATAACAATTTCACGAAATGCTTCTCAGTATTCAGATCAAATATTACATCCCGTCCATTTTTCAAACACTACATTTATTGGTTTAGGCCGAGAAGCCTAAATCGGTTTAGATACAAATTTACAGGTTGTTAAGTAAGTTGATGTAACGTGATTTTTTACCTAACGGTGAAAACAAGATGGCCTAGTGGTCGTTTTACCTAAGGAGGACAAAACAACAGAACAGTTTGACACTTACGAAACTTCGTAAATCTCACGAAATATTGTTAGGGTGGTGAAATCTCTGAGTGTGATGGTGGGAAACGGCAGGAACTGGCTCAGAGACGTAACTAATGACGACCTTTCCTGTTTTCGGTGTTAACTCTTTGGGATCTGCTACCACGGAATTAGTACAGCAGTCAGTAAATGAGACGTCATACCTGCAGAAAGCAGTTTCATATCTCAGAGTCCACCACACTTATCACTTTCAAACGCAGTGGAGTGCTAGGGAAACATGATGACAAGGGAGAGATGGTATTGAGTGTAGATAAGATAAAGTTTAATGGGGAATGTAAGGGTAAAAATAACCACTCCACAAAAAACAACCTGACAAAATTCACACTATACAAACACACTCAGGGCCCACAACCTGTTTGCTATAGGTATCTCATTACCTGGTGGAGACTTCGCTCGTAAGACGTACGAGGTCAGGTAAAGTAGACGTCACCGATTATGGCCGCTGACCTTGTAGGGAGTGCCCAGTATGCGGACCACTTAATGAAGGAACGAGTATCCCTCGGTCAGTACAGTCTGTGTCAGTGGAGCAGTGTGAAAGCCAGATAATTGTTGTCTTGTGACTGCTGTGTTAACAACATGCCACCTGTTCGTTGCAATCTCCTTTCTGGTCATTGATAACGCCTTTAAGCACAACACCCAGACAAACCACCGACGTCTTAATCAAAGAAGGATCCTGGCTATTGGAAATAAACATTCCATTCTGTGACAACGTGTTGAAAGCTCAACTGTACGATTTAATCAAATAAGTCAAAGCACAAATATTATGTGATTGATCAGATTTTAGCAGACAAAGAACGTACTGTGCTGAGACTTCCGCCGTACTATCCCGATTTAAATCCCATTGAACTTATTTGGGAATATGTAGGACAATGGGTTGCAAGCTAGAACACAACATTTAAAATTAAGGACGTCGAGCATCTGTGTCGCCAGAGATTCGAAGAAATTGGGTAAGAGGAATGGGATGATGTATGTCAGCATGTGGAAAACTAGAAAACATTTATTATGAACAAGAAGGCATGATCGAAGACGCTATTGAACGTATTTTAATTAAAGATATTGGAGTGAACAGCAGCAGCGGTAGTGATGAATCGAGTGACATGTCAGAAAGCCAAAGTCTGTGAGGAGTAGAAGAATTGGAAGAGGACCGAAGAGATGTGAAGAATATAAAATTATCTAATACTCTCTGCAGTGTTATTTTATAGTGATATGTAGTGTAGTGAAATCGACTTTCCTGTGTTATATATCGTGGTTATATTTTATTTGGAGTGTACTGTACGCGGCCTGCTGCCATCCCTTCCACCAAACTTCTGGTAAGTGACTCGCTCCGAGGTTCCTATTCACAAAAGTTCAGCGGCCAAAAACGCTGGAACGCAGTATAGTAATGGGAATAGCTTCGGATAGGACGGCCGAATTTGAAACGTTGATATGTGAGTTCACCATCTAAGTACAGTCAGGGATGAGTTCGCAGCGAGAAACCTGTCGCAGTTCCACCACAAATCCCTCACGGACTGTCCTGGAATAGAAACCGGGCCACTGTGATGAGAATCCGGTTTGCTAACTAGACTGGATAGAAGAACGCCACGTCGTGCTCAATAAACGTTCGGATTCAAGCACAAAATTCAAAGATTCCAAGTTAAAGACACAGCACAGCTTTTGAGATTTTAGATTTTCACGGCCCTGCGGATGGAAACAGTACGTTTCCCCCGAAACGTCATCTACCGACGTGTCTACACGGCGCCGAAATCCATATAATATCCCTGCCGCTGTAAAAACCTCAGATCCTTCATAGGCCTATGTTTGTGAGTAGCGAATGTTTGCATGTGAGGTACACATCGACTGTCGTCGAGCGACAGAACGGTTAATACTGAGAAGGGTATGGAAACGGTCGTGGACTGCCTGAATATAGATGGCTGTGTTCTGGGTTGTAGCACCATGTAGTCTGGTAGATCATCGTTCTGATTATGGAGACAGTAAGGACCTCTGAAACGTCGGTAAATTTCTACCAGAGTACACGGCACAACAACCCAGAAGATAGCCATCTTCGAACTCAATGCCATGAAAACCTCAAATCCTATTTACCTGAATATAATGTCCACGAAATATCTGATGGAACTTAAGAATGGCCCCAGTTATGGTAACCGGCTCCAGGACTAGACACTGTTTTCTATGGGTATAGAATTTGCCTCTAACTTGGAGGGAACATCCTCAATTGAGGATGTATGATAACAAGGCGCTAGAGAGAATATTTGGACCCAACAGCGAGGAAGTAAAAGGATTAGGACAAAATTTGACAAAGAGGAGCTTAATACTTGTAATCAAGGAGGATGAGTTGGCCGTGCATTTAACTTGGACTGAAGAGAGGAATATATTACACAGTTGCAAGGGACAATCCAAGGAAAGAGACAACTTGACATACATAGGTGTAGATAGGAAAGTAATATTAAGATGGGTCTTAGAGAGCGTATTCAAATGACAAAGGACTGTGTACTTTTGTGAACAAGGTACTAAGAGTTCGGGTTCGTTAAACACAATTTCTTGATCTACTGAACGACAGAACATTTTCAAGATGAATTCTGCGCCGTTATCCTAGCCAATAACACCTCTGCGTCCGATAACAGGAATACGTCTGGTACCGCTTTGAGCAAAGTATGAAGTTCCCAAGAGTTAATCCTTAGAGATCATACAAGGTCAGATCTAATATGGGAAAGAATCAAAATGGCTTCACGGTTTTTATTGACTTTCTCGTCACGAGAGCGAAAGTTATTTGTACGTAATTCCAACCCGCTCCGCAGTTAGAGCCTCTCACAAACCAAATGCGAAGGAAAGTCTTAACTACCTTCTAATTCTAAAGGATAAAAAGAAAAGAAGAAAAAAGGTATATTCTCACGTGAGACTAAACTTTCAACAGCGATCTTCGCATTTCTTCATGCCGCACTCGTGTGATGCGTATTTATCGCACATACAAAGGACCAAACATTGTTACAAAACCGAACTTAACCATAGGCATCACATGTTACAGGCACAGAAATTATCATACTTAAACATCGTTTAATATTATATTCTAAAGATGCTTCAAATATAAATTGTATACCTTAAAGAGGTTAGAGGCTACTTTGTGTGTTCTTTTACACAGAGAGTAGTGTAATTAACCTTGCAGTAATACGTTTGTGTCTGCAAAGACTTGGAGTTATTTCTGAAGAACAGCAGCATATAGACGGCCGTGCGATGTCATTCTTAGCACATATTAAAAAATAAATTTTAAGCAGATCTGTGAGAGAATTAACAAGCTGATACGCTACCCTATGTAATTAGACAAGCAAAATCGATCGTGACTCGTCACTACCAGATGAGTGGGTTGGCTAACGGATAAACAGTGAGATCGCTTAATGTAACTGACGCTTAAACAAGATACCTCATGGCATGGAAACGGACAGAACAATAATAAAAGCGTTTTGTGCAAAAGTTCTATGGGTCTAAACATAAGAGATTTTTTTGTTATCGTTTATTTAGCAAACCGCACCGAGAACTTTTATATAAAGTAATCCAAATCGAGACATTTACAGAATCAATGAAAGCAGTTTCAATATAAATTTGCATAAATCACTCAGCTTGTAACTACGGCCTTTTCTGCGCCAAACCTTTCAACTGTATCTTGTTTATTCACGCGTGTAAACTCAAGAAACATTTTCTAGAAATCTACAAACAAATTTCTGCCTCACTTGGTACATAAAGAATGTGCAGAACGAAACGGAATTAAGTCCGGTTTACATGAATATAGAAAGAGAAGAACGTTTTGAATATCATCAAATAATAGGTAGAATTATCAGGTACTTGTATTATCAAAGCGATTTCTTTCTTGTATTTTATATCTTATTGGTACTGATGTTAGTTTAGTACACATGTAAATCCATTGTCACAAAACTAATCATATTAGAGGTTTTTATATATTTCGTTACATATTCGTTATAGAAAACATTTCATTCAGAATTTAAAGGCATCTACATTACTTCATGCACCAGTCTTTTCAACGTTATAACATTTTTTAAAATGACTGCAAAGGGGTATTATTTGCAATACACTAGTATTCCAAATGTGTATATTCCTGTTGGACTACGATACAAGGCCATTGTTCGCAAAAATGTTTTAACAATGACCAAGCACTAATGTTTCAACCAGGAAGTGGACGTTCAGGGGCATCCAGGCCTGGTAAATCAGACAGCTTAGAGGCGGACCTCGGGCAAAGCCCCTTGAGCAACAACAGATGGGGGCCTAGGTCAGAATACCAGTAATCAATCATAACAAGCTTTCAGTGGTTGTTCGCCGTCTCTCGAGGATTGTACCTCGAGACTAACCACAATTTTAAGATAGCTGTCTTCTGGGTTGTTGAGATGTGTAGTCTGTTAGAGGTTTACAGACGTTTCAGAGGTCACTGCTGCCTCCATCGCCCTGATGATGGAGGCATCAAGGACGTCTGAAAAATCAATAACCTTCATTCATGACTATTTTCATCATGCTACTGTTAAGTAACGCTAAACCTAAGAATCATAAAGATATGACATGATTAAATTTGTTGAAAATCCTAGCGCCGTGCTGAAGCGGCAACTTCTCCGGCTCCGACGTTGTGCATATAGCCTAAACGTAAATACGCAGGCGAACTAGGAACAACAACACGTTTTGCAATCTCAAGCGATAAGCGGTCGATGAACTTGAGTAACGAAAGGCAACAAGGTAATAAAACGATGCTTATGATTTATACCGGTTTTGAGTGAAATGTTGACAACACTACATAAACTTTGTGTTTAATGCCAGAAATGTGAAACTAAGAAGCTTACAATGCGTTGAACGTTTAGGAGAACGCAGGAAATTGGTACAGAATTCCGGTAGGGATATCTGATGGAAAGCAAAAGCTATGAAAACCGAAAAGATAATTCTGAAACGTATTACAACAGAAACAGGTTGTGACGGTGGAAGTTGCATTTCACTGTTTCAGGTTAGAGTACAATGATATAACTATGTGATGACGCTTATGAGCTTTCTGGTTCAATAACAAAAGGCGATCAATGCAATAAGCCTGCTCAAGATAACATTTTAACCTCAGGCAGATGAAGTACGGAAGATATGGACAGCACAAAACGTGAAGATTCATGTACTGTTAGGGAGATTTTATCAAGAAATATGATTTCCGAACCCCGCCAAAGTATTCTTACGAAAAGAATAAATTTATATAATGTTTCGACATAAAACCACCAAAGAAATAGACCAGATAGGAGATACAAACATAGTTGTAAGAATAATAATAAAACACATTTCACCAAAACAATTATATGGAAAAATTAAACTGCATAAATAAAATGTTATAAATTCAAAGAAATCAAGGACGATTATCTATGTGCAACATTTTGCACGCATAGGAAAAATGAGATACAATTTTTTCGTCGGAAAATCTCAACGAAAGATACAGTTTAAGAAACAGAGAGGTAGTTTTAAACATTGTATTAAAATGGATCGTACAGAAATTAGTTGTGTAGGTTTCTCCACTAGTTCACGATAGTGCCTAAAGCTTGGCTTTTGTGAACATTATGATAAACGTTCAGATTTCATAAAGAACAGACCGTTTCTTGATTATTTGTACCATTATCAACTGTTCAATACATTATAGCATAGAATTTAACAAGTTAATCAGTTGAAGATTGCTGTCATCAGACTCATCGCTGTGAAAACCTCAAATCCTACAAGTTAATCAGTTAGTTACAAACTTGCGTAATCAACTGGAAAATAAAAAAAATACTAAAGAAAATTCTCGTCTGTTTGATTAGGTAGTTAATTAGCTCGGTTTTCTAGTTCACTAACACATCTGCAGAAAAAAAAAGCACGGCTAGGGAATCTCACGAACCTGAAAGTCGAACAACAGCAGGACCAACCTCATGGCAACAAGACGTCTATTTTATGGCCAGTTATTTTCTGAACAAACGACTAAAATTAATACGTATACACGTAAAAGCACAGTTTGAGAGATGTCCAATCACACTGAGTCACGTGATTTTTTAGCAGCTGGTCCGCCCCCGTACACAGTCGCCCTGGCGCCAGAGAGGATCGATCGACCACAGCGCAGTCCATCTCCAGGCCTCCCACGGGACGGATGCAACGGGATCAAACATGTTCAAAAAGCTGGGACGCAGGAAAAAACGAAAAGCTTCCCACTCAAAGATTTCCAGTCCTGTTCAGAAACATGGCTGGCAACCCCACAGGCTTGTATAGTTCATGCCTAAATCACAACACAGCACGTCACGAAATAATTATACTACCAACCAGCTACCTAAAAGTAAATAACCAACCACACATTATCTTACATATTAACCAACTATCTAAGTACCTACATACCTACAAGATAATTACCTAATTAGCTTGACGAAATAATTATCCTGTCTCACAACAGAAGCAGCAATACAACTAATTACTTAATGAACTAGGTCACTAATGAACCGACCGGCTGACTGATCTAACTAGTTGCTAATTAGTCAAATTATCTAGATTCATTCCGACAAGGGCCAGATATCTAGCCTGTGACAGCGCTGATGTCGCTGGCTACTAAACAAAACGATTACATTACACGAAGTAATTTTTGTTGCGAGAACAATTTCGCTTCTCACCAACATCGCCTTGGTTGTGATACAGAAAAAGCTGTTTTATTATCTTTGCAAGTACTTTAAGGTCATAATTTTATTTGCAAATTATTTACTAATTAAGTATTCTTAAGATGGCTGTCTTCTGGGTTGTAGTGCCGTTTAGTCTGGTAGAAGTTTGCCATCGTTTCAGAGGTCCTTGCTGCCTCCATCATCAGGGCGATGGACGCAGCAGGGACCTCTGAAACGTTGATAAACTTCTACCAGACTACACGGCGCTACAAACCAGAAGATACGTTTTCTTCGTACTCACAGCCGTGAAAATCTCAACTCCTACTAAGTTTTCTTAACTGCACGTAACCAACTAACCAGCTAACAATCTAATTAGCTACGCACGTAGATAATCTCCTAGCGAACTCAATGATAGTAAACCAAGAAGGTTCAGCATTGCTAATACCATAACCTGACACTCAATAAGATCGTGGGCCAGTTCCATCAACCTCCCATCTTCACAGCCTATTTATAAGATTGAAGTTACCCTCCTCAGTTTGGCAAGTGATAGATGCCCAGTCAATTGTAACGTATTTTGACCAACAAAACAACTAGCAAATAGGCGAACTATTAAAATAACTAATGCCCTCCATTCTCCAATTCAGTTCGGACACTCCTGGCTCAAAATGATTATTAATCACTTATTTTTTCTAAGAATTGTAATGTATAGTCTTACTTTAACCCTTCGAAACCGAAGATTGTCTAAATAATATTTAAACATTCGGTCCGTACCACAAAGAAAACGTAACACTCCGCCCCTACAAATATCAACTTGTAAATGTTGTTTAGGGGGAAAATCCCTGTTTACAGCGAGAATCATACAAAACCCATAAATACAAACTGTAGAGTTGCCGACAGTTAAAGTAGATGGTACATAGACTATCGTTATCACTCGACTTCAAAGGGAAATGTGCAAAACGGGTTATTAAAAATAAAGTCCATTTATAAAATTAAGTCAGAAAACTAGGAAAGAATAAAGAATCATAGAAAGAGGAAAACAGATTCATTTTATCTGCAGCATTTAAAACAACTGTGGCTTCCTGTTCTATTTCTAAGATAAGATTTCTCTGTACAGAGTACACCAGTTTCCAGTAAAAATAAGTTGCAAGATACAGCTTTTCTGTGTAATAATTGAGCTTCTCCAGTAACTTAACATACGACAGAGCGACAGAACACGAAATATGCAAACCGCTAGTCGTATTGTTCTCTATTAAGCCTAGGAGCCTATTCATCTCACCACATTCTTCTTTCGTAATATTCAGAGCAACGTCTGTATCCATTTACCTTGAATATGATTCGCGAACATAGTTTGAGTCAAGGAGACAAAGCGCACTATGAAACAATAGCCGCACAGTCTACCAAGAATTAGAAAAGGTTATTGAGAATTCGAAGTTTCATAGTTCCATGCGATCTATTACGCTCTAGCATCACGCAGGATTAATTTCTCGGCTCAAATCACAGTTTACCGGCAGAGACACGAGTAGTATTTTGTGAAATTTCAGGTTCTCACGGCGGTGAGTATCAAAATTCCTGTCTTCTGTGATGTTTCGCCGTGTAGGGGCAATTTATAAGTCACGCTTGAGGAATCAGTTCCTGATAACTGAGGCCGCAAGCACCTCTGAAACGTCGATAAATTTCTATCAAACCAGAAGACAACAATCTTCTTGTATTCAAGTTTTTCGACAAAAACTGTGGCTATTTCCTTCTAAACTCATTTCCATGTAATATTATTGGAATTACGAGCGATTCTGGTGATAAATAAAAAGGGTTTTGTCAGACGTACAAAGCCACAGCGGGGGGGTGGGAGCAGAATTAGGGTAGAGGTTTGCTTGCACAGCACGAGGGCAATCTCGACCCAATATGCGTAAACACAACGGAAAACAACCGTGACTTGAATCAGCTAATTAACTTCTTAGGTGATAAAAATGCAATACCCCGTTTAGAACAGTATTCTGCTGATTTACAAAGGTCAATATATATTTATATTGAATCAGTTAATACCATCTGCAAACTATATCTGACTTTTTAGCAATGAATGTCGTGAGTTGCCATGAACATAGGCAAATTGAAAGTCTTACTTTTTAGCGAATTACCATAATATTGCAAAAAGAGAAAATACATAACCGCTGAAAGGATTTTCATTAAACTGGATCATACAGTTTTACTAATATCTTGTAGATATATTCCAATTTTGGTTAAAATCGAAGAGTAAATGGAAACCTAAATCAGCTTCTGCGTGAGTCTTAAATGCTAAATATTTATCGAAGTAAAAATGTTTCAGGCGTCGTAGAGACGAATGAATCGCTCATTTCATATCGTAAGTCTTGAGGTTTTCATGCCAAGTTAACGTGACTTTTATAACTAGGAAACAGATGGTCTTTTTGAATAAAATTTT
This sequence comes from Zootermopsis nevadensis, assembly GCF_977971745.1. NCBI lineage: Eukaryota > Metazoa > Arthropoda > Insecta > Blattodea > Termopsidae > Zootermopsis > Zootermopsis nevadensis. The sequence goes on along the minus strand of NW_028259149.1, from coordinate 13,314,256 downwards.
ATATTTTTCGTTCTTGGTTGTCCACCCACGAATTGTAAATCGAACGAAAACAACAGAGAGAAGTGCAACAATTTTTACCCTGTCCGTCTATTTCCTAACTTGTTTCTTTAAAACCCGAACATGAAATGATTAACAAGTTCAGAATAAGAGCCTTAACACAGCCAAGAAATGTTTGCCAGCGGCCAGGACACATAATACTGCATTTTAACTCGAGGTGACTAAAACAGAGTAAGAAAGAAAGAGGGAAACAAAAAGAAATATGGAAAACGAGGGAATAAAATAAGGAAGACAGACACAGAGGAAAAATAAGTAGACAGATACAAACACAAATGGAAGGTGAAACAGAAATGGAAGAAAGGAGAGTGAAAGAATGGAACGTGGGGAGAAAGAAATGAGGAAAAAGGAGAGAAAATTAAACAATATAATAAAAATTAAGGGAAGAAGAAACAGAAGGAAATTTAAAGTCAATTACTATAACAAATTCTAAAAACGTATTCTAAATTATCATGTTTCTACTAGCACTGATCGCTTTGTGTGTCCTACAAATGTCACTACCGTGACAGATAATTAAGTTAATTGCCTTGATATTGTACTACAGCACTTTGTATTGGAAACTGCTCTCCATGCAAGCTGCTGCCACCATAGCACGAAACACGAACTACCACCAACATCTTCGAGAACTGCTCAAGCAAGAATCTGTTGCGTGGCAAAGCACAGACCGTATATTAAAATACGTAATTTTCATCTGAAATGACGATGTTATTTTTCTGGGCTGTGTTGCTACATTATTAAAGATTTATGAATATCAAATTGAAAGAACACATTTCTTGAAGATATCCGTCTTCTGGGTTATTGCGCTGTGTAGTCTGGTCGATGTTAACATCGACCAGACTACACAGCGCAATAACCCAGAAGACGGATATCTTCATACTCACCGCTGTGAGAACCTCAAGTCTTACATAACACATTTCTTGTGCAGCAGAAGACCAGTTCCCAGTGTTAATATTCAAAACGAAACATTTATGCGGAGACGACTACAAGAGGTCTCAATGGAGACATGAGTAAGCCATGAATCGCTCTGATATCAAACCAAGGTAACTTATACACAGAAGGATACTCATTCAAAAGAAAACTACCGATGTTATTTGTGTATTTGCACCCCTGACTGGCATTTCCAGTGACTTACTGCAGACAAAAATTGAATGTGAGCGCAGATAATTAGCAGCACAGATAGCGTACCACATTCCTTCTAGGACCTAATGAAAGGCACTAATATTTCATTGCACAGAAATGCACCTGCATTTAGTTAAATGTACGCCATATAAAAATTAATAAAAATAGAATTTATAGAGCTTAATGGGATAAATACTAGTATGTCACATACTAGTTTTTACACCAAGAATTTTGATCAAATTCAATTTAAGTTTTGTGCAAATAACGATTATATTTGACTAACATGACCAAAAATTAAATTCGCCCGTAATGGCTTTTAGTGTCTATATTCCCTAATATCAAATTTAAACAAAGTAAATTAATCAATTTTATGGTAAACTATTTGAACACAAAAGCAGCATCTTGAATTCTAGGCTTAAAACTGCCAGACATTATTACATTCTTAACAAACTTTTGTGTATATGAGCACCGATGCCAAGCTTAGCGTAGTCTAACCTAACCTAATCTAAGCGGCAACTTTTAATTCACTCTCTTGCCCACATGTCTGCGACAGTCCCAGAATTTTGGGTCAATCCTAATACTACCGAAACTTTAACCACCGCCAACAAAAGCAGCAAGAATCTTAATTAATCTCCAGTGTAAGTAAAAATATTTGGAAGAAAAACTTTCAATCTTACATGAGATTTGAGATCCACACAGTGACAAATATGTCAGTATAGGATCTGAGACTTTCATGGCAAGTCCAGTCAATAAAATCTTCCCGAGCAATCAGCCGCGTCAACCGGTTACCGTAGTAAACCGGCGTTTCGGGAATCAACTCTGTCCCCATCATCAGGGTTCTGATGCGACTGGATACCTTGAAAGTCGCCCGTGATAACTTAGGACTCATGCCCTGCGAGCCGCCCTCCTCATCATGTCCACCCACCTACCACATGTCTGGCAAACCACCTGCCAGATCCCAAGGGGCCTTTATAAGAGCTGCTTTCTTTGACTTCTCTCTCTCTTGCATGTCCTTACCCCCTCCGCCAGGACCATGTCCAATCCTGACCCTGCTCCCCACTGCTCTGGCCAAAGTTGACTGACTGCGCCGATTCAGAATAATGCCGATTTTGAAATCAGAAAGTCAAAAAGTGAAAAAATATATTTTGCTATTTTTATAACGTTTTACAAAGTTTCTCGCACTGCTTCTTATACTAAATTGTAATTCTTACATCGCTGATTTTGAATAAAAATTATAAATACAGTCATCTCTGCAATTACGTATGTTTCGTTAACGCGAATTTGCTCCAATGAGATCGATGAATCGGTAAAAGCTGTTTGTGAAATGCAAACTTTTGCATATGCAAGTTTGCTCTTATGCAATTTCATTCCCAGCGCTTTAAACTGTCAAAGTACTAATTTAATCTCTGCGGATGTACAGGGGTTATTTTTACTATGCGATTTTCTATAGGTCGGCATTTTACATGAATGCAACTATCACATAACAGCAGAGATGACTGTACACATCAGTCACATGAAAGAATCGCAGTCAATCGCAGGGACCAACGAATTGCCTATTCTAAGTGTATAAAATATATTTTTTAAATTCCCTTTATTTTATTTACGTTATTTCAGAGCTTTAAATGTAATGCCATTATATTACTTGTCAATGTTTGGGTGCTGGGAATGCATGTCATATTCTTCCCATTGATTTACATTATAAAAGAGTTTCAATTTACGCCGATTCCGTTTACACCGGTTCGTCCAGGAACACATCCCTGGCATAAATTGAGGGCTACCTGTATCTCAAACCGATTCCACATACACAACTTACTCATCATTCTGATGACCAAGGACCTCTAAGGCATTGGCAAACTTCTACCAGACTACAAAGCGCTACATCCCAGAAGACTGCCATCTTCATAATTGTTTGTCAGTTATTTTAATAACAATAATAATGATCAGGAGTTCTTGCAACCGACTTACTTACCCGACAACCTGCCCCTCAGATTGGATTCATCTGGCATTGCCTATTTGCAGGCTCCTGTGACATGGCAATGAACCCTCTGGTTCTACAAAAGATTGGGGACTTCTTGACTAACTACACAACTATTAATTCCTCAAGGACACTTGGCTCAGGATAAGATCAAGAAATGGCCATTGTGAACACGGTAATGTCATTAGAGTTACATAAAAGACAGAATATCTTCACTACCTGAATAACTATTAGCTTCTCATGTTGGGTTAGTTGGGTAGAATGAAACAATGGACGTAGCTATACGATTTGAAGCTTTCACGGCGACGTAACTCGATAAAATTTTCTCGGGTGATCAGCCACGTCAGATTGTTAAACGATAAACCTGAAGTTTCAGGGACCATCTCTGTCCCCATCATCAGGGTCCCTGATACATTAAAGTTAATGGTATGTCATTTTTACTTACCTGTCACGAAAAATCTCATGCTATCCGACCAACACCTATGACCCAGAAGTGTCTGCGAAGAGTATAAGCTGCCCAACCCATTGCAATTAAGAAGAGAGGAAGACACAGTGTCCATCGGAAGATATGTGGGTCTGGTGGCGGATGAATGAATGAGCTTCGTCTTACTTGTAAACTACATAAAAGAAACAAAATATAGAATACATCATTTTGGTTGTGTGCCTAAAACATACACATGATAAGAAAATACAAACAAACAAAAAAAAAAACAGCAAAAGGATACATATAAGTTCAATAACAGAAAAGCAAATACTACAGAATCATGCTAACATTAATGATAACACACTGAATTATCTGAAATTGGCACCACACAAATGCTGGCACCCTGTACCAAAAAAAGACACACAGTGAAATCTCACAATTAAATATTTCTGGGGGCATTTAGTTGTCTTATAAAACTGAAAGTGCTTTATGCTGTAATGGCAACAAAATAAAAAATAATAATTATTCTGATAAAGATAACAATGTTAAAAAAGAAAAATATTACTGCTCCTCGCTCAATTACCTTCTTTCACAATGCCTGTTATCTCGCCCAGCTTAAGTGCTCTATGTTTATTTGAATTCTACACACTTTAATTTTATTTGCACAATTGTATTTTGCAAGCAACACGCCTCATGATCAAAAGCGGTCATTCTATGACAAAACCTCCACACTTTTCTGCCCTCCTCTTGCATGTGTTCATTATTCCCAACTCTGTTTTTGCATACCTTTCATAACTTAGTCTCTTCAACGTCCATTTATTCAATACCACTGTATCTTTAACTCAAACAAATTTTCATACTCACCGCTGTCAAAACCTCAAATCTTACAACTTTTCTCATACCGTTAGCTGCTTTCAGATACTATATAATGTCCCAGTTTCAAATTTTATATCTTCTAGGCAATTTCTTAATACTTGACCAAAACATCATTTCTGCTACTTATAATCTGCTTACATGAAGACAAAGACTTCAGCATTTTCATAAAAGAATATACGGTATTCAGAAACTAGTAAACGATCCTACTCACTCAATAACATCTAGGTCTGCAGCAGTGAGAGTTTGAGGCTGAAACTTGTACAGGACTTCCAGCGCAGCTCTTTCACCTGCCTGTACAGCTCCGTCCATATAACCACACCACCGAGTTGCAGTTTCTGTGCCAGCCCAATAGATCCTGCAAATAATGTAATCCTCTCAAGGTTCATGAAAACAGTTGATTCATTAAATTAATATCAAGTTGGACATTGCCCACTGTCTGAGAAGTGCATTCTAATAATCTAGTATTCCAAAGGTCCCAGGTTTTATCCCATCTATCACCATTAATATCCAAATATAAAAGAAATAACATAATTGTCACTACAATGAAAACCACCTAAGAGACAGGAGGAAAGCCAGCTCAAATAAAACTCAAATAATGGGCAATCTCAAACATAATATTCATATAAATAAAATATGTTGCTGCAAATCATTCTAGAAGGAACAGTGTCACTCATCAGACTGAGAAATTACTCACTAATGTTGGCATAACGGATTAAACTTGTGAATAAAAAATGTTAATAAATATGCAGGTCTCAAAAAACCCAAAGTATAGTCATATGAGACAAGTGTAAAATCAAAGATAGTAAATACAAATTTTGTTAATACTCTTTTCCACTCTCTCAATTTCTCCACAGATACCAAAGAGTAAGTCTGTAAATGGCAAGGTTATGAAGGCTTTTGTTAGATGTAAATAGGCAAACAAACAACTATTAACACTATAAAAAAGACACTATTGCCGTACGCTCTCACCCACTGTTCTGGAGTTCACAGGTACGGACGATGCAACTACAGCTCGCCGCAAACCAGCTACAGCTACAGCCACCGGACCACCGGATAAATAGCTAAGTGCAGAATCTATTCCTATGAATAACAACATCTGGTGCAGTGTCGCTTAAGATACTTTTCGTCAAATGTCATATTCATTATTTTTTTCTAAATCAAGTTTGAGCCATTTAATTAAATGAACTGATTTCCCTGATGCCACCGATGATGACCTCTTGAGGTTGAAACGCGTATGGCAATAGTGTCTTTTTTTATAGTGTTAATAGTTGTTTGTTTGCCTATTTATATTCTAATACACTACACGGTATGCAAAGTTTTAAGATTTTGTTAGATGTGATTGAACATCAGGAGGTAGGGAAAAGATTACAGCAAAATATAGTTCCCTGTACAATAATCAGCTGCTTCAACACATATATATGCGTAAGATGCTAAAAGTTACTAACGGAAGTGACTCACTTCTCTTCTGTGCAGGTCAGATGTAATTAGATACAGTGAAACCTCTATCCATCGTTCCCGGAACTATCGTTTTCCCGGATGCATCGTCCGTTTTGTTCGGTCCCGAATACATCCCATATAAAATAATGTTACATTTTCCCGCTTCTATCGTTCCTCGAACTATCGTTTTATCGCATCAAAAATCTTAGTCCCGGCCCACAATTTTCCCGCAATGATCGTTTCTGAGAATTTAAAATGCTGGGTTTAGAGATAAATTAATACCGAAAGACGCATAATGTTTTTGGAATACACAGTAGCGGTAACCTGTTATGTCGCCCAACCAGCACATTCTTTTGGAATGATGGTCAGCGGTGCAGGGGTGATAGTTGGAGAGAATGGCGGCGCGCATTGTCAGAAATTTTACGATTTTAATTAGGGTGCACTCATATTTCGTTCCAGCGATGCCAGATGGCATGTGCAGTGTGAATTTCTTCACAAATGCTTTTATTACAAGTACAAAGGAAAGGCTGGCGGCACTTTTCATTCTTCTGGTTCATCTCGTTTCCAGCGGTTCAGGGTCTTCTACAGCTACGTTTCGTTGAGTTCCGCAGTAATAGTATTTCCATTCTTCCTGTTATTGTCCGCAAAGGGGGTTGGAGCGGTGAGAAAGAGGAAGACGACGAATGCGAGCCCGAAGCTTTGCCGAGTTTTGCCGAAGCACTCGCTGCATTGGCGAAAGTGAAGTCGTTCTTTTATGCGCTTAATATTAGTGAACGTGGAAAGTGCTCTGTTTGGTCTAAAACGTAAAGTTTCAACAAACCAGTTGTCCATTAAAGACTTTTTTTGGTAAAAAGAAGTAACTTTGAAAGAGAAACATTGTTTTTTTTAAATTTTTAATGCTTTCCCGCATCTATCGTTTTCCCGCATTCATCGTTTTTATTTCCCACCCCCGCCGAAAACGATGCATCGAGGTTTCACTGTATTTGCCGACATTCAAGGGACATATTTTATGTTATATATGTTATATAATGGTAAGCACACTGGGCAATTACAACAGCATGCGCCAGCAGACTGTGGTTTCTCTTACAGTAGAAATGTCCAATGAGAACAACTTTCACCCAGCTCGTGAAATGAGAAAACATTTGGAGATTTCTGTCTTCTGGGTTGTTGCACTGTGTAGTCTGGTAGATGTTTACCAACGTTTCAGAGGTCATACTGCCTCCATCATCAGGGTGATGAATCACCCTGATGACCAGACTACACAGCGCAACAACCCAGAAGACAGAAATCTTCATACTCACCGCTGTGAAAACCTCAAATCATACAGAGAAAACATTTGTTGACTTCTGCCAATGCAGCTAATTTTTTAGCATATATTTGGTTGTGATACCATACAAATGAACCACATAAGATGCACACAAACCCAAGAAGAGAGTACTCAGAACATATGATGTAATAAAAGGTAAAGGTAATAGAATGGCAATGAAATCTCTAAGAAATGTGGTAAGACAATGAACAAGACCTAAAGGGGCAGACAGTTCTCAAACGAGAATGTTCAGAACATGACGACAGATAAACTCCAAGCCATAAACCAGAAAAGTGTCAAGCTCATTGCCCTATATCATTAAGTAGAATAGGTCTGAGTACATAAGTACTAAGTAAGCATTTATTTACTTAGTACCACTAGATTTGCATGTCCCTAATACATCTCACTCCCATTTCGAAGGTACCCAGTTTGAAACAGTCAAGGATTAGGTTTCCAAACAAAATTTGTATGAGTTGTAACAAGAAATAAGGTACCTTCCAAAGGGTGTCCTGATCTGATGGAACCATACCATCATTCCAGGTGACATCCCATGTGTCGGACAGCCTCCTACATAGGCCTCTTCACCCCAGTTCTTCTCCACATAGTCAATGGGATCATGAACCCAGTCACCCCAAAAGTAAGAAAGTGTCTCCAACACAGATTGTTTCCGACAAGATGTCTGAAATTAGACAAATTAAAAATAAGTAAATACATGACTGTTACAAAAATAATATGTTGGTGGAAAATTACCTGACAAATAATACTTTAATTTCAGTTAATAATTCAGGTGGCAACAAACTGTCTGCTATGAGGATTACTATTACACTAATTTGAATTTGAAATTATTTTACAATGATTCAACTGCATACATTATAGTATTAAAAATGATGGGAGGATGATCATGAAAGTAAAGTATTTAAGAATTTAGAAGGTACCTATATCATATTTCATGGTACTAACCCTGAGTTCATAAGGGACAGAAAGAAAACTACAAAAAGATCAAAACAAAGACACTTGGTAACTGTGCCAAGATGAGAAATGTGAGCAATTAGCTAATGTTACTTTAACAAAATTCTGTCACCATATGAGTCCATAATTGTTCAACTTTGGATTTGATTATTTTGACATGACTTTAATTTGATTATCTTGACTGAAACTGACTCAAAGAATATTCCCTACAACTTTGGCAGGAACTTCCTGGTATACCCTCCATAGTGTTGAGCAATAGGATTATTAATTAATTGGAAAGGATGTGAAAAGAAGTGGCCTAATTTAAGGTATTATCCCAGCATTCTCCTGAATAGAATAAGGAAAACCATGAAAAAACCTCAGTCAGGATAGTCAGTCTCCAGCTAGGATTTGAATGAGGACCTCCCAACTATAAAACAAGAGTGCAAACCACTTAACTCCAAAGTTTATACTAATAAAACTCACATCTTTGGAATTCCACTGCACACCACTTTTACTAGCCATGTAGCCAACAATGGCTGGGTGGCCATGATGAGTTGTTGCATCATATGTTGCACTGATGGGTCCTGCATCACAACCACGCTCAACTTTACCTCCTCCATAGCTCAATACTTCACCAGAAAATCCCTTCTCTCTCCAGAAAGCCTGTTGATACAAAATATGAAGCAATTTTACACTTGGTATGTAAACTGATATAAGCCTAGCTATCAGAGGTTTGAAAGCATTTTGAGGATTGCTGTAGCCATAAACTCTTCCTACATGATCACTACAGCAGCAGATAATGTATATTCATTCCCCTTTTCAACCTTTCTTTGCAGTCATTCTTAAAATACAAGATAAACCCATTAAAAATTTGTGTTTAGTGCAACTTGGATTGTCTGAGTGAATTCACTTATAGACTTTAAACTTGAATCAGTAGTGCCAGCCACATTCACAGTTCCAATGGATTGCCATCCCTAACCTAAAACAACACTCATTAACATATTGTGTTCACAAACAACTAACATCTGGCAGACATCTCAAAGTCATTTACCCAATAGACAAGTGTAATGAATCAGTGATGTTATTTCTTCATATATGATTTGTATTTTTATATAAATATTAAGTTGGGCATTGCCCACTGTCTGAGATATATTTTATTTACAGGATGTTTCACGAGTTCACTCTACTCCTATCTTCAGGTGACCAATCATCATTATCCTGACAAATCTGTCGTTGCTGCATCATGACTAATATCAAAATAAGAACAAAATAATACTAACTCTGTCAGTATAATGACAACCATTACCTGAAAATGGCAATAAAGTCAGCTAATGGAATGTCATGTATATCAAATATACCTCAGACAATGGCTAATACCTAGCATAATTTTCTTATAATAAATGAACCGCTGAAGATCACTGCCTTCTGGGATGTGCTGTGTAATCTGGTAAAAGTTTACCAGTGTTTCAGAGGTGCTTGCTGCCTTCATCATCACCCTAATGATGGAGACAGCAACTGAAACATCAGTAACCTCATACCAGACTACATGGTGCAACTTCTCAGAAGACTACCATCTTCATATTTGCCAACATAAGAACCTGAAATCTCACAAATGAAAATGAACCACTGTTATAACTTTTATAGAATCAGTTTGTATTTTCCTACAAGAAATACAGGTTTATAATATGGGCCATCAAAGTATTTTATCACCTGTATAATGGACGCAATTATTATCTTACTTTGGGGTAAGTGATGATAAACTTGGTGAGATGCCCAACAGGGTACCGTTGTAATAACTGCCTGTGTTTGAGAGATAGAGATGGATTGAAGAGGATTCGATGTACTTCTGTTGGTGGTAACGCTACTATAATATATTTACTCCTGAAAATAAAGTCAACAAGTGAATCATTTCATAAAAAATAATATATTCAAATACAGCCAGATGGCAGAACTTAAAAGCTGCAACCATCTGTCAGATATGTACCATCAAGGAATCCAACCAACAAACAGCCAGATAAAGCAAACACAGACACAGGGTACCTGCATCCGGACAAGTGGAAGGGTGAATAACAGGACCCAGACTCTCCATAGAGTTTACTGATGATAAATAAGACCTTTGAAAGAGCACAGACAATGAACATAAAGATACTTGTCTTACCTATATATTTTCCCAAATCGAGTGGACACTCGGACTCCATTTTCAGATTGCTCAATCTCTGTCACTGGGGTGTTCAGAATAATACATTCCTTCCCAATTTTAACAGAAAGCTCCAAAGCTATTTGCTGTGCTCCACCCTAAACAGTAATAACGTATTTTAATCAATCAGAATACTTACAAAATCTGAGCTTCTCAAGGCAACTTTTTGGCAACGTCACTTGATAAGACAGTGTTGCAAAACATTTTTCTCAATAGATTCAGCTATGTGCTGGTGTCAACAATTACATTTAGAAGTATACTGAGTGTGAATTATTGCAAATATCCATTTCAGACCATCTAAAAAGTTCAATTATTGTTGATATAAAGTATAAGCAAGGAGAAATGTCATCCCTCTGCTCAATTCAGAAACACACCATGAGGGTTTATTAACTTTGGTACTAGATGGAAGTAAGTAATAAGTGCCATGCCATGTCAAATTTATCACCAGGGAAACAGCCCCTGAAACCAACTTGATAGCAGGCTGGGTAAGGCCCTATAGACAGTCTGGACATGACTGTGAAGAAACTTTTTAAAAATCTTTATTGATACCTTATAAATTCTGATCACCTCATTTAATATAGCTATTTTAAGTAATTCTGTTAGCTACCTCATCTGATGCAATAATTCCTTGTTCAGCCAATAGACAATAAAAACTGAGTGTGTTGTATGTGACTTCTGGAGTCAAAAGGACATAAAAATTGCAATAGTAGCAACTCAAAACAGATTATACAAATGTGCTGACATGCCTGTTTATTACTATAAAATTTTGGAAGTTGTGTATTTAACTAATTATAAGGAAATCAATACATCTGAACAGATAAACAAACAAACACCCATTAACCTCTAATCTTTGTAATTAGTAATCACCCATTAAGTTTTGGGAATTATTAGGAAAAAAGAATAATCGATACACAGAAAAACAAAAGTACATTAAATATATATATTATTGTTAAAAAGGAAAATAAAAAAGAAAGAAAGTTTACCATTTCACAAAACTGACCTTTATCCGTAATTCTCTTGCTCCATTCAAACTTGAACTAAACTGACTCAGCAGTCCATGTGTACCATTTGAGAATGCCAAGAAATACAATGCTGACAGTTGTGATGCCTCAGTTCCTGCACACAAATTGTGTATATCCCATTAATACATTGTAATACAGAGCATTTTAACTTATCTATGACAATATTTTTCTGAAAAAGTATCAAATTCCAGATATTCACAAAAATTCCGATAAATACTACCTACTTAAGTGGGAGAGGGCCCTTCTTTAAATTTAGGTATTTATTCAGCTGGTCAAGAAATTTTAAATTTTTATGGAACCTAAATGTTCATTACCATTCTCACAAAATCCAACCACTGGACACCATCAAATGAAGAGTACAAATTATGACAATTCTAATTTGTAACTTTGTTCATCCTTTTTCTTTCTTTCTGTTAGGTCCAAATATTCTCCTCACCAACTTCGTCTCAAACTACCCCCACCTATGTTCTTCCCTGAGATGATATGTTCTTACCAAATGTGACACGAATAAGAGTTCTCATAATATCTTGGGCCATTTTGGTGGACAGATGTCTGAGCAACAACGTCTCCATTGTTATTGAATCCATCTCTTTAGAAAATGTGGAACTGAATGGATCAACAAGTGATACTTCCTTGGACATTTTTTCAATCTGTAAGAAATAAAATAGCACAATTATATTTATGTTTATGTAAAACTTCATGGAGTATAAAAAAGTGTCCATATTTTAAAGTTATATTAATGAAATCATAATAAAATTAAACTGACACTTCATCACATTCAGAACTTTATAAGACTTCATAAGATCTCCTTGGGCAATGACATGCATGAAATTGAACAGAAGTCCAACATTTTTAAGACCATCTGTTACAAAAATATCTCAGAATACAAGAAAAATATGTTTCATCTCATGATACATAGTTTATTACATAAAACAGTGGTAAGAAATTGGTCAGAGTATTGATAGGATATACATCCAGGACTTACTTTTGAGACAAACTGTCCAAGTTCATAGCAACTGTAATATGAACCAAAGGATGGGAAAGATGTGCTGTACTTCTCAAAGACTGAAGCACTGCCTTGGCCTATTTTATACCCAGTATCATATTGCAGATATGTAGTGAGATTAAGCTCTTGCAGCAATCGCAGAATATGAAGCTGAGATGAACTGACCCACTGCCCTCCAAGATCAAACTGATCTGTTTGAAGATTTGAAGTTTTTAAAGTAACTGTCAAGGTCCGTCCACCCACACGATCTGAAACATGAAAACCATAAGGGAAGATATTAATTCCTGTGTTTGGTGGCTCTCTCTTCAAGTATTAAATCTGATCATCTGCCACAGGTAGAAAACTCAAGATTTTTGACAGGCACATCCAGTTTATTCTCCCATAACATTATAATGATGAGTACAAACCACTGTAGAAGCCAGATATTCATTGCTTTGACAAATGTTTACTGTTTCGAAAGATGAGGGATGGGAAATTGTTCAGAAAAATCCACATTGGGAATCAGCTGCTGTCAAAACTGAAACCTTCTGCACAGAATGCCAGTACCATACCCATGGATCAGCAGGTGCTCATGCCAAACAACAGATGCAATGATCTCCCGTAGCACACCTCTAACTGAACAACCAATTTTCTCTAAAAATGGAGGATGATTTTTCATTACTATAAGACTATTTGACAATGCTGTTCAAATACACAAGCTACAAACAAAAATTTGATCAAATGAATGGTAAATATATAAGAATTTTGAAGGTCACTGTGATCTATTAAGAAGCATTATCCTGGCATTCACTTGGAGAGACTGGGAAAAAACTTTTTGTTGTGAATCCTGAAGGAAAGAACCAGTCAGATCTAGATGCAGATGGCAGGATACTATTAAAACAGACCCTTCACTAACAGGTTGTAAGGTTGTGGACTGGATTTATCTGGCAGTATAGGATCCATGTGCGGTTTCTTGTGGGCGCTTTATACAGAATTAAGCCAACCAATTTGATGTGGCCACAGAGCACATTAAGATGCATCTTCTGTCTCCCATCATATTTTCAAAAAACGTAGTGGCAACAAATTACGCATTTAAATAAACATGTCCAAAAAATTGTATTAACTGTTGAGTTACAAGAAGTTCATTTGACACAACAAACCAAAAGTTCAATCAAAATTTCTAACCCTTTGCTTCCAGTACTAAAACCCTTAAACTCTGATTTTTTTTAAGGAGTTTGTACGCTGCTGTCAAACCAGAAATACCAGCTCCAACTACTATGATATCTGCTTCAATCATCGTGCAAGGATATCCAATAACTTTTAAATTTTACGAGAAATGCTAATTCTATATATGATTTTACACATCCATACAAGCAATACAAAACAACCTCAAACTCGCAATTTATCATACATGACTACCAAAACAACAACGTCAATCGACACAGTGTGACTTGTTTCTCTTAGTTATTGTGTTGAGTACTCTGTGGCTGTTAAGAATAAATATTGCCCTTGTTGTGCAAGATATATGAATATATAAAGAAACGTGTTTGTCAGTCCTTAGTTGTAGAAACAGCAATAATTGCAATTGCTTTCATTAATGCTGAATTTCTGTGACGGGAAGGTAGAGTATTAAGGTATTTTGTTAATGGCTGTTGCAGAAGTATTCGTTTTGTTACTTAACCTATAAATGGTTGTATACAAATATTTTCATACTCCAAAGGGATAAATAGTAGTAAATGCTGAAAATGGTGAATCAGACTGTGCTAGCCACGGGTTGTGTAATGTAGTGATGATCGAGCGTTTATGCCAGTTTCACTGTTAACTGATAGTGTAGGTGGTACACCATTAGGAAGGATCATTCTCTCAGCACAAGTTATGGAGTATAATAAGAGAATGCGCGACAACAGCGTATTTAATTGTAGGCACAATGTTCGGTCCACAACGTGTGGAGCATCTAGTTCGCCATCTGATTCAATTCTGAACATGCAGACCAAGAGTTTTAAGCCAGAAAATACTGTTAATGAAAATTACTGTGCTCAGAGTTTGTGTATTGACGTTGAAACAACACAACATTCACAGAGTACTCATAAGAATAACAATGAAGAGCATTGCAGGAATGTTATAGGGCAAGAAACATTGTATTTACCGAGTACTTCTAAAGCTGCTGCATTAGAGTCAGCTCCTCGGGAAAGAAAACGATGGGTTAGACCACCTCTTGTAGGCCAAGCTTCTACTAGTGACAATTCAACAGTGATACAAGATATATCATTGGAAGCAGTCAGTAATATGGGAACAGAGTATGATTCACATCATTCAGTACAAGATGAATTACTACAACCTAATTGTACTGACAAAAAAAATGATTATTCTGTAGCCATGTCACCCAGTATGAATGAAATTGGGTCACATAAGGCACTGTGCATCTTACCAGAAGTTAATGATTTAAAACCATATTCTAGTTCACTAGGAAAAGAAAGTAAAATGGAGGCTTGTAGAGATGTGAAAGTTTTGAACGAAGTATGGGGGGATGTTGAATGTGATAAGGTTTCAGATAATCGAGAAAATGGTATTTCCTGTAGTTGCTCTGTCATGGTGTCAAGTCCACTTGATATCCAGGACCAGACTTACAGTCCATCAGATCAAAATCAAGATTGTTCTGTCATAGTAACTGAAACAGTCGGAAGTGGGAGAGCCCTATCACCTGCCTCTGTCTCCAGTGTGACATCCAGTCGACGTTTGGAATGGGATAGTGGTGCTGATGTTGGGTATCAGAATTTTCAACCTCATGAATTTCCCTCAGGTGAGGGTCTTAGTTCCATAGAAAGAATTGCTTTAGCAAGAGGATGTTCAGCTGCACAGAGACTCGAGCCTGAGGGCACAGCTGGTTCAATGCAACTGAAACCTGTCACTAAAATATCAAAGTTTAATTCCAATGTGCAAATGGCTATGTCAACACCTTTAGCTTTTGGACAGACAGTTGCAAGTTCTGTGGCAGGAGCCGATAATGAGATTGAAATAACACCAATTCAGAAATTGCAAGGAGAAAAGTGTATCTTTCATGAAGAGGAATTTAGTTATCATCATTCAGCTAACAGGCACACCACTCCCTTTCTCCATCACCAGGTTCAGAGTGCAGAATGTAAAGAAGGAGAAGGTTGTAATATTATGTCCAAAAAAGTCAGTACTTCTTTGACTGATCTAAATGAATGTGGGCTTCATGAAGCACATAAAGACTTGCTTTCACGAAGTCGGAGCTGTCTGAGTTTATTATCAAAGGAAGATTTCAGAACTAAATCTTTTCAGTATTCTAATAGTGGTTCATTTCCTCTGCAGCATCAGTATAAGAGGAACAGTTGCTTAGCGACATGCTCTGCGTCATCATCATCTATAGCAACTGTGGTCCCAAATCTTGACTCCCCTAGGATTTCTGGTAAAGTTGTTCAGACTTCAGCATTTCATGTCCCTTTTAGAAATTCTGTTGGCATTCAGGTATCAGAAACTGCAAAAGACTGTAAATCTCTGGTTTCCTCACCCAGTTTTCCTCATAAAGTTGATGGTCATGACATAAGACATGTAACCTCAAATCTTGAACAAGATATGGAGTTAGAAGGTTCTGATTCAGATATAGTTGAAAAAACTGATAGTAATATAGCAGAAGACATAAGAAATGCCAAACATGCTCATAATTCACAACTTTCATCTGTTGAAAAAAATAATTACTCCCATGTGTCACAGATACAGCCCCAGAACAATTCCTTCCAAAACATAAACTGTCATAAATTACAGTGTAACAGAACAAATGCAAATCAAAGTTCTGCAGTGTGTAAAGGTGCACACAAGAGAGGAGGCAATGAACATCAGTGGTGTTTATCTGCAGCAAGGACACAACAGACTGTCTCAGAAAGACATGCCAGGATGTCCGAAGATACTAACGTTCAGAGACCTCATGGCAGCTTAAACTCTAACAGCATTAAACCAGTGGTGCAGAGTTACGTGAACCAAAGTGAAGAAGAAGCTACAGGAACATTAGATAGCTTAACCAGTAGCACACGGACAGTAGGATCATGGTTTATAGGAGACACTCCCCAATCAAATGGGAATCTAAATGAAAATGAGAGTGGTAGAAGAGGTTCATCTGGTGTAGTTGGTAGTGCAAATAGTTTTGAGTATCTTCCTGGCCATGTTTATGAAAATAATACCCTTGCAGTTGATATAAACTTGTACAGAAAAGCCATTACAGAAGATTCATCCTCAGAAAGTGTGTCATCTCATCCTTTGGCAGGTTTTATAGACAGTAAATTCAAAATAAATGATGACAGATTTTGGGGGTCATCTATTTCCAGCACTTTTGCTACAGATCTTGAAAAGGGGATAGCTCTTCTTAAAGATCTCTTAAATTCAAAATCATGCAATTCCAACATAAAAAAGAAGCTTGTACGACAAGTGGTGAACAGGCTTATTGAGACAAGCTATGCTGAGGATAATGTGTTACTGGAGTCAAATGTACCATGGGTGCCTCCCAAGTCACTTGTAAATTCAGGTGGTTATAATGTCAAGAAAGTCGGTCAGGAAGATATGAGTGGTGGACATAAAGTGGGAAGAACAATGGAGAGGGAAGAGGTATCAGGTGAATCTGCCAGTGAACAACAAGGTAGCAGGAAACCCCAAGTGAATCACCAGCCAGTGGCATCTTCAACTACACACCAGGATTACTTCATAGCTGGCAAATGTGCCAAAACAGGTGAGACTCTGAAGATGTGTTGGCTATTGGCCATCATATGAGGCATACGTTTTTGAAGGTGAAGTCTGTCAGTCTGTACCACATACATATTCCATGTTTCTGAACCAAATGTGGTAGTAAGACAGGAACTGCCAGAACCATATAAAATTCTGTTGTGTTTACTTAGTTTTCTTTTTTACATGTTTGTTTTTCGACAGATGATTATGATATTTTGCTATCTTATTGCCTCTGTCTCCACACCGTAGGTAATTGTAATTTATTTTGATAAATTGTCATCCAGTGTAATGTTTTATCTGATTAGGTACTTTCCCATGACCCTTGGTTTTTATGTTAGATCTTTATGTTAAGTCTTTAATCAAATTAATATTTTACCCACCCAGCCATCTATTCAATGGGTTCTTTCCTTGGTGGTGATGTGGTCAGAGTGTTAAGCTCACCACTTATCTTTAGCTAATGTTGAGATTAAGAATGTACAGAATTTTGGGGACTTGTCTCCATCCTTCCTGTAAGCTTTCATGCCTCAAATAATGATGGTTAGATACTAAAATGTACTTCATCAACATACTCACTCATATATACAGTGGAGACTATCTATTGTGCAAGTGTATTTTTTGTTCAAGGGCTGTATGTGCTCTCTGTTCTATAGGGTTGTCTGAGTCTAGTGGGCTGTCTTCTCTGTCGGAAAGAATTCCTTCATCAGAGAATCATGCAGACAGCAGGGCAGAGACAACTACAAGTACCACACAAGGGCATGTGGGCTCTTCATCAACTAGTACCACATTCACTAGAAATGGATATACTTGGAAAGAATCAACTACACAGTCAGAAAAAGAATATGAGCAACAAAAACATAAATCAGGCAAGTTTAAGTGTTAAAGTTTCTAACTTCTATGAAGGATGATTTTATGTAGCCTCAATTCATTGATTCAAGTTTTAGAAGTACATTATACCAGATGATCAAAAGGTTATTCAACCCATTTCTGACACATGTTCTGTTTGCTAACAAATAAATTAGATTGACTTTTCAATCAGCCTATAATATAATTACTTCTTGGTGTGGAGAAATGAAAAATACATATACAATTGTGTGCAGAAATCCTTAAGGGAAGAGACCACTTGGAGGATGTAGATGCGAGAATATTAAATTGGGCCAGATTCAGTTGGCACAAGACATTGATGAATTTAGTTTCTGTAAAAGTGGAGAATTTCTTGATCATCTGAGCAACTATCAACTTTTCAAGAAAGACTAAGCAATATGGAGTTAGTTTGTGTGTAAAAACTTTGTTCACAATTCACTTATCCCATATAATGCAGTAGTTATTAACACTGATTTGTATTTGGTGTTCATAATTTCACTAAGCCATGCAACTGTTTGGATGGGCAATAAGAAAAGTTTGGAAATCATATAAAGTTCAGTATCAGGGACATCTGTTTTGGTGATGCTGGTTAAATTGACTGGACACTAAACAAGATTTATTGATTGGCCTTAGGGTGACTGTGACTAAATGTGATTAATCACTGTGTTCTAAAATCAGAGAGAGAGATAGTAGTTTATTATTTAGAAAATTAGGTATTCCAACAGTTTTAAACAAAAATCTGTGTACACTTTGGAGCTAAATCCTAGCGTGGTAGCAGAGGCAGGAATTTTTGCATTTCCCACCATCACCTTTTTGTAGAGGTAAAGTAGCCTGAGTGTAAATCTGATAACTTCCCTCCATTTGGTACTAACCTTTTATGACCCATTGGGACTTATCAAGTCCCTCTAGTAGAAAATTCTGATAGGCTGGGATGTTGGGCTTCTGGCCTGGCAGGACTGTTGATTCCATACACACTATAGTGTCCTGTGTATACACCAGATTGCAGGACATCTTTGGTATGTATGTACATGAGGGAACTATACAAACATATTCAGACTTCAGTTTTGTTAAGAAACAAAAGTCCAAGCCGTAAAGGACTAGATGATCGTTACCTGTACATCCTATATACATCTTTGTGCCTTGTGGTGTGGTGCTTAAGCACAGGGGTAACTTCACGTTTACTTAAGTGGCTCTAATAAGTGAGATGATGGTACATAATATCCATATATGAAGAGCATCTTTCATTTTTTAATTTTTCTAGGGAAATATAGTGACAATTCCATGCTGCTGAACCTGTGTGAGACAGAAAGAGAAAATCAGCTTTCCTGGATTAGCACAGAAATCCATCATCTGAACGCTCTGAAACAGTTGGGTAACCTTAATACTTCATTTAGTTGTATTGTGATAACTCATTCAATTTTTGTCATATTTATGTGTTACTTGGATTGGGTTATTTTGTGTGTGGCAACCTGTTCAGATTAAAACATCTTTTATAAGAAAGAAAAATTGTGAAAATGTGAATCACATAATTATGTCAAGAGTCAGAAGATGAAAGTTGAATGCGTAATTGGTCCATGCTCATTTCTATTCATTTTCCAATGATTATTAATTGTATAAGTTCATATTAGTTTGTAGTGGAGTATTCTCAGTGAACCTGACACCCCTAAATATCCAGCATAGGATGTCATGGCTCGAAACATACAAGCACATGTGGTCTATTGGATGCACGCAGGTTGGGGAATGTTTCATTCAGTTAGGAATTCAGATTTGGCTTTCTTCTGCTTGGAAGATCACTGCTACTGTTCACTGACTTTCACAGAGGGGTCTGTACTAGGAGGCATATAGAGAACATGAAGATAGAGTTCTAAATATTCAAAACCATGCTTATGTGAGTTGTGAGCTTCATGCATCTGTCACTTTACCTCCAAGAAAATAAAGGTAACACCAGTACTAATTGGATAGGAGGTTGAGTGGGCCTAGGTTTATATACTTTAAGATTTAATGGTTATTTTACATGGAAGTCAAGTGGGTTGTAATGTTAATTACAGATTATTGGGAAAAGAGAGGCATCTAAGAAATGACCTTCAAAGTTTTGGGATGCAAAATTGCAAAGAAAACCAGAAGAAAAGAAGAAATCTTGTAACTTCACAGAAGAGTAGTGAAGTTGCCACAGAGCCTGAGTCATTTAGGTAAGGCATCCATTTGTGCTGTATGCATTCTAAAATAAGAAATAAATGTACATATTCTAGGTGTGGGGGAAATATTAAGTACATTGATCACACTGTGGGATGACAAAGGGTTGTAGGATGTAATGTATGGCACAGGAAATAAAAAGATAGTTCTCTGCGATACCATGATCAACAGTGATCAACACTCTTTGCACAGTAGTGGTCTTACTATAGTACTGTGCAGTTGTCCCATGGCAGTAAGACATAGCAAGAAAGGGTTAGTAAAATGAACTTCACATTACACAAACGCTGTGTTATGTATTTGATCCTTGGTGCTTGTGGTAATCCAGTCAATGCTGCAGCCAGGGCTTATATAGAAAGGTATCCAGGACACCACCATCCAGACAGGAATGTGTTTTTGATGGCTGGACAAGAGGACGAGGTGTTCGGAAACATCCTACCACCACTGCCATTGGATAGGGGTCAGCTGTACACTGGCACATTTTAGTGCACAGTCCAAACAGCACCTCAATACACAGTCTCCTGGCAGGTGACTAGGACGTTATGGCTCTGTGTCACGGCTTGTAATATTACCAGACCTGAACCATCTGGACTTCTTCCTTTGGGGACACCTGAAAGAAATTGTTCACAGGCATATGCTGATTAACATGGAAGACATGACAGCAAAGTTTCATGCTGCTGTGGCAGTCATTGATGCAGATGTGTTACATTGTGTGCAAGCTAGTATTCAGTGACTTACATTTGCATGTCATCAAATGCATGTTGGACACTCTGAACACTTACTGTACCTACTACTCTCTTTGTTACATGTGCTGTGTTATGTCGACAAGCTTTGTATGCTTTTGAACTGTTGGATTTGAGGTACTCACGGTGATGAGTATGAAGATGGCTGTCTTCTGGGTTGTAGCACTGTGTAGTCTGGTAGAAGTAATCTTGCATAACTTGTCTCAGACTACACAGTGCTGCAAACCAGAAGATAGTCATCTTCCTTTTGAGGTATATGAACTGTGCATTCTTCTTATGTGCACTATTATTTTGTATTAACTCAGTTATTCATGTGTGTTACTTGCAGATTCTTTGTAGTTATTCAACCCTTTGCATGTCTGTCTGTCTTTCACCACTGATTTCTTTGCTACTTGGCATCAATGCTACTCCTGCCCCATTTGATGATTCCTTCTTATCATGATATCTTGTGAATGATACCTTCTAGAGAATTCTTCCTTTTACATTATTTTGTTTTAAGGTGTTCTACTTATTTCCATTGTTATGTATAATTTTTACCAAATCCTGCATATGGGACATTCATTTACCACTTGTTTCACATGGTCTGTTTCCTCATAGATCCCTCCTAATGCCATAGCTTATTTGATGCTACATAACTTCAGAAAATTATATAATGTCATAAAAAAACTAAACAAAATAATGCTCTTCTTCTTGAACTGATATTAATTAGGTTTATTAAGCCTGTATTCTTCAACTCTCTTCGAAGAATTGGCTTTTCCACCTTTTCTAGGGGTGACCTGTATTTCGATTTCCCACTGGTTAGTATTTAAGTCCTAATTTTGGTAGTCTCTCATACAAAAATAATTCTTATTCTGCATTAATTTGCCTGTTTTTATAACTTGAACCAAACTGAATCTACATTAAATTGAAGCGTATGAATCCTTTTATACTCTTTCATACAAGTAATTGGAAATGTCATGCATCCAAATAATTGTACTGTATTATTTATTATTTAATTTCAGGTCGGATGTTACACATGGTAGCAGTATTAGTGAAATACATGTCAGAAAAAGTCATAATTTGAAACATATTGACAACAAGTCAGAGCCGAGCAGTTCCAAATCACCTAAGAAAAACAGAAAAAGTTCCAAGTTTCCTTCAGAAATACATCAGAATTTATCAGACCCTAATATAAAGACAGTTTCTTTAGACAAAAGGGATATTTTCACACAATTTCCCATGGCTGTTGAATTATATGACAAGAAAAGTAGTTATAACTGCACAAATGATAAATTACAACTGAAAGAAGAGGCAGTTCAAGCACCTATATTATCAGATATATCAACAAATGGAGACACGTACAAATTGACTGGCAGTTTGTTATCAGATAGCACAGTTTCTGGAAGAATTAATGCATTCATGCAGACCAGAAAAAGTAATTCTGTAACAGACAAAGATTCTCGGGGATCAGAGGTGACTGATGCCCATAAATATACAAGAAAAGCATCAGAATCTAATGAATGTCATGAAACTGTAGTGAAAGAATTAAAATCAAATGACAGTCCTTTATGTTGCTGTGATTTAAAGAAACTTCTTGCTGAGATCAGTAAAGAAATCAGATTTAAAAAACAAAGGTCTGAAGATAAAAAATCTATTGAAGGTAATGTGAAGGCCAGTGGTTCTGTTGCAAAACAGAGGTATATTTCATCTTCTGGGAGAACGATACAGTCAAAAAATATGGATGACAATTCTGCCAGAAGTTGTACATTATCTTCTTCAAGAACATTAGGAGATGTTATTGAATTACCATGTGATTCAGACCAAGTGAGGGCATCTGTAGCTACTGAAACAGTCACAAATATTGGAGTGCAGACAACACAGTCGTTACGTTCACTGCCTCTGATACGACCCCAGTGGTATTCATTGATTACCGAAGGGAAAGAGAAAGTAGCAAGTAAAGCAGAAAATGATATAGGTTCAAGTTGTAAGGTGTGTCCTTGCTGTGGTGCTCTTGAAGATCAGAATGACACCATATCAGAGTCATCACAGGACACTACCAATGAGTGGAAGTGTTCTAGATGTTTGAAACTGGAACAAGCTAAAAGATATGATAGAAAATGCCAAATTTGTGGTGTATTGGAATCTCAGCTACAGATCTCACAGCAAGATGGTGTTCAAAACCAGGATACTTCTTGGAAGTGTAGTGACTGTTTAGCAAGGAAGCTGGATAATGCAAGACCAGTGTTTGATAAATGCATGAATTGTGGACTTCAGAAGGACTGTAATGAAAGAAAAGAGAAACAAATTGATTTTGGTAGTACTAGCAACAATACATCTACTACACAAAAGTCTCCTATTGGATATATTTTAACTCTTGAAACATCTACAGATCCAGTCTCTTCCATGGCAGAAAGGTCAGAAAAGAAGATGTTAGAAGAAATTAAAATTAAAGTCCCTGAAAGGAAGAATCATTTAATTTCTGCTAAAGGAAAAAGAAGGAAAAAATTCCAAAAGGCAGTTTCAAAATCAAGCATGAAGTTTTCTAAAGAAAATCATAAATCCGTAACAAGTATGGAAGACAGATCTTTTCCTGAAGATGAACTCCAAAGGAATAAGTGTAGAGAAGAACATACTCTACAGGTAAGAATTTCCATTCAGGACTGTAAAAGTGCATGTTAACCTGAGAAAGAGTTTATGGCATCTTCTGGTCAGAATAAGTATAATGCATCGAATCCTTTAATCGTTTGGTGGGACTCCTTGGATAGTGGATCGCTTTATCAAACAGGAGAAAACAACAGAAAAAGAAGGTTATTTGTCCCTACCCTGAATTTGATTTGAATTCACAATCTCACTCTTTGAGCAGTCCATGTGCATACATGTGCTCTTTGGCACTGTGGTTGTTTTTTAGGAGAGTTGTAACCATTATTAATATGCATACCTCTAGAAAGTACAATGTGCCTTGCAAATACAATTTATCAAACTTAACTGAACCTCAAAATTGTATTTAGTAGTCTCTCTGTGATGGAGAGGGGGTATAGAGATTTTGGGAGATTAGGTGGGGATGTGCATTTAAAGAGGGTACAAACCGCTGAACTAGGGTCTGTTGGTCTTTGATAAGCCATACTAATACTACAAACTACAGTATTACATTTACATGCCTGTCTGTTTGTTAAATTTGTGAGATTTTTATTGAAATGGTTATACTCATTTCTTATAGATAATTGTAATGCTTCTCAACAGGAATACCTTATGGCAAGACGCCCTGACTTCATTCAGAATGCTGAGTACCGTCGACAGTGCCTTCATGAGTTGGCATACTTACGAGAACTTAGACAGGAAAGCAGACAGTTGTTGGCACTTGCAAGCCACATACCTCATTTTAATGGTGACAACACTGCATCAGTGAATATTGGACCTTTGCCTCAATCACCAATGGGTAAGGGAAATGCTCAGATGTTTTGTTTACTTTAAGACCCCAAATCTAATGATTCTCTAATACCAAGCCATACATATGTTTCCAGCCCTGTTCATAGTTCCTCCTAACCCTTGCATCAATAGTTGCCATCTCTGCACTGCTCTGTTTGCTGCATGTGCTTCTAGCAGCATTAGTGATTTTGGTGAGTTTTATATAAAAAGTATCTTCTTCTAAATTTTGATTTTCAGGTCCTCATCAAAATAAATAAATTTGTGTACATATATGTAGTTATATTCCTCAAGTCACCATCTTTATATACTGCCTTTAAGTTAATGGAGGACGTTATTTTAAATATATAAATAAATTTTTGTAGGATTTGATGTTCTCATGACAGTGAGTATAAAGTTGGCTATTTTCTAGATTGTAGCATCATGTAGTGTGGTAGATGTTTACCAACATTTAAGATTGTCCAGATCATGAAAACAGCAAGGTCTCAGAAGACAGCCATCTTCTTAACAAATTTTGTATTAACAGGCAAACTTCAAGGGACACTTTCATTTTGTAAAACAAGTGATCAGCATAATGACAGGAAATTAGAGAGCTGATTATATAAGCCTCACATGTAGACATTGATATATTTCAGCTATAAAGAGAATATTCAGCCAGCACACAATGCGTGCACAGACAGAGCGCAAATATCGCAGCCTGCCAGAAGTACTCAGTAAGAAGGCAGAGAAAAAAAAGAAAGAAGACTTTCGTACCAATAGACTCATGGCTGAGATTTTTGCAAGGGTGAGTATGAACCTACTGCAAGTAGCAATGCAGCGGTAAACACTTGTACTTTGTTTTGGGCATCTTCTGCAAATCCAGCAACTTTGGTGTATGGTTTATGTAGTTTTTCACATTCCTTTTGAGTAATTACAAAAATGCAAATTAGATCTTAAAATTGGCTATAACCCATTTATTGCTAACAATAATCCTATTTCTAATTTAATAGTGTGTAACCTCTGTGGTTGATGTGCTGTTTCAATAAACAAAACCCTTATCTGTATTCACTTACATTCCTGTCACCTGTAAGTTAATTTAACAAAACTAGAAATGTGCAATCCATACCGTAGAATATTGTTTTGCCGTGTGTTTTTGCACTTTTATATTTTGAATAGCTTTGATGAAGATTTACAGAATGTAAAAGAGAAACTGTAGCTTATTGCAGTCCAATTTGAATAATTTCTTCTTTACACTGACTAAAATATCATTAATATAATTTTGAAGTCTGTTTATTCTGTTGCACTATTCCATTTCTTATTTAGAAGTTGACATTTGAAAGAATGTGCATAGTTTCAAATAGAGGGCCTTGACCTTATGTTATATAAACTACAAAACATGTAATACATACTGTATAGTAAGGTATTTGCAAGCATCCCAGCACGTTATGGAAAAGTTGCTGTGAAGCCAGCCAAATCATGCAGCCCATTCGCCATGTTGGTTTGAATCTTTTGCTGTGAATTATTATTAGCACCACACTCCTAAAAGAATGTAATTTTAAGTTAAAAATGTGATCTCATTATGAGGAGCAACAAAGGTATGAAATATTTAATGTTATATTTACAAAACGTATTTTTACAATATTATAACTGATAAAACAGAAAAACGTTTGCTACAAGTGTTAAAATCGTGCCGTAAAACTTGAAACTTTCGAGTCGTGGCACGCGTGTGAAATTTCAAGGTCTTCACGCAAAATAGTAGCACTGCGCAGACCAACAAGAACTTGTTTTATTAGATCAGAGAGTGAGGTTATTTTAAATGTTGTGGTAACGCATAGACATTCTATTAAAGTCTAACATTTGAGTTGCGGATTGGATTTAGACATTTTCCGTTAGTTATAAAAATTATAAGTTCTGAATTTCACTGTGTTTCAGAGACTGATTCTGTCTCTGTCTTCATGTAAGAACTTACGTGGTGAGGTAAATTCATAGAACAGAAGATACCTTGGTTTACATACTCAGACTTGTACACTTTGAGCCTTTTTCCCTTATATTGTATGGGAAGATTGGCTATGATACGAGGCGCGTCCACAAAGTAAGTTTCCCACTCGTCCCACAGCTAGCAAACCTTATATTGCGCGAAGCGACTGTGCGTACGTGATAGAGCAATGACGTAGCATGGCACATGCACTAACGGTACTTCCCGCGTTCTCATAGTAGCATCGTTGCAGCTGTTGAAGATGGAGGTTCTTATTCCAGCTCCCGCCGACTGTGAAGTGCGGTCAGTGATAAAGTTTTTGAATGCACAGAGCATAGCGCCGATCGAAATTCATCGTCAGCTGTGCCGGGTCTATGGGCCTAACGTCATGAGCAAGCAGATGGTGCGTCACTGGTGCAGACAATTTTCAGCAGGCCATTCAGAACAAGCGGCGCGGGATGCTTAGTGCCGGTATTGTCTTCCTGCACGATAACGCTAGGCCGCACACGGCTCGACGGACAGCAAGTCTCCTGCAGGAGTTCAGCTGGGAGGTGTTTAATCATTCACCCTACAGCCCGGACCTCGCTCCCAGTGATTTCCATCTTTTCATACACCTCAAGAAATTCCTGTCCGGTCAGCGTCAGCGTTTTGAGAATGACAGAGGCGGAGATGGTTGTCACACAGTGGTTCCAATTCCAGGCGGCAGACTTCTACGACACAGGTATTCAAAAGTTGGTCCCACGGTATGACAAATGTCTCAATTCCGGTGGCGAATATGTTGAAAAATAGCTGGACACTTGCTGTATCTGTTGCTATAAATATTTCCATGAAATTGTGTTTTGTTTCTGTAAACGGCCCCAGGGAAACTTACTTTGTGGACGAGCCTCGTATCATGATGTCTGTTTATGTCTTATCACTTCTAATGCTATTTGCACCAGTATGCGACTAGAGGTATTCCACCTTTCAGGTTTCAGTTTACTGCCATTAGTAATTCAATCATTACATCCATTTGAACTTATTGAGGCAAGAGTGACACTATGATTGATGAGAAAACAAAAGTGCTTAGACACTAACATGACCTAGAGTCTGTAAACTCCACATGGACTGCCTTTGTGGAACTGATTATATAACATTGCATTTTCATTTAAAATAACTTTGTAAACATTGTGTTTTTATTTATCTGTTTTGGGATATTCTACCGTGTTTCTTCTTGTTTCAGAAATTGCAGAGGAGAGTACTGAAAGGTGATGTAAATCTCTCCAATAGCAGAAGTGTCATTTCTGTTATATAAATTGTCTTCCTACTTATATCTCTGTGTTTTGACAAGAACCACATTTTAGTTCGCACATATTTGCTTTAATACATGTAACCAAAGATGTGAAATATAAATTTTTGTTTTATTAATATTAATTGTAAGTACATAGCATAAATTTATTTTTTATTTTTGCATATGTTAATGTTTCTTTCTGCATTCTACATTGATGTTTCTGCCCTTGTAAATCATTCTGTAACAAAGTTTTATCCATTCTTATCTCTTACCTCATAACTGCTTGTTTGTATCTCTGTCCACTCTTTCTCTACACTCTTTTGAGTATCTTCCTTCATTTGATCTCAGAGATGATTAAGTCATCTTCATTTCTGATGCTGTCAAAGGAATCTTACTGTCATTCATGTGTTAATGACCATACCACTAATCCTTCACATTCGAGCAACTTCTTATGTAGGGTTTCTACTCTGTCTTGCCAAATGTTCTGTTCTCAAGTATTATCCATTCTTGTTTGTTTCTTAATCTCTGCTGCTTTTAATCTGCTTTGTGTATCTTGAGTTCATATCCAAGTTGGTGGTCTGTAACTCAGAATAGGCTAGTGTTACAGAACCTAGTCATAAAAAGTTGTAGAGAACCTGAATATTTTTCTGTTTCAGACAGTTTTCTGCTTCAACTCCTATCTCCCACAGATTCTGCTTTATATTATCCTCCCATCTACGTCTAGGTCTCCCCAGCGGTCTCTTCCCCTCAGGCTTCCCAACCAATACCGGGTGCATTCTTCTCGATTTAATCACCCTGACAATACCGGGGGAGGAGTACAGATTTTTAAGCTCATAATTATGCAGTTTTCTCCACGCCCCATCGTCTTCTCTCCTAAGCCCAAATACCCTCCTCAACACCCGATTCTCAAACACCTGCAATCTGTGTTCCTCCCTCTGAGTGAGAGACCATGTTTCGCACCCGTACAAAACAACAGGCAAAGTTAGTGTTTTGTATACTTCAATTTTCAGTTTGTTAGAAATCAGACAAAATATTTTGAACTGAGAAGTAGAAAGCATTTCCTAAATTTAGTCTCCTCCTAACCTCCTCATGAGTATCATTTTGATTGGTTATTGTTGTTCCCAGATATTTGATCAAAGGATTTATTAGCCACCCTAATAAAGCTTTCTTAAATTGTTGCATTATCCTTTTATAAACTCAGATCACAGTCCTGAGCAAGTATGAAGTAACTGAATGGTCATACGTGTGATACGAGTAAATCCAAACAGCCATGTTGGGCGTCCCTTCCCATTGATAAGCACTTGAGCAGCAGGAGAAAATTACTTTAACACACTCCTGCGGCACTAGTACTTAGGAACGGAACAGGTTGTTCAAACAGGCCCACAACACCGAAGCCACGTGTGTTGCATAAAGTGTGGGCACTATATCGGCATTCTATGCGGTACTCCTGAAAATACAAAAGTGATGATGTGAAAATAACAGCTGGAAGTAAGTCAGATTGATTGATGGGATTTCAGGTCCTTATGTCAGTGAGTGTGCAGATGACTGTCTTCTAGGATGCTGCACCATTGTACTCTCACTGGCTGATGTTTCAAAGGTGCTTATTACCTCCATCATCAGGGCCCTTCATTGCCCTGATGATGGAGGAAGTAAGCATCTATGAAAGATCAGTAAATTTCTACCAGACTACACAGTGCACCATCCCAGTATCATTATCAGGGCATTTTGGGCATTATTTGATTGTCTATTATTTTAAATTTTAAATTATAAAAATTAAATGTTCTGGAGACTGGCTGTCTCCATCTTCAAATAAGACAAAAGGGAGATTCATGCAACTATCACTGGTAAGCAATGATAGTCATATATTTTATCTTACACAGCTTCAGTTACGATCTAACGGCAGAATGAAAAGTCCAGTCCTTTTTAATACGGGCCTTTTCACCTTAATTGACAAATAATGAAATAGGCAAGATTTAAATAAGTTACAATCACCACAAAGGGTCGAAATGATTACTGCTCATACACAATACACTTTAAATATCAATTCATCCAGACACGTCCCATACTAAAAGATTACTTAATTTAACAAAGGGGTTATATTTCCTGTCAATCTTGATATGATGATAATCGTTCCCCCTTTTAAATAACACACTTATTCCTCTCTTCCTGTCGCTTAGCAAAGCCCCCACATGATGTCGCGTTGCACAACAATGAGACAAATGAAGTACGTCCTGCTTGAATATGCTTCATGCTGTA
Organism: Zootermopsis nevadensis; assembly: GCF_977971745.1. Lineage (NCBI taxonomy): Eukaryota > Metazoa > Arthropoda > Insecta > Blattodea > Termopsidae > Zootermopsis > Zootermopsis nevadensis. The sequence goes on along the minus strand of NW_028259149.1, from coordinate 13,284,500 downwards.
ACTGCCCGTGCATCTATCGACAGAGAGGGCCACAGTAAATACCAGAGTTAATCAAAGCCAATCTTGTGACCTTGTAGTTCACTTGATGTTCCCGGCTCATCTATACGTATCTTAGTAAAGCTTTCATTTTGTACAGAAACGGTCAACTACAAGAGACATGGCTACAGGTTCTCATACTGGCGTGAAAATGTAATGAGTTCACGAGTTCACATACAGATTCGCTGACTAATTTAATTGCAATTGACGATGAACAGGCATATTTATCTTTTTGTCTTGTGTCTTATAATGACAGAGTTCAAAATTCAATTCCATCAACCGTCCCGGTAATTGTGTTTATGAAAGGTGCATAAGTTGTGAAAATGAACTTCTCGGAATGCTCCCATAAAATCTTTGTTCAATTACTTACATGCTAATGGTTGCCGTCACCTTCGAAGTAGTCTCCTAGTAGTGAATCGGTATTTCCACTGCTCAAAACATTTCTGGAACTCCTCTTCAGGATGGTATTCTAATGTCAGCAATGTCTGAAATTCTGTGGCCCTTCAAAAGAGGTCTTCAGTTTTAGTAAATATCGAGGATGGTTCCTTTTCAATATCAGTTGTTTGGTCAGAAACTTCCGGACAGCGAGCGCGTCAACCAAACATCAGGCCAAAGTTCAGGTCTTCTCTGACGAACAGCCTCATCTAACCTTGCCAATATTTTCAAATAACAATGCTGGTTCACTGTTCGACCTTGTTCAACAGACTCAAAGTGAACAATGCCCTTGTGATGAAAGAAACAAATCAGAATTTTCTTCACGTTTGCTCGTGACGAGAGTGCACTCTTTAACCTTATATGACACTCGACTTTTTCATAACATAAGCACCGTAAGCCTCTGTTGACATTTGTAGAGTTTCACTCGCGCTTTTGCCTAAGTTTTGCCCAAACCTTGGTGTTAATGCGTTTCCCCAACGACTTATTACTCGGGACGAAAACACGCGTTTGTGTAACTCCGCTACATCTGTTTTACTCGCTTGATCACCTCACAAGTAGCAGACACGTCGTGACACGTCGTTGCTTAGTTATTGGTCACTGGCTATTCGATGAAACATATATTCGGTTATTCCGGGAACTTAACTGTCACATTTAGTACACCCAAAGAACGTCTATGTAACGTCTGGTTGCAGAATTTTCGTAATAAAAAACATGGAACACCATTAGGCGGGCTACTATTTCTCTGGTAGTATAATCCGAAAATCCAAAGTAATTATCAGTCGTAAGCATCGGATATGATCTTGAGCGCTTCAGTCCAGTTCACATTTCCTTCACATCCAATAATATTAACCTCAAATAACGTCTGTTCTCGTAAAAAAAAAAAAAAGGTTTCTCTGCCAAAACTCATTATCTCTACTGCTGAAACTAAACTCATAGCATCTTTATAACCTTGATTTTACTACCACAACAGTTGGTCTGTGCATATCGCGAGGTCTAGAGTAAAGAAACTGTTACCCCCCCCCCCCCACACACACACACACACGCAATTAGACTTGCATTTCCATGGCGTGATGCTTGGAAACAGGATCTGAATCACCTTCTCTTCTAACGTTTCATATATCACAAATTCTCCACACTACCAGTTCGATTTTAATCTTAGCGTCTAACTGGTATACAGAAATTTATTTTACTCTGATGTTTTGTCTATAATAACCAGGTTTATAATCAGTGTCTTGACTATGTGACATGCACACAATTATTATTTATTCCTTATAAATAAATTAACAAAATTTCTTACCGCGCCATGTAAGATCGAACACAAGGCATTTCGAAAGTGGAGACAAAACTTAATGCCCATGTTAAATACAGCCTTGATCTTATGCATTCAAAGTATGTGTTCTTGATATTAAATAAACCAAAAAGTAAAGACCTCTTAGATCAGGAATGTAATTTATTTAGCCTTTGACTACAGAAGTCAATGTCAGTACCAATTTTCGGACCATCGTATACCCAGCTGTTTACATATTATCGTATTCTGTCTCGTAGCTTTTCCTTCAGATCTGGAAACTGATAAAGGACCTTCTTGGAGGCCAGCTATGAAATGAAGGGCAGGAGATAGAAACCCCATTCAACGGTATGATCATTGACTTGGTCTACACATGAATCCATCGTATAGAAAAATAGTCCACCAGTCATACAATGATGGGTTATCCATATCAAAGATCAGTGACTCATTTAAATATACATATGCCTTATAAAGTTACTTAGCGTCTTTAGGAATGGTTATGAAAGAATTTTGTTTTTTTAAGTGATAATTAACACTCGCGGTTTCATGTATGCCTTTAATTAGCATACATTTGGCCTATATAGGTCTCTGGCTTATTATCTCTTAGTTGGAACTCATGGGGTGGAAAGACGTTGCCTCATTTCCTATAAATGCTTCTATCTATATTCCGAATGTGTCAGGAAGTATAAATGAATAATTACACAATCCAATGGTCGTATCTGTGCATAGTTTCACTCAAAATTCCACATTGTTGCAGTGTAATTGTTGACATGCAACCAATATTTCCTACGGAATTTTCAGGGGTGTTGATGTTCGATAACAGTGTCAAACTTCTTATCTAACTCCAATGTTTCGTTACTTATTATCTCAAACACGTAGCTAAATATAGGTCTAGATTTCGCGCGGCCGCCATGTTTTTTTATTCTGTATAGAAATGTACATAACAAACGCTACATATTTTGAGAAGTATCTAGCCAATTGTATAAGTTTACAAAATATTGTATTACTGACAGTGATAGTAGAAAATTAAAAAGTACAAAAGGCTTCTTGTTCATAAAAAGTTAATGAAAATCCTTCCGTCGATGTTTCATGAAGTTATTTGGTGGTGCTGGACACACGGACATGAGGATATCATAAGTCTATACTTCCTTGTGCAATAAGTTAGGCTAATATTATTATAACCACAATAATATAAGTGAAATAATACGACAGTGAAGAACATTTTTAATTTTGAAAGGAAAGAAGTATTTCGCTGTATTCTTTGATTAAGTGGCTTAAATATCTGTCCATCCTAATGTTTCATCTCTGTGTTGGCCGTGTTAACCCGGCTAATACTTTAAAAAATTAAAAATAAAAAAAAATTATTTAACTTTTGTTGTTCAGTGGCACTCCATACACTAAAACACAGGAGAACCGATCAGATAAAAGATATTAGCCAGTTCTATGTAGGCGCTAGCCTCGGGCTGAAGTCTCAACTAACTGACTAACAACGTATGAATTTAATTTTGGCTCAATAGGATAAACCTCTATATTGCATTAAGTCGATGTACATTTTTTTATGTTCTCGTAAACGGCTTATCGTAGATCTTATTAGTATCTATACCTTCCGTTTCAAACATGTTTATGTCATTAATATTCATTGCAGTCCATTTAAAATAAATAAATATATATATATATCTGCAACAAATTAATAACAGTTCCAATGAGTTACGTAAATATACACCTTTCCACTCATCTTTGCTGCTGGTGTGCTGTGTTTGGTGTATTCATAGTCGCGAATAAACAGTGATATAAATTGAACTTCATTCGTGAATCAATACATTAATCGGCAAATATATATTCATAAGAACTAAATCAGTATTAAGATTCTAATCTAAGAGTGTTTGAGAAGAAATGACTGATGAGCTAACAGATAAAGAATAGATCTTTGGTTTCTCTAAAAGTTGAAAATGCCTTAAACTTATGATTAATTATCGATTTTTAAGATAACCTGCAACACAGAGTTAGTAAATCAGTTAATGAGTTTAATATAACCGACTGATAATCTGGCATAACAAGTAAGCCTACAGCTAGACCAACTTTTAATCCATTAATCATTAATAAACTGAAAAGTCCATAACAACTGTCGTGAAGTCCTTCAATTTATTTTATTTTATTATAAGCAACTTCAATTTAAAACTTTGGTCCAGTGACTTAAGAGAGACAAAGACGTTTAAATATTCAGCACTGCAAGAAAGCCTCTTGTTGATTTGTTCTTATTACCTTAACAAACAACAAATTTAACCGTATCTTACGCCGTAACAGCTACAGTACGCGACTGTAATCTTGAGACTTGCAAGGGATGCAGGAAGCGTTAAAGGCAGATGCTGTCTTTCCTCCTTCACCCCTCTTCCCACCCCAGAAGTCTCAAGATTACGATCGCGGACTATAGTTGAATAATTTTAACCAACATGTTGGTCATTTCGGAGTTAAGACTAACCCTCTTTTGTTCCAAAGTCTTCGGTTATGTTTATGACTTCTCGAACAAATTTCCCTAAGTTTATTTAAATTTTCTAATCTCATCTATGTCTGTTTCCCAGTAACGAGTCGGACTGTGACCATGTTCATCTGGTCTTACAAATATGGCGGGCGTGAATCGATATCACATTGCTTTTGGTCTGCAACATCCGATCGTATGACCGATAACCCAGCAAGCAGACAGATGCATAAGAAATTCTCATCAGACAGTGAGTTTCAGGATGTCACTCTTCCAATTGTCCGAAACACATGTCTAATTAACAAAGTCTGTCATCTTGGGACATCTGTGACGTGTACGAAATCAAATATCGACAGGCTGTGGAATTGGGGTAGTTTCTAGAACTAGAACAATATTCTCAGTGGTGATAATATTGTTCTTCCGTTAATATCATAGCGCAGGGGGAATTTTATGAGAAATTAATAGTGGCTTAATTACTCAAAAAGAGAGTCCCCGATTTTGTAGACAAGAGTTTCATTACTATGTTCACGAAAGCCTGACATTTGGTGCTATCCCGAGCCTGCTGAATCCATTCCACACCTTCTAACATTATTTCTATTATATTGTATTTATTAGATTATTATCAGTATTAAAAATATTAAAAATATATTAAAATTGGCCGTCAATCACAATATAAGATAATTAAAAGTTCCTTATCGAGTACTCGATTTACATGTGGAACATTTACGACATGTTTCGGCTATATATAGCCGTCATCAGGTGTTATATTATAAACTTTTTACTGAATTACTGATTTTTACTGATATTTAATGATGATTTTCAGTTCTCATTTTTCTTATCGTGTTCTCGTCCTTCAATCATCATTAAATATCAGTAAAAATCAGTAATTCAGTAAAAAGTTTATAATATAACACCTGATGACGGCTATATATAGCCGAAACATGTCGTAAATGTTCCACATGTAAATCGAGTACTCGATAAGGAACTTTTAATTATCTTATATTGTGATTGACGGCCAATTTTAATATATTTTTAATATTTTTAATACTTATAAATCACAATATGACGCATCTACAATATCTTAGATTATTATCCTTTCAGTTACGTCAGGATTTCCCAAGTTTCCCAAGAGGTTTCATCTCTTAAGTATTTCCGACAAAAAGTGTGCAAGGCTAAATTTCTCATATCTTCCATGCGTGCTGCATGCCCCAATATGTATTTTGGTTTAGTCATCTTAATAATGGGCCTATCTGGTGAAGAGTGCGCCGAATTTCATAACATTACAATTCTAGTTGTTCTTTCCTTACATTAGACCTCGAAACATATTAGGATATGTCAGGCCGCTTGTTACCATAACCGATTTTAAAAAATAAGGTAGAAAATATCATATTTCTTCGATTAGAATTCGGTTACCAGACGTGACGTATCTATAGTACTTACGCCGAATGTCCCATAAGGTCGGAGCTTTAGGACAATCCAGTTATTTAGAAAATCATGGAAGAATCCAAGGAGGGAAATTTGTTGCGTATCATACCTTTCTAATCTCAGGAAGCTTCGTCAACTGCACAGGCCATATAATGTCGAATAAGGATGATAAGTGTTTTGGATTCGTCACCTAGTATTTTATGGTGAAAAATTAACAGAGAGTCCCAGTGTCGGCACGGTTTAAGCTTACGTCACGAGTTCGTATCAGGTCTAGGTAACTGCCTTGCATCCTTCAACCGTAATGTTCCTTGTACACTGCCTAGGTTTCAGGGCAGCCATGGTCTAGTCTACACTTCCGGCTTAAGAATCTTGAGAACTGGCTGGAAATAAGTCGGGATTCCATCTGCAGAACGTATTTTTTGTGTTTCATTTGGTTCTCACTATAAAAATCTATGATTTCCTCAAACATAATTCGACTGACCTTGAAATGGAAATTCGATGTGTTTTCTTGGAGGTAGGAACAGAATTTCTAAGTAGGTCTACGTTGTGCATTGAAGTGCTGAACTGCGTTAACCCACGCTTATGTTATAATTAATTTGACATTTGTTTATCTAACGACACCTTATCAATTGCAGAGGTTAATTTGTAAATAATAAATAATGCTGTTCCGAAATTATCCTGGATGGACAGACAGAAAACCTATCACAGTAACTGGCTTTCGGGTTAAGATCGAAGCAGGGACCTCAGACGTCACAAATACGAAGCAAGAGCGATATTCACTCGACCACAAAGTTAATTTACATTACAAAATTATTTCTATGGACGTGCTTGTTTGTTCAGATAGACGCCCGTTTTCCCTCGACATAAACTTACAGACAGTAACTTCTAACTACAGCTCACAATTAAACACACACTTTGACCTCCAGCCTTGGGTCATGACGGCATTAAACGGTCACATTATCTTTGTCTTCTCAGTCTGTCTGTCTGTCTGTCTGTCTGTCTGTCCGTTTCGTGCGTAAGGTTCGATGGAACTTAAATAAAGGTAAGGTCGTCTCTGGTACAAATCAAGGAAAATGCTATGAAGACGAATGGGGCAGTGAAATATCTGCACTTCTTTGATCTCGGAACTAGGAAGTGGCGAGTGGTCAGCTTCACGCCCCGGCCACTTTACCTCAAGGGAAAGAGCCCCCATTGCCCATTGGGTAGGATCTTGAAATTTAAATCAAACATTAAAATATAAATTAAGCCTCGTTAGGCAAACTTAGTTTTCGTCCTATGGTCCCCATAGAGCTCTTGCTTTATGTGAAATTTAAATCTAACGCCAAATCGTAACATTAGTACTTAACACAATATGCACCTATGAATAGAGTTTTATTGAATATATATATATATATATATATATATATATATATATATATATGGTAAATATTTTAACGAAATGAAAGGACTGTGTACTGTGTTTTACCTATAGGCTTATGTAATAGCAACAGTAAATTCTGTGAGATGATTGTCTTCTTGAATGTTGCGTCGTAGTCCGGTAGAATTTTATCGAAGCAGGGCCACGAGGTCTCCTGCTGATGGAGACGGTGAGCACCTCTAAAACGTCGGTAAAATTATATCAGACATCCCAGAAACAGTCATTTTCAACACCAGGTGTGTACTTACACGAGATAACATAACTGGGAACGATGTAGGCCCATGGGAAATAGCAAAGCTCGGATTTAGAAGAAAAATATGTGGAACTATGTCCTAAACGAATTTCTTTCTTCCTTACTTTCTAGGAAGTACAATTTACACTGTTGTTTCAGGTTAGCCCAAGGTATTTAAGAATGAAGAAGTGGGATTACGTTTCTTTGGCCGATGATTAAGTAATAACGAAAGTAAGAAATTTAAGTACCGTTTCGTCATGCACGAGTCCGACAAAGTAATATAATGGCTGAAATGTGACAAAAGAATAACCCATGGGTCAGATCGTTTGAGTGACGAGCGATGGGCAGATGAACGAGGATTCTGTTGCGAGAAGACAAACGGGGGGCTGCCACGAATACAGATATCTTGAAGTGGTCATTCATGATGCTGAGAAGGCAGAGCGACACGGATAACCCCCAACTTCCGATTAAATAAAGCACATGATTGATACATTTTTTTTTACAAAACTAATATAACATTATCTGAGCAATAAATTTAACGATGAATACTTGATATGTGCAAATGTTAACTATTGTAAAGACATACGACGATCAAAACATTTACGAGGACAGTTTCAATACCGGGTAATTCGGAACGAAAATGTAAACGGAACATAATTGTGGCTATAAAACTTGGTAACAGTAGCATATGAGGATAAGAGTCTGTAAAGTTCAAAACGTTGGAGAGTAAGATGTCGCATGGTAGCCGATTAGACAGATCAAGAGGTCACAACGAAGGCAGCAGTTTGAGAGAATTTTAGGTTCAAAGGTCGTACAGAAGCGAGAGAAGATAAAATTGTAGAATCACGTGATTAGTAACCTAAGTCCGAACATGCACCCACGAATACTATGCAAACAGGCTCAAATCTTCTGCCTCGCCCCTATACTCCACGTCCCACTGAACACATTCACATGTCAATTTTTCTTATAAAATACGGTCATTAAAACCCTTTTGACGGATAATAATTTATGACGAGTATTATCTTTTGAAAATTTATATTCAAAATAAAAAAATGTATAGGCCTACACAGAAAAAAAAATTCGCAAATTCGCCATGTTCCTAAATTCTTGTTTATAAAAATTTTGTTTTATGCAATATTTATATCAATTATTTATTTTAATCCGTCTGATCACAATAAAAAAATTTATTTAAAATTTCTTATAATTAAGGTAATAAAATATCATTTATGTTCCATATCGATTGATCGATTTATATTTCGGAACATTTACACAACATATTTCGGTTTTTATAAAACCATCATCAGGTGTAAAATATATCTAAGAACTTAAAACTCAATTATGATTTCTGTAGTTTTTTGGTGATGTTTCATTATGTTTGTTTTTCCATTTTTGGGCGAAGGTGTTGTTTTTCTTAAATATTATTAGATGTACATATCGGCCAAGGATGTAGGAGTGAGTGTCCCGATATGTCCAGAAGTACTAGTGTCTTCGAATAGGTGTGATCAGACGGATTAAAATAAATAATTGATATAATATTCACAATATGACGCAATTACACTATCTTATGCAATATTTATAATCAAGCAATTACTAAATAAATTTGAACTGACGTACGCTAGGTGCCATTTCATTTACACTAGATATATTTTATCGCCACGACTAGACTTCCAAATCGATTATGACGATGGATCGCACCAAATGAAATGTAAGCAGATATGAATGTCTTCTGATAGCAAGAAATGCGAAAAAAGCCATGATGGTGTTTATGGTGGAGTTTGACGGAGTTGGAGTTAGCGTTAGGCTATAATCTGGAGTCAGGCGGTCGGATTTGTGTTGGTGAGTTTTGCAGAAATTTTGTTTCAGTCGTCTTGAACGTATTTTCATATCTACGTAATTTACTTTATAAACAGATTTTATAAATCTTATACGTTTAATGCAATTTGCGAAGTTAATGCTATGATACGTTGCATTACTGTTCAAGACACAAACGGTTCGTTCCTGTCAACTTTGAAGGGACATTCTACGGTAGTCCTACGAATAAAATTTCTTTAATCAGCGTTATTGGGTTCTCCCCGTTAGATTGCGGTGCGATCGTAACCGGTTTTATAATGCATAAGCGATCTATGTCTACCGTTGTTTCGTTGCTTGAGAACCGCAATGCACAAAGCGATCACTGGCGTTAAATAAGGTAACAAATACCAAATGAAACATATATATTTCGTACTAGGTAAGATAGATTAAAGTCAATTGAGTTAAGCCATTCTTAACATTTACGAAAAAGCTATTCACAACGCCGTCAAAATAAACAATTATTTCAGTCAGTTTGTTTTATGAAAACACAGGATGATAAATGGGAAATTTCAGCACTATTAAAACCGAAAATCTGGGCCTGGAGGTATATCTGTATTCAAGTGACTAAAGAGCCAGTGACAAGCTCTTGTGAGCACGGTGATGAACACTCGGTTTCCGTGAAAGATTGGGATTTTATCGACAAACTACAGAACTAGTAAGAATGTTTCAAGAAAGACCCTCTGTCTTAGGTGGGCAGATACGCTATCAGTTAGTAGGTCTATAACTATAAACTAAACGTGTGTAGGATTTGAGGTTCTCACGGCCTTCTGGGTAGTAGCGTCGTGAAGTCTGGTAGATGTTTACCACAGTTAGTGAAGAAAATGGTTGCCTTTAAGGCAGCGACAACTTTTTAGGCACTCATCGATTATCCAACCATTCAAAATTAATCTACGACCTTCCTATAAAACCGTCTTCAGCGATCAGCTGTGTCAATCCTCAATTAAAAACCAATGTTTAGGAGAGAATGTCTTCATTACCAGGGTCAAGGTGAGCAACATCAGTGACTTTTATTCATTCTTCGCATTGACCCCGATAACGGAGATAGAGCTATCCTCTGAAACGTTGGTTCGTAACTCAGGATTAACACGGCTGTCGCCTGAAAGGATTTTATAGCATTCATTCGCCTGAAAAGTTTTAAATTTTAAAGTGATGTCTGCGAATAATTGGGGTGTAACACGCATCTTAAAACACATTTAATTCATCCGCGTGTAGATGCTTTTCCTCGCGGTCTTGGGGAGGTGAGTGACCAACATGCACAGCGTTTCTACCAAGACGAAAGAACATGATATAAAAAATGTAATCAATATACGCATGCAAATTATTGCTCGTCACTTACCAGGAAAGCCAAACAAACGTAAATTATGAAAGTCTAATTTTTATCGTATATAAAATATTTCTGTAAAGCAGATCATCTTTTACGTATTTTTTGTTGAAAAACAAAGTTAGAAATTTATAAACACCATGAATCCTCTAATATTTTACACCCTAACTTTGAAATGATCATTAAAAATTATTGACTACACCAAATAAAACAGGATAGGCAAATTTATTGTTGATCAATTTTTATCGACAGTAAGTACGCCGAATAACACAACAAACACAGAGAAGATAATTAATACTTCCGTAATAAATTATGTTTACAAGTTTTTAAGTCCAGTACAGTATAAAACAAAATTCCGTGATAGAACTTAAACATTTTAAAGTTCTACATTAAAACAATAATAACTATTTTGCTTCGATGTTCTGTTTCCATAGTGTAGGGTTTTCCTTCAAAATTTCAGTGGTTGACCTAATCAATAAATTCCCGTCTTTTACGTATCAGAATGTTTGTTACTGTTAATTAGAGTCCATTACCGGATCCTAGGCTTAACCAGTTAAACTGGGTCCACCCCTTTGCAACATATTTCTCTAAGATCATTTGCAGGCCTATTAAAATTCCTTTGTCTTTCTGTCTGTACGCATGAAACTACTCGAGAATGGCCTAGCGGATTTCCATGAAATTTGATATGAGTTACGTTGGCTAAAAATTGGACATCAATAACAGACATGTTACATAAAGACACTTTTATACGTGTCTAAGTAATTATGTGGCGAATCTGCTGTCTACCTTCGCTATTATGATTATGATATTGTTTAAATGTCAAAGGTAAAATTCTGGTAAATGCACCAGAATAATTTTACGCGTAGAGTACGTTAACTTGCAATAAACCATACCAATTTTCTTTTAAGAACATGCATTTTAGTTGTCGGTTTTGAAAATTATGAACAATATGCTCAATATTACAGCACACAAAATAGAACTTACTACTAGACGTAAGCCTATACGCCCCATTATACTTGTCTTAATATTAAGCATTTTAATGCAGATCTGCCACAACATGACGCTACGCGGTGCGTCCGCTCTCCGCGTCCCACTATGACTCATTTCCTTGCAGAGAGAAATGCAGCTGCTAAATTACAAGAACATAGTTCAAATCCTTCAAATACGGTTGTTGACCAATGATAGAAAGTCTCCCTTGATTGTCCAACAACCGCCGTTTATTTCGCTTAAACTCCTTAAACCACCAACGTCCTAAAAATTATTTACTTATTTGTGATTTATAGAACGCTGACCTCAGAGCTCAGGTGGCTTATGGCGTCAGATGACATGATTAATGGGTAATGTATTGGAAAGAATGTGAAAAGAAGCGATCATTTTCTAATTTAAGATAGTATCCCAGCATTTACCTGGAAGTGCTGAGAAAAACCAAAGAAAAATCTCAAATTGTTGGTATTGAGGTTCAGATTTGATCTTCCTAACAAGGAATAGGAATGCTAACCACTCGGCTACGACTTCCAGTTTCGTTTAAACACTTTAAGTAATTTTTAGATTGATAATTACCAATAAATAATATATATATAATGTTTTGATATAAAGTCATTATGTAATATATGTATATGCTGTACGTTTTCTGTGTTAGTATGACCTTAAATAACCGAATACTACACTGTACAAGTTTATCGTTCAAAAAGTTTGCTTAAGAACGTAACCCACATTTTTAACGTTAAGAGTCTATGGGGGTTGGCGAGGGGGGGTGGGGGGTCTTCGATATCCTCCTACTTGCGTTACGCAAAAATTTCTAGTAGCAAAACTACCGTGTATAAGATAGAAGCCGTCTCCACCATGTATCCATAATGAGTATATTATTAACGGTAGTGAACGTGTTAAGTCATATTTCCAAGCTTGTAGTAATAAGAAAAAGACTTACTTCTGAACACAAACAACACCGATCTACACCGCACAACAGTCTTGCCAATACTGAGGCTTCTTCTGGCTGTGATTGCCCTCATATAGGCCACACAACTCAACACCAATTGGCTTTGATGTGGTGGGGGGGCGCACTAGCAACCCGGAATGCGCCTGCATTCACAGTTGGCTGACTCCTCGAAATGGTAACTATGTGTACCACCTGGTTTAACGTTAACTAACTCTATACCCACAAATCTATAATTATTACTAGGTATACAAACTGTCTTATCACAGTGGAAACTATGTATACCGTCTGCTTTAACTTTTCAAAATGCTTTGTTTGGTTCGTAAATACAAAATTACTGTTTCATATGAAGAATGTTTTACCGTAGTGGTAACTATGTATACCACCTGCTTTAACGAACAGGCTTGGCAACACAAAATGCGTTCATTTTATGTCCGGAGGTAAAGATTAGATAAATTCCTTTTGTGTAGGGACAATACAGATAATCATAATGTGCCACACTGACAGATGAGCCACTCTTTCACGAAGCTGCAGAGGAGTACCGTACGTATTCATTAGAACTCCTTGCAAGTTGGTCTACCTGCAGTTCAGTCTGAGTGCTTCCGAAAACCATCTAAGTGACGTATACAATAATAGTCTAACGCTGTGACTGCCTTATTAGCTAAATAACTATAAAATTCACTTTAATATTATACTTTCATCTACGACTATGTCTCCGAAATGGCCTCTTACCTTCAGTTTTCAGACTACAATTTTGTATCTATTGTTTATCTACCCTGTATGTGTGTGTTACATGTCCCACTCATCTTTTCTCCTTTGATTTGATGACCGTAATAAAATAAACTTCGCGACCTCGTGGTCATCACTCGTTCTTCATATCGGGATGTCCCGGATGCAGATCGGTTATGGTGACCGAGGATTTCCGTCATTTTTCCTTCAGTCCCTCCAGCCAAATTCAGGGATAGTATCTTAAAATAGGCCACGGCCGCTTCCTTCGATATAATTTCCAATTCATTAATCATCATAGCATTGACGCTATATAATCTAAGCTACTAACAGAGTTATTAAATAAACCATAAACAAATAAAAATGTTAATAAGATGGCCCTAATAATATTAGAAGCTCCTCATTAGGTAATGTAAAGTCCTCTCTCTTTGATCCTAATGTCACAACCAACAGGCTCTGTTCTTTCCTTAGGATAAGAGACCAATTTTCTTCAGCTGTATCGTCTGTGTGTGTTCGCCATCTTCCTCTTATAAAACAGACACTGCCAATTGCTCCAAAGGACAAGCGACCTCATGAATGACAATTTCACGCTGTTCAACGAGATAATGGTCACATATTGTCACACGGTAATGCACACGTGTTCACAGGGAAGCAGACATTCGATTATCTTGTCAAGAACTAGTGTTCATTGCCGTCATAATAAAAGCCATACACTGGGCCCTATCTGATGTAACTTCAATCCAATAAATGTACATATGAAACACGTGTTTCTTCATGTAGCTGCCATTAAAGCCGTGTTAGACAGCTGTTAGGAGGGTAACTTGAAGACGGGGGTGGGCGTGTCAATACGATGCAAGACCTCTACCTACAAAGGACAGCACAACCTATAAAACTGCTGACGTACATCCATGCTCCGGATTCGAACACACGACCCAAGATTTCAGATGATTAAAGTCTGTTTTAGACCGCACGGCCACTGTGATCTACGATCGAAATATGAAGCCAACAAACACTAATTTTAATAAGAGTCTCGTTTAAATATATTTTATTTAGTCTAATTAGTTGTCTGAGTATACAAAATTAAATAAGGCTGTGTATAATAATGCTTTACTGAGTGATGGGTTTATTTGAAGCTTATAGATAGCTGATGTACTCCCCATTTTACTGTTCTGTCCTTCTCCGTCGTCTGACGAATGCAGAATATCTGATAAGTAGTTGATTCATTGTGTCGCAATTCGAATTTATCACCCACAGTTAATTCATGTATGTGTGGAGTCAATATTGGGTGAATAACGCTGAATAATATTTTGTATGTTGTTTGCAAGAGTGATATAACCAACTAATTTGAACCCTTCTTTTCAATTTGTAAGTATTCAATTTTCCAATAGAAATTTTAATCTCATCAAAAGTAGACTTAGGTATTAATGGCTCACCTATGTTGAATGCAGTCTTCCTAAAATCAGCATCCATCTTGAGAAGCTAATAGTCGTTCAGATATTCAATAAATTACCTGTTTTTTTTTATGGAGTCCGAAGGTTCATTACCGAGTTCACAAGACGTGAACATTATCATCCTCGTCTTCCAAAACTGCAAACCTATTTAGATTTTGGCGTCTCCTGGGGTCTCGGGTTCGATTCCCGGCGGTGCCCGAATTTATAACTTGTGTTGGGCAAGGCCGTGGTCTAGGCAACACGGAGTTTTCCTCCGGGGGCTTCCCCGGTTTCTCCGTGGCATCCCAACAATTACTCCATTCACACACAGAAGAAGGCAATGGCAAACCACTTCTGGATCATCTGCCAAGAACGTATATGAACAGGTCCCAGTCCGAGAAAAGGAGGGAAGGATCCTGTTCATATGGGCCTGTCGTCAGACAGAACACTAAATAATAATAATAATAATAACCATTTCTTAACGTGCACATAGATACATATTTATGTTTTTTTTTTCCAATTTCATACCCCGTTTTCGAAATGTTGTGTGCCGTGATGCGTCTTTGACAAATTAAGCTGTACGAAAAGACCGGATATGAAGTAAACTTGAATATCGTCTTGTATCTACCAGAATGCGATCAGTACAATTCCAAGTATATTCATGAATTTTTCGATGTGAAAACATTACACCCTTGACTGGCTTTGTGACGTCGCAAAGTTCATTACTCTAACTCCATTTTGATGCTAGTTGTATGCAAAGTCTCGTTTACTATTACAGTTTACCTACTTCGTGTTGAAATGTAACAGAATTTGCATGCGGTACTCATAAATGATCACCGTTATCCTCTGTTTGACATTCATATGCAGAATACACATCAACGCCATCTTAGTATTGTATATTATACCCTACCACTACAAAATCTACCCTCATAATCACTGGCATATTTCCTTATGTGATAATTATAATTTCCATTTCAGTAGATAAAATGTACAATCGTCTGCTGGTTCAGTTCAACCCTTGTCTAATCTGGCCCATATGCCCACTGAGTTGTTGTTAACTCCTGCCCACCCTCGAATGTACTGTACCACCCTTTGTCGGTTATCCCCGATTGCTTATTCAATATATTTGCAGTTATCCCCCATATCTGAAGGCTTTCTCCATTTACAGTACGAGGACGCATTACGCCATGTTGACAAGGGATCAAATTATCATACGGTTTCTACTTCTTATTAAATTATTGTATATCTGTATACAATCTCAAGTCTTTTCACGAGCATTAGCAACTAAACTTCGACCTTTCTGTACGTAACAACTTAAGAAGAGCTAAATGAATTGTAATTAAATTTGAAATCAGGGAGTTTTGCTGATATTTGTCGATATATTTTTAAATTTTTGTTAAAATCGGACGAAAATGGCGGACACTTTACATAAAGACCTGATTTGTTTTGGTTCACAGAACAGGCGAATCCTCGCGTGGCAGATCACCAGCCGGGAAATATACCGATTATTTACTAATGTCAAAAGTTCAAATTCTGGCTAATGCACCAGTATCGTTACGCTACGTACGCATTTCCTAACTTGTTTTGTTATTGTTACTTACTATGTGTTCATTGATTCTTGCAGACCAGATATTCTATTTCTAGTTTCTAGAAATGTTGCTGGTTTGTACTGTTCAGATTATCTTATTATTATTTTGATCGGATTCTGTAACCATTACAATTTAACCTGCTATATAACGTTTTATCAATCTTTGTGAAACGTAAATCGGAGGTCAACAAATGTAAACCATTAAACCTATAACATTGAAGCACAAGTTTGATTAATTAAGTTGTATGAAAGTAACACGAAAGGTAAACAGGAACAAAAATGTTTTAAGAAGAATTTTGATTGATAACTTAATTTTATTGATATAAAAATAACATTGATGTAAAGTAATACATTACACTCCAAAAACAGAAAATATCAATGTTCGTGACTTACCAGACGCAGGGCTGGATTTATATTTTTTGTATCTAATAATATGAAGATTATACAACTATTGTACGAAGCTTAGAGTGGAATTATAATTAGGATGGGGCATGATGCTTCCTATATTCACAACGTTTGGACTGTCAGGAGTGAGGTAAAGGATAATATGCTGAAAAATCTGTATTAGATCCGTTCGGTCTTGAACCCAAGACCTTCTGCACGGAAGGCCAATGCCTTACCGTATTAATTCTGCCACTCTCTGTTAAACCCCACCATCGAACAGATGATAGTCATCCGCCATCAAGATAGAGGCTCTTAAACAGGAAGTGACAAATCTGATGACCTAAATTAGACGCGGACGGGGAAGGAGGGCACTGAAAGGTCGAATTATTAGTGGTTATGTTGTTTTATTTTCTTTGTGGGCTTTAATTTGTGACGTCATGAGGTGGTATGGCTTTGAATGGCAATGAATTGGGGAGAGAAAAATCAGCCTGATTCTTTCTCTCTTAACTGTTGACGAGAGTTTTAGCTGAGAATAGACATGCATGAGAGCGAATACAATGCACAGAAACAAACGCTGTGAAGACAGTTTTACGGGTCTGCAGATCGATTCTAGACAGAGTCGACGGCAAGTAATTCTGTCTGTCTCTCTCTTACACCTTCCCCTTTTCATTTTTTTTTCCGTTCAGTTACTCAGCTAGTAGGTTAGTACGAGTAAGTCAGTAAATAAGTTATTAGTGTGTTCGTTTCTCCATTTAAAGATACTTCCTCAACTGCGTTTGGAAATTTCCTCGAACTGAAGAGCGTAGAAGGAACATTTGCGTGAGAAGACCGAGAAATCAAACAAAAACATCAAAACAACCGTTCTCCGGGTCTAGAATCGAACCCGGGTCCTTCCGATTTATATTGACAAATTATGTAAATTGCATACGTAAAGCTTTTTTTTATGCTGAGGAAGTCTTCGTGCGACGTGTCTCGAATCGCTGCATAATTCTGACTGCAGCCAAGGTAAATCTCTCCCATACGGAGTGCTAAAGGAGAAGAAAAGTTTAACTCTTTCTGTGTTATGAACGAGATTTCGCGTCCTAGGGATAACTACTTCTTCTGTAAATAATGAAGTTAAACAATCTTAGCAGAAAAATGTTTCATCTTTTCCCTTGTTAATTATAATTATTTGTGGAATTTTATCAAGATTCACCTAAGTTACCATAATTATGATTCCTATATACAAACAAAACAAAGCATATTTATTAAATAAAACTTAACATAACTTAAGTATTTAGTAAAACGAATGTACCAAATAAATTTATCAATCTATTTAACTGATATTAGAAATTAAAAAATAACAATTGTTAAATGATAAATTTTACAGTTTACATATCACATTTTTATAGGAAGAAATTTCTTAGCTTCGTTTTAACTTTCATATACGTGCCAACAAAATGTGTTTACATGTCACCTCTGGTACACAAGCCAGTGGTTTGTCGTCTCTGCCTTTATCTGTCTTTAGAAATACATTTGTTTTAGTGCGCACCTGCAGTAACCATAGTAATAACTAATCATGTAAGACGAGCTAGTCCAAGGTAACTCGGTCTCCTTCTACTTATGTTTCGTGGCGACACAGCTATATTTGCGTCATGGCTTTCTTTGCTATAAATATTTCTGGATGCCTTATATATACAAGCTTGGATGTTTTTTTAAAAAAAAGATTCAATCAGAATGAGCTAGCACGGAAAACAGCAGACAAATATCAATGCCCTGAACGGAATTTGAACCGATAGATCCAACAAGACAAATTCCTATTTGTAGTATTTGTGAATATGATGATGGATGTCTTCAGGGTTGAGACGCCGTGTAGCCTGGTGAAAGTTTACCAGCAAGTACCCTCAGAAACGTTGGTAAATTTCTACCAGAAGAAGGACATTTTCAAGTTCCTATTTCCTCAATTCTTTTTATGGGGGTATTTTGAAACGATTGCAAAGTCGTCCGAAGGAAAACGAGTATAGCCGGAGGTAGCCGACTAATTTAGTCTGAACTAAGTCTCCGTGAAGGGTACTTGTTCAGTTATTAGCATAAAAAGTGGAGAAGAAAGGAATAATGATAATCCACTCCATCACATCAAGGTGTACCGATTACTTTGACGACTTTTAGGAAACATCCGAACGTGCATGACGCGACTTTCGACTCAGTTAATTTCTCGTAAAAGAACTCTCGTAAATAAAGGGAATATGAGCCCTCGCGTCTCAGACCATGAAATAGGTCATCGTGTACCTTCTTAGGGACTTCTGGATATCACGGGAAGAAACAACTCTCGAGACAAATATTGAAGTTTTATATTTAAAGGAGTTTGTTGAGGCGATTAGAACAGGCTTTGTACTGACGGTGATTAACCTAATGACGCAATAACATCAGCGATTCTCCAGACTAGTTAATCAACTATCAGCTTTTCAAGGAGAAGCTGTGCACAGACAAACAAAATCGAACACATGTTTCAAATAAAACGTGAGTTTTGGCCTTATTAGATGGATTTGAAAGATAGTTTTTTAAAGCTACTCTTAGTTTGTCTATCCGTCTGTCTGCAAATAACAAACGTTAAAACTACTTGAGACTGCTTATGAAACTATGTGAACTAAAAGTTGCTAAGCCGTCTTTATCTAAATCGACTTCCACGTTGTTGGTCACTACAGGCAAACGCAATGAATGTAAAGAACATTCTTTGTACTAGAATTGTTGTTTATCAAGTATGTAGATTAAATGGCGTTAAATACCAATAAAACTTTTATAAAGCGCACGATACTATCCCAGTATTTATCTGATGCACCTTAGTAAAACCATGAAAAACAACTATAAGTATATCTAGAAGCCCTGCCGAGATTTGGACCGGGATCCGTCTGAAAATAGAGCAATGGTTTCACTCATTACATCCAGACGCTATAATTTAGTGCCATTTATAGATCAGAAAATTAGTTTTAAATCGTCCTATTGTGTCATCAATAAAAGACCCACATGAGTCACATTGGAGTGAGCGATGTATGACAATCTAATTCTTCAAGATAAGCCCCCGGAAAGCTTCAACCGTTACTTTGTTAGGCATGCAATTGTGGCGATGCGGGCTACCAGTGTTGCGTCAGCCGGTCACCCTTCCACACTCGCGGGAACAAGGAAAAACTTTCCTAACTCATTTAGCTAACTTAAAATAGTGACTTGAGAAATTTGCCCCTAAGAAATATGTTACGATATCCAGCTGAAAACAAAACGATATAGAATGTGTGCAAATGTTTTGTTCATTTAGCACTTATTTCAAAAATTGCAACAAAAACAACAATAATAATAGGCCTAGTAAATGTGTTCATGGCCTAGAGATGTAAGAGGTAGGCTTATGTTATTAAGTCTGCACTGGCTTGAAGTAAACCTGATCTTCGTACGTCACATCCTGTCGCATCAGAAGTGACGCTCTAAAGACCACTACGTGATAGTAGTAATAACATCTAACATGAAGTATGAGCTAAAATTTAATAACTTTATTCACAATTTAACAAGTTTTAGGTACATAAATTCTATCTTTAAGCTCTCCGGCCCGCGGTCACTCAAAATAACGCCATCCGACCCCTGCGTAGAAATAATTTATCGTTCCTAGTATAATTTAATAGAGTAAGGCTCTGTACAATAAAGTTAATCAACTGAACCTTTCTTAATTATTGGGCGAATGTTGTGTAATCATTGGATGATAAGGCAACAAGAAGTGGTCCTTCAGCTTAACGGTTGGGACGAAATTGGACTTTTGCAGATTCAGTGGGGAAAATAGGTGTAGATGTGTGATGGCAGGATCTTGTGAACACGGTAATGAATCTTCCAGTTTCATAAAAGCGGGAACTTTCTGAACCAGAAAAGTTACTATGGTGTTATCAAGACGGATTCTTCTCCATCTGTTTAGTTATTTGGATAATTATTTTATTAGACATTAATAACTTTACTTATTTTGTTTTCTGTTTGTTAACATTTTTAATATAGTTGGTTTAGTTGGATTTTGTCATAATTTAACCACACTTACTGACCCGATGTTTCCAATCTACATTAACAGTTGTCTCACCTGGGAAATTTCAGTGTCACCAAAAATGTAGTTTTGCCTTGTTCTAGCTCGCTGCTGAAGAATATTTCAGTCTCAGTGTATTAAGTAGCCGTGCGCAGGCAGAGATTTCAGTCAGCACCTTGACTACGGCACTACTACTTAGGACACGGAGACAGCAAAGTGTACGTATCCAAGTGAAGTTCACAGGCGCACTGAAATGTTCAGCGAAAATAGTCCCTTGTATCTGAAACCTCCGTCAACCATCCCTGCTTCCGAAGAGAGTTTACTTACTTTCACAAACAAGATAATCCCGAGACAGTGATTCATTTGCTACATACAATTGTCCGACTTAACACGGGTCCAGATTCCAGTTTCTTGTAGAATATAGAACTAAGTCCGAAGTTAATGTTATTATTACATGAGTTTCGAAAGGTTTCTAACTGTGGTCGACTAATTACACGACAAATATGTTGGGCCTTGCCCTCTGTCTGAGGTATATTTAATATGAAGCCTAAGATGTTTCCGTACAAAGGAAGAAACAAGAAATGAATACAAGAAAGTAACAGAGAAGTACAGACAATCCGTAGATCTGACTAAAGCGTATATTTGAGAAATAAGGATTGGAGATGTGGACTGAACTGGATCAGGATAGATTCTGCTGCCAAATTTTTATTTTATTTCTTCTTGATTTATTTATCGAGGCTTTAAATTGTTCAGATTAAAAAGCGTCGAAATAATTAGAAAGCATTAGCAAGGCAGCAGTGGTGGCTAATTTATGGCAATATCCCGCTTCTTCCTGAAGAAACTGAGTATAAACACGAAAAATCTACCAGGATAGCCCGTCTCCGCGTTAAGATTTGAATGAGTTCTCGAACAGGAGGCAGGAGAGCTAACCAATTGACTCTGGAATTTCATGCAGAGCTATTGTGAACACTGTAATTAATTTTTGTGTTTTATAAATACGAGAATTAATATAACCACAAGTTTTCTGAGAAAGAATCTCCACCACGGCGTAGTTTAATAATTATTCAGAATATTTAAGCAGCAACTTCCAAATTTCAGATTATTTATTTTAATCCTGATGTCGTCTTTGAGCAAATTTGGATAGAGTAAAGCCTTAAAAGCAAGTCTATGTTTATTTAAATACACGTTTTATGCATCTCTTGAACATAAAATAAATGTGTAATAATTAATGATGTCCTTGGTCATGTCTAATCTTAGGAAGTCGTGATTAAAGGATTTCGATAAAATTTTGTGTTAGAGAGTTGTACTAACATTTCCATTTGGTGAATAATTTTAGTGCATTAAGATTGACAATAACAAATGCTTTATACGTAGTCCCAATTGGAGTTTATCACCTTTCTGGAAGAAGACAAACTTTTGAAGCTCCTGACTATGGAATTTTATTAATTCTCCTGTTCTTTATCTTTCTTGGGAAAGAATACGAGTTATTGAAAGAACACAAAGTAATAGTATACGGTAATAATACTTTCGTCTTTGCAGTATTACTATTGGTTCGTTGGTTGACATCAAATTTTGTGCAGGATTGGTGTGGTGGAACCACTGCGTTTACCTTAAATACAGCGATCAGTGAAATCATTTTCAATTATTAAGAAACCTAGTTATATTCCACAAAGAATATGTTTGTATCCTGGAAACTGAATGAACAAAAGTTGTAACACGTTCCCTCAAGAAGCGAGCTACTATTGACGTAATTGCTCTGTTACAGTTGCTAATAACACAACAAATGCGAGCTTCAGAAGAATACATTTTTAAATATACGTCATAATATAAGAAAGACTACAAATAATCCCCTGTAATACGTGTTTATTCTTCTGTATGTGCATAAATCATGTAATTTGGTTGTAAAATATAAGATCCTCTAGATAAAACTGTGATCGATAGTAATAATAATAATAATAATAATAATAATAATAATAAATAGTGCTAACTGTAAGTGGGAAGACTTCAAAATGGCTAAAGTAAAGACCAAATCAGCATCAACAAAATATCTGGACTGCAAAAAGAATTTAGTCTGCCATATTGACAAAGTGCAGAAAGACATTGTCTAGGGTAATGAAATATCCCACAAACAGACGGCAACCAGGAACAAATGTCGACTATTGAAAAGATGGTTAGTAAACGTGGGATGAGCTACTCAAAGAAGGGACGGAATCCTTGGCAGCTTGTTGACAATATTAATGAGCTTAAGTATAATATTATAGCCTGCATATGTGGAATTAGTATTCCAAAGAATTAAACCATAAATGCCTTTAAAGTAGATCTGACTGTAGAATAAACCAGAGGATTAATGTATATTGGGATTCCATATGGTGTCTGCTGTGTGGATGCTGTTTGATGATATGCAAAGGTGTTCGAACCGTGAACGTTATAACGAGCATTATGTTGTAATCTTGAATGAGATGCCCATTAGAACGGTCACAAACCGAAATCCCTTCATGACATAGTTTATCATCAGCCCGCTATCTTCTTCGTTGGCTGAAAAAAAGAAAAATTCTTTCTGTAAATTACAAAACTCAAGAGGTTTAGGGTTCAATTCTCAGAAGGACCACAGATTTTTCTGTCCAGAGACCGGGGAATCTTCTCCCGAGTGATATCACTCAACTCAATCTAGTGCTGAGGTTAAGAATGCGTGGAGCTATACATTTACTCCCAACCTCGGGAAAGGACCCCGTTACCCATCAACTGATGGTAGGCTGGGAGGGCCCAAAGCTTGTATGGACACAGAGACTAGAGGAAAACTCCTCCGCCCACGTTGGGGATCGAACCCCGGTCGTCTAGTCCGTAGCTAGTCACTTTTCTGACAGCTACCCCGGCTCCAGACTACAAATATAGGGGAAAAAAGAATAAAATAGGAAAACATTATTCTTGAAAAGACGTAAAAACATCTCCTGCTCCTTTCATTAATATTATCGCACTTTGTTATTTATTCCTCCATTTATACGCCCTTTACGATGTAAAGTAGCTTCAGCTTTAAGTCTAAGCGAGAGACCGTGCAGCTGGCTTCTGTCTCCAAGATGCTGGATCTTTCTAGTAAAGTTTGTAATTACTCAGCTGGTCAAGAATTTTCCCGCATTTATGAAGCCTGAAAACTCATTATCGTATTTACAATTTCTCACCATTCGATTCCGTCCCCAGCCAGTTAAATGCAGCAAATTCCTTGACACATTGTTCATATATGATCGGTTTAAACATTCCCATCTAAACCTAGATCTTCTAAGAGGTCTCTTTCTTTGACAATTTTCGATAAAGATTTCGTTTTCAATTATGTTCTCCTCGTGTGACACATGTCCCAGACGACCTCTGCAGTTACTAATCGTGAATGCAGACAGACTGTGGACGTTCGTGTCAGTTATTATGTATAATTAAGCAATTTGCATCCATAACCCTTGCTTCAGACTCGTTTGGTATGACGACCTCTTGTGGGATACTGGCAGTGTAGGGCGACTACGTTTTGAAAATAAAAGACCCCAAGAGTGGAAATATGGAGTACAGATAGCTACGTCCGAATACTTTCTTTACCTATGTGCATGATGTTTAACTACTGTTGATAAAAATCTATTTATTCGTGTGTATCTTAACGCTAAAACCATATGCATAAATGAAAGTTAAGAAGTCTTAATATAACCTGCAGTAACATATACGTCTATCGTTAGAAACAAAAGCTAATTACGGATAGAAAAATGAATTTAATTACCGAAATTTTCTCCAGTGTCACAATATTAAACATATTTCTTATAAAGATTGTTCATATTGATTAGATCTATGTTTTTGACGTAAATACGTCTATAAGGAAGGGTCATTCGGTAAAAATGTGTTACGAAAAAGGGAAACGAAAAAGTGTAACTTCATTGTTATGTTACCTAGGAAACCTCATCTGTTTACTCGGCATTGTTGTTACCTATAAAACATTTCATTACATTACATTCAGCTACCACAGACCCATTTCAAGCGTAACTAATTCAAGTTGATTAAGCAATGTTTTAATCAAACTTATCTCAATTGTAAAGCATGTATAAAGTAAATATTTAGAATAAAGCCAATATATAAACTTCCTTTCCGTAAAGACGTATTTACGTCAAATTCTCCGGAACCTTGGTTCCACTGTCACTTTTTGTTATGAACAAATTTTCTTGTATGATGAGCATTTTTAGGCTTTCGTAACTCCACGGATAGTCTGTTAAAATAGCTTTGTCTGTGTACCCATAGGCATGAAATGACCCGAGAACAGATAAAACAATTTTTGATTATATGATAGTGGATTAATTAATTACTCATCGCCCTGATGATGGAGGCAGCAAGGAACTTTGAAACGTCGGTAAACTTATACCAGACTACACGGTTCACCGACACAGAAGACAGCTATCTTCACGTTCTAGAGTGTACATTATATTTTAGTGTGTGTAATAATAGTGAACAATGAAGTGTTAAAATATACTGCTTATTCATTCAGTACATTGTTCTAACTTCCCACCAAATTGAATACGTATTGACTAGCAGTGAATATCTATACGTCAATTTAATAATGTTTATTAGTTTATAATGGAATATTTAATAGTAATCATAAGTTAGTTGTTCGGTTTTATGGAAAGATTTAGTTCCACGAATAACCTAAAAGTGAACTAGTTTCATGTCATTACATTTACAGGCAATTCCTTCTGCCGAAAGCGCTTCTTACTCTCACAGTCATGTTGATGTGATCTTCAAGTTATATTATACTGATATGGAATGAATTTACATTCGCTCGACAACGTTTAGTTTAGTCCTTTCCTAACCTCAAAATAAATTTAATCGAAATTCGTTCATTATAATAAAGTGGGGCAAAAATGCACATTTACTGTTCATATGGGCTTGGAAGATGAAGTACTGGACCAATATTAATAATTTTCGATCGAAAAATACTAAAAATGTCACTCAGTTCAGAAGTGACAAATGAGATATTTTACCCCATATGTGTGGCAAGGGTGCTATCATAATGGGGCAAATGTACTCGAGTAGAATAAAATATTTGCTGCAATAATAGTTTTGATGACATTGTCTAATGTTGATTTTTTAATGCGGGTTACGCCAGTAGTTTCCTGCTCCCCGTTTTATTTTAGACTTGCATGTAGGTCGTATTTGAAAGGAGAACTTGTTAAGATTTCAAATTATTTTTCCATTAGTCTTCTTTATTCTCCCGTTCTCTCATGGAATGGGACAATAAAGGGGAATTCTGTGGTTCATTTTCGGCGGAGGTTGGGTTGTCGCTTGAAGCTGATCTGCTATATTAGTTAAAAGCCCGCGAACGTTCGTCCCGTTCTGTTGTACGAACTCTTGCCCTGCACTGCAATACTGTACTTTAAGATTTGCTGTCAACAACAAGCAATTTTGCTTACTGACTGCGGTAGGGTAATACACTTTTAAAAATCAGTTTCTAAATCCTGTAATAGGTTTACAAACTTCATGTCACATTTACAAAACAGTACATCAAAATGCTAAAAATTACATCTTACCCCATTTATCAAGACTGTCTTTCAAGGATGCACTTCAAAATACTATGCTCCACTTAGGAGTTACAGGAACTATCACTCGGATCAGTCTCAATATTGCCAACTGCCACGATGTTTACATACAAAACCCTCAATGCATATTCTTACCCGTGTAGTCCTACTTTCCCCACATTACGTTAATCTATGTCAGAGATTAAGCATTTTCTCCCCATTATGTGATCATTATACGCTGTTGGTGCAAAGAAGGAATCGAAACGGGTGGTCAGAGTTACCAAATACAACTAATTCACTGGACACCACTTGGAACACCTGGAATCTATAAAGCGACAGAAGGAAAGAATTGAACGACCAGGGCTTGGAATTACTGACAGTTATGAAGTAGAAAATTGAGAACTCCCAACAAAAGACAACACGTGTGGAACTTGACAATGTTGGGTTCCAAAGTTTATCTTACTAGGGCTAGAATGTAGGCGACGATACTTCGAATGAATTGAACCGGAAGTGACGCAATGCTAGAAGTGAGTATGTGAACAGGAGAGTTTTAAGTAGTCCTAATTGGTGGACATGGAACTCGTCAGTGTATGGAAGTGCATAGAACGTTAACTCCCCCCCCCCCCCCTACAGCGTAACAACTGAACTCGTTTCAGATTTTTGCTCGGGAAGCCCTTCCATCACTGACTCGACAATTATCACAGGGCAGACCCTGACATTTTTTCTTGGTGAAAAACCGAAACAAAAATAAAAGCCAGGCGTCTCGGATTCGATTCCTGAACGGATGGGAATTTTTCTTTTCGTTATCGTGGCCAAACCATCTATGGAATCTACCCAGTCTCCTGCTCAATGGGTACCCGGGGCACTTTCAATAGGGTTTAGTAGCCACTGCATAAAATTGGCCATTCATCTCCTGAGATATGAGAACAGTTTTACAACTTTATACTGTAGCTGCCTTCATGACATGGTGCTTCAGCATAGGAGACACTTTACATTATTGATAGGATACTGTATTATGGAATGAAGTCTCTCAGGTGATGTCTTATTAAAAAAATAAATAAACTTACATTTTGGTTTTGATTTTTATAGATGTGGTTTATCATGTGAAAAAACATAGTGATCACAAAAATTTCAGATTTTATATTGGATTTTTGCTTGCATTGTCAATCAAACTCCAGTAATTCTGTACCATCACATCTTTTGATTCCACCAGTCTGATGAAAGGATTCCTTATTCAAGAAAATACCACGAACAAGCTCATTACCATGCATAAATGATTTTTACGTCCAATGACTTAAGCTAATTACTTTTAGGAAAGATAGGTTATGTATTCATCATATCTAGTGTGTCATATTTTCATAACATTAGCCACTAGATGCTTAAAAATGTAAATACATGACAATCTCAAAATGGTTATAAAATTTTGGGTGTAAAGTAAGATTAAAATAAGTAATCTGGGAAACCAATGTATATATGATAGAATATTAAATTTGTCATAGAATAATATGTTGTAACTGGATTATATTGGGATTTTGCTTGTTACGAAGCCTACATTTCAGACTAAAATGTAGTGGAAGTAGGATAATGAAGCAGCAACTGATGTTCTTATAAGAACTACGTTTAAATACACATGTACATTTCTATCATGAGTGTACTTTTTTTAAAGTTGGCCAATTATAAAGGCTGAAAAACCCATGATCTGAATATTAAAATTATATTCATATCTCAAAGACATTCTACATCTCCTTGAAAAAAATCAATACATAAAGAAATCCCATTTATGAAATATAAAAGTACTGAATATCAAAACAGATGGAACTGATATATATTATTAGGCTACTGATGTTTAAAATAATTATTGACATCTTTTACTACCGTTAAGTTTTCTTTAATAAAATACAGAGGACAGAAGGCATTTGAAAGAAAGTCAGTATCATCTTAGAAATATATACAAAATTCAGATACAGAACCAGAAAGGAAGAGATCACTTATAGCACGTGTTCACACAGCAGGATATTATTAAGTTGGCTCTTAAGGAAATATGCTGTGGACCAGATTCACTACAAGGAGAGGTTCTCAGGAACACCTTAATAAAACTTTTGAGTTCCAAAAACATGTGATATAATGACTAGCTGAGTGACTATCAGCTTATCAAGAAAAACTCTGCCCTAAGAAGTTGGTAAGTACACTGACTGGTATCCTCATATGCTTAAATGTTTTTCTTATTTAAGATGTCATCACACTAAACACATGCACTGATATCTATAAAACAGAAATATATGTAAAATTAGATACTAATTGTTTCACAAAATAATTAATTAAAATTAAAACTTACCTGTTGGAGACCTGAGCTGGAGTGTGGCACACTTCCACCTATTTGACAGGGAATGAAAAGACACCTGCATTTTTTCATACCAGTTCCCCCCTCTGTACCCACCCACTAACTGCCATCCTTTGCTATCCTCTTGTATCCACAGGTGTTACCTCTGCCCCTCTCCTCTGCCCCACATCACAAACAAAGCTGGACGGAACAGGCAAGATATCAGTTACTGTACCTCACTGCATGCTGGCAGGTGCAATACGCCACACAAACAGACAACACACCCATCATTATGGCTCTTTTTCTGAAGGTGTGCAATGGTGTATCACACCAGCAATTTTTATTATAAAACAAAAAGATTAATTTTGTTATTAAAAATTACAAAAATAACTGATGTTGAAATACAGATAATCTAATTAAGTGAAAAGTACGGGATATAATGATAATAAATTACATTTAAAAAAAAAATTTACATCTAAGACAACATATTTCAGATCTTCTTGAGCCAGATGTTGAACAGGTCTCTTTACAAATAAACAACATAAAACATCACATCTTTGATATATCTGTGATAGGTCCACAGGTTAATCCAAATATGAGGACCCATTTGCTTTCAACACAAGCTGGGTAAGCAAAGTCAGTCGAGTGACTGGCTATAAGTCCAGACAACTGGGCAACGATTCTCAAAAGGGCCCCAATTTCTTATTTTCACCATCACATTCACAACTGCTCTGGGGCCCCCACAACTTTCTATAAAGTGGATACCATGAGCTCATTTCCCAGGGATAAGTTTAAAAATGTCTGGATCTAAACATGCACTCTTACATACATAACCATGGAACAAAGACAACTGCACCTCTCTTTTGCTCATAATGCTAGAAATTCTCCCATGTAAACCAAGATTTTCTGCAAAAAAATTAATGCATTTGTAACATTTTCTTGTCTTACAGTGACAAGTATTTAACCACTTTTTCATGCTTCAGTAAACTGAAAAACATGGGCCAGTGGTCTCAAGTTGTCTTAACGTGAAATAATTTAAGTAACAACAGCATATATTTTTGTGAAATGATGGATAAAACTTTACATTCCAGTCTGTCTCAGCGGGGTTGGAAGAGAATTAAATCCTCAACAGTGCAAGACAGCTAAACGTTTCTGTACATCAAATGCTTTAAGTTAAATGATGGATCTGATTATTTTAACACATTTCAAGGACCTTGAAAACAAATGTGAACCCATCTTGCTTTTGATGAGAGTAAAATCCTCAGCCTCGCTCACAGATGATCTCAACAACACTGGGTTCCATCAATACTGGATCTAAACACCGATGTACAGCACTGCCAAGGATTTCATCCAGTAGAAAGTGAACCAGACTGTAAGAATACACAATACACAAAACTGCAGGATCCAATGTAACAACTGACTGACTAGTTGCTTTTTGCACATTTTTTCACAAGTACATTAAATTAATTGTGAATGAGAAGTCATATGTCTGTCCATCCACACACTTCACCATTGAAGCTATTCAACAGATCTTGATTAAATTTTGTACAGGTGTATCTACATCAAAAGTTAAGTTCTTCAGAAAAATGACACCAAGAGCTAGTACATGAGATAAAATTATATCTGATTAAGATCCTCAATTTATATTTGAAGCATTCTTATATGGTGAATATTTAACGAAATACAAGCAAAATAATACATTCCTCTGCTCTTGTTTAACTGAAGCATATCTGTATCTGCAATTAATAACACACTGAACACACAAGAATGCCAGGTCACAAAGAACACATGTGGAAAATAAATGTGTTACAAACTGTTACATACATTTCTGTTACTGTATAAAGATAGTTAATATTATTCTAGAACAAATGTAAATCTTGAAATATAAACACAGTTTGTGATTATTTACAAACATACTTACTTTTCATCAGCAACAAATCTCCACAGATACAGCTGCAAATAATGGGTGTCAACTTGAATTTGCTGCAGACCGTACCGGCTGAATGTACGTAATCGAACACACTCAAGAAAAGTCTGCACAAATAAGCAAAATAAGATCACTATGATGTCCATCTTCCAATAACAACGTAATGGCATAGTACATGATCTTCGAGCTGATAAAAACATTTCTTCTTTTTGAGTGATCGATTCTCGTGTTACTTAACAATCGTTACGTGATTTACTGTACTGTTTCCACTGCAAAAGTTACATAGTGCTGAATGCCAGTACTAACCTACAGACACCGAAGACCATGAAAATCTGTCAGGATTGTTGGTTATGCGGCTGTGATTTGGGCTGGGTTCCTCCCAAAAACAAACCAAAACTGTTAATGTTACATCAACCTGTGTGGTGGATTCTGATGATTCATTACCTCCATGACAAAAGCTGTCATTTAATCCTACTGAAAGTCAATCCAATTTACATCTTTACTATCTTTTATTCAGCAGCTACACTTAAGTTTATCCCTATATCAAGCACACAGATGTAGTGGTGATGATGTAGATTTGTGTTCAGAAGGTACTCATTTTGAACACTGGCCCAGTTGTGAACTATTCTGACTGAAGATTTTCATAGGTTCCCTCGGTCTGTCCAGGCAAATTAAAAGAAAGCATTCTGAAATAGGCCATTACTGCCTCCTTCCCAATCTTTATTGATCAGTGATTATTATTTTCATAGTTCATTTAGCATTATAAAAACTCTGCAACTGAAACACTGACATTAAATCATCAATAATTTTGAATAAAAGTAGAACATTTATTCCTTATAACATTTTTGTTAATGTAACATGATGTACTTCAGGCCACAAGACCTTTCTTTAGCTGAATTAATTGTTTCTTAGTTTAATTATACTTTCTCAAATTAACGGGCAGCAATCTTAAATCAGACTGATTGCAAGTGAAGAATTATAAATTACATTGAAGGAAGCTGTTGTAGCCTATTTTATGACACTATCTCAGCATTTACTTCAAGGAACTTAGGAAAATCATTAAAAAAGTCGGTTCTGAGTTACGAATTAAACCAAGGACCCTGAAAATATTAAGCAGGAACGCACACATATAATTTTACCTGGAGATTCTATAACTGGCATAATGGGTGGACAGACACTTGCAACAGTGGAAGATTAAAATTTTAACTTGACTGTACTTCATCAGGGGAAGTGAGTGTATGCTGGGACAGACAAAGCCTCTAACAACTCCTTGTATTTATCTACACAATTAAAACATCTGGCACAGCTGGTACAAGAATGATGAGACACTATATATAGTACCTGAACATACAATGTTTGTCTCCAATGTTTGACTTGTCTACCACAGACACTCTTGGTACCAAAGACTAGACCAATAAACTGTTCTTTGGTTATGAATATATTTCATATCAGAGTTGCAGAAGCTGGCATCAAAATCTTCAACAGTCTACCACTGTCTTAAACTATTTCAGATAAAAAGGATACATTTAAAATAGCACTGAAAAGATACCCATATACACACACGTACCTTTTTATTCTGTTGATGAACATTTGTAGTCTAAAGAGTACTCATAATCCTTTTAGGCGCTACTGTAATTCTTAGTCTGCTGTATAGCAGAGGATTTCTTGTTACATTATAATATTTACATACTAAACCCCTAATTTTTCTCAAATTAATATTTTAAATTGTACTTATTTATGTTTTGTACTTTATGACTTATTCAGTCTAACTTTTGAACTCATAAATGTTTTTTTAGCAACATACCATGCATACTTTTTTAACAGGCTAATAGTTGGCAATGTATAACAGCATACATTTTTATACAATCTTCCCCACTAGATTGTGTGTAATTAGCAGCTATGAGAACTGGGTAATTCTCAACCTTGCTCAGGGCGATGACGAAGGCAGTATGTCCTCTGAAACGTTGGTTAACATCGACCAGACTACACAGCGCAACAACCCAGAAGACAGAAATCTTCTTAAATGCAACTCATTTTTCTTCACATTCAGCTCCATTAGACTGTCCAAAAATCATTTATATGTCTCTGTTTGTTACTTTTATGACTTTACAGTAGCTAATGAAAACATTTCAAAATTTCTATGAAAATATTTTAACTATATCAGAAGTGTGAAGACCAAATGCACTTCATTTTTCGAGCAGATAGATAAACAATGTAGGCAGCAGTATAACTGATGCTGTAACAGCATACATCACAGTATAAGAATGCATAATTTTGTCTGTGTGTCATACTAGAAATTGTTATTTTTTTCTCATCGTGTGATAATACTTGCCTGATGTTTATATGGTATTTGCATCCCATTTGGTCTGTACTTATCACATAGTCTAGATCGTGATATGGAATTACTGTAACCACCTATTTTTAAACAATTTGGCAGCTTTAAATGTTTCTTCAAAAGATGCATTATCATTTTCTGCTAATACATTTTATCATGTTAATGTCTGATTTTGCATTTCTTTCTGAAATCAGTGCCAACAAACATTTAGAACAGTAAAGGAAAAAACCAATCATTTTATATTGGCACAAATGTATACAAACTTCAGGTTCTATGTTCTACTATCACAGGTAGATAGTTTATATCTAAGAATGGAGAAAAGGTACATCAGGTCAATGAAATTGGAAAACTGTGCAGATATGTAAGGCCATACACGCAATAATCCACTGGTAAAGAGGGTGAGTTAGCCCAAGAGTTGGTCTAAATGAAAAAGCAAAGAAAAATTCTTGTTCCTACTAGGGATCAAAGCCTGATCACACTATCCCCAGCTACTCTGACTAACCCAGATTTAAGAGTAATCATAAAGTACCTTAAGACTGATCTTGATGATGCCAGTGAGGATGGAAACTTTAGAGAACTCAACTGATGAAAAAATCTCAATGCGTTCAGAAAACAGCTTTTGGATATTTGTCACCAGGCTGGAGTCCAGTTGGCTGGGAGCATAAGATGACCAGTTGGAACGATATATATGACGGGACACACTGGCACTTCATTTGCATCAACATGGAAAACAAAAGACAGAATTCATAATTCATGCATATAGTCAATGACTGTAAAAAATTAATTTGCAAAACACATATCTCAGTATATTATGCATTAGCCTTTGCAGCAGTTGTTAACTTATATATGGCAAAAAAATGATTACATTCAGTTTGTGCTAACTAGTTGGCTTGCTTACTTGTATTAAAATTATATGAAGTAAACTGCTTCTACTATGAAAATACACAAATTATTTTCCAGACTCTTTGAACCTTATTTTCAATACAGGTTCCTAAGTCTGTTGAATGAAAAGTTGCTGAATAAGGATACATATACATGTACAAACACACACACACTCTCCGTTGACCATTTTACTGATATTGTATAGGACATAATGTGTGTTTTATGTATAACAACAAATTTTTACTTAATATTTTTGTCTTAGGAGAGTGATGTTTTAGATAGGTCCAGAAATGTATTTAGGCTCTTAAATATGTACTTTATAGTAATTTAAAGTAAATGAAATTCATACACACTCACCTTACAATATAAACACACATTATGTCCTATACAATATTAGTAAAATGGTCACTGATTTCAAGAAAATTACTAATACAACACCAATACTTGTCACTTGTGCACCATCAAAAGGGCACATAAAACATGTTTTAATGTCACCCTTATGATGTATTTGTCTTCCACTTAGAGGCACACACCTAACAACTTCAAAACACATTCTAAGCTTAAAAAAATTAACTGATTAATTTTTGGTTTATTTAATAAAGCTTTGTCTACTTCATGTATCACATAGTGATATACAGTAATCAGATAATTATTTACTTCAGTAGTTCAAAATCCCATTTATTTCTATCTTACTAAAGAGATCAAATGCATACCTGTGAGTTCGTCTGCTGGAATCTGAACTTCTCTCTGCTCGCTGTCCCTCCTCATATAAAGCACCAACCTGACTATCAACAGCAGCAATATCCTCAACAACACGCTTCATGACAGCCCGCACTGTGCGTGGCTCAATTGTGTGCAACCAATCACGTGTTTCAACTGATTTCCTCAACATCTACAAAACAATCATGTCATTCAATAATAAAAACTTTCCTCCCTTTTTATTATCATGCTTTGGCTGTATCATATTCTCCTACTTCTGCATCCAAAATAACCGAGTGAAGTCAATTCAAAGGTTCAGGGACTTCCAGATAAATTTTGCCATTGCTTTAGCACCATCTCACGTGGCTGTCAAATGACGTGCATTTTTAACCTCAATTATGGATGGACGGACAGATGGAAGTAGTCATCTTCATCCACCTACCCAATACAACACTAGCTGGATTCCAGAGACAGACTGAGACACAGTGGTGGCAATGAGAAGAATCCTTGCCCCCGGTGGCCATCCATCTTGTAACCATCCAGTTTGCCTACTGATGTATCCGGGCTCATATCAGCAGGAGAGACCGAAACTAGCTAGGAAATGTATGCAGAGTATAACAATTCTGGTGTGTTGCCAGAATCTGACTTCTATCTTATGCAAATGGCAACAGTTACATCAATGACCCTTGCATGGGCAGAAAGTCTGAAGCCTATCTGGCTGGGTGATATCTTCATCACAGGAAATTCTCCTATACAGTTATGTGCCTGTCTGGGGACTTCTCACACAGTCAATTCCACACACAGAAGCATATATAGATCTTTATGTAAAGTGCCTGTCCAATTGTCCAGTTTTAACTAAGACTGGAATGTGACAAAAAATTTTAATTCAACTTCCCAATACAAAATCTAATATAAATCCATTCCATACTTCTCAAGTTGTTACATACCAGCAGGCAGGCAGACAGACTAACAGATGAGCAGATATATATAAACATGCAAGGCAAAGCCAATATGCACATTTTTTGCAACTTTAAGTTGCAAATGAAACAAAACGTACAAAACCTGTAGTTAGGAAGGTCAGTTCCTGGCCAGGCTCCACACAATGTAGTGTGTGTGTGTTTTCTATTATTAACATTTTAAGATTATGTACCATTATAAATAAAATTAACTTACCTGGGATACACCAAGTCCCTGCATCCTCACATAATGGTTCAGTAACCCCTGTGCTGCAGCTCTCATGCTGGTGCAAATTTCTACATCACTGGTGAGGATTCCAGATCCATGACGATCGTCAATGTTAAACCACTCATCAGTTTGACTTAACTGCAAAATTAAAACTAAATATTTGTCATAAGTTATCAAACATACAATGATAAATTACCAAGAGTTATGAACCCACATCCTTAAAATGCTCCTGTGTTGTATGAAACAGTGACATCAGTTCTTCACTTGTGTTTTTCCTTAAGTAAACTACATATCCTTTGCTACTTCTTGTGTCTCATATCTAAATAGTGTCCTCAGTGCAAGTTATAAGTATTCTTCCTTACATGTATTACAACAGGCAAATCAAACTTACCAAATAGTGTACACTAGAAGTCTCAAATTCCAGACACATTTTTGAAAGTAGAAGCAGTAAAGCTGGGGGAGACTTGGAATCACCAGAATCACAGAATCCTCGTGCTGTTGCTGTCAGATAATGCAGAAAGCCAACCACCAGATCTTCGCGGACATTATCTACACAGAATACTTCGCGGAAAAGCGGTTTCAAACCAAATGTTAAATCTGGATGGCAGAAACTCTAGAAAATAGAAAATTACATTTACCGTCATTTTTCGATTATTCAGCAAATGCTGTACGTTACAAGTGTTGAATGTGATACGGCAGTATGATTCTGAATTGTGAATTGAAAAACCAGATGATTCTTAGGCTGCTTAACAACACTATTTCAACTGCACACATGAAGAACATCCAATAAAAAGAAACATACCAAGAGATCTTGTAGAACACCTTTGACTTTCTCAACAGTGGCTAATACAAGAGATGTGAGCAACTCTGACAGTCCAGAGGAACTATCTCCATCTTGGCTGATGAGCTTAGGAGCAGCCAGGCTATGCCTCACTTGAGTCAATGTATCAGTAAAATGGGCCTTCAGAGTCTGAAGGTGGAAGTGGCATTGCCGGCATCCAGCACGTAACACAATCTCTGTTCCAGTCCTTAAGAAGAAGGAATGCTTAAGTTAATTCCAAAACCAGAAACAAATAACTGTCACCTTAAAAACATTTCTTTAAGAAAATGTTTTTAGTGTTTCTCTTCTAGAACAAAATGACAAGAGGAGCTGTAGAAATCTCATCTCCAAAATCAAATGATTTAGGTCAGACTAATCTACACTATAGTTATAGGCAACTTTAATATTTGGTCCAATATAACTTTTACTCTACATGATACTGAAGTCAAAGTTAATCATTTGTTTCACAAATGACTCATCACACAAAAGAACTGTGTATAACAGAAATGAAATGTAAAGATCCACAATTTTTAATGAAACATTCCTTGTCATGGTATATACCTAAATACAAGGAAATATTTATTATATTTACACAATTTGCAGTAACACATTAAAATCTGCAATAAATTAAACTCAATGCCAATACAGTATGCAAAATTACCATGAAAATATTTTTAAAATATATCCACTACACTTTCAGTCCTGTTACAGCACCTTTTAATTTGCATAGAATTTTATAAAAGTAATTCAACAACATTAAACAAGGAATGTGTCTACAATAATATTTTTAAAAACCATAGTAAGTGCCAAAAGAACTACTGTATCATTAACTGGAGTATGTGTTCCAAAAAATTCTGAAACACAATAACCTATACAAATATGTCAATATATCCATTATCCAAGTAAGTCTTACTTTTACCTAGCAAAATCTGTGTCAGAAAACAACGTGTTCATAGCTTGAAGTCTGCGGTGGAAGCGATCGAGCGCTCGTACCAGCACCAACGTGTCCCCTGCTCCACCTTCTTGTTCACGCTCCACTCGCTTTCCCACCAGATTGAAATAATGTTGCATATTGCGCAGTACAAAATTTCCCAGTTGTGATAATGCCACAGAATCCAACTCATCACTGACCAGAAAACAGGAGGCAGTATAGAGTAAAAGGAGAGCAAGTATAATAAAACTGAAAATAGACTATCATGGTAGTATAAATAACCTCATTATTATACTTCTTAATGCCCTACCATTAATGATACCAATACGGTGACTATAAAAGCTTCTTAAATGGAAGGGACATTAACACTAGAGCAGAGTGATAATAATTTTTTCAAAAATATGCAACTTTTCTTAATATAGGCGTGAATTCTTTTGCAATGTAATACATAGTAACTACATGAAATCTCATCTTTCAGTTTAATGATGATAACCAACGAAACATTGAAGCCGGGATTGTGATACTTTGATTATTTATTTACTTAAACATATCTAAATAACCAAATGTCTGACTCACTACCACTTTACTTACCTAGCTAATTAAATACCTTAAACAATTAATCAATCAAATTAATTAACCTATGTTAGCAGAATACAACAGTTAAATCCTGCTGAAATTAAAAATGGCCACTAGACACAAATATGATCCAGTTCAATCCAGTAGACAACCTCACAACCCATTTCTCTAATTTTGAATTTGATGATATCAACATCTATTCACCCAGTTATTTTTCATTTAATAATTGTGCATGTTAAATCATATTTCAATATGAACTAACTTTCGGTAAAGGCTCCTTGCAATAATAATCACAGGGGCAGTTATGTGTTGTTCAATTCACAAGTGGACTTGATATATCATTCTGCTTGTATGTGCTTACATAAAACATTTTTATCTTATGAACTATAGTACCTGTAGATACACATTTAACATATTAAAAATCCAGTGAAATTTTACATGTATATATATATATATCCTCTTCATAATTTGTTTTCATTGTAATATACATATACATAGTCTTGCATTCCTAATATAGTTACTGTTTAAGTCTTTACTTACTGAGGATAGCCATTATAACCAAAACATGTAGCACATAATGCATTTTAATGTTTAAATAATAAACTGATGTTGTGGTAACATACACTTGGATTTTGCATGACTGATGGTAAAAAGTATTATTAATGAATATATAACCGGCTATAGGATACTTTCTTATAATTTATACCACTTTCATGAAATCTATTTTAATATTATCTTCAACAACCTTTATCTTCTAAGTAGTCATTTGTGAAGAGGTTTCCCCACCAAAATGTTGTAAACATTTGCCATTCTCCTCATTGCTGTATGTCTCATCATGATTTCCTAGATTTCGCCATCCTAACAATACTACAAGTACTCTGCCTCAAAATAACATGCAATTCGTGTTCTTCCCTCAAGGAGAACAAATTCTAGAACTACATAAAACTAATGTTTTATACAGCTTAACTGAATATTATCAAGGATTTCCTTAATATACTCTGTCTCAGTTTCACCAAGAACATCACTTTATACATTTTCACAGTTGAATTTTCATACCATTGCTGAATATCATGCAAGTGTGGTCTATTGATGAACATGTCATTGTACGATGCCACAACCAGGCAGAGGTCACTTAGAAATCCTGAACTTCCAATGTCTACAAATTCAATAATATCCTGAAAGAAACATAAAGTAGCGTTACATACGAAACACTAGCACTAAATCAAAAATATCAATAAAGTATTTGACACTCCCTTTATATTTGTGAGGTCCTGGGTTCAAATGTGACTACATTATCAAATCCCTTATCCAGAAAATCTGGGACCTAAGGCTTTTAGCAATTTCTGGATTTTGGATCTTTAAGCAGAGGAATTTCAATATAGAAAAAACATATAATCAAAATTTTTGTTCAGGTATGCTTTATCTACAATTCACAATTTGTTTTTCATGAGAAACAAGAGAACCTCTATAATCTGGTGTGATATTATCTTCATCCTATAAAAAACATGTAAAAGCTCACATCTTGTGCTATACAATGACTAAACAAGTAAAACAAACAAGCTGCCTTCTACCAGCAGTAAGAAGCCTGTAGACAGTGGTGCTACTTGCACATGGTAGTAAGTCAAAGAACTGTGAAGCAACAGTTTTAAACAAGACAAGCATAGGAAAATGCAGCCACAGAAATCATCGGAAGAAAATATGGATTTTAGGTCAAGGATTTTAGTTTGCCTGATACTGGGTCTGACACTG
This sequence comes from Zootermopsis nevadensis, assembly GCF_977971745.1. NCBI lineage: Eukaryota > Metazoa > Arthropoda > Insecta > Blattodea > Termopsidae > Zootermopsis > Zootermopsis nevadensis. The sequence goes on along the minus strand of NW_028259149.1, from coordinate 13,244,970 downwards.
TACAGAAGTGTAAAATAAAATTCAAGGTACAAAATGGTGTTAGTTTAAGGATTACTGTGATGAGATTTTTAAAATTTGACAAAGATTCCACAACATTCTTATATCAAACTGACCCAGCACTCTTTATACCAAGAATAAAAAGTTCTGGTGCCAGTTGCAAAAGTGTCACTGCAGGGAGGTAACAATGTTGTAAAGTTGTTGATAGAAACCAAATCTTCAAAACATGCAAAATTAAGCATTCTTCTTAGGAAATTAAACAAATTTCAGTATAATAAAACATTAATACCTTCGGACAAGTCATATAAAACGTTTTTCTTTTATTCATGAAAAAATTTATTAAACAACAGTGTACAATACAAAATGGGGTGTGGTATCGCACACAGGACATTTCAAATTCTACTATATTTTCTTCTGTTTTAATTAAGAAAGTGTGAATACTGAAATATTTAAATTTGAATAGACTCAAAGTTTTCTAATACTGTGACCTCAAGCACAAAAGGAAATCTTTAGTTTTCACTTATTTTTTAAATGAGACTAACCTGGTCTTGCAATCCCTCCAGGAGTGTCAGCTGTTCACAGAGATGAGTCTCTGCATGTGCCAGGAACTCTGCACATAACGAATCTGCTGGTTCTTGCAGCTGAAGCAGCAAATCAACTGACTCAGCTAGTTCTTTAGCTGAAGCCTGTAACAAGGACAAGAAACAAGGCCAAGGACAAACATGATTTATTTAAATCTAACTGTTACATAACTTAATGCTGATATAACACTTAAACAGCTGGAAAGACGTAAATAGAATGGTGAAGACAAATGACCTACAGGGCAAATAAAATGAGGAAGCCCAAGATGATACAAGAAAGAGAAATCTGAGGATGAGGAGCATTAAATTACATAATTTATGAAGAAGACAAAAATTAAATTACTAGATGCTGGATTCCAGGAATCAAATACCTCAGGTACAAGGATCTTGCATAAAGCAAAATTTAATATAAAATTCTGGTGAAGAAAACATTTGAAAGACCAGGAGAAAATGGAAATACAAAACTGAATAATCAACTGGTTGGTTATGAAATTATTTAAGAACACCATTTCACTGAACATCATGGTCAAGGGGTTAGCATGCCTGCTTCGTACTTGGGAGGCCCTGGGTTAAAATCTGAGCCCAGAGACTGGATATACTGATTGAGGTTCTTCTGTAGTTTTCCACAGTCCCTTCAGGCAAATGCCAGAACAGCACCTTAAATTAGACCATGACAGTTTGCTTCAACATCTCTTCCAATTTATTATTCACTGTCATCATTATTTAACACTATACAATCTGAGATACTGAAAGAACTCCATTTAAACTCTGGTGATTATATAGCACTGAATGACATTACCACATGATCATGAATGGTAATGAGGTAAGGCTTTAGAAGAGGGAAATTGCAGTCTCCTTCAAGAAACTACACCAGAATTCTGAACAAATCTATAATGCTACTGTACAACAACAACAACAACTTGCTTGTTAAGTATGATATTAAAATGGATCTCAGGGAAATGGGAAAATATACTGCGAAGGAGACTAAATTCAAGACCCATGAAACCTTTACATTATAATACAATATTGAGTTAGTTTAGTAAGCACATAACACTTGACAGATACCTCCTTGCTTTTGAATTGATCTCGCAATTTTTGTTTCAGTTCCTCAACAATGGTTTCACAGTCACTCTGAATGCCTTGAAAAGATGCCATATTGCCATACTGGTGTAAGACTCTCTGAGCATGGATGTAATCCTGGACTGCCTGAAACAAAATAATCTACCACTGTATTTCATGCAATAACACAGTGTTTTGTATGTTATGAAAATGTGTATCCATACACCACCGTATGGAACTATGCAAGAGGTGCTAATATTGATCCCTCCTTCAAGTTTGTTCATTTGCCATGCTGGTATTACCTACTGTAAAAAAATGGAGAAGTATGATTTTACAGTAGTCACCAATTTGTCTAGCATTTTTTGAGCTCAATCATGGACAGAAACAGACATTACTAGTCCTAAATATTTTCATTTCATGCATTTGTGCAAAGAATGTCTAATAAGGAAACTAACTAAAAAGATGCTCGATAACAACATACACCTTCACGATGTAGTGCTTAACAAGTATCCAGGACAACTTTACTTTTACCTGAGAATAATGCCCTTCCTGAAGAGTCACCTTCAACTTTCCTGGTAACTTGAAAAGGAACTGCAGACGTTTAAGCAATGAATGCACACCTGACAGCTTAGTAATTTGCTGCCTTGTGTCCTGAAGGAATTTAAAATCATGAGCAAATTATAAGAAGCATTATAACAAAAAATATAAGCAAACAACACATTTCAGAAAATAATACAGTAAAACCCCTCAAGTTGGACAGCCCTTTATATTGGACACTTTTAATTGGAACCGGCAAATATCCTATAATTTTACATGCCCACAATACCCTATATCTTGGACAGGTTCATGCACTTAATTTCAATGCTTTTCAGGGAAACTTTTTTAGTTACATATTTTGTTATTTTGAATTTCTGACTGATGAATGCTCCTCTCTGGAGGATTATCTTATGGACATTGAACCCATCATTGGAATGCATTGCAAGTGTTTAACTATTCTTTTGCTGAACTCTTAACTGGATTACAGTATTGCAGAAAAGACAGTTTTAACTCCATCAGTACTGTGCTTGAATTTGAGTTCAGACTGTGTTAACAGGAATGGAATTTTTCTTTTTGCGATGGGGAGGAGAAAATGGGTTGAATTAACTTTAGAAAACGTTATTGAGGCTGGAGTGTAATGTGCAATGCATGGGAGTGAGCTTCAAAAGATTATTATTAATACTATTGTCATTAATTCTTAATCCAAGTAAGCCTACAGTAGTTAGTGTATGTAAGTAAATAGATTATATTGTCATTAGACCACAATCTGATTTTTCTCTTTCCTCTATCTTGGACACCTATGTAAGTTGGACACATTTTCATGGAAAATCCAAGTGTCCAACTTAGAGAGGTTTTACTGTATCATCACGAATGGACACATAACCTTATGAGAAAAGTACAAACCATTTGAACATCCTGTATAGTGACAAGAATATATTTTTAATCTCTGTCAATGGCCATCAGTGGATTTCAAACCTGGAAACTGCCAGCAACAATAAATTCTATGCCTGCTCCAAATACATAATTTTAAATACTGATAAAAGTAAATAAATCTTAAAATTCATGCTTTTGCCATTTGATGTATGCAATATTTCACGTCAGGTCTTATTTTTTCAATCAAATTCAGATGTATAATTTATTGTACATTTTTCAATCACCTCCTAAGAAAGGCATGTAATCCTAATTGGATTCAAATTCCCGGCAGTCAGAAGTTAGCTGTGTCTATATACACTGAATGTATCACTAATAAATGCTATACCTGTAAGGTGCATGATATCTGTTCAGAGAATGATGTAATCGATTCCATATTTGCTGCAAGGAGGTCCATCTCATCTTCCATTTTCTTGAAATCACTTTTCATCTGCAAGAACAGTAAAACATCAAGATGTGAATTCAATGAATGAAGTATGACTGCCTCCAAATTGTGCTGCCATTCCTGGTCAGCTGATCTGGGATTAATTTATTTATTAATTTTTTCAGCTACTAACTGATACATTTTCACAATATGTATATTTGTAGATGCTTCTGATGTTACGCCCATTTTCAATGAGACAAGAAACAAATAGAAACACACACTATTACCTTCCTTATGGTGTCTGTGGCTGAGATAAATTTGTTATAATTCTCATATACGAGAGTCTGCATGTCTGAGTGGAGTGCTTGTGTATCTCGTATAATCTCTCCTTGTTGATCCATGACTTGCTCTAGTGAGCAATCCTGAAATGATTATTAAATACAAATCATCAATGTTTTTTTCAGTATACAGAAGACATACATGCAAGGGATCTGGAATACACTCAGTTGTTAGCAACTTAACTGGGTTCTAAATTTGCAAAGGATGAGCGCATATAGTTTGACTAGAAGGCTGCTGTTGGTAGAATACTTTAACATTTCCCTTCTAAGGTCTCCATTAAAAATATTAATATTTCAAATACTACTACTACTACTACTACTACTACTCTATGGTTTGGGCTGGAGTCTCAGGCAGATGAATTTTCTCTCTGGGCAAATTTGGTGAGAACTGAGGATATCTATTTTCAATTTCTCATGCCTTCAATTTTATTGGTCCAACATTTATCTAAATATTTTACATTTTAAATATTAAAGTAGCAATGGAATGATGAACTCCATGGAGCACAATCTTACTGCAGAAGCCAACAGCTGTTCAGATAATAAAGAAATTCCATTCTATTGAAATTTAAGGTCCATTATTGTCCACACAATAATCCAACAATAGTCCCTATCATGAATCAAATTAATCCACTCCACACCCTCAAATTACATTTCTTCAAGATCCATTTTAGTATTAACTTCCCAGCTACACATAGGTTCTCAGTAGTATACACTAATGAAGTTGCATTAAAAGTAATTTTACCTTCATTATTTGCTATGTACATATTCTCCACAAATGGTACAAGGTTCTTCCCAAGAATTAAAATATGAGTTGCAAGAAACCATCATGAAAGCCTGAAGACTTACTTAAAACTGTTCGTTATCAGGACTTTTTCTATCGTCTGTTCTTTTAAAATAACGACGTTTCGGAGGCTGGTTCTGTCTCAGTCTTCAAGTGAGAGGTACCTCCTCTGTTGGGTCCCTTAGATAGAACTAGTCTGTCATTGGTCCAGTGGAAAAAGTTCTAATAACGAATAATTTTAATCGTAAACTACTGTTGTCAAAACCCTTTAGAATTGAACTGAACACTTATATTATGATATATTGTTCAACTATTCTTCCCTCTAGATTTCTGAATGAAGCCTTCTAAGATGAATCTATGGAACTAAAAAGTGTCTGCAGTAACAATACTATTGTATGGATTTTCACCAGACTCTCAAGCCAAAGTTACATGATAGCCTAAACCCTCATGCCCCCTCCCCCTAAACTTTTCAATTTATAGCATCACACTTAAACAAATTTTGTGAGATGGGATAATATATACTGTGACTGACTACTAGTTACCAGTCAATACTTTGAGCTAAGATAACTCTGTGACTGCATACATGCTGGATAACCAGAATTTATCTTGCCAGTCAGGAATTTTATTTTTCCCTGCCACATTCATGGCAATTTTGGAGCCCACTCAACCTTATATTAAATTCGTTATCAGATAAGGGTATACTTTCCACAGTAGTAAAGGGGGCAGAACAGCTAAGCATTCACCTACCATCTGACAGGAATCTATGATTAACAGAGCTTTATTCTTTATTCCTAGTAACTTTATGGCAACAAATTACGCAACGCAGACAGCATCAAATATAAGCAGATTCGGAAAGATAATGGCTCTCCAGTCCGCATGCCTTTTGCATTGGGACAAGGGAATACCTTTATCTTTTCAGTCAACAAATATAACCTCAAAACTTAGTATGAAATTATTACTGAACCCAACCATTAACTTATCATGTTATAATTCTTGCAATATTTAATTCTTGTATCTGTTTACAGGTACTTATCACATGAAGTTAAGTAGCTGTGGTACCCAATATGTGTGGAAGATATAGTGCATACCTCATTTATTTTCATTTACATTCATACACTGAAAGTAAGAAAATAAGTCGAACACCAACAGATATATCAAGGATTCGAATCTGTAACCCTTGGACCACATAGGCATGGGGTTCGAACCAGAGAGCCGTAGAGCAACCCGTGGCACCAACTACAACATACCGATTGCACAGGGCTCACACATATAAGGTTATAAAAATAAGAAATGGGAAATGTAAAGTGTGGCAGATTTCTTTACTACACACAATCATGCATATAGCACTTTCGCGGTCCAATAACCTATACTGGGGGCCGATTCTGTTATGTATATTGCACATGTAATAAAACGTTGCTTTGTACCTTCAGTAGCTTATGTAAATACATATCAGGATTAAAATGTTGGCCATTAATGTCATACGGACTCGATGTCGATTCACCCATTTTCTTGAAACAAATTTATATACACTGCTTGTTAATCCATCAACTGTGTGTATATAACCCACAGTATTGCAATTGTATCGCATACAATAAATTAATACCACGTAATGTTAGGTTGTGCTGTTGCTAAATCGTACTTTAAATCCCATTACAATACATCTACATACTCTACGTAAATTATTACTCGAAACTGCTAATTTTACACCAGTTTCCTACAGCACCAAACACATTAATTTCCTCTTCCTGTACCATAGATATACGCGTACATTAATACCAACATCGTCTACAGCACTGAAAGAAAAGTTCACTCTTGCGAGCACCAAATTTCATTTCAAAGTTCTTTAGGATTCGTGGCATTAGACCTCTTTAGTTAAAATTAGCAAAGAGCATCTCATTCTAGCATGCAGCAGAGCGTTTTTTCACGTACTTACCGATAACATAGAAGTCGCATTGAGAAGGCGGTAGTCGTCGTTTAAATGGTAAGGGAAACATAGTACGCGCACTTCATGGTGCCTTAGCACATGAGGACAGTATCAATTCCTGTCCTGATGCAGATAATAATCACTGCCTGTTTACCCACCTAAACCATATGAATCATGCAGTTAATTTAAAATTTAAGAAGAAACCTCACAGAAACAATCACCATCATTAAAATTAATTTGTTAATGCTGTGGAAATATAGTTTATTCTTAGATCATACACAACCCACTCATGTCAGTAGATAAAATAATTTTGTTTAAATGACAAGTGTTTTTGTTTTAAAGCATCAATGTAGGAGATTAAGATTTACAGCTGTATAAGACATAAAATGTTTTATCTTTACATTTTTACACCAGTTATAAGTCTGAACTGCATTGAGGAAGCATTTCCTGAATTAAACTGCTTTTCAAAAACATGCCCATAGTTTTACTTATAAGCTACACATATTTGTCAGCATTTCAATTCTGAATACAGCTTCTGTATTAATTAATGCAAATTTGTGACTATGAATATTACTCAATTATCAAAATATCAGCAGTCTAGCAAGTTACAAAATATTACATTCCCATCGAGAGGTGACTATTTTGCTACTTGTGCTGCACGCAAGTGAAAACCATGATTAAAATCAACTTGAATTCCAACCACCCAACTGTGTTATCAGGTAAACTATCCACTTTGGAATCTACAACTTCAGCCCAATAGCCTGCCATCATTTCACACTCCACCAAAACTCAATATCTACTGTATACTAAATGTACTTCATTATGCCAGTCAACAGTATCTTCATCTACAGAAACCACTACTGATTTATAACACTTTCAACTGAAAAGGTGTCTTACATACCAAATTCCAATACAGTATGCAATTGTTAGAAGTTGATACACCATTAAATAATTAACACACTAAGAAAAACTAAATATTTTGAACACATTACTGAACTCATCCACATGACAAGCAGCACAAAATATTTTGCTGACAAAAGCTCCCACTCTTAGCAACCCTCTTTTCCTAAGATTGTAGAGTCATACATGTAGTTGGTAACCTAAAGGTACCAACGTAAAGATGACTGCTTAAAATCAGTTACTCAACCACTGTAAAATGGAACCATAGTGGTTAAAAATTGCTGGACTGCTTGACTCTAGAAGCCAGGTACCAAGCTGCCAATTATGTAAATGTCAAAACTTCCCTAAATTTTACCAGAGATAATGTGTTATATTTTATATATTTTCCAAATTCAAAATTTTTAAGATGTCCACAAACTTCCATCAGTGGCAGCATTGAGAACTGAATTTACAATGGTAGTAATTTGATTTATTCACTGATGCAAGTGGTTTGTCAGAAATGAAGTATAAAGGTATTGTCATAAATTCAATACATTCTTGTACATTTTGATTACACAAATTAATTTTGGAAAATGAAAGTTAAAATGGAAAAGGATTAGGTTTTATTTTAAAAACAATGAAGTAACAATTTATTACATTCTTCTATAATGAAATATTGCATCATTAGATACTACCAATCTATACCAACATACATGAATAATTTGAAAGATGTTAAACAGGGAATTAGTTTCCAAGACTTACAGATGTGACACACAGAAATGTTTGGACCTTCATAGACATTAGAGGTCAGGACATTAAACAACCTGTAATTGAAACTAAATTGCACCATATGACAACAAGAAAAAAACAAAGCCATAAACATTTTGTACCATACATTTTAAAAGGCAACATTCTAAGGCCAATATCCAAATCTTTTAAATACCTCATGAAAACTGCTCTGAATTAATAATGCTGATACCATTCTATCAGCTTCACTTCAGTCATTACTTTCTTATAAAAAATACACATTGTACATTAAAAAAGTTAAAAGTACTATGATATTTACATTTTCTGAGGTTATGAAAGTACACCAACAACAATGTAAGAAAATGTCACAGAAAAAACTAAAAATTATGTGACACACAAAAGTGGCATGTAGATAGATATGTGTGTGTGCACAATTACTGCATCTGAAACAAAAAATAAACATAAGGCTACTACAGACCAAAACACCTTATAATGGTATGATTGACCCTTAAATATTATTATTCTTTAACTGATTGTTATATTTGTTCAGTAGCTTGGCCAAAGTGCATTAACTGTAACTAGCTTTATTTTAATGGTGAAAGTAATGGAATATCTTCTGAAATCTATGCCAAGGATTGGTACCTGCTATGTGCAAACACTGCACCAGCTTCACATTCCCTATTCACTCAGCTGTGGCAGTAGCATTACAGAAGACAAAATGTTTCCCATTGGCTCAAACACATTTACCCACCACTTCTAAATAGTCTGGCCCACATGATGCAGCTGTTCTCAGGATACACGGAACACTTCAAGGTGAATGATTTTTCTGAGTTGCGTGTGCGTACTTGTTTGACAGATTTTAAACGCCCCTATACTGAGTGAAGATACCAGTTACAGAAATGAAGCATGACTATTGGATCACATGGCTCCAAACAGTTCAAAAACTATGGTTATGTAAGGCAATAGCTTAAAAAAATTTGTAGTAGTTCTTGCAGTCTCTTCTGATACTCCTATTTCTTGCATAAGGCACTTATGAGACAAATGTTCAAGCTGGGCTCTGGTATCATGCAACTTCTTGTCTGTTTACATGTGACGATGTTCTGGTTCCTTATCTACGATCATCCCAGCTGTTCTTACAATGGCATGATTCTGAACAGTGCTTCAGTAAATATCTCAAACCATGGGAAACTTTCTTTTGAATTTCCTGTCTCTTCACAATGCAGCTATACTTAACATAAGATTGATATAAAACACTTAATAATCTACTGTAAACTTACCAACACCATACACTAAGAGAATCTTGCACAACTTGAGTCACATGAATATTTTCACTTCCTCACACACTGCCACTAACCAATCAGAATAATCTTTCACTTATTGTCACAGCTGACAAAACAGAAAAGATGACAAATGATGCAATAATTATGCACAGCTGAAAGCCAGGTATAGCAACAACAAATCTTGTAACATCTGTCTGGGTAAGTCAGATTTTCCAGCTACAAAATAAACCAAAGCTGGACAGCACAGTTTACCTGCTTGCTGCAGCAATAGCAATGCTTATAAATTTGTAAATTTTAATATTAACAGCTGATAACAGTTGAACTGATGCAGGTACCTATGTGAAATTAAGTATGGAAATAAAGTCATACACATCCACATATTTCTTTTAAACCTTTGGTTTTTGTGCACATTAAAAATTATGAGCATGGTATGGAAGAAATTTTTTACATAACATCTAATAAACTCCCAACTAATAAGAATAAAGTAGCTGGTTGCAACATACATACCTTCTGTATTCTTTATTTCTTTCTTCGACATGCACGTATCTGACGCTCTGTTGTTGCGAGTGGGCTCACTTCTTTCTTTGTGGACTGACTCCCACCCCTGGAAGTACATATACAAAATAATCTGGTCCAATTTGAGCTCCTAATTCAACAGTTTGCAACTTTGCACCACTCCATCATTCATGATGTAGATCTATAGCAAATTTCCATTGTAACAGGCAAAATTACCATACACCTGAGCATCACAAATGGAGGTGAACAGATAAATGATCCATGCAATGTAGGTCTTAGAACAAGATGAAAGCAAGCAATCAGCTTCAAGCACCAAAATTTTATTCCTGCAGAAAAGATGACTCAGACCAACTGAAGAGAGGCCCAACAGCAATTCTAAATGTGATTCTGAGGAAAATGTTCATGTCAAGAAATCAAGCTTTAAATCTCCATTTCTAGCCAGCCACCTTACTGACTGAGCTATTGCAGCTCATGATTTTAGTTCTAGTTTATTAAACAAGACTATCAGTAGTAACTAACTATAAAGAATCAGACAGGATTAATGAACTGGGATGGACACGGAAGCAGATGTGGTCCAATTTCAGGAACTATCCCAGCAGTTGCCTTGAGAAACACCACAAACTGTCAGGATAACTAATCTCTGGGCTAAGATTTAAACATGGGACCTCCAAAAACACTAAGCAACTGTTAATCACTGACCACAATGTTCAGTAAACCGTTACATAATAAACACAGCCTATAACATGAACTTTATTATATCAAGACAATAAATGTCCATTTCTTAACATTACATATATAGAAAACGTAAATGAGGACATTCTTTTCAGCAACTTTTCACAAATGATTTAAAACTTGTTCCATGACTTCCAACATCAACTTAACTTGCAGTTTTGCTTCCAAAGCTATTTACTATAAATAGCTTTGGAAGCAGCTACTATATCTGCTCTGGAAATACACTGTTAATACACCCTCTGTGAAGATGGAGAACTTCTGGGTTATTGTGCTATGTAGTCTGGTAAAGATTTATTGATATTTCAGAAGTGTTTGCCATCTCCTTCATCAGGACAATAAATGCACAGTTTGCTCATCACCCCAATGATGGAGGCAGCAAGTACCAATGAATACCAGTAACATTCCAGATAACAACTCAGAAGACAGCCAACTTCATACCTGCTGTCATGAGAAACTGGAATCTCAGACTGCTGTGGATAAGATGGTTTACTAGACGAGTCAAAATAGCTTAAAGTGACACATTTAGTACAACTACACTTTGCGGAATTTTTTCTCAAATCACCGAACTAATTTTAGGCAGGTATTTTAAGTCAAACAGTATGCTTATGGGTTATCAGGAATTCAGATCAAATAGTAGTTGAATATGGGACCTTGTTAGCTGGTGGAAAGTACTTTCATGTCTCATTTCCTAATTTCAGTATTTCTCTAGAAGTGATACAGAAGGTCTGCCTCCTAACAGTCCCGTAACTGAAGAAAAAAGATGGGTAGTCAATCACTTACCTTCTTGGTGGAGTGGGTAATTTTGCCTTTGACAATGGACTTGATATTACCCTAGTTTTCTTCTTTCTTGTTTCAGTAACAGATGATTCAGTTTCTTCTTCTTCTTGAAAGAGAGGACAGAGTTCAAATTAATAATCCACATTTTTAATTTGGATGAAGAACTTTCCCTAAAATTACCTCCAAAACAGACCCTCTATCTCATCCTCGAAATACACAGGGAAAACATAAATGATCATTACTGTTTCACACACTAATTTAACAAAAACTAAACAGACTACAGAAACAAAACTTTAATTTGAGAGCCGTTTAATGAATTTCAAGATAAGGCTGAATCTGGAAAAGGAGGCGTTCAGGCCAGTCAGGTATCAGAAAAGAAACAAAAGTGCCCAGCAGTCGCTTCTGAGAAAACACCTTGGCCCACATCCCTACAAAATTTAAAAATTTACAGAACACTATGCCAAATGACAGAGTGCCACGTTTTGAATTTTGCTGTGACATGATGAACCATCTTGGTGCAGATTGAACATGTATGTCCAAAATGCTTTCTAAGGTTCAGTTGTCACTTTAATGTCATGTGAACAACTATGATCCCAGTGGTCATCAAGTTACATCACTTCTCCTGCATGCTAAATATTTTTGTAGCATGTTTTCCAACAGTGTAATGCCATTCAGTGTTTGTTAAATAAAGATTTGGAACCATTCAAATGTCTTCTATTCACCCTTCACAAGTACAGTATTTCCTCATGTATAAATGTTTTTAAATTATTATTTCTTAAAAACAAACTGTGTAATACACACACATTTAAAGGGGGGAAGTGGATTCTTTCTGCACACAGCAGAACATTGCTATCAGATACAATTTCAAAGCTAATATTTATGTATTTGCTCTCAAACAAAAGGCCATCCATCATCTGATTCAGTTTTATTACAAAATATCACCTGCAACAACAAATGCTAACTCTACCCACCTTATCTTCAGACATCTTGTACTATAGGACAGCAAAAGAAATTGTGTCAGATTGTAAATTTAAATAAAAGCTTTAGTATTCATATAATGGTGTATATACATCTATGAACATACTTGATGGCACATATTCTCCATAGTTTCACAACACATTCAAACAATAAAAGCCCTGAGTTGCATTAATGATGGTTTTCTTGTAAATTTTTTTGTAAGGTAATCAAAAAGGAAGAAGTTGCAGGGTTTTATGTCCAAGCTATTGGGGGGGGGGGGGGGGAGTGAGAGAGAGTAAAGCTGTCCCACTATATGCAAATGCAGGCACTTGGGGGGAGAGGAAGCACAGCTCCTACTCATTCTTCAGATGGGGGTGAGTGGTCAGCATTACGCCCGGTCGCACTTTACCCCCAGAAAAGGACCTCAGTACCCAATGGATAGGAGGCTGGGTGGGCCCCACAACCAGTCTTGACACAGAAGCTAGAGGGAAAAATCCTCCATCCCCATTGAGGATTAAACCCAGTCTGAGCTATGACAGCTCATCCAGACTATTTAGTGGCCACTGATATTTGGCTCACCATGGATGTGGACAAAAGTGGCCACCCAAAGGCCCAGACATAAATCCCTGTGACGTCTTCCTTTGAGGTTACCTTAAGGAAAAACTTGTGTTAACATAAATATATGTACCATTACATGAAAATTAAAGCTTTTATTTAACTTTCAATCAGGTATAATTTCATGTGCCACCCACATAATCCTTTTTTTATTTTCTTTCACCACCTGTATATCATTTATTTGAAGTGTGTTATAAATCAATACTTTATAATATTTTAATCAAAAAACAAGGGTGTGTTTTATACACAAGTAAATACAGTAATGCTTGGATGTTCAGTTACGAAACAGTAAGATTAACATTCTTAATTCCTTTAATCTTAAAATAATCCTCCAGAATTGTGGCAGTTATAGCCTACCATGCTGGAGAAAAATATTTGGAAACCATCTATTCACACTCCCCTGTTAGTCAGAGTTAACTTCACAAGCAGTTCTGACTTCCTGCCTTTGAAAATAAGATCACCTAATTGGCACAGAACCTAAGGAGTCATCAAGAGAAAAATTTGTACATTATACCAACAACCCAATTGTTGCAACACAAATTCTGTATTTACATTCCTTGTATTCTCTTGGGGACACTGGTTTCAAAATATAATGCAAGAGACAAAGTTATATGATCATACAAAACAATAGATAACTTATAATTTTGTATACTGTAATCTTTGTTTTCATACAGCAGTCTACAAGACAACAAACTGTGATCTTCATCACAAGCATTTACTGAATTTTAATATCTTCTCTATTTCTTTGTGAATGGAACTTTTATTTACAATTATTTCCAAATATTGAACTTTTCCACACTTTCCAAGGATTCATTAGTTACAAAACTGATCACAAGTTTTCTTTGAACAAATTTTAATATGATTAATTAGTTCCAGGTGCATACTAAATTCAATGAGAAATCTGTATAATACTGCTCTTGTAACTCAATCATAATCTATAAATAAGTGTGCTGTTCTATTGTATGCCCAATTTTTCTTTGGTATCTGAAATATTTTATCAGCATTACGCTGAAATACAGACCAATAACATCCTCATACAAACTTGTAAGACTTACCTGATAACTTTGTGCCTCGCAATTTTCTTGTAGGTCTTGGAGATGGAGATTTAAATGGTTTGGTTTCTTGTTTTCCTCTTTCAACTGCAGATAATGGAGAACTATTGGCTGGTGGCTGCTTGCTAGTAGTTGAAAACAACTGGTTTTCCACTGGCACTGTACTAACATCTGGTGATGATGTTACTGCAGGTGTCACAGTCAATTTACCTCTAGTCTTTCTTGTAACTGGTGACTGAGGAATTTCAACTTTGGTAGTAACAATTGCTCCCCGTAGTCTTCTAGGAGGCGATGGTATAGTATCAACTATCACACTCGTACTTTCGTTTACTTTCAGGGGTGATGATAATTCAGAACCAGTGTTCACACTGCCATATAGTTTCCTTTTGCTTCTGGCAGGAAAGAACTCTTCCTTATCAGTATTGACATTAGCACCCAATTGCATTTTGGAAGGAAAAGGTGATTCCACTTCTACAGTGTCTGCGTTACATGATTTTTTCTTTAGAGATGAAATTTCAACAGCAGAAGTCAACTTTTTACCTCGGGTTCTCCTAGCAGGTGGAGAGGAGACCTGCACATCACTTGTATCTTCTTTTGCTTTTTCGAATGCTGTAGCAGATTCTGTTTTCGCTACATTTCGTCTTGACCTCAGTGTTTTGATTGTTTCAGGCGGAGAGGCTGGCAATTTAACTTCAGCAGTAGCCACACCTCTCTTCCTCCTTGTAACTCTAGCCACTGGTGTGGTTGGGCTACTGGGAACACTAGATTGTACTCTGTTTTGTGATCTGCCAGAGGCAAGAGACTTGTCAGAGGACCCGGCTAATATATCAACATGCCGTCCTGGTGAAGGGTCCTCAACATCTTCCACCTTCTCCTTTTGCCCTTGCTTCTTTGACAGTGGTTTTGGGGTTCCATCTGCTACTTCAGCTTTTAATGTACTATGTGGTTCATTTCTCTTACGTTTACTTCTTGCATTACTTGTCTACAATATGAAAGGAAAGATTACAAAATGTATTAAGATACCCAACTGGAAAACAAAACTACAAAAAAGTAAGGCTGTCCCCAGTTCACAGCTTGGTGCCATTTGGGGGGGGGGGGAAGAGGGGGAAAGCTCCTACTTGATCTTGGAACTAGATGGGGATAAGCGGATATAAGGGGATAGGACCCTTGGTATCCATTAGAAAGGAGGGTGTGTGAGCATGTGTCAGTCTGGATTAACAGGCAATAACGATTCCTTGTCCCCGCTGCAAACAGAATCTTGGTTCTTCAATCTGTAGTCAGTCTGACTGAGCTACCTTGGCAACATTAGTTACGTATGACACATTTAGCACCTAATTCTTGCATATTTATTATGACATTGCCACAAGAAAATGTGCTATTTGACTTAATATATTATGTTGGCACTTATCACAACCTTAACCTACTATGCATTACAAATCCTGGGAAAGGGAGAGGGCATGTTAAATGTGTTTCTAGAAATGTATGAGCATGCATTTCTATTTAAAATTCTTTCATACAACTACTAACATCACATCCATTCCCTCTTTCCATTTAATTAGGCATAAATTACAATTCCTATTATAAATTTTCAGAGAGACAGAAAACTAAGATGTGACATGTGAGTAAACATAGTAATACTATTTTGATGACAGAATTAAATTATAACTTACCTTTACTTCTTCAGGTGAATGGACATTCTTCTGCACAGCATTCATTTCTGTACCACTTTTGCCTGCTTCATTAATATCTGTTTTGATAAATTCTGGAGAGTGCTTGATGGGGGTTGCCATCCCAGATGCCTGTTTGCGACGTGTCCTTGTGGCCACAGAAGACACTTCCCCACTTACAGCAGAACTATCAAATTTTGGTTTACTTTCTGTCCATGATGAATCACCACCAAGTGTTACAGCTTTCCCAAGCTCATGAACATCAATATCTGTTAAGTAATCTGTAGCTGACGTCACACTTCTTGGAGTCTCCATAAGTTCCTTTACACCATGAACATCACTCAAATCATTCTTAGGAGACTTTTGGCTCTTAGGTATCTTCATTAGCTGCTTCACACCACGAACATCACTCAAATCATTCTTAGGAGACTTTTGGCTCTTAGGTGTCTTCATTAGCTGTTTCACACCACGAACATCACTCAGATCATTCTTAGGAGACTTTTGGCTCTTAGGTGTCTTCATTAACTGCTTCACACCACGAACATCACTCAGATCATTTATGGGATACTTTGGACTCCTTGGCGTTTTCATAAGTTGTCTCACACCACGAACATCGCTCAAATCATTCTTAGGAGACTTTGGAGTCTTCATAAGCTGTTTCACACCAGAAACATCTTTCAGATCATTTTTGGGAGTCTTTGGATGCCTTGGGACCTTTGAAAGGTGCTTAGCTATAAACATATCTGTCAAGTAATTTGTAGATTTTGGAGACCCTGATGCCTTTGTAAGTTCAATTCTTCTATGCACATCTGACGTATCATTTGTGGGAGATTTCGGACTGCTTTGTGTTTCAGGAAGTTGTTGCACACCACTAACATCTGAAAAATCATTTTTGCATGATTTTAAAATTCTAGAGTTATTTGAAAATTCTTGGACTCTACCAAGACTATTCTTTGGTGACATTTCCATAAGCTTCTGAAAATGTTGTCCATTCCTCACTACCTGTAACGTCGAACTCTTTCGTTTCCTACTTGAGGAAAGTGGCGACACAAATTTTTCTACAGAAATATGAGGAGTCTTTACAGAATCAAAATCAAAAGTTGTGTTAACGGAATCTGGAGTTGGTAACGTCTGGTTCTCATAAGACTCTGAAACTCGCTTCTTTGGTGAACTGCTCTTATAATCATATGAAAAGCCAGATTCTTGCAGCAACACACAATTCTGGGTGGTAACAGCATTCAAAGTGCTATCTGATCTGGGCAATCTGTGCATATGTTTCTCTGAAGATTTTGAAACTCCTGAGCCAGAAGATCCATGGCCTTCATCCAACACCAAAGCAACAGCATTTGGAGATGACTGCTTCAACATAGATAAGTCTGATACAGGTATCACTTCCTCATGATCTTGCCCAGCAGGAGACCTTAAAAATGTTCTCACAGAAGTACAATTTTGATCTGTAGCCTTTGGAAACAAAATGGCGCTATTTGCATTCCTTTTTTTTCTTGTTGAGGAGTTTCCAGTACCTCCAACCTCAGGAGATTGCATGACAACTCTTGAACCTCTCAATTTTCCTGCTGCAGCAGCTCGTTCAGATGCAGGCGAGCTTGTAAAACCAGACTTTCCTTTATCTCCAGTCCTTGGTGATGATCTTGAATCTGATTCATAAGACTCTGGTGAATGAATACCTACTGAACTTCTTGACTTCCTTACTGAAGCAGTTAACTTAGAAGCAGGTGTACCTTGAGATACAGATACACCTTTATCTCCAGTCTCTGGAGGTGATATTGAAGTTGACTCAACAGACTTTGGAGACTGCATGGCAATTAATGAACTCCTTGAATTCCATCCTGAAGTGGTTTGTTTAGGACTAGGAGTGCTTGAAGTAACTGATCTCGCTTTCTCTCCCATTTCTGGTGACTTTGTTGTGCCAGAACAGTGAGACCCATAATTAGGAGTTTGCTTCACAGACAAAATCCCTGATTTCCTTGCAGATAATGTTTTGTTTGTTAGATCATTGGTTTCAGGAGTGCTTAGACTTATACATCTGGACCTTCTGCCTGCATGAGGAGTGCCAAGATTAGACTGATGAGTCTCAGCATCTTTTACATCTTCACTGTCAGAAGCTGATTTAGACCGCTGAGTTTTCTTCAAGCGTTTCCCAAAGGGTGAATGATGGACACTATGTTTAGGAGTTTTCTTGCCTGAGCTGAAACCAATTTCTGATCTTGAAGAGTCAGGTGTAAGATGAGATGCAGATATACCACTCAATTCTCTTTCTGCAGCTGGAGTATGTCCATTATCACAAGTAATGGATGCAATCTTCTGTTTACTAGATACATTCACTGGAGAACTGAAAAGTTCAGCAACACCAGATATGTTAACAGTTTCTTCAAGTTTAGGTGAAACAGCCTGCTCTAATTTCAGTATGCGGCTTCTACGACTTTTCTGAGATGATCTGAGTGGGCTCTCTTTGATCTTTTCACCAAATGATACATCCAGATCAAGAGTGTTGGAACCAAAGTTGAAATCTGTTGGAATTTCCTGCAAAGCAGACACAACACTTGATTCGAACAATGTACTGTTTTGGGTGAACAGAAAACTGTACCTAAACTTGTAAAATCCAGAGGACATTTTTTAACCACTGTTAGTGGTGTTTCTAGAGATATGTAATGCTCATTAAAATGAATATACAGGTAGCCCTCGATTTGCGCCAGTTCAGAATAATGCCAATTTTGAAACCAGCAAGTCAATAAGTGAAAAAAATATATTTTACTATTATTTATAACGTTCTACAATGTACCTCTTACTGATTTATATACTAAATCGTAATTCTTACATCGCTGGTTTTGAATAAAAATTATAAATACAGTCATCTCTGCAATTACGTATGTTTCGTTAACGAGAATTCGCTCCAATGAGATCTATGAATCGGTAAAAGCTGTTTGTGAAATGCAAACTTTTGCATATGCGAGTTTGCTCTAATGCAATTTCATTCCTGGTGCTTTAAACTTTCAAAGGGCTAATTTAATCTCTGCGGGGGTACCGGGTTTATTTATACTACGCGATTTTCTATAGGTCGGCATCTTACACGAATGCAACTATCGCATAACAGCAGAGATGACTGTACACATCAATCACATGAAAGAATCGCAGTCAATCGCGGGGACCAACGAATTGCTGATTATAAGTGTATAAAATATATTTTTTAAATTCTCTTTATTTTATTTACGTTATTTCAGAGCTTTAAATGTAATGCCATTATATTACTAGTCAATGTTTGGGTGCTGGCAACGCATGGAATTGACTTCCCATTGATTTACATTATAAAAGAGTTTCAATTTACGCCGGTTCGTCCAGGAACGCATCCCCGGTGTAAATCGAGGGCTACCTGTACCTGCAAGTAAAAAGTATCTGTACTAAATTTCATACAGCAACCTACATGGACTTATTTATTGTAATATAATTATATGGTGTACATGTAATATAAATTACTCAATAAATATGCTTCTCAATATTTTGTGCCTTCTTACAGTTATGTAAATATGAAGGGCAATGAAAAGAAATTGCCGAAAAATTTGAAATAAAGCGACAATTTCCACAATCTTTAAGACAATGATAATAGCAAACATATACAAATATTGCCACCAGCAGAAAGCAGATATTACTTCAATTATAAACAGACTCACTAATTAGTACTTATGTCAATCACAAATAGAAATTAATTTTTGACTGCCAGGAATGGTTAAATTGCACTTGGAGGAATGTTGATAATATACTTATTTATGAAAAACTATCACTGAATATTTCCAGAGGTCACAAATGATCAGACAGAACATACATTTTGCAAATGTTATTCAAGATATGTGTCCATTATTTAAACTATGACCTTGTACATAGGCATAGGAAAAACAAAATAATAATAATAATAATAAAAATAATAAAAAAGCTCCAGTCCATAGTCAGACATTATACTGACTGAGCTATCCAGTTCCCAATGAAGATCTACCTTTGTTAAACTGTTCTCTGTATCAACTTCTCAGAGTACAATTTTTTTAAAGAACAGTATAACTTTTAAATATTTCTTTCACTTCTTTAAATTAAAAACTTCATATGGGTTGGACTTCAAATTTCTGTCCCTAAATTATCTTGATTCTATATTCCACAGAAATGGAAAACTGTTATACCTCCACTAACTTCCACCAGACATTTTGAGAGAGAAAAAATATGTGCAACTGCCCAGTCACAACAGAAAACCTAAGTAAAAACTGCTTACTATACACTCATATAATGTCCCAATATAAAAAACTTAACTAAAAGAAGTGTACGTCCACATGTTCTGCAAAATGCACAAGTCACAGTCTTGAAGTTACTCAAGACAAAATTTTTGGTTTGTAAAAATCAGTTTTGTAGTTCAAATCCTCAATTAAATTGCGTAAACCAAGTTTGCACAGGTAAGATGATGCATGTGGATAGCCCATAAGAGGAAGACTAAGAAGATGACAGAAAATTTTAAGTCCAGTACAGACAGTGAGTGTCTGAATCTGTGGGAACAAAATTGAAATGTTATGCCTACAAACCAATGAATAAAAATAGTACACATGATGTAATTTCTTACCATAGAGTATACATGATTTGGTGATGCTATTTTATCATTACTTACTGACTGCAAGTTTTCTGATGTTTTCCTGGCAGCCTTACGTACTGCACTTCCAGATTTTGCTGCTGTGGTATGTATCCCACTCTTCCTTTCCACTGTGTCAAGTCAACAGAACAGGTTCATGTCACAAATCAATTATTACGTATACAACACATCTACTTCCCACAATTCAGTTGCTTTTAATATATACTATAAATACATTAACCCATATATGTATATCATTATTTACCTTTTAATGTGTCTTCCACTGGTTGAGGGAAACTGGAAACAAACTGTGGAGTCTTTGGACGTGAAACTTTCCCATGACACACTAGGAGGGCAGCCATCTTCTTTTTATCAGGTGTTTTTGGGCTCTCTAATTTCAACTTTTTAGCAGCTCTTTCTGCTGAACGAAGTCCAGATTCAAGTTTCCTTTTCTTTTCTTGATCTGATACAGTAAATGTTACCTTCTGTTCAGATTTTGTCTGCAGAATGACACATACAACATATTTTTTAATTGCAACATTATACCCTGATGAAATAACATGGCCAAGGTAGTCTGGATCTTATGAACTTTGTTAAATAATGACAAAAGGCTGTTTGTCATAAGGAAAGGTATAGAATTTATATATATATATATATATATATATTCCTCAACTGTAGGCCTGTTTTAGGAAATGTTCTGTAAAAACATGAAACAGTGATTATTACACAGAGCAAAGTTTTAACTACAAAATGTTTTCTTGACAACCCTGGTTCTCAAAATACCTTTTTCATGGACAATACTGTATTCTTCACTTGGAAGTTTCCACATGACTTCCTACTTTTCTGAGGTGTTCTAGCACTCGAGAGTTTGGGTACAGATTTCAAACGTGATGGAATTCGGCTTACTCTTGACACTGATGAGCCACCAACAGATTTCCAAGCCTTGGCATTTACTAGTGGTGCTTTTCTGCTGGTCACCAATGTCTGCACATTCAACCATTCATGAGAAAGTACAAAATGTGTACAAGTGCATTATTATTACAACCACAGTCAGCATAAAACTCCCATTTCAATACCATAGAACAGGAAAATTTATTGAAAAAGTGTATTGTACACATAATGCATGTTTCATAAACAACTTTCGTTACAATTTTTTTTTGCAATTCATTCATTATACACACAGAAAAACATTCAGATACTCAGGAAAGTACCTCAATTCCAAATTTAAGGAAAAACCATTTAGCAATTTTTCAGTTACTAGAAGTGGAGAGACTTACTTTCTTATTACATTCACAACAGATTCTGTGTGCAAGACTCACGCAATAAAATGCATAATTTGGAAACCAGTTCCTCCATTTTCATTAGTCTGCTGTCCACAACAGAAACATTAATGGTTTTACATAATTGTTTCACTTCAAAGTAACAAAATTAAAAGTTACCTGCCACGACCGTTTACCAGGCATCTTTACACCAATATCTGACACAGCTGTTTTCATGGCAGATTTACTGTACTCTTTCTTTGATGGCGTAGGATCTTTTTTCTTGTTAGAAGGCTGGTTCCTCAATTCTGCCACAGTTTTATCAGCAGGTGAGCTTACACTTGTAACAGTACCTGCTGCCTAAAAATTCCATAAAACAGGTTGAAACCCTAGCAGCCAAAAGGGAACATATCTCACAAGGTATATTATATGCTGGCATAATTCACTAACTGCGAGGAAAAATACAAGAACCATGGAAATGGTTTTAGTTACACACTGTGAAAACTTTGGACATTAATGCACTGAAGGCCACTGATCCAGATGTCCATCATCCCATTTCTAATGCTTGCATGCGTTATGCGAGATGGGGACAATGTCTGAAATGGCCTCTTGCCCTATTTAAGCTCCAATAGAAGGTGTAAC
The DNA here is from genome assembly GCF_977971745.1 of Zootermopsis nevadensis. NCBI lineage: Eukaryota > Metazoa > Arthropoda > Insecta > Blattodea > Termopsidae > Zootermopsis > Zootermopsis nevadensis. The sequence continues at coordinate 13,222,715 of NW_028259149.1, read as the reverse complement.
GAACAAGGATAGCAAAAATTGTAGTACTGCTGATAATCTGTAAATAATGCCTGAATATTTCTCCAGAACTTGAGAGACCAAAATGAAACTACATCAAATTATCAAAGAAAATAGAGCATACCCAACATACGGAACCCCAAATAAGACTGAGAATAGTAAGCAAATTGATCAGGGATCTGGCAAGGAACTGGGAACTTGCAAAACTCAAGAGTCCATGCCCAAATGGTAGGGGAGAGGGAGAAAACTCAAACAATGATCACCAACCCTACAAAGAGTACAAATGACACAGTACCTCTGCTTCAGACATGCTGCATAATGATAAAACTGTATGTAAGTGTGAGTGCTAAGTTTCCTGAACAGCATCTCCCCACACTGAAATACAGTGCAATGTTCACATATCAAATTCTTTTGTATGCTAACATAAAGGAGTAAAAACATTGCCGTCTCACCATAGGACTTCTCTGTTTCAATTGAGGAATCAACGAAAAGGTCAAGGCTACTACAGTTCCAATGCCTACAGTTTCTTGACTTGGTGTTCTATTACCTGCCACTACCTTAGTTACAACCTAAACTAGAAAGGAAATGTCCAGTAAAGACGGAAATTATACACATCTAACAGATGATATATTGTAACCAAATAATTCGATCACAATAGTGTTTCACTTGGCAACACACTAAAATACAGGCAAATATCAAGTCACAGAAAATAATGTATCATTATTAAGTTGTGTGTATGCACGCATTTAAAATCCCTTCATACATGGATATGTTTTCCATTTATATATATAATATGTATTACAGTTCAAAAAAGAATTAGCAGTGTAACAAGTTAGGGACAATAATAAACAACAAATGGACACATTAATACTACAACTGTCCGTTCTGAAAAAGCTGTGTATGACAAACTGAAAATTATCAAGGCAGCTATAGTGCAATAAAGACTAAAGGAATCTCACTATTATTACCACACTTCTAATGTGTTGAAACACTTTTGAAGTCGAACTGTCACAGCATGCTGGTTGAGACACACACAGATTACTTATGGATCATATGTAAAACTGACCATCTTTGGTTTCAACAATATGCACTAGTACCTTCTTCTCTGTCTGTGGTCTTCTTTGTGGACTAACAATAGCAACAAGACGTTTAGATGCACTTTGTCCATTTGAGGCCATTAAGGCAGGAGACAATTTTATCTTCTTATCTGAAAAACAGAAATAAGACATCAATAAAATATTCTCGGGCAATCAGCCGCGTTAACTGTCACATGAGAACCATGGATTGGTTCCCGAAACATTGCTTTACTACGGTAACCAGTTAACGCGGTTGATTGCACGAGAAGATTTTATTGATTGTACTCGCCGGGAAAGTCTCAAATCCGATAGACATAAGACAAGTTAAACTAAAAATTGAAATGAAGCAATAACATACATTTTGCAAACAAAGGAAACAAATCTAATAAATAATCACAGCAGATTTGAACTGTAATGCTTATAATCCAAGCTCTCATTTCTATTTTTCTAGATAATCCACAATGTGTTACAGTAATGATCAGCATTACAATGAACTTTACAATCTTCACTCTTCATACGCACTAGCAAACCATCTTATGACATTTATCCTAACTACAAAACAATAAACAAATCAGCATAGGGAATTACAGATGTCAGGAACACCTTACTTCATGTTGAACATGTATTTAGCACAGAGAAAAGAAGTTTGAAAGATGAAACAACAGAAATATGTTATGCATTAATTTTAAGAATGCTCCATATACATCATAAAAAGGTTCATAGAAAATAGATAACCAAGTGCTCAGAGAAGAGTAATAACACATATGAGGGGAAAAAGTTTCTTTCAAATTTCAAGACAATCTTTCAATTCAAAACCCATTCAATCAAAATAAACATAGTATTACCTGTTACAGACCGTCTACTAAAAGGTTGGCTGCCTAGGGTACTTTGTAATGCAGACATAGGCATGCCAACCATTCCAGTACTTCCACGCAATGGGGACATCGAAAGAGGCTTAGCATTCTTTGTGTTAGTAGGCAAGTAATATTGAGACCCTGGGAGGTATTCCCATCGAAAAGACCTGTAAAAAATTGCTATTTTATATTCAAGCAAAATTAGTCTCAAATTGCTTTAAAATGCAGTTTCACACTGCAGTATTAAAGTCCTTTATAATAATGACAGAAAATTGTACAGATTTACCATAAGAACAAACAGTTATATACATACACCACTTCTGATGCCTATTGTTTTTTTTATATAGTTAGGACATGCATTTACTTATTATGTAGTTGTAGTAGACAATTTGAAGCAGACTCTTCGTCTCATATTTAAACAATGTTTACAGTATATAATTTCAATTATAAATCCTATTTCTGTAATAACTTAAGTCTAATTTACGTACTTTACATAATATGTATGCTCCATCTAACAAACATAAATAAGTCAAACTTTGCAAACCATTTGGCAAAAGATCGTTTCCTAGAGGCTCAACTACAGTAAATCGCACGATAACAAAATTTTGTAAATTGACAAATTAAACTCACACTAACAAAATTCTTAAAGCTCCATGGCACATCAGACATGTGCCACATTACATACCGGACAAATTAAGAAAGCTGAGAATGTCTATAAAATGCACGGTTTCTAACACATATTGCCAACAGATATACTCTATTCTGAAACACCACTTGTATTTCAGGCACTGTGTTTACTTGGGAAAGGTTAAAACATTCTAAATAAACATATTAACAAATATCTCATATCTGAACAATTTTTCTGAACTGGGAAAGGGCATTACTATGATATGTTGAAATTTTGTTATACCAACATTCATTATCATGAACCATTTTACCACTAGAATATATGATACTCTGCTAAGAAATAATATTTCAAACATTTCGATATACTGGCATTCATTACACCAAAATTTCACTCAAACAGTTATACCGTTGCAAAATTTTTCAAAGAGCTCCTTACCTTTCACCGGTAGTTATCATATCACCATGTTCTAGATAGTGCTCATTTTCACGAATTGACACATTATTAACTTTAGTGGGATTGATACTGCTTAAATTCTTCAGTACTGCCTGTAAGAAAAAGAAAGAGAAAATTGGTTTGCTAGTAAAGTTACTTAACAGGTATGGTACTACAAATGTGTAAATTACAGATTAAAACTCTGTTTTCATATAGAAATATATTATTGTAACTTTTGCTGATGATGATGTTAAATAATGCCAAAACTGAGCTGTTTCATGACACTGGCATGACTTCATGCTAAGCACACATGGTTGTGTTTAATGTTAACCGCCATCTCTAACACACTATATGGCCTACAACACGAAAATCAAAACATGTTCACTGTGCATAAACTTGACTGGATTTAATTTGTAACAATCAAAAGGTTCAACACACATCTTCCACCAAAAAGGCCTGCCTGGTTAGGGGGAATCTAAATTCCCAAGTTTCCCAAGGAAAGGTTGAATACAGGAAAAGTCAGTTACGAATGCAGGGGGACCAATAACTTTTGCTCATTATAAATATTATTTGTTTTCTATGGGAACTTACATCTTCTTTCTGTAATACTGAGTCTACTGTCATCATCTGTAGGTACCCAAAAATGTTTCCAGATCATCATCAACGTAAACAAAATCTTCAATACTTGTAACATGTTCATTATTTCAGCCACTTATAAAAACAGGGTCACTTTCAGTAATGGGTTTTAAAACAACCAAGCCACCCATTACTGCATCTGTAGTCCTTGTTCTAATTATGTTTAAAATTTTCTGTGTAAATCTTCAAATTAGAAAATGAGAACACCTTAAACCATTCCAATAATGCTTTGCCAATATAATAAAACCCACATTTTCCCATCTTTTGTTCATAGTGAGACAAAATTTGCTGATTGTTCTTCCTCAAAGATAAAACAGAAGATGATACTAAATTGAATCTTTACTCTGATACATATCTTCAACACATTCTAACCTCAATTGAATAAAAATTTACTTGGATATTATCCATCGTCTAGTAATAAAACGTAAAAAAACGTAAAACGACGTTTCGGAGATGAGGCTCTATCTCCGTCTTCAGGTTCCTACTCAGTTGGGCCCACTAGATAGAGCTAATCCCTATCTCCGGAGATAGGGATTAGCTCTATCTAGTGGGCCCAACTGAGTAGGAACCTGAAGACGGAGATAGAGCCTCATCTCCGAAACGTCGTTTTACGTTTTATTACTAGACGATGGATAATATCCAAGTAAATTTTTATTCAATTGACTCTTCACCATCGTCAAGAAGTTTTAGATTTGACATTCTAACCTGCAAATAACATCAACCATTTCAGACACAAAAAATCCCTTGTTTACAGACATGCTGGTCAATGAACAGCAAAATCTTTACTGATGAGTTACCAGCCAAAACAAAACCCAACATAACAGAACAGGCCAAAACTTACGTGTGCCGTATCATTAAGAAAACATGCAACTGAAAAGGTAGCAAAGAGCTATTCTTCTCCCCCAGAACCCAATTTACCTGTATATAAATTATGGTAAGAAATATAAAGTCATCATTATCACACTATAACTACAAACTCGTTATGTTATTATAACCGAGATTTATTGCATTTAAATCATTTCTTCAGTTTAAAAAATAACATGAACACGTAAAACCAAGTAGTACACGTTGTAAACAATGACAAAATGAGTGGGTAATTTTCTTACACTCCTTCAGTTCCAAGAGATATATCTATCTAGACTCTTAAATGAAACTACTTTACAACAATCATTTCCTCATGCAATTCCTTGATGCTCTTAGGTCTCTTACCGGTTGAAAATCTGATGTACAAATTTCACAGTGCACTTCAGAGACAGATTGCACATAAATTCTTATGTCATTGTCGTATCCTCTACCAACAGAGCAGGTTGGTGTTGTAACAGGATAGATCGATCCATCTCTGCCATTATGCTTTATAAAGATTAAATGTCCACGTGCTATCATTTTTTACAAGTGTGGATCACAACAATATGGTGATGACCAATACAACAGTAAGCTATAGGAAAAATAAAGTGATAATACATAACACGCCTCAAAAAAACAGTAGTCATGAAAAATAGAAAATGCGAGAACAGTACAATTTTACTACATGTAGTGATTTTGGCAAAGAAGATATACTATAAACAACATAAATGGGATTGACCTTCACATGAACATGTCAATAGACCAACAAAATTTATCAAGAAGTACTTAAAAATATTACAACCTTCTAAGAAATAAAGATTCTAACAAGCAACTTACAAACTAGACTAACCTAAAAGGCATGGGTATGCCAACTATGGCCAATTCTGAGATTTCTGTAACATGATTTTATTTATATTACAATTACAGATGGGTCGCTATAACATAGTTGTCATAGAACCTTCCTACAGAAGAAACCCGAGGGTTTTATGGCAACTAGATCTTGCAACAGTAAATAGTGCATGCTCCATTCTTGGATACTGCTTCTTAGTATAGTTTCAAGGAACAGATGTATGAGACTTCTTTGATGGTACCAGTACACAAAGTGATAACTGCAAACTAGATCTGACTATGTGATAATGAAATGACACAAGTAAACAAGACTACAGAATACTGATGGAAGGCAGATGATAAAATTTGTGAGTCACTACTTTTTGAAGTCAGCTTTATAAGAACTTTATATCATCTTCTGACCCATGACCTACATAGTATTAGCAGACAACATAACATCAGGAGAAAGGGAATGGATAGCTAAATTGGCCTCACAACTTCATTCCTGTAGAGTTCAACACCCTGAACATAAATGAACAAAACACGCCTTTCAAGATTCAATCACAACAAATAAAAATGAACAGTAAAAACATAAAACATAACCTAAAGCAATATAATTTTTGGTACCAAATCCAAAATTGTAATATGAACCTTGCTAACATAAGGAAAATGAGAACAAAATCTAAAGATATGATAACTTCAACTTTACCCTTTATGGTAACATGGCAACTAGTTTTAGCAATATGTCAACAAGTTGAATACAGAAGAAGGAGTTGTGGAGTTAAAGCTCAATACAATCCCTAATCTTGATACTACATGGAGGTATGGTAACTTCAACACCCTGAACCTACCAAGAATCAAAATTCCAGCAAACTGCCACACATTCAGTTAATTTACTAAGGTATCACTGCTCTTGAAATAAAGCATTATGTACTGAAACAGGATATTTAACACACACTGAAGTTCACCTAACTGCAGAACCTATACTAGTTAACTCGTACTGTACACAAACGAATGGCCACAAATGATAATATCCAGCAGGGAGCACTCTCTGAAACGCATAACAAAGTAGTCCCAGTGTGAATAATGGGTAATTATAGCATCAGGAATAAGAAGAAATATGATTTGATACTCTCCTATAACTGAACACCATGTGAGACTAAACTACTACTACTACTACTACTAGAATTTATTTAATTGTCTGAACAAGTCACTTAATCACATTCATAATACTTTCAGTAAAGATACCCATAAATCAAGTGCGGATGCTGGAACAACTGAAAGCCAATACTGATGCTAGTCTCAGCTGAGAGCATCCTTAAACCACATATAAATAACAGTACTAATAAAAACTACTAAACCATGCTAAAAACATGGAATGGAAACCTCTTTAAGATTATCAAGGAAAGTGTTATAGTTGATTTACTATATAATCAAAGGAAATTTTCCCTTTGTTTACAGATGTGGTAAACCCTTCCAACATCAGCAACTTTTTGGTAACACAACTTGCATGTGTTTATCTGCTGTTCTTCAGTAGTGTGAAGTTTCACTACCGACAAGCAGCCAGAGAAAGTCTCTTACTAGTTACACTTAATGCTAAATATAAACAATCGTCATGAATTTGCTTCTGATATCACCAACTTCAAACAACATAAACACGTTTAATTTCCTCACACAAACAACCAACGCAACGCAACGCAACCCAAGCCAACACCAACTACAGATTCACACAAAATTCAAATTCATATATTCATCCGCAATAAAAAGTGCCGTGCATTTCTAATTCTCAACTCATACATACGAAACCCAAAAGATACATAACCCATCACTAGTAATTATATACAAACTTCACTTTATATTACATAATAATATGTATTAATTTGTAAAATTTCTGTAATTACATTAAAAATAAATCGGAGTAATACATTTTTCAAAATTGCGTCCGTCACTCTAAAGCATGATTGGTTCATACCATACCAATCTTCTACCCGGGAAGGAAAAAAAAGACTTCAAATAATTGGCGGGAGATGCTCTATAAATTCAAAATTTAACACATTACATGAACATTTATTTGTATTTCAACATTACGCTATTCAATGTTTGTTATTAGTGTGTGGTACTACAAGTTGCCGATTCTACCCACATAAGCAGCATCTTTGTGTCAGTGAATCTTACATTTGGGATAGCGTCAAATTATTCATGTAGCTGTCAATTCTTGAACATTGATACCAATAATATTAAAAATAACATTCACTAGTATAACATTAATAATAATACCGGTATTCACAATTTTAATCTAATTATATCCCTCTCAAAAGATTTACTCATACTGTATATTTTAATTACAGTAGAAGTGATGAACAAAATCTGAAATGGCAGAATGCTTTCACCGTGTAATGTTGGTATTAGTATTCGCAAGGCCACCATTTTGGCTTGTTAGTATAATCAGGAGGAGGAAGAGAGAAGTGTATGTGGTGGCTGACTGGTAAATAGTACAGGTAACCCTCGATTTACGCCGATCGAGAATAACACCGATTTTGAAACCAGGAAGTCAAAAAGTGAAAACAAGTGTAGTTTAGTATTATTTATAACGTTTTACAATGTATCTCCTACTGATTCTTATAATAAATCGTAATTCTTACATCCCTGATTTTGATTAAAAATTACACAGTTCATCCCTGCAATTACGTATGTTTGGTTAACACGAATTTGCTCCAATGAGATCGACGAATCGGTAAGATCTGTTTGTGAAATGCAAACTTTTCCATATGCGAGTTTGCTGTTATGCAATTTGATTCCTGGCACTGTAAACTTTCAAAGAACTAATTTAATTTCTGCGGAGGTATCTGGGCTATTTTTACTACACGATTTTCTATAGGTCGGCGTCTTAAGCCTTGTATCGACTGCGCGCGGCTGCCTCGCGCACCTGTTCGTGCGCGGCAAACTCGTTCGTTCGCTCATTGTGCTCGTGGTTACCAGCATCGAGCGCGGCAACCGTGTTCGGCTGTGATCGACGCTGTTCGTCAGTTCTCGCAAGATCACCATGAATACAGCACAGTGAAATCCCTTTGCCGCGGGACAAAGAACCGCTCAGATTTGGCGCGACGCGCGCCAAGTTCGAGCGCGGCATTGTTCGTTCTGCCACGCGTGGCAACATGGTATCGACTTTGCGAGGCAAAGCAACGAACATTGCCTCGCGAGGCAGCCGCGCGCAGTCGATACAAGGCTTTATATGAATGTCACTATCGCATAACAGCAGAGATGACTGTAAACATCAATCACATGAAAGAAACGTAATCAATTGCGGGGACTAACGAATTGCCGATTGTAAGTGTATAAAATATATTTCTTAAATTCTCTTTCTTTTATTTACGTTATTTCAGAGCTTTAAATGACCCCACTAAATGGTACCTGCACCTTGTCGTGGTGATGGGGCTTGAGTACCTCAGTGATCCCAAGAGCCATGCTGGCGGTAGCTTAGCTACTGGTAGGGCCTCCCTAGCCAGAATTGGTTGAGGGGGAGAAGTTAGACTAAGACAGGTACCCTGGTCCTCCAGGTTGGGGGTTGGTCGCAAGGCTAACGACCTTGCACCGTAAAAAGGAAGATGTTTCGAAACCTCAATCAAAGCCTCGGATAGAATGGACCTAACAATAGGACCGAATGGAAGAGGTGAATTGAGGAGGCCATGGACCGAACGCGGACCGGAGAGCCATAGAAGAAGAAGAAGAGCTTTAAATGAAATGCCATTATATTACTCGTCAATTTTTGGGTGCTGGAGACGCATGTTATTGAGTTGTCTTTGATTTACATTATAAAGGTGTTTCAATTACGCCGATTCCGTTTACACCGCTTCGTCCAGGAACGCATCCCGGGTGTAAATCAAGAGCTACCTGCATATATATTTCAGTTGCAGGTATGATCTGGACACATCACTTTAAAAATAGGTTAGGTTAATGTGTATGGATAAATGACATATTGTTGAAAGATATTATATTTTATTTGGATATGCATGAGATGTTAAAGCGATGTGTCCCGATAACCCACAAGTACCGTTACATAGTATTGTTTTATAAAGTGTGGGTATTGTATTTATAAAAGCAAGAAGAACTACCAAACACCAACTTTACGCTTATGTTTCAGTAATGGGGAAAACGGCGAAGGAAAAACACGGGAATGAGAGGCGCAGGCCTTACATCTATCCAAGAAATGCCCAAGCTCACGCTCAGAACTCGGGTACTTATCGGAACTACAGTTAGTCTTCCGGGAATGTACCAAGGTACAGTAAACTTTGCTAACATGTGCAACTGGTAAAATGAAATGTGGGTATATAGGAAAGTTGTTTGGCCTGTCCTCTCATAGCCTTTTGTGAAGGTGTAGGTGTACTCACATGTGCATAGTGTCAGTGTATTATTATTTTATTTAAATTACCTGAGTCTTTAACATTTAAATAGTATATTACAAGTGATTGCATATGCTCTGTATTGTTTCATGTTTTGTTTTTCTGTAATAAAATTGTAATTCAGCAGGCATATCCCATTTTCTGTTAACACACTTTGAGATCACAACACCTTCCTGCAATATATTCAGAAATCAAAGTTGGATGCAACAGGAAGTTAAAATCTGGTGCTAACTTGACACTGATAATAAAGATAGGATCCTTTCCCTTCCAGATTCATATGTATTGGCATTACTCAACATTTGGGAGCTTCCTAGTTTTATATAGGCAGGTGTACGATTATTCCTTGGTAATAATGTTATATATTTTCACACTATGCACTACACGGTACTTTAAATTTTACTATCACAAAGCTAACAGCTGGATTGAGTCATCATTTAAATGCCAAGAGTGAATTTATTGCAGTCTGTTGATCATACTTTTAATCCGAGTCTCTGAACAATTGCAGACTATTAAGAATTTCTAAGTAATCCATCCAGTAGCTATTCTTTTTTGTTACCATTTGTTATTATTCTTTGAAAAACTGGAATATATATGCTTTTATAATGGCACAAATTTTTTAACTCACTGTACCACAGGTTCAAAAATATATAACCTGTCCTCATAAACCAGGTCCCCCTCTACCAGCTGGCAGGTCTAACAAACTATGAACTGGTCAGTGTTCTGATACCTCATTTAATAATACAAGCATCTGTTTCTCTACTTCATATTATTTGGTAGTGCATTGATAAACACTCCTTGCTATTGAAACAGTCATATTACTGTCCTAACCCTTATGGATTTACAAGTGTGCCTGTGCTACTTAGGTGCTGACAGAGACACAAACAAAATTTAATTTAAAGGCTGGCTTATTTCAAGTAAACAACAGGACAGTCCTATAAGCTCATTGATATTTTAATTTTTTATTACAATATACACAGTCAACCATCAGCATCTCAGTGGGACATTATACCCTGATGAAATAACATCAGCACAAAAATCGCGTTTCATTACCATAAAACAAGAAACTTTATTGAAAAAGTGTATTGGGCCCATAATTCATGTTTCATAAACAAATTTTGTTACAATTTTTTTGCAATTCAGGAAAGCACCTCAATTCCAAATTTAAGGAAAAAACTACATATACTTATAAACACTGAATGTTTCTTAACACTGTAGCACATAAAAAACACCTTAAATTAATTACTTCAAAATTATTCATTTTTATAGAACCTGGGTCGAAGAATGCATACGTTGCGGATATCAACCCCAATTTCAATCTTATTATATCCAACTCCCTTGAAAACCTGTTGTGATACTTCCACCCACATTCCACAAGAAAGGATAACAACAAATTAACATTTATTATGTGTTGTGTTTACTCAGGTTATGTATGAAAAAGAAATCCCAACACTGGACTAAATAATACTGCTTAATTCTGCTGTTTATGAAATTCAATGACCCCTAAGTGTGAGTGCCAAATTACCTGAACAGCATCTCCCCACACTGAAATACAGTGCAATGTTCACATATCAAATTCTTTTGTATGCTAACATAAAGGAGTAAAAACATTGCTGTCTCACCATAGGACTTCTCTGTTTCAATTGAGGGATCAATGAAAAGGTCGAGACTACTACAGTGCCAATGCCTACAGTTTCTTGACTTGGTGTTCTATTACCTGCCACCAACCTAGTTACAACCTAAACTAGAAAGGAAATGTCCAGTAAAGACGGAAATTATACACATCTAACAGATGATATATTGTAACCAAATTATTCGATCACAATAGTGTTTCACTTGGCAACACACTAAAATACAGGCAAATATCAAGTCACAGAAAATAATGTATCATTATTAAGTTGTGTGTATGCACGCATTTAAAATCCCTTCATACATGGATATGTTTTCCATTTATATATATAATATGTATTACAGTTCAAAAAAGAATTAGCAGTGTAACAAGTTAGGGACAATAATAAACAACAAATGGACACATTAATACTACAACTGTCCGTTCTGAAAAAGCTGTGTATGACAAACTGAAAATTATCAAGGCAGCTATAGTGCAATAAAGACTAAAGGAATCTCACTATTATTACCACACTTCTAATGTGTTGAAACACTTTTGAAGTCAAACTGTCACAGCATGCTGGTTGAGACACACACAGATTACTTATGGATCATATGTAAAACTGACCATCTTTGGTTTCAACAATATGCACTAGTAAATTCTTCTCAGTCTGTGGTCTTCTTTGTGGACTAACAATAGCAACAAGACGTTTAGATGCACTTTGTCCATTTGAGGCCATTAAGGCAGGAGACAATTTTATCTTCTTATCTGAAAAACAGAAATAAGACATCAATAAAATATTCTCGGGCAATCAGCCGTGTTAACTGTCACATGAGAACCATGGATTGGTTCCCGAAACATCGGTTTACTAGCGTAACCAGTTAATGTGACTGATTGCACAAGAAGATTTAATTGATTGTACTCGCCGGGAAAGTCTCAAATCCGATATAAATAAGACAAGTTAAACTAAAAATTGAAATGAACCAATAACATACATTTTGCAAACAAAGGAAACAAATCTAATAAATAGTCACAGCAGATTTGAACTGTAATGCTTATAATCCAAGCACTCATTCCTATTTTACTAGATAATCCACAATGTGTTACAGTAATGATCAGCATTACAATGAACTTTACAATCTTCACTCTTCATACGCACTAGCAAACCATCTTATGACATTTATCCTAACAACAAAACAATAAACAAATTAGCATAGGGAATTACAGATGTCAGGAACACCTTACTTCATGTTGAACATGTATTTAGCACAGAGAAAAGAAGTTTGAAAGATAAAGCAATAGAAATATGTTATTCATTAATTTTAAGAATGCTGCATATACATCATAAAAAGGTTCATAGAAAATAGATAACCAAGTGCTCTGAGAAGAGTAATAACATATATGAGGGGGAAAAACTTCCTTCAAATTTCAAGACAATCTTTCAATTCAAAATCCATTCAATCAACATAAACATAGTATTACCTCTTGCAGACCGTCTACTAAAAGGTTGGCTGCCTAGGGTGCTTTGTAATGCAGACATAGGCATGCCAACCATTCCAGTACATCAATGCAATAGGGACATCGGAAGAGGCTTAGCATTCTTTGTGTTAATAGGCAAGTAATATTGAGACCCTGGGAGGTATTCCCATCGAAGAGACATGTAAAAAATTGGGTAAAAAGCTATTTTATATTCAAGCAAAATTAGTCTCAAACTGCTTTAAAATGCAGTTTCACACTGCAGTATTAAAGTCCTTTATAATGACAGAAAATTGTACAGATTTACCATAAGAACAAACAGTTATATACATACACCACTTCTGATGCCTATTGTTTTTTTATATAGTTAGGACATGCATTTACTTATTATGTAGTTGTAGTAGACAATTTGAAGCAGACTCTTCGTCTCATATTTAAACAATGTTTACAGTATATAATTTCAATTATAAATCCTATTTCTGTAATAACTTAAGTCTAATTTACGTACTTTACATAATATGTATGCTCCATCTAACAAACATAAATAAGTCAAACTTTGCAAACCATTTGGCAAAAGATCGTTTCCTAGAGGCTCGACTACAGTAAATCGCACGATAACAAAATTTTGTAAATTGACAAATTAAACTCACACTAACAAAATTCTTAAAGCTCCATGGCACATCAGACATGTGCCACATTACATACCGGACAAATTAAGAAAGCTGAGAATGTCTATAAAATGCACGGTTTCTAACACATATTGCCAACAGATATACTCTATTCTGAAACACCACTTGTATTTCAGGCACTGTGTTTACTTGGGAAAGGTTAAAACATTCTAAATAAACATATTAACAAATATCTCATATTTGAACAATTTTTCTGAACTGGGAAAGGGCATTACTATGATATGTTGAAATTTTGTTATACCAACATTCATTATCATGAACCATTTTACCACTAGAATATATGATACTCTGCTAAGAAATAATATTTCAAACATTTCGATATACTGGCATTCATTACACCAAAATTTCACTCAAACAGTTATACCGTTGCAAAATTTTTCAAAGAGCTCCTTACCTTTCACCGGTAGTTATCATATCACCATGTTCTAGATAGTGCTCATTTTCACGAATTGACACATTATTAACTTTAGTTGGATTGATACTGCTTAAATTCTTCAGTACTGCCTGTAAGAAAAAGAAAGAAAATTGGTTTGCTAGTAAAGTTACTTAACAGGTATGGTACTACAAATGTGTAAATTACAGATTAAAACTGTTTTCATATAGAAATATATTATTGTAACTTTTGCTGGTGATGATGTTAAATAATGCCAAAACTGAGCTGTTTCATGACACTGGCATGACTTCATGCTAAGCACACATGGTTGTGTTTAATGTTAACTGCCATCTCTAACACACTATATGGCCTACAACACGTAAACCCAAGTAGTACACATTGTAAACAATGACAAAATGAGTGGGTAATTTTCTTACACTCCTTCAGTTCCAAGAGATATATCTATCTAGACTCTTAAATGAAACCACTTTACAACAATTATTTCCTCATCCAATTCCTTGATGCTCTTAGGTCTCTTACCGGTTGAAAATCTGATGTACAAATTTCACAGTGCACTTCAGAGACAGACTGCACATGAATTCTTATGTCATTGGCGAATGCTCTACCAACAGAGCAGGTTGGTGTTGTAACAGGATAGATCGATCCATCTCTGCCATTACGCTTTATAAAGATTAAATGTCCATGTGCTATCATTTTTACAAGTGTGGATCACAACAATATGGTGATGACCAATACAACAGTAAGCTATAGGAAAAATAAAGTGATAATACATAACACGCCTCAAAAAAACAGTAGTCATGAAAAATAGAAAATGCGAGAACAGTACAATTTTACTACATGTAGTGATTTTGGCAAAGAAGATATACTATAAACAACATAAATGGGATTGACCTTCACATGAACATGTCAATAGACCAACAAAATTTATCAAGAAGTACTTAAAAATATTACAACCTTCTAAGAAATAAAGATTCTAACAAGCAACTTACAAACACATATAAAATTGTATTATGAACCTTGCTAACATAAGGAAAATGAGAACAAAAGGTAAAGATATGAGAACTTCAACTTTACCCTTTATGGTAACATGGCAACTAGTATTAGCAATATGTCAACAAGTTGAATACAGAGGAAGGAGTTGTGTAGTTAAAGCTCAATGCATTCCCTAATCTTGATACTACATGGAGGTATGGTAACTTCAACACCCTGCACCTACCAAGAATCAAAATTCCAGCTAACTGGTACACATTAAGTTGCTTTACTAAGTTATAACTGCTCTTGAAAGAAACTCATAATCTCACTGGAACACCAGAAATGATATAAACAACTGCTGTTTTGCCATTATGACAAAACATCCATTTTTTAACTCAAACTTCTTGTTTATTGCTATGCACTAACTTTCATGTATTAAATAAGAGGATAAAGAGCCCTCTTGGTGTTTATAAAATTCGGTGATCAAAAACTATAAACCTCATCACAATGCAGCACGATGGTGATCAATAACAGAAAAAAACATACATCACAGACTTTCGTTTTTAGAATGCACATTTATTTCTTGCAATGCTCTAACTTTTTAAGTATCAGTTATGTGGTTGATGTGCTCTATTACAGTTTATGAAACAGACAAACTCAAAAGACAGCAATCTTCAGACTCACTGCTGTGAAAACCTCAAATCCTACAAGACCACACTAATCTACACACAGTAGCAATCTTTACAAATTGACAATTTAAATTATATCTGCAGTCTGTTTTAATCAAACCTGGGTGAAGAATTGGTACTTTGCTGATTTGGCACACAAACATATATTTCCAAAGGACATGGTCAATGCCTTTACACAGAAGAAAGAATTATGTACTGAAACAGGATATTTAACACACACTGGAGTTCACCCAACTGCAGAACCTATACTAGTAACTCCTACTGTACACAAACGAATGGCCACAAATGATAATATCCAGCAGGGTGCACTCTCTGAAACGCATAACAAAGTAGTCCCAGTGTGAATAATGGGTAATTATAGCATCAGGAATAAGAAGAAATATGATTTGATACTCTCCCATAACTGAACACCATGTGAGACTAAACTACTACTACTACTACTACTAGAATTTATTTAATTGTCTGAACAAGTCACTTAATCACATTCATAATACTTTCAGTAAAGATACCCATAAATCAAGTGCGGATGCTGGAACAACTGAAAGCCAATACTGATGCTAGTCTCAGCTGAGAGCATCCTTAAACCACATATAAATAACAGTACTAATAAAAACTACTAAACCATGCTAAAAACATGGAATGGAAACCTCTTTAAGATTATCAAGGAAAGTGTTATAGTTGATTTACTATATAATCAAAGGAAATTTTCCCTTTGTTTACAGATGTGGTAAACCCTTCCAACATCAGCAACGTTTTGGTAACACAACTTGCATGTGTTTATCTGCTGTTCTTCAGTAGTGTGAAGTTTCACTACCGACAAGCAGCCAGAGAAAGTCTCTTACTAGTTACACTTAATGCTAAATATAAACAATCGTCATGAACTTGCTTCTGATATCAACAACTTCAAACAACATAAACACGTTTAATTTCCTCACACAACCAACTCAAAGCAACCCAAGCCAACACCAACTACAGATTCACACAAAATTCAAATTCATATATTCATCCGCAATAAAAAGTGCCGTGCATTTCTAATTCTCAACTCATACATACGAAATCCAAAAGATACATAACCCATCACTAGTAATTATATACAGACTTCACTTCATATTACATAATAATATGTATTAATTAGTAAAATTTCTGCAATTACATTAAAAATAAATCGGAGTAATACATTCTAAAGCATGATTGGTTCAAATCATACCGTGCTTATTCCCGGGAATGAAAAAAAAAAGTTATCAAATAATTGCCGGGGGACGCTCTACAAATATGACATTTAACACATTACATGAACATTTATTTGTATTTCAACATTATGCTATTGAATGTTTGTTATAAGTGTGTGGTACTACAAGTTGCCGATTCTACCCACATAAGCAGCATCTTTGTCAGTGAATCTTACATTTGGGATAGCGTCAAATTATTCATGTAGCTGTCAATTCTTGAACAATGATACCAATAATATTAAAAATAACATTCACTAGTATAACATTAATAATAATAATACCGGTATTCATAACTTTAATCTAATTATATCCCTCTCAAAAGATTTACTCATACTGTATATTTTAATTACAGTAGAAGTGATGAACAAAATCTGAAATGGCAGAATACTTTCACCGTGTATTGTTGGTATTAGTATTCGAAGGGCCACCATTTTGGCTTGTTAGTATAATCTGTGAGGAGGAGGAAGCGTATATGGTGTCAGGTCGTTTGATGGTATTTGTATTTCAGTTGTTGCAGGTATGTTGCACAGTTTTGTATTATAAGGTGTGGGTAGGGTATTTATAAAAGTAAGAAGAACTACCAAACACCAACTTTACGCTTATGTTTCA